>NC_136065.1:139724895-140415239 GCF_964261635.1 Lissotriton helveticus | reverse complement strand
CAGTTCATCTAGAGTTACTACCTATCCTCTCTTTCCCCATCCACAACTATGTGTTGTCCAATACTTAAGAAATCTTTAGGACAAGCTCTGGCAGGGAGAGAAGGTGACCTAATGATGCCAAACAACAAAACTGTTAATATAATTTGTCAAGCCTTTCATGCCGGTCTCTACAACCACCATAGCAAGATGGGTAAAACGGGTCATATCTGAAGCTGTCATAAATGTGAACAGATTTGGAGCGGACTCTGTGAGAGGAGCCATAGTGATAAAGTCTCAAGTGGTGTGGACTAACTTAGAACATAAAATGTAGGTGGCTGGTGGGCCTTGAAGTCATTGTTCAAAAGATTCTATTTAAAGCCTTTGATAAATGTGGCATTAAAAGTAATTGCAAAATTTTGAACAAGCATAATACTCGCCTCTGGTACTACCACAGAATGTAAACATTTCTAGTATTCACACCTGAAATGTTTTAATTATTCTAAGGACAAAGAGTCGAGGATCACCCCACCGGATCATTGTTTTATTTCAAAATATGATTAAATGTCTTGATGCCTAAGCAATGATGTTCTCCTGTTCTCTGAATCCCTGTGTTCTTGTGGTAATGAGAATTTGGATTTTACAACTCGAGAGATGTCGGTAAAATATGATTTCTTCTCTTTGGTTAAGTTTGGACCACAAACAGAACCGTCAGATGATCAAAACACTGTCTGATGATGAAGAAAGGGGGCCACAATGAAGCCCCAGGGACTCCATCCCCAGAGGCTGATATTTTATAAAAGACTAGGGGTGCCTGTCCGCCCCCCACAACCCACCCGCCCCAGGCTTGTATTTTAAAAATGGTGATGAAGTGCAAGGCCCTTCTCCCTGAGCCATGGTATGGCCTTGGAGAACCCATACCCGGGGCTGGCTGCGGAACGGCGTCCTGGGGATCCCATCCGGAATTCTTGTGGTCCCATCTGGTGGAAACAGAAAGCTGGTCCAGCTGTGTGGAAGCACAAATCTTTCTCCCTGTCTGCGTTCTAGGGCAGGGAAAAAGAGAATTACTCCTGCTCGATGGGAGCAAAAGAAAAGCTGTTCCCAACGGAGGGAGCATTGCCTGCTCTCCCCACACTCAGGATGGGTGCTGGCAGGGGAGGTTGAGGGCTGTGGGTGCTTCGGAGCGTCCCCCTCAGTCACCAATAAGACAAGCATTTACAATGCAATGGTCTCGGCATTATTAAAGGTAGAGCTATTGGCATTGCGCATGACTTTTTTTTTTTTACATCTTAAATAAATGGCATTGTCATTTACATTGCCAATAGCTTAATCGTTAAAAAAATTGGCATTGTCATTTACAATGCCAATATGTTAATCGCTCGCAAATGCATGACCTATTGCATTTACACCCACACAGAGCCACACACACACAAAGCCACACATACAGAGCCACCCACACACACAGAGCCCCACCAAAAAAAAAAAAAAAAAAAACACACACACACACACACACACACACACACACACACACACACACACACACACACACACACACGCACACGCACACGCACACGCACACGAAAACACACACACACACACACACACACACACACTGAAATAGTGTGTACATTCAAAGCTTGAATCCCATTATAAAGGGTGTGAATCTAATGATGTTCAAGTCCACACAGAGGTTGTCTGTAATTATAGAAATGCTCAAGTCCCCACAGAGATAGTGTGTTATCATAGAGATGTTCAAGTCCCCACAGAGATGGTGTGTTATTATAGTGATTTTCAAGTCCCCACAAAGATAGTGTTGTATTACAGTGTTGTTCAAGTCCCCACAAAGATAGTGTGTTATTATAGCGATGTTTAAGTCCCCACAGAGATAGTGCATGAAGGTGATTGTGTTTAAGTCCTCATTAAAATAGGGCCCGATTCACAATGGTAAACTTAGACAAACATTCTAACTTTTGTACATTTCAGTTTCAACAATGTAAACTTAGACCAAAAGTCTAACTTTACTACTTTTCAGTATTCAAAAAGCCCCATACAGAGAATGCAAAGCTGGTGATGCTCAAGCCAAAACAGAGCTTGTGTGTAATTAAATGAATGTTCAAGTCCCCACAGAGATGGTGTGTGACTATAGTATTACCACGGTCACCAAATAGAATGTGTGTGATGATAGACATGCCCAGGTCCCCACAGAGATAGTGTGTGATTATAGACATGCCCAGGTCCCCACAGATATAGTGTGTGATTATAGACATGCCCAGGTCCCCACAGAGATAGTGTGTGATTATAGACATGCCCTGGTCCCCACAGAGATAGTGTGTGATTATAGGGATGCCCAGGTCCCCACAGAGATAGTGTGTGATTATAGACATTCCCAGGTCCCCACAGAGATAGTGTGTGATTATAGGGATGCCCAGGTCCCCATGGAGATAGGGTGTGATTATAGACATGCCCAGGTCCCCGCAAAGATAGTGTGTGATTATAAAGATCACAGGTCCCCATATAGATAGTGTGTGATTATAGACATGCCCAGGTCCCCACAGAGATAGTGTGTGATTATAGACATGCCCAGGTCCCCACAGAGATAGTGTGTGATTATAGACATGCCCAGGTCCCCACAGAGATAGTGTGTGATTAGAGATGTTTAGGTCCCCACAGAGATAGTGTGTGATTATACTCATGCCCAGGTCCCCACAGAGATAGTGTGTGATTATAGACATGCCCAGGTCCCCACAGAGATAGCGTGTGACTATAGTATTACCACGGTTGCCAAAGAGAATAGTGTTCTTTAGATAGTCGTTGGAAGTTCTTCCTGTCTTTGTATTTCACTTCAAAGGCAAGTAATGTTAGCATTGACCACACACTTCTAAAGCACAGGATTTTACATTGCCTATCATAATAAGAAATAACAAATGTTACACCCCCTAACCACCTTTTGATTTGAAATCTAGCCACAAACACAAGATGATCACCTGTTTAAAAAAAGACCTACAGAACTTCCCCATGACCCTATTCCATTAACTCTGCAAATTAGGTTGTTTATAGGCTTTTATTTTGCGATAAACACTCCCATCATTGATAATAAAACCCAACTTAGATCCAAAAGTCTCCAGTAATTATCGGCTCATACCATGTTATCCCAAACTGAGCTAGATCATTGAGAACCCAGTAGGATCACCATTGCAAGTGTACTGCAACAAATACCAGTTATAAAATACCTCTCACGCTTGGACAGTATTACTGATATTAGTGGATTTTCAGAATGATAACAGACAGAGGGGCATATGTACAAGCCCCTATCGCCACCACAATATCACTTTTTCTGACGTTGTGGTGGCGTTAGGGGCTTAGCCTTATTTACCAGGCAGCATTAAGCCACTTACCGTGGCTTAACGCGGCCTGGTAAATAAGGCCCACTTTCATGCTATTTTTAGTGTGAATGGGTTGGGCAGTGGAGGTTGGGGAGCGTTCCACCGCAACACCCATTGATTTTGACGCTGCCCCCTACGTACAAGGGCAGCGTACATAGCAGGCAGCGCCAAAATTAATACTAGGGAAAACCTGGTCTTCACTTGGCAAAATGAGGAGAAATGCTTTATTTTCCCTCGTTTTTGCATTTTCCATGTGTGCTGCCTTGTGCAGCACACATGGAAAAAGCAAACAGCCATGGATTGTTATGTACAGGAAGGTCTCCCTTCCTGTACATGAACAATCTGTAAAAAAGTGTCATTGTGTGACTTTTATATGTGCTACATGAAGCAGCACACATAAAAGTGACAAAATGGCATTTTAGGATTATTTATGTGCAGAAAAGGACATAGCCAATAGGTCTCGCCTTTGGGACCTTATAAGTATTTAGTTATGCAGCGCAATATCCTTCGTGCAACAACATGAACTGTTGCATGGCTAGACACTTATAAGGTCCCAAAGGCGAGACCTATTGGCTATGCCAATGCATGTTAACTAGTGTGTTTTCTCTGTAGAGGCAACGGCCAAGTGAATATACTTACTCTGCTCTGACACCAAGAATTACTGTAAATTTCTAGCGATGGAATTGCTATTTGTAATGTGATAGCGCGAAAAGACTTCATGGTATGTAGCTGTCTCAACACTTTAATTGATTTTCCTTTTCATGTTACAGCATACAAACTGGTTACTTTTATGTATTTATAATTTTACCAGTGCTTCCTCTCTCTGCACAGACTGTCTCTAGGCAAAGCAACACTTGTTACCTCTGTGACATAGAAGCTTTTCTCGGGAGGAAGCAGAAACACATTAGATCCCCTGTCTTGGGCTCATTTTAAACCACCGTACTGAGGGCCAGATGTAGGAAGGCAAATACCGGTCGGTAACGGCCAATTTCGTCCGTTATCGACCGGTATTTGGAGTTTGGGATGTAGGGGCATGTTAAAATACATATTCGGTAATTTTACCGAATCTGTAATTTTACCGATTCGGTAAAATACCGATTTGGTAAAATTACCGAATCTGTATTTTGACATGTAGGTAGCGGTTTAAGAATTCGCTATTTACCACCAACTAGAAGTTGGTGGTAAATAATGAAAAACGTTTAAAAAGCATTTCTTTTGCTTTTTAAACAGTGCCATGTTGCAGACATACATGCCCTGAAGGCATGTATGTCTGCATCATGTGCACCCATGCACAATTGAGGGGTGCAACAGGGTGTCAAAGTGACACCCTGCCACCCTTCAATGTTTCCCCCAATTACCGAATCGGTAAGCGCTAGGAAAAGGCCATTTTCCTTTGCAGCGCATGCGCTGCGAAGGCTCGACCTAAAAAGAAAGGCCAAGAAACACCTCCCATCGATGCCTTGAGGCTTACTGCAAAGAGATGGGTTACACCCGGAGTCCGATTGAAAAAAAGCTCACAACAGAGATTGCTCGAGATTCCTGGTTCATGGCCTGTACCGAGTAAGTAAGTATCCCTTGAGATACAGTTCTTGCATTCTGAAATTGCAATAATGTCCTCTCCTGTAGGATATATCTTAAAGCCATGGCTTAATACAGGAGGGCTTAACACCAGATAAAATAACCAGACGTGGTCTACAGACAGACAGCAGAGCCATGTTTCTGGTTACAATGCTCTGATAGATGGTGCAGTTACACACTACAGAGCACTACTCAGGCAGCTGGATGATGAATGTTTTTAATCATTCTAAGTAGCAAAATAAATAGAAATTAGAGCTAACACAGAGTCAGTGTTGTACGTTTTTAGAATGGAGGAATATAAAATAAGTCCTTAATGAGGGAATACTTTGAACTGCTGGCTAACCCCATAGAAAGAATGAGGCTCACTTAAGAGGTATTTTCTTGAAGTGTCTGTGTGCCCATCCCTTTTCAACTCAAGGTTGATGGGCATGTGATACAAAGAGCTTGTTTAACAGTACAGAAATTCAGAATTTGCTCAAATGATAGAATGTTTCTGTACTGCTGGGGTTACCAATCACCCTCAGTGCGCTCTTTAACTTGAGTGCACAATTGGGTAATTTAAAATAAAATTTTACCCCCTTTTTGCCCATATATGCCTTAGTCTCCAGGATTGTCATTTTTCAATTCCCCGAATCTCTCTATTTGTAGTGTGCATTGTCTTCAATCTGAGGACTTAAGAAAGTGCTCCAAAATAATGCTCAGCGTTTATCTTGTGAAGGGATCTTGGAGTTGGTTGTCACTATTACCTAGTACAAGTTCCTGAGACAGCTGCAGACACAGACAGGAGGATTTCTGTGAATTACAACATTTACTATAAACACACTGATGCATTTATTTTTACCTTACACTTTAAAATCACACACTTGGCTTCATTGTTTTAACGCAAGATAGCGCCAAGCTGTAATCCGAGTCAGCCCAGTTGGACACCTGAGTCTCAGGAGTTCAGGAGCCCCCGATGCTCCTTCTTTCTCAAAGGTGTGCTGTCTTCACAGCAGGGCTATTCCCTAGTATGGAAATCAACTGACTTCAGGAGGTTCCAGTACACAGCCTGTTGAGGTGCTAATGGTTCCTTTGGTTCCTTTGTTTTGCACAAAGGTGTATTTATTTGTATACAACTACTTAGTCCTAAGTCCTGCCTTATATTTCATCTTGAAGCAGGTGATAGTAACATCCAAGCTGCGGGACTGCAGGAAAGATTTTGTCTACAGGCTAGAGCAAAATCTGTCTTAAATACTTTCGTTCATCAAATTCAGTGTGAAAAATGACTTTATGAGTCATGACATTGTTTTGTTTCATGTTGATGTGCATTCATGTTTATTCCATGCGCTATATTTAATGCCGAAAATCTTCATAGACATTTATGAAATTGTTAGTTATTTCAATAGGACTTTCAGATTATAATAAAGAAGTATAATACAAAACGAGGACACTTCGTATTTAAAATAATACCTAAAATATCGCATTTCATTTTTTTAAGAAAAAGGTTGACGGCTTCTCTGATAATGAGGCTCAGAGTGAAGCGCATTTACAATATATAGAAGTGCACCTTGAGGCTCTATTGTGAGGAATCAAGTGTGTCTAGATTGCTCCAGCCCTGACGAGTGGAGTTCCCAGTCTGGGAGACTGCGAGCAGGAAACATTGTTCACATTGTTCTGGGGGTAGGCTATTGTGGACACTTAAATATTGCGACCCAAGGATGGGGTCCCCATGGTGATCACTGGGCACAGATCTGCAGCCTAAGACTGGCACAAATTTGCAGTCTCAATTTGGTACATAACACACTATGGATTTTTGTGATTTTGTATTTAACAAAAGAATTGAGTAGCATAGTATGGTTATTCTTTGCTGTGAAATAAGATCAATGAATAACCAGTTTTATTTCAAATGCAGTGTCCATGGAGGATAAACACAACATAAACACATATGTGTTTATAGCCCCAAAGACAGTGACATTAAATTGTCCATATATAATGATAGTGATGGTTATGGTGGGGCAAACGTGAACACACATTTAGAATTAATAAGTAGTGGTGTATATCTAAGCATGCACGTAGACATGGTTTAGTGAGTAATGATTCAAAGCTGGGCATGTAGTGAAGATTTCTAGGTAGCGGTGCAAATCTGACAATATACTAAGAATTAATTATCATATATGCAAACCCAAACAGGCACTGTTGATTACTGAGTCATGATGGACATCTCAGCATGAGCTGATGATTATAGAGAGATAGTGCAAATTCCAATACTTACTAAGGATTACTAATGGCCGGTGTAACTATGAAGAAGCAGATCTGAATAAACAAATTAAAAGCCGGACCTATTGGCAGGTCAATTAATTATATTCCCTGCAATTCATACTTTCTAATTAAATAAAAAATATTTTATTATTTATAGCCCTACTTTGACAGGTATGGGACAAGTAGCTATTACACTTTTGGAGTTGGCAGTACCAATGTTCAAAATTATGATTTTATATAGATCAAAAGCTATAAGCTTGGCACCCCACTACTCAGAAGCTTACAAAGTCATCTCTAGGGTGCCTCGAGGTACATGACCCCTCTAACCAAAATCATCAGCACATACCTCAGCATGCTTTCCTACACCAACGTCACACAATTCATACTCTCCCTCTCAGACATGAACCCCAACACAAGAAACAAGTTCATCACTTGCATGACGAAATCGCTAACTGGATGAAAGCTGACTTTCTCAAACTCAACACCAACAAGACAAATGTAGTGATCTTCACCATACCATGGGACTCCACCTGTTGGATGGCTGCACTCATACCCACAGCCACACCTAGCACCAGAACCTCGGAATCATCACTGACACCAAACTGGCAGTGACAGCACAAGTAAGCACAGTCATCCTGCTTCCACACCCTAAAGATGTTGAGGAATATTCTATGGCTCCAGAAAAGAATGTCACCCTAACCACCAGCAAACTAGACTACTGAAATATTCTCTCTGGTCGTACCATCAAGCATTCATTCCGGTTGTATCACCAAGCATCTCACAAGAAGACAACAAACCATCCAAAATGTGGCAGCCAGACTCATCCTCAACCCACCACGTATAACCCACATACCATCACATCACATCCCAGGGAGCTCTACTGACTCCCAATGCACAAATGTGTGCATTTCAAACTTCCCACACACATGTTCAAGCCACTACACTACTTAGGCTCCACTTACCCGGCCACCCCCTCTCCTTTCACCCACCACCTAGTCACCTACACTCTGCAGTACGATTCACACACATTCTGTGCATGCACAGAACCACAGCATTCTCTTACATAACACCTAAAGCATCAAATGATCTTCCATTTCACATCAGACAGAGTCTTCTATCTTCTTGAATTCCAAAAGAACCTGAAGATCTGTCTCGACTGGTTTCGATGCACAGACACCTGGCCATCACTAGAATTCCATCATGGATGAGAGTACATTCTACAAATACACATACCATTATTGTATATGGCACATAATTATACTCTAGAAAACAATAAATAAATGAGATTACATACATAACACAACCTAAAGAAAATTAGGAATATTGGATTAAAATGTCTTTCCCGCGCACACACAATTTGATGTAGCGAGTAAGTTAAGACCAGAGCCTAGACTTCTGTCACAAAACATTGAATTCAGTAATCAAATTATTTCCTCCTGTACTGGCAATTTATATGAAAAAAATGCATTTATAGTATGGCATATGTAGCTGGTGAAGGGCCGAAATGCATTTATAAATGGGTATTGTGAAACTCTGTGGCAGTGCCAAGGATTGAAGAATGTGTGAAGATAAAGCAAAAAGTAGTGTGAGATAATGTCCCTAAACCTTAGTGTTAAGTCTATGGATGGGAAAAGTGAGTCGGTACAATCTGGCCCATTTGGGAGATGTTTCTGTTTTTTTAATTTATTTTTTATTTTTGCAGAGTTTTATATAGCACGAACTAGACCCGAACTGAATCGGGTATCAGAGCGCTTACATAGCACCATGTATGTTACATGAGGACACACATTAATTTTTGTTAGGCACGGGGAGATGAAGTGATTTGCCCAGAATCACAGGACGTTTGGCGTCGTTACCGAGACTCGAACCCAGTTCATCCAGGTCCGAGGTTGAGCGCCCTAGCCGTTAGGCCAACTCCCTCTCTTGTGTGTATATGACAGCCGCTTTGCAAAATTTGTCACAGCAGCAGTATAGCTGTGTATATGCCTAGGTAGGTGGGAAAAGTGTTAGAAAAGATGTTGCTGTTCATGCATGTGGACAGTAGGAGTGTGAGAAATTCATGTGATTTGCTTTTACGCACTTACACAACATTTTATGAAAATTATACGAAATGCAAAATGTGAATCTGGCTTTTAGTGGTATATTTTAGCACAAAATAACCAATAAGTCATTTTTTGACACAGGCACACATTCTGCAGCATATTATAGCTCAAACAAGACAATTGGCATGAGCAATACCTGCTCACATTCTGTTTGTCCGCATTCCTCCTGAGTGTTCAACATAAATGTTTGTAGCAAATGCTACATAATTAGGTGATGTGACATAATGGCATACTTTCAGGGATTTTACATAACAAGTGCAACACGAAATTCCCCAAATAACTCAAACTATGCAAGGGTAATTTACATTTTTCTCAGGCCTAGTGGACATCTACCATTTGGATTAGACTATCAAACAGTTCAAAGAACACTGAATATTGGCATTGGAGGTGTCCAGATGTGAAAGAAGCGAAGATGCGAGGGAGCTTTGGTGGGGGTCAATCATGGATTAACTATAGTAAATACTCTTGCCTTCACAGAGGACCATTAAAAGAGCTACCCATCAGAATGGCTATTTTTTAACCAGAAACAATATAAACTCTAATGAATCCACTGTGTACAAGCAGAGGAACAATCATTGTATGGGCAGCTATAGTCGGGGCCACTGGAATTATGCAATTGTGTGCCAGCAGCGATTTTAACATGAGTATAGATATGCTGCATTGGTCACAGAATCTACTCTCTACCGCATAATCTGCAGATTGTAACAAAAAAAATTATTTCTTGTTTGAACGTTCAAAAGTTACTAAAAAAGAAGCAACATCTATTGCCACGCAATGGAAGGATCTTTGCAAAGGTTAACTAGTCACCTTTCTGTTGCAATTACTATATTAGGGTGGTAAACTGGTTCCAAAGAGGCACAGCCAATGCCCCAAGTTTAAAAATGAGAAAAGAATCAAGTAATACTATTAAAAAATCGGCCATCTTTTAGTGCATAATTTCCCTTTTCTTGCTGCATAATCTGCTCAAGCCTGCTGCATAATTTGGTCCTCCCCTGCTGCATAATTCATGTGCCCCTCACTATAGCATATGCCTGAAGAGATCACCCAGGTATTCCGTGCGCAACCTATAGAAATGAGCATTACACCAGTGGATCGCTTGTCTCTCGATTGCTGAATCAGTGCACTGCATTTAATCAACAAAAAAACAAAAATAATAGGAGACATAAGAGGCCTCAGTCATAACATGTCCAGGAAGACAAAATACAAATACTATTTCAATAGGTAGTGGAAATCTAATCAGTGAGCAACATGGAATGAAATGCATGTGCTTTGCTCTTTGTAGTACTAAATGAATTGCTTGGAATGCAGAGCGCCCTACATATATGATGGCCCGCCTCTAATATAACAAATACAACGTTTTGCAAAGTATTCCAATGTCTCAAGAAAAAACAAACATAATTTAGAAGCCAGTGACTTTACAGAAGGTCACAAAAGCACTTTGACGCCTTGTCACGGGTAGTAAACGCTATATAAATGCAATTAAATAAATAAATAAATAAATTACAAACTCAACTTGTTCAAATCCACAAAGGAAATTTAGCAGTCAACGCCTACAATTTTGCTCTGTGACGTTTTAAATACAATTTTAGTGAAGGAAGTAATACAAGTTTGAAATCTTGTTTTGCAGGTAGTGCTTCACAGGTTAACACAAGAGTGCCTGTGTTACTCTACACCTGCTATATATGCTGTTGCCTTTTTGAACTGATCAGGGATGTGCATTGCCATCCACGGCTAGGAATCGTTTACAATTTGGCTTCCACATAGCGCTTTGCTTTTTACCTTGTATGTCTGCGTCCACTCTGTTTGAGAACAGCCTAAGTGGGGGGAATCCTCGAATTGTTTGAATAGGGCTGTGCTCACCATTCTCTTCGATTATCTTATTCAGGCCTTAAATGAGGTGCCAAAGTGTGTTAAATAGGTTTCGGAATGTGCATAAACTAATGAAAAAGAAAACTGCAAAATTGCCTCATGCTACACCATGCAAAACCACGTTATATATTGTTTTTAACAGCAAGAGAACATGCTCATCATAATTCGGGCCCTACAAAACAGCTGTAAAGAAAATATCTCCCCTTTCTCAGGCGACAGGTGCAAGAGCAGGGCGTTAGCAGTTCCTTCTGGGCAGAGCACTTCCTGGGCAGCCGTCAAAGTGTTAATGTATGCAGATCACAGCCTTTGTGTTTCGGCTGATCACAGAGGTGAGCCTCAAGTTAGGATTGAAAGGAGCACCTCCCCTCCCCCAACCTCCAAACACAGGTTGGTTGCAACAACGAGAGCCACTCTTGAAAACATAATATGGACACTGAATTTAACAAGGCAACCGCGGAAGACCTATAGTTTGTTTTGCTTCTGACAATTTGTACCATTAATAGGTATTTGACAAAGGCTGATACATGAAACTGGCATTTCTTTGCAGTCATCCAATAACCACATGATTATGCACTAGAAATTCCAGGGCGACAACACAAAAACTAAAGTTAATAGTTTTTGATACATTTTATTTTTTGTTAGTGAAGCAAACAAGATGGAGGACTTTGGTGCACTACATGCTGGCAAATAATTCAAGTCTAGTTATTCATCCTTCAATGTAAACATTGCAGGTCTAACCTTCCAGGACTGAAACCTTTGCAGGTTTATGTAGCAGAAACTCGACCCGAAGGCATTGGAGCGCTTTACACAGCACCTGGTACGTTACACAAGGACACATTAACGTTCCTATCCACAGGGAGAATAAGTGACGCCCAGAATCACAGGGTGTTGAGCTGACACTGAGCGCCGAGAATCGAACCTGGATCCCCATTTATAGAGTCGGCATCCTCTTCCTTTCATTTAGCATAAATAGCTAAGCATAGGAAAATAAAGCATTCAGCCTCTAATGTACATTTCACCCATGCCAGTAAGAACGGCCCTGGGGAGGAAAATGGGGAGGGAATGGGGAAAATAGTAAGAGGAGCATAGGGAGAAATGGACAAAGTCAGAGAAAACAGAGAGAGATGGGGAGAGATACAAGTTGAATCAAGATTTAGGGAGAGAACAACGTGGTAAAAGTCTTGGAGACAAACAAGGAAATAGGGGTACACAGGAGAGAGAGATTTAGAGATAAGGAAAGTCAAACAAAACCAGTGAGAGAAATAGACAGGGAGAGAGAAAGTAAGAGATATGGGGAGACAGGGGAGGGCACAGGAATGACAGGAGAGGCAGATAAATTAAAGCTAGTAAGAGGCATCGAAAGATAGAGATACAGAGATGGACAGGGAACAAGAAAGAAAGACAGAAACAGAGAAAGACAAGAAGGGAGAGAGAAAAAATAGGGAAAGACAGCCAAATATGAGACATATGTGACAGTCAAGGAGAAACAGGGTTAGAATTGGTGAGAGAGAAATAAAGCCAGATAGTGTCATAAGGAGGGAGAGATAGGTAGAGACAAAAACAGTGGGCGAAAGACAGAAACAGAGATGGAAAAATAGGAAGAGAGAAAAAAAGAAAGACAGGGAGAGATGTGAAATCAAAATGGAGTGAGGAAGTGGGAGAGACAGTAAAAGACAGGGAAAGAGTAAGACAAGGAGAGGGGTGGGTTTATGAAACATACTAGAAAGACAGGAAGGAGGACAGAAGGAAGAAAGGAAGGAAATACACACTGAACTGAATCTAAATGCAGTTCTATCTAAAGCTATTTGTCTGTCCAGTAACCTCTAGCCCACCCTCTCTTGATCCGTCTACCTGTAACAGAGAAATCTTTAGCTACATAGATCGGTCTTTGTCTATATTTGTTTCTCCTTTAATCTATCCTTAGTAGTGCATCTGTCTTCTATATATCCCTTTATTTGTATGTACATCTGTACATCTGTCTGCCCATCCCTCTATATAGTTGTAAATCTGTCGATCAGTCTATCTATCTGATTTATTAAAATTGTATCCACCATACATCTGAATGCACTTTCGGAAATGAGATCCTTGGTCACACAATTGGGAATAGGTGAATTTTACCCAGCAACTGACGTGAGAAGGGGGCTTGCAACCTCCCTCAGGCATCAGGTGCACAGATTTTAGGAAGGTAGGAACAGACATGGATTACAACCATGCTGAGACATCGGACATAGACAACACCAGCGGACCCATTATGCTTTGCAGTACAAGCAATGGATCCCACTATGCATCAATTCAGTACCCGCCATCCCACCCACATGAAGTCATGCACACCCCTGACCATCAAGTTGGCAAGACCTGTTGTGTCCAAAACATTACATGTACTTAGAGTGGACTTTGGGACAGCCACTTGCTCGTGATTGGACAGCCATTTTGTTTATATGAGATGTCTTGATTCAATGGCCTTTCTCCCTGTCCCTGTGTTTGTTCCACCCTGGGGCATTTTGATCTCACAGTGTTGTGAGTGAATGTTTTTTATCCTCCTTCTGAATACTTCTGGAGCTGTTTTTTATTTTAGATTTAACATTCCATGGGAGTGCAGGTATTTCCTTCCTGTCAATATTTATTGGTTTACAATGGGTTGGCATCTGCAAAATGCTTCTGCTCCATTTGCTTCCTTCTGTATATTGCACTCTTTTATTTTCACTTTATTTACATTTGAATTTACTAATCTAACATGGTTGGCCGCCATGTTAGATTAGTATATTTAAAGCAGAGGCTTGTGTCATGACACATTCTTGTGTCATGAAGCTCATTCACACATGCATTAGGACACACATCACGGCAAACACTTTTGCATGTGGCATATTGCCGGCCTCCTTAAAATGAGGTTTCTTTAATAAAAACTCTATTGCAAGATTGTGAACCATACATCTGTTAGTATGTGGTGGCCATGATATTCAACTCCCCACAGAGGTAGTAGTTATGACATGTGAAATCCGGGGGTCTTCCAATCAGGAGAACAGAAGGTGATATATATTTTTCACTCCCCTTTTTGTTTATGCACTTAAATAAGCAGTAGTATTGAAGGTCCTGATGAAGCAGTAGGTGACCCATGGGCCCAAGGTAAAACTGCCGAAACATGTCGACCGTGACCATTACAACTGTCAAGGTAGTTATTTGTTGATACTACCTCTTTCACTGTTTTTAATAGCGGGAATGGAAGGTCTCTATTAAACTCTTTTCCTTCCTTCACCCCTTTTTAGCGACACTACCCATTGTTGGTATATTTTGTTTATTACACTATTGAGCACTGCTTATGAGATACCTCCTGATACCTACCAAGTAATGAAACACATTGGAATATAATAGACAATCATGCCAAATCGTGCATTGGGTCACTCCCTGTGTGCCACTGGTTATCTTCCCAAATGATGTAGGGCGGTACAGGATGGAACTCTGATGGGAACACTACAAACTTTTTGAGAGTGCCCAGTGAATGATTTCGCTATCAGCTCACACACATTCTTTCATTCCTCTTCTGAGGTCTCGACCAAATGCTATTAATTAGTTGGTTTTCAGTAGTTATGATATTCATATCCAAGACATGCAGAAATAGTGTGTGATGAGAGTAATGGCCAGGTCCCCAGGGAGATAGTATGTTATAGTGTTCTTATTCAAGACATCCTGAGATAGAGTGCGTTGATAGCTGTGCAAGTCCCCACACAGATAGTGTGATTACTGTAATGACCAGATTGTCTCAGTACATGATAAAAGTCATGTTCAAACCTTCACACAGATAGTATGTGATGATAGACAAGTTTAAGGTCACACATATATAGTGTGCTAATCAAGTTCATGTCTCTGAAGAGGTAATACGTGATTATAGTAATGCTACGGCCCCTACTGAGATAGAGTCTAATGATAGTCTAATGATTGTCCCGTCAGAGTTTATGCATCATGATAGTAATTGACAAGCCACTTCCGAGCCCATGACAGACAGTGAGATGGAGGCCTTTTCTGTGTGGGGACATCAAGGAAGATGAACTAGCAATGCCCTGGACAATATGAGTAAGGGGAACGATAAGTATGATGATTGCTTTCCAGTTCAATATTATAAATCGAATAAAGCAAAGTTGGTACCACTATTATACAGGTGTACAAGGATGCAGTGGTGTTTTTTCTAGGCATATGAGCTGGCAATCACCTTAGAACCATTATACATCTACAGTGGCACGTAAAGAATGAAGCAAATGACAAACTAGCAATATTGCTGGTTGCAGAAAAGGCCTTTGACTATGTAGAGTGCAGGTATCTATTCATGGTAATAGGTAAATTGAGTCTGTGCAGGGATTTCATTGAAAAAGTGCAGAAGCTATATGAAGTGACTGACTCAGATAAACATTAGGAGCTTTATCTCACAACCGTTCCTCATCTTAAGGGGCACTAGAATGGTCTGTCCTCTGTCCCCACTCTTGTTTTACTAACTCTGTTTTTATTTGAGATGGTAATCACACAAAGCAGAGACATATGGAGCATAATGACACTTCTGTTTTATGCAGATGGTATTGTGGTTGCACTTGTAACGATCAAGGTTTCCTAACCAACATTAATGTCCTGATAACTTTTTTACAAAATTAACTGGTCTGTATGTAAAGCTCTGCCCAAGACAAAAACCACAACAGCAGTGTTAGGCTGTGTGATGCTGAGAGCGTCGATCCACTGGTTCTGAGTGACACTGGTCCAGCTGTGGAGTGGGGCAGTTGGGGGTGTCCATCGAGGGTGAAGTGTACGATGGAGTGGTCTGACCAGGTGACTTCTGTGGTGTGGCTGTATCATATTCTGTTGATGGACGTGAAGATGGGGTCTAGCGTTTGTCCTGCTTTGTGTTTGGGATATGTAACCATTTGCTTGAGTCCAAAGTTGTCCAATCTTTCCAGTAGGTCAGTGGAGTCCAGGTGGAAGTTGAGGTCTCCCAGGAAGACATAGGGCCCGATTCACAAAATTAATCTGAGGCAAAATCCTAAGTTTACGATTTTGTGTATTCACAGAAGGCATTTAGGAGTAGTAAAGATAGGATTCCTAACTTTACTGCTACAAAACTGAGAAAAATCCTAACATTTTGACTTTTGGTATTCACAAAAGGCGTTTAGTTGTAGTACTACTACTAAATGCCTTTTGTGAATACAAAAAGTCGTAACCTTAGGATTTTGTCTCAGATTACTTTAGTGAATCTGGGCCAAAGTGTTCAGATTCTATGGTGAGTGTGCCGTGTGACCTTACAATAGAAATATGCATTGGCTTTTTTCTGACATAAGTGTCTCCAAGTGGTACTTCAGCATGTGTAGTGATACCGGGGCCCGAGCATGCAAAAGACTCACTCCCCTCAATTATGATAGTGTTTTACAGCATAACCTTTAAGCATTTAAAGTCTGACAACATTACCCACCCAAACTTTGAGCTTTTTCGCAGATGTGCTTTGTGAGCCTGGGACTCCGACAAGTGTAAATAAACACTTGCGCTCTGGGCTTTTCTTCCCCTCTGCCCGCCAGTGGCTGCTAAATGCATGGGCTGATGGAGGCCGGGTCCCATTAGATGCTGTCGGGGTTTGCTGTTGGCTGGGTTACATAATGAGAACCACGATTCCCAGATAAGGGGGATACCACCTCAATGATCCTGAGATAAGAACGGTTGCCAGCAGCCCTGTTGTGACCACCTCAGCAGTCGCAGGTAAAATGTGATCGATTGAAGTAGGACAGGGGCCTTTTCAGCAAATCACCAGCAGTCTAGAGCAATGGGCCATCTTCAGGTCTGTGGGGCTCACTCTAACCTGCACCGTCACTCAACAGGGGCGAACGGCGTGCCATATGTCACCCTCCCTGATACACCCTTTTGATGCTGGCTTGCTAGACTACATTTTGGAATAACGAAAGGTCGGAGCCCCTACAAGCGGAAAGCTAATTATTCCTACTGCCAGTGCTTTAAATGGGCCGGTACTCACCGGTACTGAGTATCGGCACTTCTCAGATTTATCGCTCTGAGTACCAGCACTTCTCTACTGCCGTTGAGAGTACCAGTACTCACGAAAAAAGTAAGGCTCATTGGCTGTGCTGGTGAGCCGGAGTGGACTGTGTATCTGGCAGCCAAGGCGCTGCTTCTGCAGCCCCGATCTGAGCCCCAGCTGAGCTATTCAGCAGGGCTCATTTGAATAATGAATGAAAGGGAGGGAAGGTGGATGGATGAAAGGGTGGATGATGGATGAGTGAAAGGAGGGGTTAAGTGAAAGGGTGGATGGAATGAAAGGGTGGATGGCAGGGGCGGCTGGTGACATTTGAAAGTGGTGGGGCGTAAACTAATTTGCATATTGCAGCGATCGAGCGCAGCGAGCGAGCCCGAACCACCTTGCATCCATCCATACATCATTCATGCATCCACCCATCTATCCACCCACCCACCCTGCATCCATACATCATTCATTCATGTATCCACCCATCCATCCATCATGCATCCACCCATCATGCATGCATGCATCCATACATCATTCATACATCCACCCATACATCCGCCCACCCATCCTGCATCCATACATCATTCATACATCCACCCATACATCCACCCACCCATCCTGCATCCATACATCATTCATTCATGCACCCACCCATCCATCCATCCACCCATCCATCCATCCATCCACCCATCCATCATGCATCCACCCATCATGCATGCATCCATGCATGCATCCATCCATACATCATTCATGCATCCATCCATCCATCCACCCATCCATCATGCATCCATCCATCCACCCATCCATCCATCATGCATCCACCCATCATGCATGCATCCATTCATACATCCATACATTCATACATCATTCATCCATCCATCCACCCACCCACCCTGCATCCATACATCATTCATTCATGCATCCACCCATCCATCCATCATGCATCCACCCATCATGCATGCATGCATCCATACATCATTCATACATCCACCCACCCATCCTGCATCCATACATCATTCATTCATCCACCCATCCATCCACCCATCCATCCATCATGCATCCACCCATCATGCATGCATCCATGCATACATCATTCATGCATCCATCCATCCATCCACCCATCCATCCATCCATCATGCATCCACCCATCATGCATGCATCCATGCATGCATCCATCCATACATCCATACATCATTCATGCATCCACCCATCCATCCACCCACCCACCCTGCATCCATACATCATTCATTCATGCATCCACCCATCCATCATGCATCCACCCATCATGCATGCATCCTTCCATACATCATTCATGCATCCACCCATCCATCCACCCAACCATCCTGCATCCATACATCATTCATTCATGCACCCATCCATCCATCCATCCATCCATCATGCATCCACCCATCATGCATGCATCCATCCATACATCATTCATGCATCCACCCATCCATCCACCCACCCATCCTGCATCCATACATCATTCATTCATGCACCCACCCATCCATCCATCATGCATCCACCCATCATGCATGCATCCATGCATCCATCCATACATCATTCATGCATCCATCCATCCATCCATCCATCATGCATCCACCCATCATGCATGCATCCATGCATCCATCCATACATCCATACATCATTCATGCATCCACCCATCCTGCATCCATACATCATTCATTCATTCATGCATCCACCCATCCATCCATCCTGCATCCATCATTCATGCATCCATCCACCCATCATGCATGCATCCATCCATGCACCCATCCACCCACCCATCCACCGAACAATCATTAATGCACCCACCCTGCATCCATCCATCATTCTTGTATTTTTATGACCATATAAAAATAAATTATGGACTCTAACAAGCCTTTAGGATCGATGTTGAAGGATGTGCCAGTTTACATATTACATCACCCCTACCTTTTTTATGCTGGAAACCTTCTACCCCCCATGTATGTGCCATCCTGTAAGCCCTAGGTATGTACTATACAAATTCACATACAAACATACACCAACATGCATGCAATAATAAATGCATATATCATGCTATTCCGCCTCTACCGTTTGTTAACATTTTGAAATTTTATAACCTTAGTTCAAAGAGTACATTATATTTTTGGTGACAAAGTTGTTAACTGGAGTGGAGTGGTGTGGCTCACTGGTTAGAGGCGGCAGACCCGGAAGCAGAGAACGGCCCGGGACCAGGGTTCAATTCCCGACGCGGCAGGGTCGTGGACCAGGGTCAGCGGACTCAATAATTCTCGCCTCGGTGCCTACTCTAACCAGGGATCACACTCGGCAACTCTGGGCATTAGCTTGCCTCATGTCTACAACGGCCCCTCACATTCGCCAGGGATGCCTGGTTTCACTTTGGAGATACCCAGTAGGGACCATCTCACAGGGATAGCCAGGACGGGTTCCCCAGCGGTCTACAGCACCAGGACGCCTCAGGGCAGCAGTGCGCTTTACAAGACACATACATTTACATTTAACTCATTTTCTGGAAAAATTTTATAAAATGAAATCTGTTGAAGGCTGTTGTTGCAACTATCAAAATAGAAATTCTGAGAATTTTTACATTTCCAAAACCCCATGCCGTGAAATAAACGGGTGACCTGGAATAGACGCACACATTTCTGCAGCAGATGCTTTAACACACTGAACTAGCTCAAGTCATTTGTGCAAGCTAGTTTACTGGAACACCGAAAAACACACACTCTTACATTGCTGCCGGTCCTGCACACGTCACAGGCTCACAGCGCCCCTGGCCAATCCTGGCACCAGGGGCACAGGTACCCTCTCGCCCGCAGCATACCCATTAGGGCTCCTGATGGGCATGCGCAACGCTGCCAAAACACAAGTGCGCATGCGTGGGCACGGGTAAAAATTCACCCTCCTTCCCCACGCATGCGTACTTGTGTTGCCGTCTGTACAATCATGTCAATGAATCAACATGACGCCCGCCCGGCGGTCTGACGTCATGTTGCTTCATTGACATGATTGTCATGAGGGAGCTGCGGGCGGCGTCGGGCAGGGGGGCTACTCCCCCACGCCCCAATGGACGAACCGCGCCTGGTGGATGGAATAAAGGAGTGAAGGGATTGATAGATAGATGAGCGAAAGGATTAATAAATGAGCGAAAGAGTGGATAAAAAGATGGATGAGTGAAAGGATGAATGGATAGGTTTTGAGTTGTATGGATGGATAGGTGTTTATATGAAGGGTGGACAGACAGAATGGTGAAAAACTGAATGATGGATGAAAGACAGAATATAAATGTTAAATGGTGGACATCAGCAGGTAAATGGTAGGATGAAAGGATGAATGGATAGATCTATGGAAGAGACAAGACATATCTTCTGAGGAGGGTCATGATGATTTGCTTCATTTGCTTGGTGCCATAAGAGCTTTGGTGTGATGTGGGGGTATTTTCAGTTTCTTTCTACTCATGTGCTGAAAAATATATGGTTTTGTGCCAAACAACAGCAATTAACAGTATGGCATTGAGAAGGTGCATCTATTGCAAAAAAAGGAAATGTTAACATATTATAGCATTTCTCTTTCATTTTTGGTAATGAGTTAACTTGCTTTGTTTATATAAACACATTTCTCATGTGTTTTGATGTGTCCTGCAACTAATAATAGAAGTCATGAAGTATCATCAGGTCTTACCTTTAGCCCCGCCCCCTCACTACACCTCTAGCTCATTTTAATGAGTACCTGCACTTATTTTTCCCATTTAAAGCACTGCCTACTGCCATATAGGGATGTATGTTGGGACGTTTTCTCAATGTGAAAAACTACTTATATGATTATTCCCTGACTGTAAATGAAGAGGTAAGTTAAAAAAGGGTGCATTGGAATGTGACCATTGTAATTACGAGTGAAGGAGATTCACTCAAGTATCCCATGTATCACTTTTTGTGCTGTTCAACTTGTAGGTTAGACCACTTCTCAAAAGTATAAAATTATATTATACCCCTTGGTACGATATGGCCTTGCGATACTTATATGGATTTGTGAAGAAGACGAAGGAAAGCAACTATTGCTTTTGGAGAAAGTGGTTTGTATCCGCTTGAGTTACAGAAAACAAAATTGGAGCAGGATTACAAATTCTTGTTTTTAAGGCTTCTGTATAGTAGGGATCTGGTTGGTCCCGTGAGAGCGTAGGAAAGCGCGGGGAAGGAATTGGTCCAGTCTGTAAGCTTGGATAG
The DNA here is from genome assembly GCF_964261635.1 of Lissotriton helveticus. Taxonomy (NCBI): domain Eukaryota; kingdom Metazoa; phylum Chordata; class Amphibia; order Caudata; family Salamandridae; genus Lissotriton; species Lissotriton helveticus. The sequence goes on along the minus strand of NC_136065.1, from coordinate 140,393,860 downwards.
CCTCGGCAACCATGCTGGTCCATTAGTTCTTGATCTGCTGAATGCCTCACCTGGTTTTAAACGTGGCTGAAGGTGGCTGAAGGTGGCATTCAGCTCTACGCCACTGGCACATTCGTCCACTGAGCTATCTTTCTAGTTTGTGAGCATTAGCATTTTTTAATGCAGTTCTAAGCAATGCTGCGAGGTTTACGCTGCCTAAGCCATATGTTGTGGAAATATGGAGATATAATTCACATCTATGGGCTACAGCATTTAGTTTCCATATGTATCGCCTCATCAGGGGTTCCTAAGTGCTATATAAATAAAAAGGAGACAATAAGGACTCCAGAACGGACCAGCTGACCATTTATACTTAGTGAACAGTTATTGTTTACTCTACCCATCAAGTCATAACCATAGCTTCAGGAGGAGAGATTAAAGAGAATCTATTTACAATTAATCAATTGGGACTTGTACAGTGGCTAATCAACCTCGAGGGTATCCAGGCGCTAAAGATGCGTTTAGAATTAAAGGAGTGCGCCCTTTAATTAAGGAACGCGTTTGGTGTGCTGATAGCCGAAAAGCTGTATATGGCACTTTCAGACATTTAACATTTTAGCGAACTGTGTATTTTAAAAATGAAACTGCAAGTCACACAACACAATTTGCTGCTGGGTAAAAGCCAGGCTGACGTTGTCACTCATTACTAGTTAGCCCTATAGTCAGACTTCTACAACTGTTCCAATTGTAAGGCACACTCCCTTTCCTCTCATTCTCTTGCTCTCTTTCTTGTCCGCTCCTTCTGTCAGTCTCTTTAACTTTAAATCTCGGTCTCATTTTCTTCCTCGCTCGCTCCTATCCTCTCTCGAGACCTCCCATTTCTTTCTCCTTCTTTGTCTTTGCATCTTTCTCCTCCTCCTTTCTCTTTTTGGATATTACTCCACGCTCTTCCCTTCATATTCCACTACCTCTATTTCTCCTTTCTCCCATCTTCCTGTCTCACATTTTCTATTTTGATCCCTATATTTCTTTCTTCACTCGTGTTTGTTGTCCTTTTCTTTTTTGATGTTTCATTTCTCCTCCTTTAATTTTACTCTTGCTGATTCTGTTGTATTTCACTTCCTCTATTTCACAGTTTCTTTCCTCTCTGTCTGACACTCACTCTCCTTTTACCTTGAGCTCTATATTCATTCACCTTGTTATTTATGCTCCACTCTCAATACTCTATTCCCCTGAGCCACAGGTTTTGCGTGTTAGACCTTTAAACCGCGCATGATGAGCAATATAATTTTTAGTGCCGCAGTAAATGTACCAAAGTAAAGACGTGTTCACTAAATTACTTAATAAGACAAGTAGAAGAAAAGTAAATTGTGTTTCCACCACAAATGCCTTTGTGATTGGCTGCTTTTACTGCTTATTATGGGTAATTTTTAATTGTGTGCACGGTTTAGGAATTGGATGTGATGCAATAGTTGTTGTTGTTGAACTTCTATCATGAAGGGCAACATAGATCGGTTCTGATGACTTAATAAATCCCAAAAGTTTTTAAGATGGCATTCTCGCACCCCACCTATTGACTTTTGAAGTTTTATCAAAAATCACATTTTGTTCAGAGATTTGTAACACCACAGTGCTGGGGTTTAATTGCCACTACTCATTTTCCCAGGTCCTAGCACTATGTACTCCTGTCTACAGAAAAGCGATGTAATCCTCAAACAAAATGGAAGCTGGACTGACTAAACTGACCATATGCATACTGATCCTCCCCCTTGACTCCATGTATGGTCAAAAGAGGTAGCTACACCAATATGCATTCTTTCCTAAAATGTGTAGAAGTGGCCCTGAGGGGACAGTTAACTATGGGACAGACTTCTAATAAGAAAACCTGCTTTCTATGTAATCTCTATCTACAGTGAACAACACTGGCCTCACAACATTCTAGGCAGCTTTATTTAATAAAAGTCAGATTGGTGTTAATTGTTCCCTTCGTTCCTAGCATCTAGAATTCAGTATACACACATTCTTGTTGTACATAGTCTCCTTACATCCTCATTGGCACATGAAATCACAGTAGATGTTGGAACACCCAGGATAACGTGCTGCATCACTAAACACTCATTAGGTGCCAAAGGCAAGATCTATTGGCTATAACAATGCTTGTTTTGTAGGCACTGGGAGAGTATGTGAATTGCCCAGAATAACAGAATGTTGAGGCGACATGTCACATACTCTCCCAATAAATGTTAATGACAAATAAACCTCTGTATGAATTAATGCCTGCATCTCTAAATTACACAAAATGTTTTATTAATGTTTACAAACTCGCTAAAAGATTTAGACTGGGTTCAGTCTCTGGGTGCCTAAACCTCGTTCTGCTCTCAGTGTCCCAGTCAATCACGTTGACTTTCCCTGCAAAGGTGCCGTCTTTTCAGCAGGGCCCATCCCCCAGTCTGGGAGAGTTTCCTGTTTCAGGTGACTCCAGCGCGCTCGCCTCTTGAGGGGCTAATGTCCCCTTTGTTATGCGCGAAGGTGCATTTGCATACCTGCGCCTGGCCATCCTGAAACCTTACAGGTTTTTTTCTTTAGGCAGCCAGTATTATCATTCCAAGGGGCAGAGGAAAGGCTATTCAAATCGGGTAAACTGATTTCTCTTTGAGCAGACTTGCAAAGTTGTTTTGCTTAAATCCTTGCGCATAAAGTTCACAGGCATGTTTTTCAAACCTTTCATTTCACGGACTCTGCTTTAAAAAAAATCACGTTCAAGTAAGCGCGGCATGTTCAGTAAAGTCCAAAACATTATGCAAGGCAAATATCCAACAAATCGTACACTACTGCTCCTGATTTCTCCCTCGTAGGAGTCGGGGATGCTTCAAAACCCCCAATAATACCACTGCAATTTAAACTCAGCACTAGTACAAGTTGTGGAGGGTAGCTATGCGCTTAATAAAAACGAAACACCATTTATTACTGGTGTGTACATAGACAATTGTTTTCTGTGCCCCACACGAACTGTTTCAAGGTGAAAGTTAAAAAGGGCATTTTTAGGAAAGTATTACTCCATTCAAGATAAAAATGGAAGTTAAAAGAATCCATTAATTGTATGTGCAAATGATAAATAACAAGTTCTGTCCTTTTCTTACAAGCACACTTCCTTCATACCAATGTAAAATCTAATCTGATTTAAACGGAAAACGGAAACAGGGCACACGTATCTCATCCCAAGAATTTTTACTGGCAGAATTTTCATCAGGAAAGAATGGGGGAAACATACATTTTGCACATTACCTCATCCCTCAGTTCTAAGTGCAAAACTGAGAACAGTGAGCACATTACTCATCAGTAATTAACGTACCCCTCGCGTGGTTTATTTATAACTTTTTTTATGCAGCTTGCCTCTTATTGAAGTGGCATATTTGTGCACTTTGCAAACGAGACAAAGCAACAGTATTTGCTCTTAGATTAGCCCTCACATTAAAATAAGAGCAATAGGTTTAACCATTGGTTAAATTGATATGATTTCAAAATGAGTGATCCCTAAATGATATGTGTTTCGGATTGTCCAAACTGTGAACGGTGTATATATGTAAATTGCAGGTATGAGGGGACAACGGGCACAAAGGATGCAATAGTGGCCAGCCTGACATCCAGCACCGCAGCTCCATGGTGTCTGCTGTGTCTTACCATGCACCACCAAGTATCCATGTGGCAATGTAGAGTGCAAACCTAGAGCAATTGAGATTTCAGCAAGGGTGGGAGCCCTACCTAATAATCTTGGATCAGTTACACTGAATCAGGAAGTTTGTGGATGGTGCATCCCATCATGTGTAGAAGAGGGTTCTCTGAAGAGATGTCAGGAGTGTGTGCTCCACAGAAGGCCACCAGTAACAACACCCTTAAAACCCAGTGATTACTGTGTTTTTTCAGTCAAAGCAGGCAATAGGAACTGTACTCTTAGGTGATTTTCCATTGTTGATGCCTTCAACACTAATGGATGCAGTTAGACACCAGGCTAGAAAATGCAGAGCTGTGTGCCTTGAGCGCTCCTGAAATTTCAAGAGAGGCTTGAAATGCAGAGAAAAGAATGGTTTGAAATGATGTAAGTCAGAGGATGTGAAAGAGACACAGCACAGTTAGCCATGTACATACAGTCTAGTGAAACCTAGACTATTGCGGAGAATGGATAAAACCACTTGAAAATTAAAGAAGCCCCACTCTGGGATGAAAAGCCTGAGGGTGGGATGCTATCTACAGGACGGCTTTAGAGCGGTGCAGCTGGTGATGCCGCACCTGGCGCTGAGCTCAGTGGTGGGCTGTGTTTAGAAGTAACGTATGAGCTTAAAAGCACCTGCTGCAGAGTTCTTTGTGTGTATATCAGTTGTCAGGCAACAATAAAAATGTCAAGATAACTCTGGTGATTAATCTTCCTGCTGGAGAGAGTTCAGAGTTTTTTCTAGTGGTAGTTTTGATTCATCTGAAAGTAGAGCAGAGGGTTAATATTGGAGGTGGGCATAACTCGCGTAATTAGTGTAGCGGAATCAAGCGGAATTATCTAAAAATTCTGTGAGATTATGCATAATTACGCAAAAAGAGTAATTCTATGTTAAGTGCTATTTCATAATGCAAAAATACACCCTTGTGTCCAAAAATGAGTATAAGAAATCTTTTTATGTTAAGAAATAGTGCTAAATGCAACAGAACACGAATAGCAAAGGAAAGGAGCCAATCATGCTTACGAAATGTGCTCCTGGGGTGGGTTTTTCAAAACATTTACCTCCCCCGTATTTGGCACTATTTTCTTATTGCCAAATGCCCCCCAAACAGCCATAACGGGCGTGAACAGGCATTTAGTGCTAAGCAGTAGCACTAAATGTGCTGTTGCAGATGAATTTTCCCTCCAACTTACTCCCAGCTTCTAGTGCTAAATTCCATTTTGGACGCAAGGATGCATTTTACATTGAGAAATAACACTAAATGCAGCAGAACACGAATAGCAAGCTCAATCAGCCACTTGCACTCACTAGGTGTGTTCTCCTGGTAGGATTGTTTTTCCCCAAATTACTCTTAGTTACGGGAGCAGGTGTAATTGCATTATTATCGGTATTTCTATGTCAAAGAGTACCTACCAAAAAGGAATTAAAAAAATTACTCTGATTAGCGTGATAAAATTATGCCCAGGCCTAGTTAATATGCCTACTGCAAAGAAAGTGTACCATGCAGACAAAAGGACTGTATTTTATGTGAGTTGCTCAGTGGATAACTGCTCTTGTTGCAGAGATCTTTTTCTTACTTGCAGTTCATAAATTACTATCTTAAATAGCACAGTGACCAATTAACTTTCATCAGAGCTGCATGCGACTGTATGGTATAGGTTAGAATGTTATGTTTTCCCCCAGACTTTCATTATCCTATTATCGCTAAAAATGGTTTGTTTGGATAGTAGTACATTTGGATTAGAAAATCGTATCCTAATCACTGTGGTGTGTTTTAAATCCTGAGTTTGTGTGTCTCCAGAAAAATTACTCAATGGATGACATGTGATTCCTACACCTGGTAATCCTTAGTGTCTTTTGTAGCATTACCTACATATTAATTTAGAGTTGTATGATTCATTGTCTCTGTATAATGTGTGTGATGTATAATGCTCTGACAATCTACACTAGTATCAGTGGTGCAATAAAACAAATGCATGTGAGAGAGGGGCTATGAAGAGATGAGGGGCACATTTGAAGGGTTGTAGTGAGGTCATCCATGCAGAAGGAGGTCATGGGGGCGCACCAAAAAAGACTGTTGAACCAGGCACCATTAGCCCTGAAGTCGACTCTGGCTAGCTAGTCCGCCAAAGGATGGTCACAGTCTTGGAGTGAATTGACTTTGTCATAGCGAAAAAAGGCAAGGGCTCTGAACACTGGGCCTGAATAGTCCTCTAAGTTCTTTGCAAAACATGATCAGAATCATTTACTTTATATCACAGTGCAGTGCCCCATCATTCCTTAATTGAAGATAAAGATCACATGGCAATAGTGAAGTGTTCCAACTCAAATAGATTTTACAAATGCTCATAAAACCACAATTTTCAGACACAAAACGACTAAATTCAATAGCAGCATCATGTAAATAAGTTTTTTTGTAGAGAAAAGGTTAATTTACATTTAGAATATTTGGATGTATAAAGGATTATGGAGCTTTCCCTTTGAAATATGCATCCTTTCTGCTGCTAGTATTTGTTTCTGGTGAGCAATGTGTGTTTAAATGCAAAGTGTTTTTAGGACTGCAGTACCACCTCCTGCCTACGGGGACAGAGCGAGCAAAAATATAAACACACTTTATGAAACACAGGTCCCCACAAGGCAATTTTTTCAAAAGTTGTAAAAATTGACACAGATGTTCCTGAAGTCATTTTTAATCATTTAGAAGACATTACCTTGTGGGGACCTGGGTTCAGGTCCCCACAGTGCAATCAAGTCCCCACAGCGTGAGTGTGTTATCATGCCCAAGTCCCCACAAGGATAGTAACACAAACCCACACACACACACACACACACACACACACACACACACACACACACCACACACACACACCCCCCCCCCCCCCCCCCATAACATAACATTATTTGTGATTGAATACAGTCGAAGGCACATGGCTAAATGTTTATTTTAGCAACAATATACACAAACAACATTATAATATATTCATATATGAATTGCTGCATATATAATAGGTGTATACATTAAAGGCAGATTATCTTAATGTGCCAGAAAATACCATATCATGCTTAACGAAAGACACTTAAAGCTGCATTTAACCTATTTATTAGTGCTTAAAATAAAAATAAGGGAACTAACCATAAAGAAATTAACATATGGAACAAAGGAATATGGTCAAGTGGAATCCAGAGCTTGAGGAGCTGCTGACATTTTTAGCAAAATAGATGTTTTAGTTCCCACAGAGATACTGAAATAGTGTGTACATTCAAAGCTTGAATCCCATTATAAAGGGTGTGAATCTAATGATGTTCAAGTCCACACACAGGTTGTCTGTAATTATAGAAATGCTCAAGTCCCCACAGAGATAGTGTGTTATCATAGAGATGTTCAAGTCCCCACAGAGATGGTGTGTTATTATAGTGATTTTCAAGTCGCCACAAAGATAGTGTTGTATTACAGTGTTGTTCAAGTCCCCACAAAGATAGTGTGTTATTATAGCGATGTTTAAGTCCCCACAGAGATAGTGCATGAAGGTGATTGTGTTTAAGTCCTCATTAAAATAGGGCCCGATTCACAATGGTAAACTTAGACAAACATTCTAACTTTTTTACATTTCAGTTTCAACAATGTAAACTTAGACCAAAAGTCTAACTTTACTACTTTTCAGTATTCAAAAAGCCTCATACAGAGAATGCAAAGCTGGTGATGCTCAAGCCAAAACAGAGCTTGTGTGTAATTAAATGAATGTTCAAGTCCCCACAGAGATGGTGTGTGACTATAGTATTACCACGGTCACCAAATAGAATGTGTGTGATGATAGACATGCCCAGGTCCCCACAGAGATAGTGTGTGATTATAGACATGCCCAGGTCCCCACAGATATAGTGTGTGATTATAGACATGCCCAGGTCCCCACAGAGATAGTGTTTGATTATAGACATGCACAGGTCCCCAAAGAGATAGTGTGTGATTATAGACATGCCCTGGTCCCCACAGAGATAGTGTGTGATTATAGGGATGCCCAGGTCCCCACAGAGATAGTGTGTGATTATAGACATTCCCAGGTCCCCACAGAGATAGTGTGTGATTATAGGGATGCCCAGGTCCCCATGGAGATAGGGTGTGATTATAGACATGCCCAGGTCCCCGCAAAGATAGTGTGTGATTATAAAGATCACAGGTCCCCATAGAGATAGTGTGTGATTATAGACATGCCCAGGTCCCCACAGAGATAGTGTGTGATTATAGGGATGCCCAGGTCCCCACAGAGATAGTGTGTGATTACAGACATGCCCAGGTCCCCACAGAGATAGTGTGTGATTATAGGGATGCCCATGTCCCCATAGAGATAGGGTGTGATTATAGATATGCCCATGTCCCCGCAAAGATAGTGTGTGATTATAAAGATCACAGGTCCCCATAGAGATAGTGTGTGATTATAGACATGCCCAGGTCCCCACAGAGATAGTGTGTGATTATAGACATGCCCAGGTCCCCACAGAGATAGTGTGTGATTATAGACATGCCCAGGTCCCCACTGAGATAGTGTGTGATTAGAGATGTTTAGGTCCCCACAGAGATAGTGTGTGATTATACTCATGCCCAGGTCCCCACAGAGATAGTGTGTGATTATAGACATGCCCAGGTCCCCACAGAGATAGCGTGTGACTATAGTATTACCACGGTTGCCAAAGAGAATAGTGTTCTTTAGATAGTCGTTGGAAGTTCATCCTGTCTTTGTATTTCACTTCAAAGGCAAGTAATGTTAGCATTGACCACACACTTCTAAAGCACAGGAATTTACATTGCCTATCATAATAAGAAATAACAAATGTTACACCCCCTAACCACCTTTTGATTTGAAATCTAGCCACAAACACAACATGATCACCTGTTTAAAAAAAGACCTACAGAACTTCCCCATGACCCTATTCCATTAACTCTGCAAATTAGGTTGTTTATAGGCTTTTATTTTGCGATAAACACTCCCATCATTGATAATAAAACCCAACTTAGATCCAAAAGTCCCCAGTAATTATCGGCTCATACCATGTTATCCCAAACTGAGCTAGATCATTGAGAACCCAGTAGGATCACCATTGCAAGTGTACTGCAACAAATACCAGTTATAAAATACCTCTCACGCTTGGACAGTATTACTGATATTAGTGGATTTTCAGAATGATAACAGACAGAGGGGCATATGTACAAGCCCCTATCGCCACCACAATATCACTTTTTCTGACGTTGTGGTGGCGTTAGGGGCTTAGCCTTATTTACCAGGCAGCATTAAGCCACTTACCGTGGCTTAACGCGGCCTGGTAAATAAGGCCCACTTTCATGCTATTTTTAGTGTGAATGGGTTGGGCAGTGGAGGTTGGGGAGCGTTCCACCGCAACACCCATTGATTTTGACGCTGCCCCCTACGTACAAGGGCAGCGTACATAGCAGGCAGCGCCAAAATTAATACTAGGGAAAACCTGGTCTTCACTTGGCAAAATGAGGAGAAATGCTTTATTTTCCCTCGTTTTTGCATTTTCCATGTGTGCTGCCTTGTGCAGCACACATGGAAAAAGCAAACAGCCATGGATTGTTATGTACAGGAAGGTCCCCCTTCCTGTACATGAACAATCTGTAAAAAAGTGTCATTGTGTGACTTTTATGTGTGCTACATGAAGCAGCACACAAAAAAGTGACAAAATGGCATTTTAGGATTATTTATGTGCAGAAAAGGACATAGCCAATAGGTCTCGCCTTTGGGATCTTATAAGTATTTAGTTATGCAGCGCAATATCCTTGGTGCAACAACATGAACTGTTGCATGGCTAGACACTTATAAGGTCCCAAAGGCGAGACCTATTGGCTATGCCAATGCATGTTAACTAGTGTGTTTTCTCTGTAGAGGCAACGGCCAAGTGAATATACTTACTCTGCTCTGACACCAAGAATTACTGTAAATTTCTAGCGATGGAATTGCTATTTGTAATGTGATAGCGCGAAAAGACTTCAGGGTATGTAGCTGTCTCAACACTTTAATTGATTTTCCTTTTCATGTTACAGCATACAAACTGGTTACTTTTATGTATTTATAATTTTACCAGTGCTTCCTCTCTCTGCACAGACTGTCTCTAGGCAAAGCAACACTTGTTACCTCTGTGACATAGAAGCTTTTCTCGGGAGGAAGCAGAAACACATTAGATCCCCTGTCTTGGGCTCATTTTAAACCACCGTACTGAGGGCCAGATGTAGGAAGGCAAATACCGGTCGGTAACGGCCAATTTCGTCCGTTATCGACCGGTATTTGGAGTTTGGGATGTAGGGGCATGTTAAAATACATATTCGGTAATTTTACCAAATCTGTAATTTTACCGATTCGGTAAAATACCGATTTGGTAAAATTACCGAATCTGTATTTTGACATGTAGGTAGCGGTTTAAGAATTCGCTATTTACCACCAACTAGAAGTTGGTGGTAAATAATGAAAAACGTTTAAAAAGCATTTCTTTTGCTTTTTAAACAGTGCCATGTTGCAGACATACATGCCCTGAAGGCATGTATGTCTGCAACATGTGCACCCATGCACAATTGAGGGGTGCAACAGGGTGTCAAAGTGACACCCTGCCACCCTTAAATGTTTCCCCCAATTACCGAATCGGTAAGCGCTAGGAAAAGGCCATTTTCCTTTGCAGCGCATGCGCTGCGAAGGCTCGACCTAAAAAGAAAGGCCAAGAAACACCTACCATCGATGCCTTGAGGCTTACTGCAAAGAGATGGGTTACACCCGGAGTCCGATTGAAAAAAAGCTCACAACAGAGATTGCTCGAGATTCCTGGTTCATGGCCTGTACCGAGTAAGTAAGTATCCTTTGAGATACAGTTCTTGTATTCTGAAATTGCAATAATGTCCTCTCCTGTAGGATATATCTTAAAGCCATGGCTTAATACAGGAGGGCTTAACACCAGATAAAATAACCAGACGTGGTCTACAGACAGACAGCAGAGCCATGTTTCTGGTTACAATGCTCTGATAGATGGTGCAGTTACACACTACAGAGCACTACTCAGGCAGCTGGATGATGAATGTTTTTAATCATTCTGAGTAGCAAAATAAATAGAAATTAGAGCTAACACAGAGTCAGTGTTGTACGTTTTTAGAATGGAGGAATATAAAATAAGTCCTTAATGAGGGAATACTTTGAACTGCTGGCTAAACCCATAGAAAGAATGAGGCTCACTTAAGAGGTATTTTCTTGAAGTGTCTGTGTGCCCATCCCTTTTCAACTCAAGGTTGATGGGCATGTGATACAAAGAGCTTGTTTAACAGTACAGAAATTCAGAATTTGCTCAAATGATAGAATGTTTCTGTACTGCTGGGGTTACCAATCACCCTCAGTGCGCTCTTTAACTTGATAAGTGCAAAATTGGGTAATTTAAAATAAAATGTTACCCCCTTTTTGCCCATATATGCCTTAGTCTCCAGGATTGTCATTTTTCAATTCCCCGAATCTCTCTATTTGTAGTGTGCATTGTCTTCAATCTGAGGACTTAAGAAAGTGCTCCAAAATAATGCTCAGCGTTTATCTTGTGAAGGGATCTTGGAGTTGGTTGTCACTATTACCTAGTACAAGTTCCTGAGACAGCTGCAGACACAGACAGGAGGATTTCTGTGAATTACAACATTTACTATAAACACACTGATGCATTTATTTTTACCTTACACTTTAAAATCACACACTTGGCTTCATTGTTTTAACGCAAGATAGCGCCAAGCTGTAATCCGAGTCAGCCCAGTTGGACACCTGAGTCTCAGGAGTTCAGGAGCCCCCGATGCTCCTTCTTTCTCAAAGGTGTGCTGTCTTCACAGCAGGGCTATTCCCTAGTATGGAAATCAACTGACTTCAGGAGGTTCCAGTACACAGCCTGTTGAGGTGCTAATGGTTCCTTTGGTTCCTTTGTTTTGCACAAAGGTGTATTTATTTGTATACAACTACTTAGTCCTAAGTCCTGCCTTATATTTCATCTTGAAGCAGGTGATAGTAACATCCAAGCTGCGGGACTGCAGGAAAGATTTTGTCTACAGGCTAGAGCAAAATCTGTCTTAAATACTTTCGTTCATCAAATTCAGTGTGAAAAATGACTTTATGAGTCATGACATTGTTTTGTTTCATGTTGATGTGCATTCATGTTTATTCCATGCGCTATATTTAATGCCGAAAATCTTCATAGACATTTATGAAATTGTTAGTTATTTCAATAGGACTTTCAGATTATAATAAAGAAGTATAATACAAAACGAGGACACTTCGTATTTAAAATAATACCTAAAATATCGCATTTCATTTTTTTAAGAAAAAGGTTGACGGCTTCTCTGATAATGAGGCTCAGAGTGAAGCGCATTTACAATATATAGAAGTGCACCTTGAGGCTCTATTGTGAGGAATCAAGTGTGTCTAGATTGCTCCAGCCCTGACGAGTGGAGTTCCCAGTCTGGGAGACTGCGAGCAGGAAACATTGTTCACATTGTTCTGGGGGTAGGCTATTGTGGACACTTAAATATTGCGACCCAAGGATGGGGTCCCCATGGTGATCACTGGGCACAGATCTGCAGCCTAAGACTGGCACAAATTTGCAGTCTCAATTTGGTACATAACACACTATGGATTTTTGTGATTTTGTATTTAACAAAAGAATTGAGTAGCATAGTATGGTTATTCTTTGCTGTGAAATAAGATCAATGAATAACCAGTTTTATTTCAAATGCAGTGTCCATGGAGGATAAACACAACATAAACACATATGTGTTTATAGCCCCAAAGACAGTGACATTAAATTGTCCATATATAATGATAGTGATGGTTATGGTGGGGCAAACGTGAACACACATTTAGAATTAATAAGTAGTGGTGTATATCTAAGCATGCACGTAGACATGGTTTAGTGAGTAATGATTCAAAGCTGGGCATGTAGTGAAGATTTCTAGGTAGCGGTGCAAATCTGACAATATACTAAGAATTAATTATCATATATGCAAACCCAAACAGGCACTGTTGATTACTGAGTCATGATGGACATCTCAGCATGAGCTGATGATTATAGAGAGATAGTGCAAATTCCAATACTTACTAAGGATTACTAATGGCCGGTGTAACTATGAAGAAGCAGATCTGAATAAACAAATTAAAAGCCGGACCTATTGGCAGGTCAATTAATTATATTCCCTGCAATTCATACTTTCTAATTAAATAAAAAATATTTTATTATTTATAGCCCTACTTTGACAGGTATGGGACAAGTAGCTATTACACTTTTGGAGTTGGCAGTACCAATGTTCAAAATTATGATTTTATATAGATCAAAAGCTATAAGCTTGGCACCCCACTACTCAGAAGCTTACAAAGTCATCTCTAGGGTGCCTCGAGGTACATGACCCCTCTAACCAAAATCATCAGCACATACCTCAGCATGCTTTCCTACACCAACGTCACACAATTCATACTCTCCCTCTCAGACATGAACCCCAACACAAGAAACAAGTTCATCACTTGCATGACGAAATCGCTAACTGGATGAAAGCTGACTTTCTCAAACTCAACACCAACAAGACAAATGTAGTGATCTTCACCATACCATGGGACTCCACCTGTTGGATGGCTGCACTCATACCCACAGCCACACCTAGCACCAGAACCTCGGAATCATCACTGACACCAAACTGGCAGTGACAGCACAAGTAAGCACAGTCATCCTGCTTCCACACCCTAAAGATGTTGAGGAATATTCTATGGCTCCAGAAAAGAATGTCACCCTAACCACCAGCAAACTAGACTACTGAAATATTCTCTCTGGTCGTACCATCAAGCATTCATTCCGGTTGTATCACCAAGCATCTCACAAGAAGACAACAAACCATCCAAAATGTGGCAGCCAGACTCATCCTCAACCCACCACGTATAACCCACATACCATCACATCACATCCCAGGGAGCTCTACTGACTCCCAATGCACAAATGTGTGCATTTCAAACTTCCCACACACATGTTCAAGCCACTACACTACTTAGGCTCCACTTACCCGGCCACCCCCTCTCCTTTCACCCACCACCTAGTCACCTACACTCTGCAGTACGATTCACACACATTCTGTGCATGCACAGAACCACAGCATTCTCTTACATAACACCTAAAGCATCAAATGATCTTCCATTTCACATCAGACAGAGTCTTCTATCTTCTTGAATTCCAAAAGAACCTGAAGATCTGTCTCGACTGGTTTCGATGCACAGACACCTGGCCATCACTAGAATTCCATCATGGATGAGAGTACATTCTACAAATACACATACCATTATTGTATATGGCACATAATTATACTCTAGAAAACAATAAATAAATGAGATTACATACATAACACAACCTAAAGAAAATTAGGAATATTGGATTAAAATGTCTTTCCCGCGCACACACAATTTGATGTAGCGAGTAAGTTAAGACCAGAGCCTAGACTTCTGTCACAAAACATTGAATTCAGTAATCAAATTATTTCCTCCTGTACTGGCAATTTATATGAAAAAAATGCATTTATAGTATGGCATATGTAGCTGGTGAAGGGCCGAAATGCATTTATAAATGGGTATTGTGAAACTCTGTGGCAGTGCCAAGGATTGAAGAATGTGTGAAGATAAAGCAAAAAGTAGTGTGAGATAATGTCCCTAAACCTTAGTGTTAAGTCTATGGATGGGAAAAGTGAGTCGGTACAATCTGGCCCATTTGGGAGATGTTTCTGTTTTTTTAATTTATTTTTTATTTTTGCAGAGTTTTATATAGCACGAACTAGACCCGAACTGAATCGGGTATCAGAGCGCTTACATAGCACCATGTATGTTACATGAGGACACACATTAATTTTTGTTAGGCACGGGGAGATGAAGTGATTTGCCCAGAATCACAGGACGTTTGGCGTCGTTACCGAGACTCGAACCCAGTTCATCCAGGTCCGAGGTTGAGCGCCCTAGCCGTTAGGCCAACTCCCTCTCTTGTGTGTATATGACAGCCGCTTTGCAAAATTTGTCACAGCAGCAGTATAGCTGTGTATATGCCTAGGTAGGTGGGAAAAGTGTTAGAAAAGATGTTGCTGTTCATGCATGTGGACAGTAGGAGTGTGAGAAATTCATGTGATTTGCTTTTACGCACTTACACAACATTTTATGAAAATTATACGAAATGCAAAATGTGAATCTGGCTTTTAGTGGTATATTTTAGCACAAAATAACCAATAAGTCATTTTTTGACACAGGCACACATTCTGCAGCATATTATAGCTCAAACAAGACAATTGGCATGAGCAATACCTGCTCACATTCTGTTTGTCCGCATTCCTCCTGAGTGTTCAACATAAATGTTTGTAGCAAATGCTACATAATTAGGTGATGTGACATAATGGCATACTTTCAGGGATTTTACATAACAAGTGCAACACGAAATTCCCCAAATAACTCAAACTATGCAAGGGTAATTTACATTTTTCTCAGGCCTAGTGGACATCTACCATTTGGATTAGACTATCAAACAGTTCAAAGAACACTGAATATTGGCATTGGAGGTGTCCAGATGTGAAAGAAGCGAAGATGCGAGGGAGCTTTGGTGGGGGTCAATCATGGATTAACTATAGTAAATACTCTTGCCTTCACAGAGGACCATTAAAAGAGCTACCCATCAGAATGGCTATTTTTTAACCAGAAACAATATAAACTCTAATGAATCCACTGTGTACAAGCAGAGGAACAATCATTGTATGGGCAGCTATAGTCGGGGCCACTGGAATTATGCAATTGTGTGCCAGCAGCGATTTTAACATGAGTATAGATATGCTGCATTGGTCACAGAATCTACTCTCTACCGCATAATCTGCAGATTGTAACAAAAAAAATTATTTCTTGTTTGAACGTTCAAAAGTTACTAAAAAAGAAGCAACATCTATTGCCACGCAATGGAAGGATCTTTGCAAAGGTTAACTAGTCACCTTTCTGTTGCAATTACTATATTAGGGTGGTAAACTGGTTCCAAAGAGGCACAGCCAATGCCCCAAGTTTAAAAATGAGAAAAGAATCAAGTAATACTATTAAAAAATCGGCCATCTTTTAGTGCATAATTTCCCTTTTCTTGCTGCATAATCTGCTCAAGCCTGCTGCATAATTTGGTCCTCCCCTGCTGCATAATTCATGTGCCCCTCACTATAGCATATGCCTGAAGAGATCACCCAGGTATTCCGTGCGCAACCTATAGAAATGAGCATTACACCAGTGGATCGCTTGTCTCTCGATTGCTGAATCAGTGCACTGCATTTAATCAACAAAAAAACAAAAATAATAGGAGACATAAGAGGCCTCAGTCATAACATGTCCAGGAAGACAAAATACAAATACTATTTCAATAGGTAGTGGAAATCTAATCAGTGAGCAACATGGAATGAAATGCATGTGCTTTGCTCTTTGTAGTACTAAATGAATTGCTTGGAATGCAGAGCGCCCTACATATATGATGGCCCGCCTCTAATATAACAAATACAACGTTTTGCAAAGTATTCCAATGTCTCAAGAAAAAACAAACATAATTTAGAAGCCAGTGACTTTACAGAAGGTCACAAAAGCACTTTGACGCCTTGTCACGGGTAGTAAACGCTATATAAATGCAATTAAATAAATAAATAAATAAATTACAAACTCAACTTGTTCAAATCCACAAAGGAAATTTAGCAGTCAACGCCTACAATTTTGCTCTGTGACGTTTTAAATACAATTTTAGTGAAGGAAGTAATACAAGTTTGAAATCTTGTTTTGCAGGTAGTGCTTCACAGGTTAACACAAGAGTGCCTGTGTTACTCTACACCTGCTATATATGCTGTTGCCTTTTTGAACTGATCAGGGATGTGCATTGCCATCCACGGCTAGGAATCGTTTACAATTTGGCTTCCACATAGCGCTTTGCTTTTTACCTTGTATGTCTGCGTCCACTCTGTTTGAGAACAGCCTAAGTGGGGGGAATCCTCGAATTGTTTGAATAGGGCTGTGCTCACCATTCTCTTCGATTATCTTATTCAGGCCTTAAATGAGGTGCCAAAGTGTGTTAAATAGGTTTCGGAATGTGCATAAACTAATGAAAAAGAAAACTGCAAAATTGCCTCATGCTACACCATGCAAAACCACGTTATATATTGTTTTTAACAGCAAGAGAACATGCTCATCATAATTCGGGCCCTACAAAACAGCTGTAAAGAAAATATCTCCCCTTTCTCAGGCGACAGGTGCAAGAGCAGGGCGTTAGCAGTTCCTTCTGGGCAGAGCACTTCCTGGGCAGCCGTCAAAGTGTTAATGTATGCAGATCACAGCCTTTGTGTTTCGGCTGATCACAGAGGTGAGCCTCAAGTTAGGATTGAAAGGAGCACCTCCCCTCCCCCAACCTCCAAACACAGGTTGGTTGCAACAACGAGAGCCACTCTTGAAAACATAATATGGACACTGAATTTAACAAGGCAACCGCGGAAGACCTATAGTTTGTTTTGCTTCTGACAATTTGTACCATTAATAGGTATTTGACAAAGGCTGATACATGAAACTGGCATTTCTTTGCAGTCATCCAATAACCACATGATTATGCACTAGAAATTCCAGGGCGACAACACAAAAACTAAAGTTAATAGTTTTTGATACATTTTATTTTTTGTTAGTGAAGCAAACAAGATGGAGGACTTTGGTGCACTACATGCTGGCAAATAATTCAAGTCTAGTTATTCATCCTTCAATGTAAACATTGCAGGTCTAACCTTCCAGGACTGAAACCTTTGCAGGTTTATGTAGCAGAAACTCGACCCGAAGGCATTGGAGCGCTTTACACAGCACCTGGTACGTTACACAAGGACACATTAACGTTCCTATCCACAGGGAGAATAAGTGACGCCCAGAATCACAGGGTGTTGAGCTGACACTGAGCGCCGAGAATCGAACCTGGATCCCCATTTATAGAGTCGGCATCCTCTTCCTTTCATTTAGCATAAATAGCTAAGCATAGGAAAATAAAGCATTCAGCCTCTAATGTACATTTCACCCATGCCAGTAAGAACGGCCCTGGGGAGGAAAATGGGGAGGGAATGGGGAAAATAGTAAGAGGAGCATAGGGAGAAATGGACAAAGTCAGAGAAAACAGAGAGAGATGGGGAGAGATACAAGTTGAATCAAGATTTAGGGAGAGAACAACGTGGTAAAAGTCTTGGAGACAAACAAGGAAATAGGGGTACACAGGAGAGAGAGATTTAGAGATAAGGAAAGTCAAACAAAACCAGTGAGAGAAATAGACAGGGAGAGAGAAAGTAAGAGATATGGGGAGACAGGGGAGGGCACAGGAATGACAGGAGAGGCAGATAAATTAAAGCTAGTAAGAGGCATCGAAAGATAGAGATACAGAGATGGACAGGGAACAAGAAAGAAAGACAGAAACAGAGAAAGACAAGAAGGGAGAGAGAAAAAATAGGGAAAGACAGCCAAATATGAGACATATGTGACAGTCAAGGAGAAACAGGGTTAGAATTGGTGAGAGAGAAATAAAGCCAGATAGTGTCATAAGGAGGGAGAGATAGGTAGAGACAAAAACAGTGGGCGAAAGACAGAAACAGAGATGGAAAAATAGGAAGAGAGAAAAAAAGAAAGACAGGGAGAGATGTGAAATCAAAATGGAGTGAGGAAGTGGGAGAGACAGTAAAAGACAGGGAAAGAGTAAGACAAGGAGAGGGGTGGGTTTATGAAACATACTAGAAAGACAGGAAGGAGGACAGAAGGAAGAAAGGAAGGAAATACACACTGAACTGAATCTAAATGCAGTTCTATCTAAAGCTATTTGTCTGTCCAGTAACCTCTAGCCCACCCTCTCTTGATCCGTCTACCTGTAACAGAGAAATCTTTAGCTACATAGATCGGTCTTTGTCTATATTTGTTTCTCCTTTAATCTATCCTTAGTAGTGCATCTGTCTTCTATATATCCCTTTATTTGTATGTACATCTGTACATCTGTCTGCCCATCCCTCTATATAGTTGTAAATCTGTCGATCAGTCTATCTATCTGATTTATTAAAATTGTATCCACCATACATCTGAATGCACTTTCGGAAATGAGATCCTTGGTCACACAATTGGGAATAGGTGAATTTTACCCAGCAACTGACGTGAGAAGGGGGCTTGCAACCTCCCTCAGGCATCAGGTGCACAGATTTTAGGAAGGTAGGAACAGACATGGATTACAACCATGCTGAGACATCGGACATAGACAACACCAGCGGACCCATTATGCTTTGCAGTACAAGCAATGGATCCCACTATGCATCAATTCAGTACCCGCCATCCCACCCACATGAAGTCATGCACACCCCTGACCATCAAGTTGGCAAGACCTGTTGTGTCCAAAACATTACATGTACTTAGAGTGGACTTTGGGACAGCCACTTGCTCGTGATTGGACAGCCATTTTGTTTATATGAGATGTCTTGATTCAATGGCCTTTCTCCCTGTCCCTGTGTTTGTTCCACCCTGGGGCATTTTGATCTCACAGTGTTGTGAGTGAATGTTTTTTATCCTCCTTCTGAATACTTCTGGAGCTGTTTTTTATTTTAGATTTAACATTCCATGGGAGTGCAGGTATTTCCTTCCTGTCAATATTTATTGGTTTACAATGGGTTGGCATCTGCAAAATGCTTCTGCTCCATTTGCTTCCTTCTGTATATTGCACTCTTTTATTTTCACTTTATTTACATTTGAATTTACTAATCTAACATGGTTGGCCGCCATGTTAGATTAGTATATTTAAAGCAGAGGCTTGTGTCATGACACATTCTTGTGTCATGAAGCTCATTCACACATGCATTAGGACACACATCACGGCAAACACTTTTGCATGTGGCATATTGCCGGCCTCCTTAAAATGAGGTTTCTTTAATAAAAACTCTATTGCAAGATTGTGAACCATACATCTGTTAGTATGTGGTGGCCATGATATTCAACTCCCCACAGAGGTAGTAGTTATGACATGTGAAATCCGGGGGTCTTCCAATCAGGAGAACAGAAGGTGATATATATTTTTCACTCCCCTTTTTGTTTATGCACTTAAATAAGCAGTAGTATTGAAGGTCCTGATGAAGCAGTAGGTGACCCATGGGCCCAAGGTAAAACTGCCGAAACATGTCGACCGTGACCATTACAACTGTCAAGGTAGTTATTTGTTGATACTACCTCTTTCACTGTTTTTAATAGCGGGAATGGAAGGTCTCTATTAAACTCTTTTCCTTCCTTCACCCCTTTTTAGCGACACTACCCATTGTTGGTATATTTTGTTTATTACACTATTGAGCACTGCTTATGAGATACCTCCTGATACCTACCAAGTAATGAAACACATTGGAATATAATAGACAATCATGCCAAATCGTGCATTGGGTCACTCCCTGTGTGCCACTGGTTATCTTCCCAAATGATGTAGGGCGGTACAGGATGGAACTCTGATGGGAACACTACAAACTTTTTGAGAGTGCCCAGTGAATGATTTCGCTATCAGCTCACACACATTCTTTCATTCCTCTTCTGAGGTCTCGACCAAATGCTATTAATTAGTTGGTTTTCAGTAGTTATGATATTCATATCCAAGACATGCAGAAATAGTGTGTGATGAGAGTAATGGCCAGGTCCCCAGGGAGATAGTATGTTATAGTGTTCTTATTCAAGACATCCTGAGATAGAGTGCGTTGATAGCTGTGCAAGTCCCCACACAGATAGTGTGATTACTGTAATGACCAGATTGTCTCAGTACATGATAAAAGTCATGTTCAAACCTTCACACAGATAGTATGTGATGATAGACAAGTTTAAGGTCACACATATATAGTGTGCTAATCAAGTTCATGTCTCTGAAGAGGTAATACGTGATTATAGTAATGCTACGGCCCCTACTGAGATAGAGTCTAATGATAGTCTAATGATTGTCCCGTCAGAGTTTATGCATCATGATAGTAATTGACAAGCCACTTCCGAGCCCATGACAGACAGTGAGATGGAGGCCTTTTCTGTGTGGGGACATCAAGGAAGATGAACTAGCAATGCCCTGGACAATATGAGTAAGGGGAACGATAAGTATGATGATTGCTTTCCAGTTCAATATTATAAATCGAATAAAGCAAAGTTGGTACCACTATTATACAGGTGTACAAGGATGCAGTGGTGTTTTTTCTAGGCATATGAGCTGGCAATCACCTTAGAACCATTATACATCTACAGTGGCACGTAAAGAATGAAGCAAATGACAAACTAGCAATATTGCTGGTTGCAGAAAAGGCCTTTGACTATGTAGAGTGCAGGTATCTATTCATGGTAATAGGTAAATTGAGTCTGTGCAGGGATTTCATTGAAAAAGTGCAGAAGCTATATGAAGTGACTGACTCAGATAAACATTAGGAGCTTTATCTCACAACCGTTCCTCATCTTAAGGGGCACTAGAATGGTCTGTCCTCTGTCCCCACTCTTGTTTTACTAACTCTGTTTTTATTTGAGATGGTAATCACACAAAGCAGAGACATATGGAGCATAATGACACTTCTGTTTTATGCAGATGGTATTGTGGTTGCACTTGTAACGATCAAGGTTTCCTAACCAACATTAATGTCCTGATAACTTTTTTACAAAATTAACTGGTCTGTATGTAAAGCTCTGCCCAAGACAAAAACCACAACAGCAGTGTTAGGCTGTGTGATGCTGAGAGCGTCGATCCACTGGTTCTGAGTGACACTGGTCCAGCTGTGGAGTGGGGCAGTTGGGGGTGTCCATCGAGGGTGAAGTGTACGATGGAGTGGTCTGACCAGGTGACTTCTGTGGTGTGGCTGTATCATATTCTGTTGATGGACGTGAAGATGGGGTCTAGCGTTTGTCCTGCTTTGTGTTTGGGATATGTAACCATTTGCTTGAGTCCAAAGTTGTCCAATCTTTCCAGTAGGTCAGTGGAGTCCAGGTGGAAGTTGAGGTCTCCCAGGAAGACATAGGGCCCGATTCACAAAATTAATCTGAGGCAAAATCCTAAGTTTACGATTTTGTGTATTCACAGAAGGCATTTAGGAGTAGTAAAGATAGGATTCCTAACTTTACTGCTACAAAACTGAGAAAAATCCTAACATTTTGACTTTTGGTATTCACAAAAGGCGTTTAGTTGTAGTACTACTACTAAATGCCTTTTGTGAATACAAAAAGTCGTAACCTTAGGATTTTGTCTCAGATTACTTTAGTGAATCTGGGCCAAAGTGTTCAGATTCTATGGTGAGTGTGCCGTGTGACCTTACAATAGAAATATGCATTGGCTTTTTTCTGACATAAGTGTCTCCAAGTGGTACTTCAGCATGTGTAGTGATACCGGGGCCCGAGCATGCAAAAGACTCACTCCCCTCAATTATGATAGTGTTTTACAGCATAACCTTTAAGCATTTAAAGTCTGACAACATTACCCACCCAAACTTTGAGCTTTTTCGCAGATGTGCTTTGTGAGCCTGGGACTCCGACAAGTGTAAATAAACACTTGCGCTCTGGGCTTTTCTTCCCCTCTGCCCGCCAGTGGCTGCTAAATGCATGGGCTGATGGAGGCCGGGTCCCATTAGATGCTGTCGGGGTTTGCTGTTGGCTGGGTTACATAATGAGAACCACGATTCCCAGATAAGGGGGATACCACCTCAATGATCCTGAGATAAGAACGGTTGCCAGCAGCCCTGTTGTGACCACCTCAGCAGTCGCAGGTAAAATGTGATCGATTGAAGTAGGACAGGGGCCTTTTCAGCAAATCACCAGCAGTCTAGAGCAATGGGCCATCTTCAGGTCTGTGGGGCTCACTCTAACCTGCACCGTCACTCAACAGGGGCGAACGGCGTGCCATATGTCACCCTCCCTGATACACCCTTTTGATGCTGGCTTGCTAGACTACATTTTGGAATAACGAAAGGTCGGAGCCCCTACAAGCGGAAAGCTAATTATTCCTACTGCCAGTGCTTTAAATGGGCCGGTACTCACCGGTACTGAGTATCGGCACTTCTCAGATTTATCGCTCTGAGTACCAGCACTTCTCTACTGCCGTTGAGAGTACCAGTACTCACGAAAAAAGTAAGGCTCATTGGCTGTGCTGGTGAGCCGGAGTGGACTGTGTATCTGGCAGCCAAGGCGCTGCTTCTGCAGCCCCGATCTGAGCCCCAGCTGAGCTATTCAGCAGGGCTCATTTGAATAATGAATGAAAGGGAGGGAAGGTGGATGGATGAAAGGGTGGATGATGGATGAGTGAAAGGAGGGGTTAAGTGAAAGGGTGGATGGAATGAAAGGGTGGATGGCAGGGGCGGCTGGTGACATTTGAAAGTGGTGGGGCGTAAACTAATTTGCATATTGCAGCGATCGAGCGCAGCGAGCGAGCCCGAACCACCTTGCATCCATCCATACATCATTCATGCATCCACCCATCTATCCACCCACCCACCCTGCATCCATACATCATTCATTCATGTATCCACCCATCCATCCATCATGCATCCACCCATCATGCATGCATGCATCCATACATCATTCATACATCCACCCATACATCCGCCCACCCATCCTGCATCCATACATCATTCATACATCCACCCATACATCCACCCACCCATCCTGCATCCATACATCATTCATTCATGCACCCACCCATCCATCCATCCACCCATCCATCCATCCACCCATCCATCATGCATCCACCCATCATGCATGCATCCATGCATGCATCCATCCATACATCATTCATGCATCCATCCATCCATCCACCCATCCATCATGCATCCATCCATCCACCCATCCATCCATCATGCATCCACCCATCATGCATGCATCCATTCATACATCCATACATTCATACATCATTCATCCATCCATCCACCCACCCACCCTGCATCCATACATCATTCATTCATGCATCCACCCATCCATCCATCATGCATCCACCCATCATGCATGCATGCATCCATACATCATTCATACATCCACCCACCCATCCTGCATCCATACATCATTCATTCATCCACCCATCCATCCACCCATCCATCCATCATGCATCCACCCATCATGCATGCATCCATGCATACATCATTCATGCATCCATCCATCCATCCACCCATCCATCCATCCATCATGCATCCACCCATCATGCATGCATCCATGCATGCATCCATCCATACATCCATACATCATTCATGCATCCACCCATCCATCCACCCACCCACCCTGCATCCATACATCATTCATTCATGCATCCACCCATCCATCATGCATCCACCCATCATGCATGCATCCTTCCATACATCATTCATGCATCCACCCATCCATCCACCCAACCATCCTGCATCCATACATCATTCATTCATGCACCCATCCATCCATCCATCCATCCATCATGCATCCACCCATCATGCATGCATCCATCCATACATCATTCATGCATCCACCCATCCATCCACCCACCCATCCTGCATCCATACATCATTCATTCATGCACCCACCCATCCATCCATCATGCATCCACCCATCATGCATGCATCCATGCATCCATCCATACATCATTCATGCATCCATCCATCCATCCATCCATCATGCATCCACCCATCATGCATGCATCCATGCATCCATCCATACATCCATACATCATTCATGCATCCACCCATCCTGCATCCATACATCATTCATTCATTCATGCATCCACCCATCCATCCATCCTGCATCCATCATTCATGCATCCATCCACCCATCATGCATGCATCCATCCATGCACCCATCCACCCACCCATCCACCGAACAATCATTAATGCACCCACCCTGCATCCATCCATCATTCTTGTATTTTTATGACCATATAAAAATAAATTATGGACTCTAACAAGCCTTTAGGATCGATGTTGAAGGATGTGCCAGTTTACATATTACATCACCCCTACCTTTTTTATGCTGGAAACCTTCTACCCCCCATGTATGTGCCATCCTGTAAGCCCTAGGTATGTACTATACAAATTCACATACAAACATACACCAACATGCATGCAATAATAAATGCATATATCATGCTATTCCGCCTCTACCGTTTGTTAACATTTTGAAATTTTATAACCTTAGTTCAAAGAGTACATTATATTTTTGGTGACAAAGTTGTTAACTGGAGTGGAGTGGTGTGGCTCACTGGTTAGAGGCGGCAGACCCGGAAGCAGAGAACGGCCCGGGACCAGGGTTCAATTCCCGACGCGGCAGGGTCGTGGACCAGGGTCAGCGGACTCAATAATTCTCGCCTCGGTGCCTACTCTAACCAGGGATCACACTCGGCAACTCTGGGCATTAGCTTGCCTCATGTCTACAACGGCCCCTCACATTCGCCAGGGATGCCTGGTTTCACTTTGGAGATACCCAGAAGGGACCATCTCACAGGGATAGCCAGGACGGGTTCCCCAGCGGTCTACAGCACCAGGACGCCTCAGGGCAGCAGTGCGCTTTACAAGACACATACATTTACATTTAACTCATTTTCTGGAAAAATTTTATAAAATGAAATCTGTTGAAGGCTGTTGTTGCAACTATCAAAATAGAAATTCTGAGAATTTTTACATTTCCAAAACCCCATGCCGTGAAATAAACGGGTGACCTGGAATAGACGCACACATTTCTGCAGCAGATGCTTTAACACACTGAACTAGCTCAAGTCATTTGTGCAAGCTAGTTTACTGGAACACCGAAAAACACACACTCTTACATTGCTGCCGGTCCTGCACACGTCACAGGCTCACAGCGCCCCTGGCCAATCCTGGCACCAGGGGCACAGGTACCCTCTCGCCCGCAGCATACCCATTAGGGCTCCTGATGGGCATGCGCAACGCTGCCAAAACACAAGTGCGCATGCGTGGGCACGGGTAAAAATTCACCCTCCTTCCCCACGCATGCGTACTTGTGTTGCCGTCTGTACAATCATGTCAATGAATCAACATGACGCCCGCCCGGCGGTCTGACGTCATGTTGCTTCATTGACATGATTGTCATGAGGGAGCTGCGGGCGGCGTCGGGCAGGGGGGCTACTCCCCCACGCCCCAATGGACGAACCGCGCCTGGTGGATGGAATAAAGGAGTGAAGGGATTGATAGATAGATGAGCGAAAGGATTAATAAATGAGCGAAAGAGTGGATAAAAAGATGGATGAGTGAAAGGATGAATGGATAGGTTTTGAGTTGTATGGATGGATAGGTGTTTATATGAAGGGTGGACAGACAGAATGGTGAAAAACTGAATGATGGATGAAAGACAGAATATAAATGTTAAATGGTGGACATCAGCAGGTAAATGGTAGGATGAAAGGATGAATGGATAGATCTATGGAAGAGACAAGACATATCTTCTGAGGAGGGTCATGATGATTTGCTTCATTTGCTTGGTGCCATAAGAGCTTTGGTGTGATGTGGGGGTATTTTCAGTTTCTTTCTACTCATGTGCTGAAAAATATATGGTTTTGTGCCAAACAACAGCAATTAACAGTATGGCATTGAGAAGGTGCATCTATTGCAAAAAAAGGAAATGTTAACATATTATAGCATTTCTCTTTCATTTTTGGTAATGAGTTAACTTGCTTTGTTTATATAAACACATTTCTCATGTGTTTTGATGTGTCCTGCAACTAATAATAGAAGTCATGAAGTATCATCAGGTCTTACCTTTAGCCCCGCCCCCTCACTACACCTCTAGCTCATTTTAATGAGTACCTGCACTTATTTTTCCCATTTAAAGCACTGCCTACTGCCATATAGGGATGTATGTTGGGACGTTTTCTCAATGTGAAAAACTACTTATATGATTATTCCCTGACTGTAAATGAAGAGGTAAGTTAAAAAAGGGTGCATTGGAATGTGACCATTGTAATTACGAGTGAAGGAGATTCACTCAAGTATCCCATGTATCACTTTTTGTGCTGTTCAACTTGTAGGTTAGACCACTTCTCAAAAGTATAAAATTATATTATACCCCTTGGTACGATATGGCCTTGCGATACTTATATGGATTTGTGAAGAAGACGAAGGAAAGCAACTATTGCTTTTGGAGAAAGTGGTTTGTATCCGCTTGAGTTACAGAAAACAAAATTGGAGCAGGATTACAAATTCTTGTTTTTAAGGCTTCTGTATAGTAGGGATCTGGTTGGTCCCGTGAGAGCGTAGGAAAGCGCGGGGAAGGAATTGGTCCAGTCTGTAAGCTTGGATAGCCTCGGCAACCATGCTGGTCCATTAGTTCTTGATCTGCTGAATGCCTCACCTGGTTTTAAACGTGGCTGAAGGTGGCTGAAGGTGGCATTCAGCTCTACGCCACTGGCACATTCGTCCACTGAGCTATCTTTCTAGTTTGTGAGCATTAGCATTTTTTAATGCAGTTCTAAGCAATGCTGCGAGGTTTACGCTGCCTAAGCCATATGTTGTGGAAATATGGAGATATAATTCACATCTATGGGCTACAGCATTTAGTTTCCATATGTATCGCCTCATCAGGGGTTCCTAAGTGCTATATAAATAAAAAGGAGACAATAAGGACTCCAGAACGGACCAGCTGACCATTTATACTTAGTGAACAGTTATTGTTTACTCTACCCATCAAGTCATAACCATAGCTTCAGGAGGAGAGATTAAAGAGAATCTATTTACAATTAATCAATTGGGACTTGTACAGTGGCTAATCAACCTCGAGGGTATCCAGGCGCTAAAGATGCGTTTAGAATTAAAGGAGTGCGCCCTTTAATTAAGGAACGCGTTTGGTGTGCTGATAGCCGAAAAGCTGTATATGGCACTTTCAGACATTTAACATTTTAGCGAACTGTGTATTTTAAAAATGAAACTGCAAGTCACACAACACAATTTGCTGCTGGGTAAAAGCCAGGCTGACGTTGTCACTCATTACTAGTTAGCCCTATAGTCAGACTTCTACAACTGTTCCAATTGTAAGGCACACTCCCTTTCCTCTCATTCTCTTGCTCTCTTTCTTGTCCGCTCCTTCTGTCAGTCTCTTTAACTTTAAATCTCGGTCTCATTTTCTTCCTCGCTCGCTCCTATCCTCTCTCGAGACCTCCCATTTCTTTCTCCTTCTTTGTCTTTGCATCTTTCTCCTCCTCCTTTCTCTTTTTGGATATTACTCCACGCTCTTCCCTTCATATTCCACTACCTCTATTTCTCCTTTCTCCCATCTTCCTGTCTCACATTTTCTATTTTGATCCCTATATTTCTTTCTTCACTCGTGTTTGTTGTCCTTTTCTTTTTTGATGTTTCATTTCTCCTCCTTTAATTTTACTCTTGCTGATTCTGTTGTATTTCACTTCCTCTATTTCACAGTTTCTTTCCTCTCTGTCTGACACTCACTCTCCTTTTACCTTGAGCTCTATATTCATTCACCTTGTTATTTATGCTCCACTCTCAATACTCTATTCCCCTGAGCCACAGGTTTTGCGTGTTAGACCTTTAAACCGCGCATGATGAGCAATATAATTTTTAGTGCCGCAGTAAATGTACCAAAGTAAAGACGTGTTCACTAAATTACTTAATAAGACAAGTAGAAGAAAAGTAAATTGTGTTTCCACCACAAATGCCTTTGTGATTGGCTGCTTTTACTGCTTATTATGGGTAATTTTTAATTGTGTGCACGGTTTAGGAATTGGATGTGATGCAATAGTTGTTGTTGTTGAACTTCTATCATGAAGGGCAACATAGATCGGTTCTGATGACTTAATAAATCCCAAAAGTTTTTAAGATGGCATTCTCGCACCCCACCTATTGACTTTTGAAGTTTTATCAAAAATCACATTTTGTTCAGAGATTTGTAACACCACAGTGCTGGGGTTTAATTGCCACTACTCATTTTCCCAGGTCCTAGCACTATGTACTCCTGTCTACAGAAAAGCGATGTAATCCTCAAACAAAATGGAAGCTGGACTGACTAAACTGACCATATGCATACTGATCCTCCCCCTTGACTCCATGTATGGTCAAAAGAGGTAGCTACACCAATATGCATTCTTTCCTAAAATGTGTAGAAGTGGCCCTGAGGGGACAGTTAACTATGGGACAGACTTCTAATAAGAAAACCTGCTTTCTATGTAATCTCTATCTACAGTGAACAACACTGGCCTCACAACATTCTAGGCAGCTTTATTTAATAAAAGTCAGATTGGTGTTAATTGTTCCCTTCGTTCCTAGCATCTAGAATTCAGTATACACACATTCTTGTTGTACATAGTCTCCTTACATCCTCATTGGCACATGAAATCACAGTAGATGTTGGAACACCCAGGATAACGTGCTGCATCACTAAACACTCATTAGGTGCCAAAGGCAAGATCTATTGGCTATAACAATGCTTGTTTTGTAGGCACTGGGAGAGTATGTGAATTGCCCAGAATAACAGAATGTTGAGGCGACATGTCACATACTCTCCCAATAAATGTTAATGACAAATAAACCTCTGTATGAATTAATGCCTGCATCTCTAAATTACACAAAATGTTTTATTAATGTTTACAAACTCGCTAAAAGATTTAGACTGGGTTCAGTCTCTGGGTGCCTAAACCTCGTTCTGCTCTCAGTGTCCCAGTCAATCACGTTGACTTTCCCTGCAAAGGTGCCGTCTTTTCAGCAGGGCCCATCCCCCAGTCTGGGAGAGTTTCCTGTTTCAGGTGACTCCAGCGCGCTCGCCTCTTGAGGGGCTAATGTCCCCTTTGTTATGCGCGAAGGTGCATTTGCATACCTGCGCCTGGCCATCCTGAAACCTTACAGGTTTTTTTCTTTAGGCAGCCAGTATTATCATTCCAAGGGGCAGAGGAAAGGCTATTCAAATCGGGTAAACTGATTTCTCTTTGAGCAGACTTGCAAAGTTGTTTTGCTTAAATCCTTGCGCATAAAGTTCACAGGCATGTTTTTCAAACCTTTCATTTCACGGACTCTGCTTTAAAAAAAATCACGTTCAAGTAAGCGCGGCATGTTCAGTAAAGTCCAAAACATTATGCAAGGCAAATATCCAACAAATCGTACACTACTGCTCCTGATTTCTCCCTCGTAGGAGTCGGGGATGCTTCAAAACCCCCAATAATACCACTGCAATTTAAACTCAGCACTAGTACAAGTTGTGGAGGGTAGCTATGCGCTTAATAAAAACGAAACACCATTTATTACTGGTGTGTACATAGACAATTGTTTTCTGTGCCCCACACGAACTGTTTCAAGGTGAAAGTTAAAAAGGGCATTTTTAGGAAAGTATTACTCCATTCAAGATAAAAATGGAAGTTAAAAGAATCCATTAATTGTATGTGCAAATGATAAATAACAAGTTCTGTCCTTTTCTTACAAGCACACTTCCTTCATACCAATGTAAAATCTAATCTGATTTAAACGGAAAACGGAAACAGGGCACACGTATCTCATCCCAAGAATTTTTACTGGCAGAATTTTCATCAGGAAAGAATGGGGGAAACATACATTTTGCACATTACCTCATCCCTCAGTTCTAAGTGCAAAACTGAGAACAGTGAGCACATTACTCATCAGTAATTAACGTACCCCTCGCGTGGTTTATTTATAACTTTTTTTATGCAGCTTGCCTCTTATTGAAGTGGCATATTTGTGCACTTTGCAAACGAGACAAAGCAACAGTATTTGCTCTTAGATTAGCCCTCACATTAAAATAAGAGCAATAGGTTTAACCATTGGTTAAATTGATATGATTTCAAAATGAGTGATCCCTAAATGATATGTGTTTCGGATTGTCCAAACTGTGAACGGTGTATATATGTAAATTGCAGGTATGAGGGGACAACGGGCACAAAGGATGCAATAGTGGCCAGCCTGACATCCAGCACCGCAGCTCCATGGTGTCTGCTGTGTCTTACCATGCACCACCAAGTATCCATGTGGCAATGTAGAGTGCAAACCTAGAGCAATTGAGATTTCAGCAAGGGTGGGAGCCCTACCTAATAATCTTGGATCAGTTACACTGAATCAGGAAGTTTGTGGATGGTGCATCCCATCATGTGTAGAAGAGGGTTCTCTGAAGAGATGTCAGGAGTGTGTGCTCCACAGAAGGCCACCAGTAACAACACCCTTAAAACCCAGTGATTACTGTGTTTTTTCAGTCAAAGCAGGCAATAGGAACTGTACTCTTAGGTGATTTTCCATTGTTGATGCCTTCAACACTAATGGATGCAGTTAGACACCAGGCTAGAAAATGCAGAGCTGTGTGCCTTGAGCGCTCCTGAAATTTCAAGAGAGGCTTGAAATGCAGAAAAAAGAATGGTTTGAAATGATGTAAGTCAGAGGATGTGAAAGAGACACAGCACAGTTAGCCATGTACATACAGTCTAGTGAAACCTAGACTATTGCGGAGAATGGATAAAACCACTTGAAAATTAAAGAAGCCCCACTCTGGGATGAAAAGCCTGAGGGTGGGATGCTATCTACAGGACGGCTTTAGAGCGGTGCAGCTGGTGATGCCGCACCTGGCGCTGAGCTCAGTGGTGGGCTGTGTTTAGAAGTAACGTATGAGCTTAAAAGCACCTGCTGCAGAGTTCTTTGTGTGTATATCAGTTGTCAGGCAACAATAAAAATGTCAAGATAACTCTGGTGATTAATCTTCCTGCTGGAGAGAGTTCAGAGTTTTTTCTAGTGGTAGTTTTGATTCATCTGAAAGTAGAGCAGAGGGTTAATATTGGAGGTGGGCATAACTCGCGTAATTAGTGTAGCGGAATCAAGCGGAATTATCTAAAAATTCTGTGAGATTATGCATAATTACGCAAAAAGAGTAATTCTATGTTAAGTGCTATTTCATAATGCAAAAATACACCCTTGTGTCCAAAAATGAGTATAAGAAATCTTTTTATGTTAAGAAATAGTGCTAAATGCAACAGAACACGAATAGCAAAGGAAAGGAGCCAATCATGCTTACGAAATGTGCTCCTGGGGTGGGTTTTTCAAAACATTTACCTCCCCCGTATTTGGCACTATTTTCTTATTGCCAAATGCCCCCCAAACAGCCATAACGGGCGTGAACAGGCATTTAGTGCTAAGCAGTAGCACTAAATGTGCTGTTGCAGATGAATTTTCCCTCCAACTTACTCCCAGCTTCTAGTGCTAAATTCCATTTTGGACGCAAGGATGCATTTTACATTGAGAAATAACACTAAATGCAGCAGAACACGAATAGCAAGCTCAATCAGCCACTTGCACTCACTAGGTGTGTTCTCCTGGTAGGATTGTTTTTCCCCAAATTACTCTTAGTTACGGGAGCAGGTGTAATTGCATTATTATCGGTATTTCTATGTCAAAGAGTACCTACCAAAAAGGAATTAAAAAAATTACTCTGATTAGCGTGATAAAATTATGCCCAGGCCTAGTTAATATGCCTACTGCAAAGAAAGTGTACCATGCAGACAAAAGGACTGTATTTTATGTGAGTTGCTCAGTGGATAACTGCTCTTGTTGCAGAGATCTTTTTCTTACTTGCAGTTCATAAATTACTATCTTAAATAGCACAGTGACCAATTAACTTTCATCAGAGCTGCATGCGACTGTATGGTATAGGTTAGAATGTTATGTTTTCCCCCAGACTTTCATTATCCTATTATCGCTAAAAATGGTTTGTTTGGATAGTAGTACATTTGGATTAGAAAATCGTATCCTAATCACTGTGGTGTGTTTTAAATCCTGAGTTTGTGTGTCTCCAGAAAAATTACTCAATGGATGACATGTGATTCCTACACCTGGTAATCCTTAGTGTCTTTTGTAGCATTACCTACATATTAATTTAGAGTTGTATGATTCATTGTCTCTGTATAATGTGTGTGATGTATAATGCTCTGACAATCTACACTAGTATCAGTGGTGCAATAAAACAAATGCATGTGAGAGAGGGGCTATGAAGAGATGAGGGGCACATTTGAAGGGTTGTAGTGAGGTCATCCATGCAGAAGGAGGTCATGGGGGCGCACCAAAAAAGACTGTTGAACCAGGCACCATTAGCCCTGAAGTCGACTCTGGCTAGCTAGTCCGCCAAAGGATGGTCACAGTCTTGGAGTGAATTGACTTTGTCATAGCGAAAAAAGGCAAGGGCTCTGAACACTGGGCCTGAATAGTCCTCTAAGTTCTTTGCAAAACATGATCAGAATCATTTACTTTATATCACAGTGCAGTGCCCCATCATTCCTTAATTGAAGATAAAGATCACATGGCAATAGTGAAGTGTTCCAACTCAAATAGATTTTACAAATGCTCATAAAACCACAATTTTCAGACACAAAACGACTAAATTCAATAGCAGCATCATGTAAATAAGTTTTTTTGTAGAGAAAAGGTTAATTTACATTTAGAATATTTGGATGTATAAAGGATTATGGAGCTTTCCCTTTGAAATATGCATCCTTTCTGCTGCTAGTATTTGTTTCTGGTGAGCAATGTGTGTTTAAATGCAAAGTGTTTTTAGGACTGCAGTACCACCTCCTGCCTACGGGGACAGAGCGAGCAAAAATATAAACACACTTTATGAAACACAGGTCCCCACAAGGCAATTTTTTCAAAAGTTGTAAAAATTGACACAGATGTTCCTGAAGTCATTTTTAATCATTTAGAAGACATTACCTTGTGGGGACCTGGGTTCAGGTCCCCACAGTGCAATCAAGTCCCCACAGCGTGAGTGTGTTATCATGCCCAAGTCCCCACAAGGATAGTAACACAAACCCACACACACACACACACACACACACACACACACACACACACACACACACACACACACACACACACCCCCCCCCCCATAACATAACATTATTTGTGATTGAATACAGTCGAAGGCACATGGCTAAATGTTTATTTTAGCAACAATATACACAAACAACATTATAATATATTCATATATGAATTGCTGCATATATAATAGGTGTATACATTAAAGGCAGATTATCTTAATGTGCCAGAAAATACCATATCATGCTTAACGAAAGACACTTAAAGCTGCATTTAACCTATTTATTAGTGCTTAAAATAAAAATAAGGGAACTAACCATAAAGAAATTAACATATGGAACAAAGGAATATGGTCAAGTGGAATCCAGAGCTTGAGGAGCTGCTGACATTTTTAGCAAAATAGATGTTTTAGTTCCCACAGAGATACTGAAATAGTGTGTACATTCAAAGCTTGAATCCCATTATAAAGGGTGTGAATCTAATGATGTTCAAGTCCACACACAGGTTGTCTGTAATTATAGAAATGCTCAAGTCCCCACAGAGATAGTGTGTTATCATAGAGATGTTCAAGTCCCCACAGAGATGGTGTGTTATTATAGTGATTTTCAAGTCGCCACAAAGATAGTGTTGTATTACAGTGTTGTTCAAGTCCCCACAAAGATAGT
The DNA here is from genome assembly GCF_964261635.1 of Lissotriton helveticus. Taxonomy (NCBI): domain Eukaryota; kingdom Metazoa; phylum Chordata; class Amphibia; order Caudata; family Salamandridae; genus Lissotriton; species Lissotriton helveticus. The sequence goes on along the minus strand of NC_136065.1, from coordinate 140,359,697 downwards.
GTGTTATTATAGCGATGTTTAAGTCCCCACAGAGATAGTGCATGAAGGTGATTGTGTTTAAGTCCTCATTAAAATAGGGCCCGATTCACAATGGTAAACTTAGACAAACATTCTAACTTTTTTACATTTCAGTTTCAACAATGTAAACTTAGACCAAAAGTCTAACTTTACTACTTTTCAGTATTCAAAAAGCCTCATACAGAGAATGCAAAGCTGGTGATGCTCAAGCCAAAACAGAGCTTGTGTGTAATTAAATGAATGTTCAAGTCCCCACAGAGATGGTGTGTGACTATAGTATTACCACGGTCACCAAATAGAATGTGTGTGATGATAGACATGCCCAGGTCCCCACAGAGATAGTGTGTGATTATAGACATGCCCAGGTCCCCACAGATATAGTGTGTGATTATAGACATGCCCAGGTCCCCACAGAGATAGTGTTTGATTATAGACATGCACAGGTCCCCAAAGAGATAGTGTGTGATTATAGACATGCCCTGGTCCCCACAGAGATAGTGTGTGATTATAGGGATGCCCAGGTCCCCACAGAGATAGTGTGTGATTATAGACATTCCCAGGTCCCCACAGAGATAGTGTGTGATTATAGGGATGCCCAGGTCCCCATGGAGATAGGGTGTGATTATAGACATGCCCAGGTCCCCGCAAAGATAGTGTGTGATTATAAAGATCACAGGTCCCCATAGAGATAGTGTGTGATTATAGACATGCCCAGGTCCCCACAGAGATAGTGTGTGATTATAGGGATGCCCAGGTCCCCACAGAGATAGTGTGTGATTACAGACATGCCCAGGTCCCCACAGAGATAGTGTGTGATTATAGGGATGCCCATGTCCCCATAGAGATAGGGTGTGATTATAGATATGCCCATGTCCCCGCAAAGATAGTGTGTGATTATAAAGATCACAGGTCCCCATAGAGATAGTGTGTGATTATAGACATGCCCAGGTCCCCACAGAGATAGTGTGTGATTATAGACATGCCCAGGTCCCCACAGAGATAGTGTGTGATTATAGACATGCCCAGGTCCCCACTGAGATAGTGTGTGATTAGAGATGTTTAGGTCCCCACAGAGATAGTGTGTGATTATACTCATGCCCAGGTCCCCACAGAGATAGTGTGTGATTATAGACATGCCCAGGTCCCCACAGAGATAGCGTGTGACTATAGTATTACCACGGTTGCCAAAGAGAATAGTGTTCTTTAGATAGTCGTTGGAAGTTCATCCTGTCTTTGTATTTCACTTCAAAGGCAAGTAATGTTAGCATTGACCACACACTTCTAAAGCACAGGAATTTACATTGCCTATCATAATAAGAAATAACAAATGTTACACCCCCTAACCACCTTTTGATTTGAAATCTAGCCACAAACACAACATGATCACCTGTTTAAAAAAAGACCTACAGAACTTCCCCATGACCCTATTCCATTAACTCTGCAAATTAGGTTGTTTATAGGCTTTTATTTTGCGATAAACACTCCCATCATTGATAATAAAACCCAACTTAGATCCAAAAGTCCCCAGTAATTATCGGCTCATACCATGTTATCCCAAACTGAGCTAGATCATTGAGAACCCAGTAGGATCACCATTGCAAGTGTACTGCAACAAATACCAGTTATAAAATACCTCTCACGCTTGGACAGTATTACTGATATTAGTGGATTTTCAGAATGATAACAGACAGAGGGGCATATGTACAAGCCCCTATCGCCACCACAATATCACTTTTTCTGACGTTGTGGTGGCGTTAGGGGCTTAGCCTTATTTACCAGGCAGCATTAAGCCACTTACCGTGGCTTAACGCGGCCTGGTAAATAAGGCCCACTTTCATGCTATTTTTAGTGTGAATGGGTTGGGCAGTGGAGGTTGGGGAGCGTTCCACCGCAACACCCATTGATTTTGACGCTGCCCCCTACGTACAAGGGCAGCGTACATAGCAGGCAGCGCCAAAATTAATACTAGGGAAAACCTGGTCTTCACTTGGCAAAATGAGGAGAAATGCTTTATTTTCCCTCGTTTTTGCATTTTCCATGTGTGCTGCCTTGTGCAGCACACATGGAAAAAGCAAACAGCCATGGATTGTTATGTACAGGAAGGTCCCCCTTCCTGTACATGAACAATCTGTAAAAAAGTGTCATTGTGTGACTTTTATGTGTGCTACATGAAGCAGCACACAAAAAAGTGACAAAATGGCATTTTAGGATTATTTATGTGCAGAAAAGGACATAGCCAATAGGTCTCGCCTTTGGGATCTTATAAGTATTTAGTTATGCAGCGCAATATCCTTGGTGCAACAACATGAACTGTTGCATGGCTAGACACTTATAAGGTCCCAAAGGCGAGACCTATTGGCTATGCCAATGCATGTTAACTAGTGTGTTTTCTCTGTAGAGGCAACGGCCAAGTGAATATACTTACTCTGCTCTGACACCAAGAATTACTGTAAATTTCTAGCGATGGAATTGCTATTTGTAATGTGATAGCGCGAAAAGACTTCAGGGTATGTAGCTGTCTCAACACTTTAATTGATTTTCCTTTTCATGTTACAGCATACAAACTGGTTACTTTTATGTATTTATAATTTTACCAGTGCTTCCTCTCTCTGCACAGACTGTCTCTAGGCAAAGCAACACTTGTTACCTCTGTGACATAGAAGCTTTTCTCGGGAGGAAGCAGAAACACATTAGATCCCCTGTCTTGGGCTCATTTTAAACCACCGTACTGAGGGCCAGATGTAGGAAGGCAAATACCGGTCGGTAACGGCCAATTTCGTCCGTTATCGACCGGTATTTGGAGTTTGGGATGTAGGGGCATGTTAAAATACATATTCGGTAATTTTACCAAATCTGTAATTTTACCGATTCGGTAAAATACCGATTTGGTAAAATTACCGAATCTGTATTTTGACATGTAGGTAGCGGTTTAAGAATTCGCTATTTACCACCAACTAGAAGTTGGTGGTAAATAATGAAAAACGTTTAAAAAGCATTTCTTTTGCTTTTTAAACAGTGCCATGTTGCAGACATACATGCCCTGAAGGCATGTATGTCTGCAACATGTGCACCCATGCACAATTGAGGGGTGCAACAGGGTGTCAAAGTGACACCCTGCCACCCTTAAATGTTTCCCCCAATTACCGAATCGGTAAGCGCTAGGAAAAGGCCATTTTCCTTTGCAGCGCATGCGCTGCGAAGGCTCGACCTAAAAAGAAAGGCCAAGAAACACCTACCATCGATGCCTTGAGGCTTACTGCAAAGAGATGGGTTACACCCGGAGTCCGATTGAAAAAAAGCTCACAACAGAGATTGCTCGAGATTCCTGGTTCATGGCCTGTACCGAGTAAGTAAGTATCCTTTGAGATACAGTTCTTGCATTCTGAAATTGCAATAATGTCCTCTCCTGTAGGATATATCTTAAAGCCATGGCTTAATACAGGAGGGCTTAACACCAGATAAAATAACCAGACGTGGTCTACAGACAGACAGCAGAGCCATGTTTCTGGTTACAATGCTCTGATAGATGGTGCAGTTACACACTACAGAGCACTACTCAGGCAGCTGGATGATGAATGTTTTTAATCATTCTGAGTAGCAAAATAAATAGAAATTAGAGCTAACACAGAGTCAGTGTTGTACGTTTTTAGAATGGAGGAATATAAAATAAGTCCTTAATGAGGGAATACTTTGAACTGCTGGCTAAACCCATAGAAAGAATGAGGCTCACTTAAGAGGTATTTTCTTGAAGTGTCTGTGTGCCCATCCCTTTTCAACTCAAGGTTGATGGGCATGTGATACAAAGAGCTTGTTTAACAGTACAGAAATTCAGAATTTGCTCAAATGATAGAATGTTTCTGTACTGCTGGGGTTACCAATCACCCTCAGTGCGCTCTTTAACTTGATAAGTGCAAAATTGGGTAATTTAAAATAAAATGTTACCCCCTTTTTGCCCATATATGCCTTAGTCTCCAGGATTGTCATTTTTCAATTCCCCGAATCTCTCTATTTGTAGTGTGCATTGTCTTCAATCTGAGGACTTAAGAAAGTGCTCCAAAATAATGCTCAGCGTTTATCTTGTGAAGGGATCTTGGAGTTGGTTGTCACTATTACCTAGTACAAGTTCCTGAGACAGCTGCAGACACAGACAGGAGGATTTCTGTGAATTACAACATTTACTATAAACACACTGATGCATTTATTTTTACCTTACACTTTAAAATCACACACTTGGCTTCATTGTTTTAACGCAAGATAGCGCCAAGCTGTAATCCGAGTCAGCCCAGTTGGACACCTGAGTCTCAGGAGTTCAGGAGCCCCCGATGCTCCTTCTTTCTCAAAGGTGTGCTGTCTTCACAGCAGGGCTATTCCCTAGTATGGAAATCAACTGACTTCAGGAGGTTCCAGTACACAGCCTGTTGAGGTGCTAATGGTTCCTTTGGTTCCTTTGTTTTGCACAAAGGTGTATTTATTTGTATACAACTACTTAGTCCTAAGTCCTGCCTTATATTTCATCTTGAAGCAGGTGATAGTAACATCCAAGCTGCGGGACTGCAGGAAAGATTTTGTCTACAGGCTAGAGCAAAATCTGTCTTAAATACTTTCGTTCATCAAATTCAGTGTGAAAAATGACTCTTTATGAGTCATGACATTGTTTTGTTTCATGTTGATGTGCATTCATGTTTATTCCATGTGCTATATTTAATGCCGAAAATCTTCATAGACATTTATGAAATTGTTAGTTATTTCAATAGGACTTTCAGATTATAATAAAGAAGTATAATACAAAACGAGGACACTTCGTATTTAAAATAATACCTAAAATATCGCATTTCATTTTTTTAAGAAAAAGGTTGACGGCTTCTCTGATAATGAGGCTCAGAGTGAAGCGCATTTACAATATATAGAAGTGCACCTTGAGGCTCTATTGTGAGGAATCAAGTGTGTCTAGATTGCTCCAGCCCTGACGAGTGGAGTTCCCAGTCTGGGAGACTGCGAGCAGGAAACATTGTTCACATTGTTCTGGGGGTAGGCTATTGTGGACACTTAAATATTGCGACCCAAGGATGGGGTCCCCATGGTGATCACTGGGCACAGATCTGCAGCCTAAGACTGGCACAAATTTGCAGTCTCAATTTGGTACATAACACACTATGGATTTTTGTGATTTTGTATTTAACAAAAGAATTGAGTAGCATAGTATGGTTATTCTTTGCTGTGAAATAAGATCAATGAATAACCAGTTTTATTTCAAATGCAGTGTCCATGGAGGAGAAACACAACATAAACACATATGTGTTTATAGCCCCAAAGACAGTGACATTAAATTGTCCATATATAATGATAGTGATGGTTATGGTGGGGCAAACGTGAACACACATTTAGAATTAATAAGTAGTGGTGTATATCTAAGCATGCACGTAGACATGGTTTAGTGAGTAATGATTCAAAGCTGGGCATGTAGTGAAGATTTCTAGGTAGCGGTGCAAATCTGACAATATACTAAGAATTAATTATCATATATGCAAACCCAAACAGGCACTGTTGATTACTGAGTCATGATGGACATCTCAGCATGAGCTGATGATTATAGAGAGATAGTGCAAATTCCAATACTTACTAAGGATTACTAATGGCCGGTGTAACTATGAAGAAGCAGATCTGAATAAACAAATTAAAAGCCGGACCTATTGGCAGGTCAATTAATTATATTCCCTGCAATTCATACTTTCTAATTAAATAAAAAATATTTTATTATTTATAGCCCTACTTTGACAGGTATGGGACAAGTAGCTATTACACTTTTGGAGTTGGCAGTACCAATGTTCAAAATTATGATTTTATATAGATCAAAAGCTATAAGCTTGGCACCCCACTACTCAGAAGCTTACAAAGTCATCTCTAGGGTGCCTCGAGGTACATGACCCCTCTAACCAAAATCATCAGCACATACCTCAGCATGCTTTCCTACACCAACGTCACACAATTCATACTCTCCCTCTCAGACATGAACCCCAACACAAGAAACAAGTTCATCACTTGCATGACGAAATCGCTAACTGGATGAAAGCTGACTTTCTCAAACTCAACACCAACAAGACAAATGTAGTGATCTTCACCATACCATGGGACTCCACCTGTTGGATGGCTGCACTCATACCCACAGCCACACCTAGCACCAGAACCTCGGAATCATCACTGACACCAAACTGGCAGTGACAGCACAAGTAAGCACAGTCATCCTGCTTCCACACCCTAAAGATGTTGAGGAATATTCTATGGCTCCAGAAAAGAATGTCACCCTAACCACCAGCAAACTAGACTACTGAAATATTCTCTCTGGTCGTACCATGAAGCATTCATTCCGGTTGTATCACCAAGCATCTCACAAGAAGACAACAAACCATCCAAAATGTGGCAGCCAGACTCATCCTCAACCCACCACGTATAACCCACATACCATCACATCACATCCCAGGGAGCTCTACTGACTCCCAATGCACAAATGTGTGCATTTCAAACTTCCCACACACATGTTCAAGCCACTACACTACTTAGGCTCCACTTACCCGGCCACCCCCTCTCCTTTCACCCACCACCTACTCACCTACACTCTGCAGTACGATTCACACACATTCTGTGCATGCACAGAACCACAGCATTCTCTTACATAACACCTAAAGCATCAAATGATCTTCCATTTCACATCAGACAGAGTCTTCTATCTTCTTGAATTCCAAAAGAACCTGAAGATCTGTCTCGACTGGTTTCGATGCACAGACACCTGGCCATCACTAGAATTCCATCATGGATGAGAGTACATTCTACAAATACACATACCATTATTGTATATGGCACATAATTATACTCTAGAAAACAATAAATAAATGAGATTACATACATAACACAACCTAAAGAAAATTAGGAATATTGGATTAAAATGTCTTTCCCGCGCACACACAATTTGATGTAGCGAGTAAGTTAAGACCAGAGCCTAGACTTCTGTCACAAAACATTGAATTCAGTAATCAAATTATTTCCTCCTGTACTGGCAATTTATATGAAAAAAATGCATTTATAGTATGGCATATGTAGCTGGTGAAGGGCCGAAATGCATTTATAAATGGGTATTGTGAAACTCTGTGAAGTGAAGATAAAGCAAAAAGTAGTGTGAGATAATGTCCTTAAACCTTAGTGTTAAGTCTATGGATGGGGGAAAAGTGAGTCGGTACAATCTGGCCCATTTGGGAGATGTTTCTGGTTTTTTTTAATTTTTTTTTAATTTTTGCAGAGTTTTATATAGCACGAACTAGACCCGAACTGAATCGGGTATCAGAGCGCTTACATAGCACCATGTATGTTACATGAGGACACACATTAATTTTTGTTAGGCACGGGGAGATGAAGTGATTTGCCCAGAATCACAGGACGTTTGGCGTCGTTACCGAGACTCGAACCCAGTTCATCCAGGTCCGAGGTTGAGCGCCCTAGCCGTTAGGCCAACTCCCTCTCTTGTGTGTATATGACAGCCGCTTTGCAAAATTTGTCACAGCAGCAGTATAGCTGTGTATATGCCTAGGTAGGTGGGAAAAGTGTTAGAAAAGATGTTGCTGTTCATGCATGTGGACAGTAGGAGTGTGAGAAATTCATGTGATTTGCTTTTACGCACTTACACAACATTTTATGAAAATTATACGAAATGCAAAATGTGAATCTGGCTTTTAGTGCTATATTTTAGCACAAAATAACCAATAAGTCATTTTTTGACACAGGCACACATTCTGCAGCATATTATAGCTCAAACAAGACAATTGGCATGAGCAATACCTGCTCACATTCTGTTTGTCCGCATTCCTCCTGAGTGTTCAACATAAATGTTTGTAGCAAATGCCACATAATTAGGAGATGTGACATAATGGCATACTTTCAGGGATTTTACATAACAAGTGCAACACGAAATTCCCCAAATAACTCAAACTATGCAAGGGTAATTTACATTTTTCTCAGGCCTAGTGGACATCTACCATTTGGATTAGACTATCAAACAGTTCAAAGAACACTGAATATTGGCATTGGAGGTGTCCAGATGTGAAAGAAGCGAAGATGCGAGGGAGCTTTGGTGGGGGTCAATCATGGATTAACTATAGTAAATACTCTTGCCTTCACAGAGGACCATTAAAAGAGCTACCCATCAGAATGGCTATTTTTTAACCAGAAACAATATAAACTCTAATGAATCCACTGTGTACAAGCAGAGGAACAATCATTGTATGGGCAGCTATAGTCGGGGCCACTGGAATTATGCAATTGTGTGCCAGCAGCGATTTTAACATGAGTATAGATATGCTGCATTGGTCACAGAATCTACTCTCTACCGCATAATCTGCAGATTGTAACAAAAAAAATTATTTCTTGTTTGAACGTTCAAAAGTTACTAAAAAAGAAGCAACATCTATTGCCACGCAATGGAAGGATCTTTGCAAAGGTTAACTAGTCACCTTTCTGTTGCAATTACTATATTAGGGTGGTAAACTGGTTCCAAAGAGGCACAGCCAATGCCCCAAGTTTAAAAATGAGAAAAGAATCAAGTAATACTATTAAAAAATCGGCCATCTTTTAGTGCATAATTTCCCTTTTCTTGCTGCATAATCTGCTCAAGCCTGCTGCATAATTTGGTCCTCCCCTGCTGCATAATTCATGTGCCCCTCACTATAGCATATGCCTGAAGAGATCACCCAGGTATTCCGTGCGCAACCTATAGAAATGAGCATTACACCAGTGGATCGCTTGTCTCTCGATTGCTGAATCAGTGCACTGCATTTAATCAACAAAAAAACAAAAATAATAGGAGACATAAGAGGCCTCAGTCATAACATGTCCAGGAAGACAAAATACAAATACTATTTCAATAGGTAGTGGAAATCTAATCAGTGAGCAACATGGAATGAAATGCATGTGCTTTGCTCTTTGTAGTACTAAATGAATTGCTTGGAATGCAGAGCGCCCTACATATATGATGGCCCGCCTCTAATTTAACAAATACAACGTTTTGCAAAGTATTCCAATGTCTCAAGAAAAAACAAACATAATTTAGAAGCCAGTGACTTTACAGAAGGTCACAAAAGCACTTTGACGCCTTGTCACGGGTAGTAAACGCTATATAAATGCAATTAAATAAATAAATAAATAAATTACAAACTCAACTTGTTCAAATCCACAAAGGAAATTTAGCAGTCAACGCCTACAATTTTGCTCTGTGACGTTTTAAATACAATTTTAGTGAAGGAAGTAATACAAGTTTGAAATCTGATTTTGCAGGTAGTGCTTCACAGGTTAACACAAGAGTGCCTGTGTTACTCTACACCTGCTATATATGCTGTTGCCTTTTTGAACTGATCAGGGATGTGCATTGCCATCCACGGCTAGGAATCGTTTACAATTTGGCTTCCACATAGCGCTTTGCTTTTTACCTTGTATGTCTGCGTCCACTCTGTTTGAGAACAGCCTAAGTGGGGGGGAATCCTCGAATTGTTTGAATAGGGCTGTGCTCACCATTCTCTTTGATTATCTTATTCAGGCCTTAAATGAGGTGCCAAAGTGTGTTAAATAGGTTTCGGAATGTGCATAAACTAATGAAAAAGAAAACTGCAAAATTGCCTCATGCTACACCATGCAAAACCACGTTATATATTGTTTTTAACAGCAAGAGAACATGCTCATCATAATTCGGGCCCTACAAAACAGCTGTAAAGAAAATATCTCCCCTTTCTCAGGCGACAGGTGCAAGAGCAGGGCGTTAGCAGTTCCTTCTGGGCAGAGCACTTCCTGGGCAGCCGTCAAAGTGTTAATGTATGCAGATCACAGCCTTTGTGTTTCGGCTGATCAGAGGTGAGCCTCAAGTTAGGATTGAAAGGAGCACCTCCCCTCCCCCAACCTCCAAACATAGGTTGGTTGCAACAACGAGAGCCACTCTTGAAAACATAATATGGACACTGAATTTAACAAGGCAACCGCGGAAGACCTATAGTTTGTTTTGCGTGTGACAATTTGTACCATTAATAGGTATTTGACAAAGGCTGATACATGAAACTGGCATTTCTTTGCAGTCATCCAATAACCACATGATTATGCACTAGAAATTCCAGGGCGACAACACAAAAACTAAAGTTAATAGTTTTTGATACATTTTATTTTTTGTTAGTGAAGCAAACAAGATGGAGGACTTTGGTGCACTACATGCTGGCAAATAATTCAAGTCTAGTTATTCATCCTTCAATGTAAACATTGCAGGTCTAACCTTCCAGGACTGAAACCTTTGCAGGTTTATGTAGCAGAAACTCGACCCGAAGGCATTGGAGCGCTTTACACAGCACCTGGTACGTTACACAAGGACACATTAACGTTCCTAGCCACAGGGAGAATAAGTGACGCCCAGAATCACAGGGTGTTGAGCTGACACTGAGCGCCGAGAATCGAACCTGGATCCCCATTTATAGAGTCGGCATCCTCTTCCTTTCATTTAGCATAAATAGCTAAGCATAGGAAAATAAAGCATTGAGCCTCTAATGTACATTTCACCCATGCCAGTAAGAACGGCCCTGGGGAGGAAAATGGGGAGGGAATGGGGAAAATAGTAAGAGGAGCATAGGGAGAAATGGACAAAGTCAGAGAAAACAGAGAGAGATGGGGAGAGATACAAGTTGAATCAAGATTTAGGGAGAGAACAACGTGGTAAAAGTCTTGGAGACAAACAAGGAAATAGGGGTACACAGGAGAGAGAGATTTAGAGATAAGGAAAGTCAAACAAAACCAGTGAGAGAAATAGACAGGGAGAGAGAAAGTAAGAGATATGGGGAGACAGGGGAGGGCACAGGAATGACAGGAGAGGCAGATAAATTAAAGCTAGTAAGAGGCATCGAAAGATAGAGATACAGAGATGGACAGGGAACAAGAAAGAAAGACAGAAACAGAGAAAGACAAGAAGGGAGAGAGAAAAAATAGGGAAAGACAGCCAAATATGAGACATATGTGACAGTCAAGGAGAAGCAGGGTTAGAATTGGTGAGAGAGAAATAAAGCCAGATAGTGTCATAAGGAGGGAGAGATAGGTAGAGACAAAAACAGTGGGCGAAAGACAGAAACAGAGATGGAAAAATAGGAAGAGAGAAAAAAAGAAAGACAGGGAGAGATGTGAAATCAAAATGGAGTGAGGAAGTGGGAGAGACAGTAAAAGACAGGGAAAGAGTAAGACAAGGAGAGGGGTGGGTTTATGAAACATACTAGAAAGACAGGAAGGAGGACAGAAGGAAGAAAGGAAGGAAATACACACTGAACTGAATCTAAATGCAGTTCTATCTAAAGCTATTTGTCTGTCCAGTAACCTCTATTCCACCCTCTCTTGATCCCTCTACCTGTAACAGAGAAATCTTTAGCTACATAGATCGATCTTTGTCTATATTTGTTTCTCCTTTAATCTATCCTTAGTAGTGCATCTGTCTTCTATATATCCCTTTATTTGTATGTACATCTGTACATCTGTCTGCCCATCCCTCTATATAGTTGTAAATCTGTCGATCAGTCTATCTATCTGATTTATCAAAATTGTATCCACCATACATCTGAATGCACTTTCGGAAATGAGATCCTTGGTCACACAATTGGGAATAGGTGAATTTTACCCAGCAACTGACGTGAGAAGGGGGCTTGCAACCTCCCTCAGGCATCAGGTGCACAGATTTTAGGAAGGTAGGAACAGACATGGATTACAACCATGCTGAGACATCGGACATAGACAACACCAGCGGACCCATTATGCTTTGCAGTACAAGCAATGGATCCCACTATGCATCAATTCAGTACCCGCCAATCCACCCACATGAAGTCATGCACACCCCTGACCATCAAGTTGGCAAGACCTGTTGTGTCCAAAACATTACATGTACTTAGAGTGGACTTTGGGACAGCCACTTGCTCGTGATTGGACAGCCATTGTTGTTTATATGAGATGTCTTGATTCAATGGCTTTTCTCCCTGTCCCTGTGTTTGTTCCACCCTGGGGCATTTTGATCTCACAGTGTTGTGAGTGAATGTTTTTTATCCTTCTTCTGAATACTTGTGGAGCTGTTTTTTATTTTAGATTTAACATTCCATGGCAGTGCAGGTATTTCCTTCCTGTCAATATTTATTGGTTTACAATGGGTTGGCATCTGCAAAATGCTTCTGCTCCATTTGCTTCCTTCTGTATATTGCACTCTTTTATTTTCACTTTATTTACATTTGAATTTACTAATCTAACATGGTTGGCCGCCATGTTAGATTAGTATATTTAAAGCAGAGGCTTGTGTCATGACACATTCTTGTGTCATGAAGCTCATTCACTCATGCATTAGGACACACATCACGGCAAACACTTTTGCATGTGGCATATTGCCAGCCTCCTTAAAATGAGGTTTCTTTAATAAAAACTCTGTTGCAAGATTGTGAACCATACATCTGTTAGTATGTGGTGGCCATGATATTCAACTCCCCACAGAGGTAGTAGTTATGACATGTGAAATCCGGGGGTCTTCCAATCAGGAGAACAGAAGGTGATATATATTTTTCACTCCCCTTTTTGTTTATGCACTTAAATAAGCAGTAGTATTGAAGGTCCTGTTGAAGCAGTAGGTGACCCATGGGCCCAAGGTAAAACTGCCGAAACATGTCGACCGTGACCATTACAACTGTCAAGGTAGTTATTTGTTGATACTACCTCTTTCACTGTTTTTAATAGCGGGAATGGAAGGTCTCTATTAAACTCTTTTCCTTCCTTCACCCCTTTTTAGCGACACTACCCATTGTTGGTATATTTTGTTTATTACACTATTGAGCACTGCTTATGAGATACCTCCTGATACCTACCAAGTAATGAAACACATTGGAATATAATAGACAATCATGCCAAATCGTGCATTGGGTCACTCCCTGTGTGCCACTGGTTATCTTCCCAAATGATGTAGGGCGGTACAGGATGGAACTCTGATGGGAACACTACAAACTTTTTGAGAGTGCCCAGTGAATGATTTCGCTATCAGCTCACACACATTCTTTCATTCCTCTTCTGAGGTCTCGACCAAATGCTATTAATTAGTTGGTTTTCAGTAGTTATGATATTCATATCCAAGACATGCAGAAATAGTGTGTGATGAGAGTAATGGCCAGGTCCCCAGGGAGATAGTATGTTATAGTGTTCTTATTCAAGACATCCTGAGATAGAGTGCGTTGATAGCTGTGCAAGTCCCCACACAGATAGTGTGATTACTGTAATGACCAGATTGTCTCAGTACATGATAAAAGTCATGTTCAAACCTTCACACAGATAGTATGTGATGATAGACAAGTTTAAGGTCACACATATATAGTGTGCTAATCAAGTTCATGTCTCTGAAGAGGTAATACGTGATTATAGTAATGCTACGGCCCCTACTGAGATAGAGTCTAATGATAGTCTAATGATTGTCCCGTCAGAGTTTATGCATCATGATAGTAATTGACAAGCCACTTCCGAGCCCATGACAGACAGTGAGATGGAGGCCTTTTCTGTGTGGGGACATCAAGGAAGATGAACTAGCAATGCCCTGGACAATATGAGTAAGGGGAACGATAAGTATGATGATTGCTTTCCAGTTCAATATTATAAATCGAATAAAGCAAAGTTGGTACCACTATTGTACAGGTGTACAAGGATGCAGTGGTGTTTTTTCTAGGCATATGAGCTGGCAATCACCTTAGAACCATTATACATCTACAGTGTCACGTAAAGAATGAAGCAAATGACACACTAGCAATATTGCTGGTTGCAGAAAAGGCCTTTGACTATGTAGAGTGCAGGTATCTATTCATGGTAATAGGTAAATTGAGTCTGTGCAGGGATTTCATTGAAAAAGTGCAGAAGCTATATGAAGTGACTGACTCAGATAAACATTAGGAGCTTTATCTCACAACCGTTCCTCATCTTAAGGGGCACTAGAATGGTCTGTCCTCTGTCCCCACTCTTGTTTTACTAACTCTGTTTTTATTTGAGATGGTAATCACACAAAGCAGAGACATATGGAGCATAATGACACTTCTGTTTTATGCAGATGGTATTGTGGTTGCACTTGTAACGATCAAGGTTTCCTAACCAACATTAATGTCCTGATAACTTTTTTACAAAATTAACTGGTCTGTATGTAAAGCTCTGCCCAAGACCAAAACCACAACAGCAGTGTTAGGCTGTGTGATGCTGAGAGCGTCGATCCACTGGTTCTGAGTGACACTGGTCCAGCTGTGGAGTGGGGCAGTTGGGGGTGTCCATCGAGGGTGAAGTGTACGATGGAGTGGTCTGACCAGGTGACTTCTGTGGTGTGGCTGTATCATATTCTGTTGATGGACGTGAAGATGGGGTCTAGCGTTTGTCCTGCTTTGTGTTTGGGATATGTAACCATTTGCTTGAGTCCAAAGTTGTCCAATCTTTCCAGTAGGTCAGTGGAGTCCAGGTGGAAGTTGAGGTCTCCCAGGAAGACATAGGGCCCGATTCACAAAATTAATCTGAGGCAAAATCCTAAGTTTACGATTTTGTGTATTCACAGAAGGCATTTAGGAGTAGTAAAGATAGGATTCCTAACTTTACTGCTACAAAACTGAGAAAAATCCTAACATTTTGACTTTTGGTATTCACAAAAGGCGTTTAGTTGTAGTACTACTACTAAATGCCTTTTGTGAATACAAAAAGTCGTAACCTTAGGATTTTGTCTCAGATTACTTTAGTGAATCTGGGCCAAAGTGTTCAGATTCTATGGTGAGTGTGCCGTGTGACCTTACAATAGAAATATGCATTGGCTTTTTTCTGACATAAGTGTCTCCAAGTGGTACTTCAGCATGTGTAGTGATACCGGGGCCCGAGCATGCAAAAGACTCACTCCCCTCAATTATGATAGTGTTTTACAGCATAACCTTTAAGCATTTAAAGTCTGACAACATTACCCACCCAAACTTTGAGCTTTTTCGCAGATGTGCTTTGTGAGCCTGGGACTCCGACAAGTGTAAATAAACACTTGCGCTCTGGGCTTTTCTTCCCCTCTGCCCTCCAGTGGCTGCTAAATGCATGGGCTGATGGAGGCCGGGTCCCATTAGATGCTGTCGGGGTTTGCTGTTTGCTGGGTTACATAATGAGAACCACGATTCCCAGATAAGGGGGATACCACCTCAATGATCCTGAGATAAGAACGGTTGCCAGCAGCCCTGTTGTGACCACCTCAGCAGTCGCAGGTAAAATGTGATCGATTGAAGTAGGACAGGGGCCTTTTCAGCAAATCACCAGCAGTCTAGAGCAATGGGCCATCTTCAGGTCTGTGGGGCTCACTCTAACCTGCACCGTCACTCAACAGGGGCGAACGGCGTGCCATATGTCACCCTCCCTGATACACCCTTTTGATGCTGGCTTGCTAGACTACATTTTGGAATAACGAAAGGTCGGAGCCCCTACAAGCGGAAAGCTAATTATTCTTACTGCCAGTGCTTTAAATGGGCCGGTACTCACTGGTACTGAGTATCGGCACTTCTCAGATTTATCGCTCTGAGTACCAGCACTTCTCTACTGCCGTTGAGAGTACCAGTACTCACTAAAAAAGTAAGGCTCATTGGCTGTGCTGGTGAGCCGGAGTGGACTGTGTATCTGGCAGCCAAGGCGCTGCTTCTGCAGCCCCGATCTGAGCCCCAGCTGAGCTATTCAGCAGGGCTCATTTGAATAATGAATGAAAGGGAGGGAAGGTGGATGGATGAAAGGGTGGATGATGGATGAGTGAAAGGAGGGGTTAAGTGAAAGGGTGGATGGAATGAAAGGGTGGATGGCAGGGGCGGCTGGTGACATTTGAAAGTGGTGGGGCGTAAACTAATTTGCATATTGCACCGCAGCGATCGAGCGCAGCGAGCGAGCCCGAACCACCTTGCATCCATCCATACATCATTCATGCATCCACCCATCTATCCACCCACCCACCCTGCATCCATACATCATTCATTCATGTATCCACCCATCCATCCATCATGCATCCACCCATCATGCATGCATGCATCCATACATCATTCATACATCCACCCATACATCCGCCCACCCATCCTGCATCCATACATCATTCATACATCCACCCATACATCCACCCACCCATCCTGCATCCATACATCATTCATTCATGCACCCACCCATCCATCCATCCACCCATCCATCCACCCATCCATCATGCATCCACCCATCATGCATGCATCCATGCATGCATCCATCCATACATCATTCATGCATCCATCCATCCACCCATCCATCCATCCATCATGCATCCATCCATCCATCCATCCATCCACCCATCCATCCATCATGCATCCACCCATCATGCATGCATCCATGCATCCATACATCCATACATCATTCATCCATCCACCCACCCTGCATCCATACATCATTCATTCATGCATCCACCCATCCATCCATCATGCATCCACCCATCATGCATGCATGCATGCATCCATACATCATTCATACATCCACCCATACATCCACCCACACATCCTGCATCCATACATCATTCATTCATGCACCCACCCATCCATCCACCATCCATCCACCCATCCATCCATCATGCATCCACCCATCATGCATGCATGCATCCATCCATACATCCATCCATCCACCCATCCATCCATCATGCATCCACCCATCATGAATGCATCCATGCATCCATCCATCCATACATCAATACATCATTCATGCATCCACCCATCCATCCACCCACCCACCCTGCATCCATACATCATTCATTCATGCATCCACCCATCCATCCATCATGCATCCACCCATCATGCATGCATCCTTCCATACATCATTCATGCATCCACCCATCCATCCACCCAACCATCCTGCATCCATACATCATTCATTCATGCACCCACCCATCCATCCATCCATCCATCCATCATGCATCCACCCATCATGCATGCATCCATCCATACATCATTCATGCATCCACCCATCCATCCACCCACCCATCCTGCATCCATACATCATTCATTCATGCACCCACCCATCCATCCACCCATCCATCCATCCATCATGCATCCACCCATCATGCATGCATCCATGCATCCATCCATACATACATCATTCATGCATCCATCCATCCATCCATCATGCATCCACCCATCATGCATGCATCCATGCATCCATCCATACATCCATACATCATTCATGCATCCACCCATCCTGCATCCATACATCATTCATTCATGCATCCACCCATCCACCCACCCATCCATCCTGCATCCATCATTCATTCATGCATCCATCCACCCATCATGCATGCATCCATCCATGCACCCATCCACCCACCCATCCACCGAACAATCATTAATGCACCCACCCTGCATCCATCCATCATTCATGTATTTTTATGACCATATAAAAATAAATTATGGACTCTAACAAGCCTTTAGGATCGATGTTGAAGGATGTGCCAGTTTACATATTACATCACCCCTACCTTTTTTATGCTGGAAACCTTCTACCGCCCATGTATGTGCCATCCTGTAAGCCCTAGGTATGTACTATACAAATTCACATACAAACATACACCAACATGCATGCAATAATAAATGCATATATCATGCTATTCCGCCTCTACCGTTTGTTAACATTTTGAAATTTTATAACCTTAGTTCAAAGAGTACATTATATTTTTGGTGACAAAGTTGTTAACTGGAGTGGAGTGGTGTGGCTCACTGGTTAGAGGCGGCAGACCCGGAAGCAGAGAACGGCCCGGGACCAGGGTTCAATTCCCGACGCGGCAGGGTCGTGGACCAGGGTCAGCGGACTCAATAATTCTCGCCTCGGTGCCTACTCTAACCAGGGATCACACTCGGCAACTCTGGGCATTAGCTTGCATCATCTCTACAACGGCCCCTCACATTCGCCAGGGATGCCTGGTTTCACTTTGGAGATACCCAGTAGGGACCATCTCACAGGGATAGCCAGGACGGGTTCCCCAGCGGTCTAAAGCACCAGGACGCCTCAGGGCAGCAGTGCGCTTTACAAGACACATACATTTACATTTACATTTAACTCATTTTCTGGGAAAATTTTATAAAATGAAATCTGTTGAAGGCTGTTGTTGCAACTATCAAAATAGAAATTCTGAGAATTTTTACATTTCCAAAACCCCATGCCGTGAAATAAACGGGTGACCTGGAATAGACGCACACATTTCTGCAGCAGATGCTTTAACACACTGAACTATCTCAAGTCATTTGTGCAAGCTAGTTTACTGGAACACCGAAAAACACACACTCTTACATTGCTGCCGGTCCTGCACACGTCACAGGCTCACAGCGCCCCTGGCCAATCCTGGCACCAGGGGCACAGGTACCCTCTCGCCCGCAGCACACCCATTAGGGCTCCTGATGGGCATGCGCAACGCTGCCAAAACACAAGTGCGCATGCGTGGGCACGGGTAAAAATTCACCCTCCTTCCCCACGCATGCGTACTTGTGTTGCCGTCTGTACAATCATGTCAATGAATCAACATGACGCCCGCCCGGCGGTCTGACGTCATGTTGCTTCATTGACATGATTGTCATGAGGGAGCTGCGGGCGGCGTCGGGCAGGGGGGCTACTCCCCCACGCCCCAATGGACGAACCGCGCCTGGTGGATGGAATAAAGGAGTGAAGGGATTGATAGATAGATGGGCGAAAGGATTAATAAATGAGCAAAAGAGTGGATAAAAAGATGGATGAGTGAAAGGATGAATGGATAGGTTTTGAGTTGTATGGATGGATAGGTGTTTATATGAAGGGTGGACAGACAGAATGGTGAAAAACTGAATGATGGATGAAAGACAGAATATAAATGTTAAATGGTGGACATCAGCAGGTAAATGGTAGGATGAAAGGATGAATGGATAGATCTATGGAAGAGACAAGACATATCTTCTGAGGAGGGTCATGATGATTTGCTTCATTTGCTTGGTGCCATAAGAGCTTTGGTGTGATGTGGGGGTATTTTCAGTTTCTTTCTACTCATGTGCTGAAAAATATATGGTTTTGTGCCAAACAACAGCAATTAAAAGTATGGCATTGAGAAGGTGCATCTATTGCAAAAAAAGGAAATGTTAACATATTATAGCATTTCTCTTTCATTTTTGGTAATGAGTTAACTTGCTTTGTTTATATAAACACATTTCTCATGTGTTTTGATGTGTCCTGCAACTAATAATAGAAGTCATGAAGTATCATCAGGTCTTACCTTTAGCCCCGCCCCCTCACTACACCTCTAGCTCATTTTAATGAGTACCTGCACTTATTTTTCCCATTTAAAGCACTGCCTACTGCCATATAGGGATGTATGTTGGGACATTTTCTCAATGTGAAAAACTACTTATATGATTATTCCCTGACTGTAAATGAAGAGGTAAGTTAAAAAAGGGTGCATTGGAATGTGACCATTGTAATTACGAGTGAAGGAGATTCACTCAAGTATCCCATGTATCACTTTTTGTGCTGTTCAACTTGTAGGTTAGACCACTTCTCAAAAGTATAAAATTATATTATACCCCTTGGTACGATATGGCCTTGCGATACTTATATGGATTTGTGAAGAAGACGAAGGATAGCAACTATTGCTTTTGGAGAAAGTGGCTTGTATCCGCTTGAGTTACAGAAAACAAAATTGGAGCAGGATTACAAATGCTTGTTTTTAAGGCTTCTGTATAGTAGGGATCTGGTTGGTCCCGTGAGAGCGTAGGAAAGCGCGGGGAAGGAATTGGTCCAGTCTGTAAGCTTGGATAGCCTCGGCAACCATGCTGGTCCATTAGTTCTTGATCTGCTGAATGCCTCACCTGGTTTTAAACGTGGCTGAAGGTGGCTGAAGGTGGCTGAAGGTGGCATTCAGCTCTACGCCACTGGCACATTCGTCCACTGAGCTATCTTTCTAGTTTGTGAGCATTAGCATTTTTAATGCAGTTCTAAGCAATGCTGCGAGGTTTACGCTGCCTAAGCCATATGTTGTGGAAATATGGAGATATAATTCACATCTATGGGCTACAGCATTTAGTTTCCATATGTATCGCCTCATCAGGGGTTCCTAAGTGCTATATAAATAAAAAGGAGACAATAAGGACTCCAGAACGGACCAGCTGACCATTTATACTTAGTGAACAGTTATTGTTTACTCTACCCATCAAGTCATAACCATAGCTTCAGGAGGAGAGATTAAAGAGAATCTATTTACAATTAATCAATTGGGACTTGTACAGGGGCTAATCAACCTCGAGGGTATCCAGGCGCTAAAGATGCGTTTAGAATTAAAGGAGTGCGCCCTTTAATTAAGGAACGCGTTTGGTGTGCTGATAGCCGAAAAGCTGTATATGGCACTTTCAGACATTTAACATTTTAGCGAACTGTGTATTTTAAAAATGAAACTGCAAGTCACACAACACAATTTGCTGCTGGGTAAAAGCCAGGCTGACGTTGTCACTCATTACTAGTTAGCCCTATAGTCAGACTTCTACAACTGTTCCAATTGTAAGGCACACTCCCTTTCCTCTCATTCTCTTGCTCTCTTTCTTGTCCGCTCCTTCTGTCAGTCTCTTTAACTTTAAATCTCGGTCTCATTTTCTTCCTCGCTCGCTCCTATCCTCTCTCGAGACCTCCCATTTCTTTCTCCTTCTTTGTCTTTGCATCTTTCTCCTCCTCCTTTCTCTTTTTGGATATTACTCCACGCTCTTCCCTTCATATTCCACTACCTCTATTTCTCCTTTCTCCCATCTTCCTGTCTCACATTTTCTATTTTGATCCCTATATTTCTTTCTTCACTCGTGTTTGTTGTCCTTTTCTTTTTTGATGTTTCATTTCTCCTCCTTTAATTTTACTCTTGCTGATTCTGTTGTATTTCACTTCCTCTATTTCACAGTTTCTTTCCTCTCTGTCTGACACTCTCTCTCCTTTTACCTTGAGCTCTATATTCATTCACCTTGTTATTTATGCTCCACTCTCAATACTCTATTCCCCTGAGCCACAGGTTTTGCGTGTTAGACCTTTAAACCGCGCATGATGAGCAATATAATTTTTAGTGCCGCAGTAAATGTACCAAAGTAAAGACGTGTTCACTAAATTACTTAATAAGACAAGTAGAAAAAAAGTAAATTGTGTTTCCACCACAAATGCCTTTGTGATTGGCTGCTTTTACTGCTTATTATGGGTAATTTTTAATTGTGTGCACGGTTTAGGAATTGGATGTGATGCAATAGTTGTTGTTGTTGAACTTCTATCATGAAGGGCAACATAGATCGGTTCTGATGACTTAATAAATCCCAAAAGTTTTTAAGATGGCATTCTCGCACCCCACCTATTGACTTTTGAAGTTTTATCAAAAATCACATTTTGTTCAGAGATTTGTAACACCACAGTGCTGGGGTTTAATTGCCACTACTCATTTTCCCAGGTCCTAGCACTATATACTCCTGTCTACAGAAAAGCGATGTAATCCTCAAACAAAATGGAAGCTGGACTGACTAAACTGACCATATGCATACTGATCCTCCCCCTTGACTCCATGTATGGTCAAAAGAGGTAGCTACACCAATATGCATTCTTTCCAGTAAAATGTGTAGAAGTGGCCCTGAGGGGACAGTTAACTATGGGACAGACTTCTAATAAGAAAACCTGCTTTCTATGTAATCTCAATCTACAGTGAACAACACTGGCCTCACAACATTCTAGGCAGCTTTATTTAATAAAAGTCAGATTGGTGTTAATTGTTCCCTTCGTTCCTAGCATCTAGAATTCAGTATACACACATTCTTGTTGTACATAGCCTCCTTACATCCTCATTGGCACATGAAATCACAGTAGATGTTGGAACACCCAGGATAACGTGCTGCATCACTAAACACTCATTAGGTGCCAAAGGCAAGATCTATTGGCTATAACAATGCTTGTTTTGTAGGCACTGGGAGAGTATGTGAATTGCCCAGAATAACAGAATGTTGAGGCGACATGTCACATACTCTCCCAATAAATGTTAATGACAAATAAACCTCTGTATGAATTAATGCCTGCATCTCTAAATTACACAAAATGTTTTATTAATGTTTACAAACTCGCTAAAAGATTTAGACTGGGTTCAGTCTCTGGGTGCCTAAACCTCGTTCTGCTCTCAGTGTCCCAGTCAATCACGTTGACTTTCCCTGCAAAGGTGCCGTCTTTTCAGCAGGGCCCATCCCCCAGTCTGGGAGAGTTTCCTGTTTCAGGTGACTCCAGCGCGCTCGCCTCTTGAGGGGCTAATGTCCCCTTTGTTATGCGCGAAGGTGCATTTGCATACCTGCGCCTGGCCATCCTGAAACCTTACAGGTTTTTAGGTCTCGCCTGTCGATGCGCATGCGCATCGAGCAAGCGAGACTATAGGGGCTCATCCACTCTTTATCCACACTGCAAGGAATCGTGGCGATTCCTTGCAGTGCCCGTGACTTTTAAGGTCAATGCGCATGCGCATTAAGCTTATGCGCATGCGCATTGACCTTAAAAGTCACGGGCGCGTGCATGTCCGTCTTTGTTTACCCGCTCCGCCCCCTCCCGCCGTGTCGCCTTGCCTACTCTCTGAGACAGCCTCCCCCAGCTCCGCCCCCTCACTACTTGATTGCACGGCCGCTAGGCCGTGCCTCCCCTACTCTCCTCCCCCCTCCTCCCCTGCCTGCCTGCCGCTAGGCCGTGCCTCCCCTACTCTCCTCCCCCCTCCTCCTCCTACTCTCCTCCCCTGCCGTGTCGCATTTCTCCTCCCCCCTCCCCTCTCCTCCGTCCGTCTTGTTATTTCATGTCGATTTCTAGTGAGCCATGTGGATTTTAGTAGCATGCTAGCTCTAAAGTATGACAAAACATAACTTTGCTGCCAGCTAAAGAATGGTTTCCTCTCAGTGGGCCTGACCAGGGTCTGATGCTGTGCAGATGTGCGGCCAGGCCTGACTGTAAAAGTTATAAACATTGTCATAACATTGTTCGACTTCTCGAGTATTCCAAAATGGCGAGCGGATGATGCACCGGCGGTGCGGCCTTCTCCAGACAGCGTCCCGTGCCAGGGTCGAAACAGGCATTTATTTAAGCGCCAGTATGCAGGCAAGTGTTTTGCAGTGGTCTCCCTCATGTACTGCTCTTCCCCCTCCGTCATGCTCTGTGTTGCTCTCCCGCATGTACTTCTCGTCCCCCTCCACCATGCTCGGTGTTGCTCTCCCGCATGTACTTCTCTTCCCCCTCTGCCATGCGACATGTTGCTCACCCATGTGCTTCTCCCTCACCGGCCTCAGTGATGCGCTGCTTGACCTGGGCTTTGCCTGCTCCCGTTCCTCACCTGCCTCAGTAATGCGCTGCTGGAACTCCTGTGCCTCACCTCCTCCAGGTTGCTTTCTTGCCAGTAGTATTCCTTGCCTGCTTCATGTTTCGCTCGTCAGTTTGCTTTATTCCACCCCTCACTGCTCGGTCACCCGTTTGCTTTACAACACCCCCCAGCCCTGCTATGTTGCTTCTGTCCCAGTGGTCTCTCCTGCCAAACCAGTGTTACATTCCCTCACCCACTTAAAAAAATTCACACTTCAACCAATTCAATTCCAATCAGCTCCGCCCCCTCCCCTTCCCGCCGTGTCGCATTTCTCCTCCCCCCTCCCCTCTCTTCCCTCCGTCTTCAGTAGAAATCGTGGCTGTAGAATCAAATAAGCTTTATTGCAAAAAGACTTCCCGTGTCCAAACAATGTTACAATCACTTGAGGTATTGAGGCGGGGATTTGCAAATTGATGCTAACAGCCGAAGAGTCAGTCTTGAAGGATCTGACTGGTACAGGTATTCAGTCTGCACGGCACCCCACCCCCGCATGGTCCAAAGTTGCCAAGTTTTCAGTCTTAAGTGTGACATTTGCACGTTTTCAGTGTGCTCCTGTGTGATATTTCATTGCCTTATAGTCTGTGTCACTTTCTAATGGCGAGTAAAGCGGTTATGTCCGTGTAGAGAAACGTTGCACAGTTATGGTATAGAAATAGTCTTGAAACAATTGCAAACTCTTTAAACGCTTATGCTGTAACACAAATTACTTTCCTTTACGGACATGATCGCCATGAAACAATAGTGGTGTTATTTATAATAATATAGATGTATTTTATTGGTATATCTCCAGTTTGTTTAAACTGTGTGTTATTTTCATAAGCTACATCAGTTCTATTCAGTGATGAAAAATTATCATTCTCAGTATTCATCTGGACATGAAATGCAGCTGTGCAAACTTAAAATAACTCTGTGGGGGTGTGTTCTTGGAGGGGAAGGGGCTCATGCTAAGTATTGCCTGAGAGGCACTTATGCACACATCAAGCCTCTTTACATTCACCCCCAAAATCTTGCTAAACCCTACGATCGTCAGGTTTTTAGGTCTCGCCTCAACCCCTCACCCTCAACCCCTCACTCACCCTCACTCTCACTCATCCTCACTCACCCTCAACCCCTCACCCTCACTCACCCTCACCTCCTCACCCTCACTCACTCACCCTCAACCCCTCACTCACCCTCACTCTCACTCACCCTCACTCAGCCTCAACTACTCCCCCTCACCCTCACTCACCCTCACTCACCCTCACTCACCCTCAACACCTCACTCACCCTCACCCACCCTCACCCTCACTCACCTTCAACACCTCACCCTCAACCTCAACCCCTCACTCACCCTCACTCACCCTCACTCACCCTCACTCACCCTCACTCACCCTCACTCAGCCTCAACTACTCCCCCTCACCCTCACTCACACTCAACACCTCACCCTAACTCACCCTCACCCTCACTCACCCTCAACGCCTCACCCTCACTCACCCTCACCCTCACTCACCCTCACTCACCCTCACTCTCACTCACCCTCACTCTCACTCACCCTCACTCTCACTCACCCTCACTCACCCTCACCCTCACTCACCCTCACCCTCACTCTCCTTCACCCTCACTCACCCTCAACCCCTCACCCTCACTCACCCCACTCACCCTCAACCCCTCACCCTCAACCCCTCACCCTCCCTCGCCCTCATTCACCCTCAACCCCTCACCCTCACTCACCCTCAACCCCTCACCCTCACTCACCCTCAACCCCTCACCCACACTCACCCACACTCACCCCCACTCACCCTCACTCACACTCACACTCACACTCACCCACCCTCACTCACCCTCACTCACCCTCACCCTCACTCACCCTCACTCACCCTCACTCACCCTCACTCACCCTCACCCTCACTCACCCTCAACCCCTCACCCTCACTCACCCTCAACCCCTCACCCACCCTCAACCCCTCACCCTCACTCACCCTCAACCCCTCACCCTCAACCCCTCACTCACCCTCACTCACCCTCACCCTCAACCCCTCAGCCTCACCCTCACTCACCCTCAACCCCTCACCCTCACTCACCCTCAACCTCATGCTAAAGATTTACAAAAAAACCCATTAACAATTCTAAAAGCACTAACTCTAATGCTGCGAGACCTATTGCATTTCTAATGCTTGTTTTCTTTAGGCAGCCAGTATTATCATTCCAAGGGGCAGAGGAAAGGCTATTCAAATCGGGTAAACTGATTTCTCTTTGAGCAGACTTGCAAAGTTGTTTTGCTTAAATCCTTGCGCATAAAGTTCACAGGCATGTTTTTCAAACCTTTCATTTCACGGACTCTGCTTTAAAAAAAAATCACGTTTCAAGTAAGCGCGGCATGTTCAGTAAAGTCCAAAACATTATGCAAGGCAAATATCCAACAAATCGTACATTACTGCTCCTGATTTCTCCCTCGTAGGAGTCGGGGCCGCTTCAAAACCCCTAATAATACCACTGCAATTTAAACTCAGCATTAGTACAAGTTGTGGAGGGTAGCTATGCGCTTAATAAAAACGAAACACCATTTATTACTGGTGTGTACATAGACAATTGTTTTCTGTGCCCCACACGAACTGTTTCAAGGTGAAAGTTAAAAAGGGCATTTTTAGGAAAGTATTACTCCATTCAAGATAAAAATGGAAGTTAAAAGAATCCATTAATTGTATGTGCAAATGATAAATAACAAGTTCTGTCCTTTTCTTACAAACACACTTCCTTCATACCAATGTAAAATCTAATCTGATTTAAACGGAAAACGGAAACAGGGCACACCTATCTCATCCCAAGAATTTTTACTGGCAGAATTTTCATCAGGAAAGAATGGGGGAAACATACATTTTGCACATTACCTCATCCCTCAGTTCTAAGTGCAAAACTGAGAACAGTGAGCACATTACTCATCAGTAATTAACGTACCCCTCGCGTGGTTTATTTATAACTTTTTTTATGCAGCTTGCCTCTTATTGAAGTGGCATATTTGTGCACTTTGCAAACGAGACAAAGCAACAGTATTTGCTCTTAGATTAGCCCTCACATTAAAATAAGAGCAATAGGTTTAACCATTGGTTAAATTGATATGATTTCAAAATGAGTGATCCCTAAATGATATGTGTTTCGGATTGTCCAAACTGTGAACGGTGTATATATGTAAATTGCAGGTATGAGGGGACAACGGGCACAAAGGATGCAATAGTGGCCAGCCTGACATCCAGCACCGCAGCTCCATGGTGTCTGCTGTGTCTTACCATGCACCACCAAGTATCCATGTGGCAATGTAGAGTGCAAACCTAGAGCAATTGAGATTTCAGCAAGGGTGGGAGCCCTACCTAATAATCTTGGATCAGTTACACTGAATCAGGAAGTTTGTGGATGGTGCATCCCATCATGTGTAGAAGAGGGTTCTCTGAAGAGATGTCAGGAGTGTGTGCTCCACAGAAGGCCACCAGTAACAACACCCTTAAATACCCAGTGATTACTGTGTTTTTTCAGTCAAAGCAGGCAATAGGAACTGTACTCTTAGGTGATTTTCCATTGTTGATGCCTTCAACACTAATGGATGCAGTTAGACACCAGGCTAGAAAATGCAGAGCTGTGTGCCTTGAGCGCTCCTGAAATTTCAAGAGAGGCTTGAAATGCAGAGAAAATAATGGTTTGAAATGATGTAAGTCAGAGGATGTGAAAGAGACACAGCACAGTTAGCCATGTACATACAGTCTAGTGAAACCTAGACTATTGCGGAGAATGGATAATACCACTTGAAAATTAAAGAAGCCCCACTCTGGGATGAAAAGCCTGAGGGTGGGATGCTATCTACAGGACGGCTTTAGAGCGGTGCAGCTGGTGAAGCCGCACCTGGCGCTGAGCTCAGTGGTGGGCTGTGTTTAGAAGTAACGTATGAGCTTAAAAGCACCTGCTGCAGAGTTCTTTGTGTGTATATCAGTTGTCAGGCAACAATAAAAATGTCAAGATAACTCTGGTGATTAATCTTCCTGCTGGAGAGAGTTCAGAGTTTTTTCTAGTGGTAGTTTTGATTCATCTGAAAGTAGAGCAGAGGGTTAATATTGGAGGTGGGCATAACTCGCGTAATTAGTGTAGCGGAATCAAGCGGAATTATCTAAAAATTCTGTGAGATTATGCATAATTACGCAAAAAGAGTAATTCTATGTTAAGTGCTATTTCATAATGCACAAATACACCCTTGTGTCCAAAAATGAGTATAAGAAATCTTTTTATGTTAAGAAATAGTGCTAAATGCAACAGAACACGAATAGCAAAGGAAAGGAGCCAATCATGCTTACGAAATGTGCTCCTGGGGTGGGTTTTTCAAAACATTTACCTCCCCCGTATTTGGCACTATTTTCTTATTGCCAAATGCCCCCCAAACAGCCATAACGGGCGTGAACAGGCATTTAGTGCTAAGCAGTAGCACTAAATGTGCTGTTGCAGATGAATTTTCCCTCCAACTTACTCCCAGCTTCTAGTGCTAAATTCCATTTTGGACGCAAGGATGCATTTTACATTGAGAAATAACACTAAATGCAGCAGAACACGAATAGCAAGCTCAATCAGCCACTTGCACTCACTAGGTGTGTTCTCCTGGTAGGATTGTTTTTCCCCAAATTACTCTTAGTTACGGGAGCAGGTGTAATTGCATTATTATCGGTATTTCTATGTCAAAGAGTACCTACCAAAAAGGAATTTAAAAAATTACTCTGATTAGCGTGATAAAATTATGCCCAGGCCTAGTTAATATGCCTACTGCAAAGAAAGTGTACCATGCAGACAAAAGGACTGTATTTTATGTGAGTTGCTCAGTGGATAACTGCTCTTGTTGCAGAGATCTTTTTCTTACTTGCAGTTCATAAATTACTATCTTAAATAGCACAGTGACCAATTAACTTTCATCAGAGCTGCATGCGACTGTATGGTATAGGTTAGAATGTTATGTTTTCCCCCAGACTTTCATTATCCTATTATCGCTAAAAATGGTTTGTTTGGATAGTAGTACATTTGGATTAGAAAATCGTATCCTAATCACTATGGTGTGTTTTAAATCCTGAGTTTGTGTGTCTCCAGAAAAATTACTCAATGGATGACATGTGATTCCTACACCTGGTAATCCTTAGTGTCTTTTGTAGCATTACCTACATATTAATTTAGAGTTGTATGATTCATTGTCTCTGTATAATGTGTGTGATGTATAATGCTCTGACAATCTACACTAGTATCAGTGGTGCAATAAAACAAATGCATGTGAGAGAGGGGCTATGAAGAGATGAGGGGCACATTTGAAGGGTTGTAGTGAGGTCATCCATGCAGAAGGAGGTCATGGGGGCGCACCAAAAAAGACTGTTGAACCAGGCACCATTAGCCCTGAAGTCGACTCTGGCTAGCTAGTCCGCCAAAGGATGGTCACAGTCTTGGAGTGAATTGACTTTGTCATAGCGAAAAAAGGCAAGGGCTCTGAACACTGGGCCTGAATAGTCCTCTAAGTTCTTTGCAAAACATGATCAGAATCATTTACTTTATATCACAGTGCAGTGCCCCATCATTCCTTATTTGAAGATAAAGATCACATGGCAATAGTGAAGTGTTCCAACTCAAATAGATTTTACAAATGCTCATAAAACCACAATTTTCAGACACAAAACGATTAAATTCAATAGCAGCATCATGTAAATAAGTTTTTTTGTAGGGGGGGGGCAGGGGAGCAAGCACAGGCAGGGGAGCAAGCACAGGCAGGGAAGCAAGCACAGCGTGGATGCAGGGAAGCAAGCACAGCGTGGATGCAGGGAAGCAAGCACAGCCAGGTGTGTGATGGACCATGAGGGGAGCTGGCCAGCCCGAGCAAGCACAAGGCTAGAGGCGCTCTGACCTGCCTCAGAAAGGTCTGGTCCTGTGAACAGAAAAGGATGTGGAGCTGGGTAAGGAGAACAAGGAGGTGCAGTTTGGGTGTGTAGCGGTTGGTTATGATACCGGATGAACAATTGGAAAGAACTGTTGGAAGTTATTCACCTGAAGAAACTGTGTTCACTCGTCCAGTGATAATTAAGTAGGGTTTGGAATGATTCATTAATAAAATTCACAAGCAACCTGGGGCTAAGTTTGATTGAAACATTGTCAATAAAAAAAATCACTTTCCCCAGTAAATAAATGTCATGAGCCATTGAGTCATGTATGTAAGTAGTGTTAGTCCTGAAATTAGAAGAAGAGTTATCTGTATTTATAAGAGCTTTAACTGTCTCACTTCACGTTGTGCCATGATATTTTAGGGTAATGTCTAATCAGGTTGAGAATTAGCACCAATCCTTTGAAGGCTGCCCACTTCCTTTCACAGTCACAGGGTCATAGGATTTTACTTTCTGTAAAGTCACTGTATTAAAGTGTGAGTGGTGTAACTTTCTGTGATGTTATATTATGTGATAATATCAATGCCACTGAGGCCTAGATCTCAATCCCCATGCCCTTGTGAAAGGCTCTGAGGTAGACAGAAGTCAGTGGAAAGACGAGAGAAGAAGCAGGCACACACCTAGTGAATCAGCACTCTGCCTGTCTTCGCGCCCATCACAGTCATTGGAATGCTTTCTAGAGCCAGTTTTGCACATGTACGCCTTTGTCAGTTCAAAGTCAGTTAGACACGCAACACAAATTGTGCAAAGAATTACTTTTTTGGATTAGGCCAATTGGAAAATGCCTTTATTTGCAAAATATGTGCACCCAATATATCATTCTACAGGGAGATTTGCCTTTCTTATTACCTCACTGTTAACATCTTTATCCTGTAATTAGTGCTCAAAAACCAGAGAACTGTACTTCCATACATTAACAACATTTTATTTCAGCATTCACCACAGGTAATAGTAGTGGGATTTAAAAGCAGAACCTTACAGTACAAACATAACATCACTCTCACCTTATTAGCCAAACAGAATGTCTTATCCTGCACAGCGCTTAACCTCTGATTCTGTGGTAGGTCGTTTTTTTAGGGCTCGGACTCCTCCCCCTGGGGGAGGAGTTAGAGAACTAATGTTAAAGGAGAAAAAAAAGAAGAAGAGGGCCTTGGAGAGAGAAATTCCAGACATTCCTTAGCGTTTTCTGGCATCTGGTCAGTGATTCGTCTTCCCTGTGCTGTGTATGTAGTAGCCTTGAAGTGATAGGCTGTAAGTAATGTACGCGTGCCCGATGTGGCATTTTGTGTGCGAGAGCGAGCATGGCAGAGTGATTAATCTTAATTACGAGCAGTCAGAGTGCCCGTGTAATGCAAGCCAGATGATGCGAACGCGTTCACAGCGGTGAGCGCGTTCAATGTTAAATGACGAGAGGCAGCAGGCGAGGCTCACAGAAGATGACTCATACATGCTCGTCCACACTGTAGTTCTTGTTTTAAGTTGCTACGGGGTGTCTTTTTTCTGCCTCTGCGTGACAGTCTGTAAGAATAATGAGCGATGGTGTGCTGACTGTTTAGCATTGCGTGGTGTACTTTTTGCCGGGTTTATTTATTTATGCATTTGTATATAGCGCGGACTTTACCCAGAGGTGTACTGCGAATGACGTGTGCACAGGGAGATACAGTTATTCGCCGAGACTCGAGGGATGTTGAGCCACGCGGAGAATCAAACCCTTGTCCTCAGTTTCAAAGTCGGCAGCTCCGGCAATTAGGCCACATCCTCTCTACTGTGAAGCCCGCAGGCTCTGTGTACAGCTAAAGCCCGTGCGCACCTGGGGTACCTAAACCCGTGACAGTCCCCTAAATGGACATCAGTATGCCACTATATGCACTTGTGCAGCGATGGCCGCAGAATCAGGTGCGCAGGTAAAGATACCCTTGTCTACCTCATATACATTAAACCTCTGACGGCGGGGGCAGAGATGTGCAGTCTAGCGGCCATTATCGTGTGCGTATCCATGCACAGGTGCAGCACAGGCGATGGCTGGGGGTCCGGTTTGCATGCTAATGTACACGCGCACGTCCTACTTCTACACCTGTAACTCATGTGCGCCCCTATTGACGTCTAAATGTGGGCATGCAAGCGCACGTGCAACACTGGGGATGAACGCTGATTCAGATGGTTAGATAATGTCCTTGCGTATCTCATAAACCTAAAACCTATCGGGGGCCATGGGCTGAGGTGTACTAACTAACCGCATATAGCATGCGCCTACGCGTGGGCACGTGCAACACCAACGAAGGCCGCGGGGTCAGGGTGGCATACTAATGCCACGCCCACCTCGCCTGCCTTAATCCTCTGGCTCAGGTGTGCCGCCTAACGGCAAGTGCCTATGCGAGCACATGTGCATCACTACTGGTGGCTGCGAGTTTAGGTGTGCAGACAATGTCGTTGCGCATCTCATATACATTAAACCCACGGCGGCGGGCTGAGGTGGGGCTGGCAGGGTGAGGGGAGGTTTTGGTCCGCGTTATCCGCAATCTCACCAGATGCACGTCCTGGGAATTTGCCACGGTGACTACTGGGGCACCGTGCTGCCGACACCCCCTCGGTGGGAGCTTCCATGGGCGCCCCTGAAGCAATCCACTCGTATTCCGGTGGCACAGCTGCCCACGCCACTCGAGCTCCACCTTCGATCGCTGACTTTTGCCAGCAACACAAGCCCTTCCCCCCGCTCTTTATGAATACTCTGATTCCCGAGACACCCCTTTGACGCAAAATTATCCAAGGCATGAAGGTTCGCCATGTGCAAAAGTTAGGAAAGAAAACGGATACTCACTCGTACAATGATTCCTCAATGTGCAGTGGGGGTGTTCTTTGTGTATGTTTGTATGCGATTGGTACCATAACCATTGGCGTGTTGATGTGAGCTACTATGAGGCGATTATTTGAGATTGTTGTTTTCTAGATCGTCGTATGAATGTTTAAACCATTACAACGCCTAGAAGCAGTCCCGTTTTAAGTAAAAACGCAAAAGCTCTGCAATATAGTGTAATGTCGTAAAACATAGGCATGACGTGGGGTACGTAGTCCACCATAACAAAACACATGATGGCATGTCAGCATGATACGACATACCATAGCATCGCATGACACGACTTAGCAGGGCACATCAAGGCACGACCACAAAACATAGAAACACATGACATAGAAAAATAACACTGAGTATCATAACTTCAAACATTACAACAATAGTTAAAGTGACATAACAAAGCACAACATACCAGTACCACATAACACAGAACAGCATACTACCAGTGGCTGTGGGTCTCCAGGGGTGCAGCAGGTGCAGTGACACCGGGGCCTCGAGGGTCTCCCTTAACCCAGACAGTGCTGTATTTTACTACGAGTGGCGGTGGAAGTCCAGGGGTGCAGCAGGTGCAGTGACACCGGGGCCTCAAGGGTCTCACTTAATCCAGACAGTGCTGTATTTTACTACCAGTGGCTGTGAGGGTGCAGCAGGTGCAGTGACACCGGGGCCTCGAGGGTCTCCCTTAACCCCGACAGTGCTGTATTTTACTACCAGTGGCTGTGGGTGTCCAGGGGTGCAGCAGGTGCAGTGACACCGGGGCCTCGAGGGTCTCCCTTAACCCAGACAGTCCTGTATTTTACTACCAGTGGCTGTGAGGGTGCAGCAGGTGCAGTGACACCAGGGCCTCGAGGGTCTCCCTTAACCCAGACAGAGTAGTGAGTGCAGAGTAGTGAGTAGTGAGTAGAGTAGTGAGTAGTGAGTGTAGAGTAGTGAGTGCAGAGTAGTGAGTAGAGTAGTGAGTAGAGTAGTGAGTGCAGAGTAGTGAGTAGTGAGTAGAGTAGTGAGTAGTGAGTAGAGTAGTGAGTAGTGAGTAGTGAGTAGAGTAGTGAGTAGTGAGTGCAGAGTAGTGAGTAGTGAGTAGAGTAGAGTAGTGAGTAGGACATCACAGGCAGCAGCTGTGCAAGCTTCTTACACTCACAAGGAGACCACAGGCAGCAGCGGTGCAAGCTTCTCACACTCACAAGAAGGAAATCACAGGCAGCAGCTGTGCAAGCTTCTTACACTCACAAGGAGACCACAGGCAGCTGAGGTGCAAGCTTCTCCCACTCACAAGAAGGACATCACAAGCAGCAGCGGTGCAAGCTTCTCACACTCACAAGAACGACATCACAGCCAGCAGCAGTGCAAGCTTCTTACACTCACAAGGAGACGACAGGCAGCAGAGGTGCAAGCTTCTCACACTCGCAAGAACGACATCACAAGCAGCAGTGGTGCAAGCTGCCCTTACACACTCACAGCAGGTACGGTGCCAAGGCAGCAGCAGCAACAGAGCAAGAGTCCCTTACAAAGAACAGGCACAGCACAGAGATGCACAATGCAATGTTCTCATACTCCCAGGCAGCAGCGGTGCAAGCTTCTCATACTCACTCGAAGGACATTACAGGCAGCAGCTGTGCAAGCTTCTTACACTCACAAGGATACCACAGGCAGCTGAGGCGCAAGCCTTTCCCACTCACAAGAAGGACATCACAAGCAGCAGCGGTGCAAACTTCTCACACTCACAAGAACGACATCACAGGCAGCAGCAGTGCAAGCTTCTTACACTCACAAGAAGGACATCACAGGCAGCAGCAGTGCAAGCTTCTTACACTCACAAGGAGACCACAGGCAGCAGAGGTGCAAGCTTCTCACACTCACAAGAAGGACATCACAGGCAGTAACGGTGCAATATTCTCACACTCACAAGGAGATAACTGGCAGTACACACCACATGAACACACTCCATAACACATAGCAACAATACATTGGCA
Organism: Lissotriton helveticus; assembly: GCF_964261635.1. Lineage (NCBI taxonomy): Eukaryota > Metazoa > Chordata > Amphibia > Caudata > Salamandridae > Lissotriton > Lissotriton helveticus. The sequence goes on along the minus strand of NC_136065.1, from coordinate 140,325,502 downwards.
TTTACAATGCCATTAGCTCAAACTCAAATAAATCCGAGCCCGATTGCATTTCTAATGCTTGTTTAATATGAGCGAGAGGAAAGGCTGCAAGTACTTGAATATCCCTTTTGTGCCGATGTTTGCAGAGGTGAATGGGCTACGGGTGATCAATCGCGTATCTCGCAGCGTTTATTTTGTTCCGAGTGGGCATGCGAAATTTTTAATCTTCCATATGTTGCATGCGAAGCATAACTGCTGAAGTGCCTGCAGACCATACAGTTATTCACCGATTTTCAAATTGCTTCCCAAGCATAATGGGGAATATATGGCTTAGATCAGTGGTTCCCAAACTTTTGACTCCTGAGGACCCCCATTGAGTCACCACTGGAAGCCGGGGACCCCCAAGCCATTTGTATGAGTTAAATTTCAAATATTAAAACAGTAATTCGAAAAAAATACACACGTGTGCACACAAAACAAATACTCAAAGTACTTAGGGGCAGATTTACAATAAGTGACGCATCCTTGCATATCAGCAGGGATGCGCCACTTATTGTGCGCAATGCCTCCGCCACCATTGATGCGCCGCATTTACAATGCTGCGCCTCATGGGCAAAAAAGCACAGATGCATGACGCATCTGTGCTGTAAAGGTGGCGTATTGCTGGAGTTGCGTCACAAGCGCAACACAGCTCCAGCAATGCTCTGGGGGGGCCGAATCTTGTTAATGCTGCATCAATCCTTACACCTGCTTCAAGCAGGCGCAGGGTTTTGACGCAGCATGGGCCCCAAAGTGACTGAGTGAAATCTTGTAGATTTCACTCAGCCACTTTTAGGGGGCATTCCTGCGCCGGAAAGCCTCTTTCTGGCGCAGGGCTTTACAACGTGGCGCATCTCTCAGATGCGTCACGTTGTAAATACCCTGCACCATGGCGAATCTTTTGCGTCGCCGCTGCATCACAAAAGTGACGCAACCGTGGCGTAAAAGAGGAGCAAGGGGCTTGTAAATCTGCCCCTAAGTATTTTGGGGCCAGATGTACAACCATTTCATTTAGCGCCTCGCAATTGGCGACACATTGCGAGTGGCAAATTGCGAGTCGCTAAGTGAAATGTACAACAGTGTGTTTAACACTGTTTCGGATTCCCAATGGGGTCGCAAATTGCGAGGTTCATTAATATTAATGAGCCTCTCCCAATTTGAGAGCCTATTGGGAATGCCAGCCCTCCTAGGTATGGTGCCTGCTGGGCTCTGCAGGCCATCATGTCTGGGACTGCTTTTAAATAAAGCAGTTAAAAAAAAAATGCAGCCCATTTACCATGCATTAAAAAAAAAAAGAAAATGAAACGTTTTCGTTTCATTTTCTAAGGGCAGGCAGAGGTCCCTGTGACCACTGCCTGCCCTTAAAAAATAATTTTGCATGCATTTGCAAATGGGAAGGGGTCCCCTGGAGACCCCTTCCCATTTGCAAATGCATTACCATCTACTTGAAGTAAGTGGTAATTGCGAGTGTTTTGCGACCGCAAAACATTTGTACATGGTTTTAAGACTCGCTATGTGGAAGGGAATGCCCCTTCCAAGGGATGTCAGAGCACTTTACATCACACACATATAGAGACATTGAATCGTACATGTAAAACAGTGTGTATATAAAATGTTTAAAGAGTGCTTGGTCAGGAAAAGCACAAACTCAGGATTCAGAACATAACACAGTGGCTAGCACTGACTTTAACATTAAAAATGTATTTCCACTCAAATAAATCTTTTTAGCAGCATCAGGATAATGAATACCTGGGAAAAAACAAAAGTTACTAACATGTACCATGCAGTTTGCAAGCAGCTCTTTGATGACAGTTTATAGGTCCCTCTGCTACATTACGATTGTCACTTATGAAGTGCACAGTAACAAAAGAATCTCTGTGACAAAAGAAGTAACCACGAACCTATGCACATAAAATGCTGCTTTTTAAAATGCATGTTACACGTTCTTTGCAGTAGGCACATTAACCCTCTGTGCTACATTAATTAAGTCAAAGCTGCCACTAAACAAAACTCTCCTCACGCTCCAGCAGGTACATTAATCACTGGCTTTATATTGACACTTTTATTGCTGCTGGAAAGCTGCTAATTATACAATAAACTTTTCTGTGCTTTTAAAACTGTTGCCTGCGGACCCCCTGGGAATGTGTCACGGACCCCTGGGGGTCCGCGGACCACAGTTTGGGAAACACTGGCTTAGATGATAGACAGACTGCGGGCATTATGTTGATGTAGAGCTGCGGGCGGAGGGGGAGGGGTCGAGAGCAGGACTGAGGAGGGCACGGCGCTCTGATCCCAGTGCTGCAAGAATCAATAGCGTATCTCACAGCGTCTATTTTGTTCCGAGTGGAAACAAATGAGGCGTTCGTGGCCTCTTGCATCATTGAAGGAAGCGTGCAGATTGTGTTTACAGAGTGGGCATTATTTTACTTGCATACTGCACTATATATTAAACACGTGTAGAATCATAATCAAGTGTGCACACTGCACACCTAATAACCAAAGTCTAGATGCCGTTGCCGATATTTCTTGTTACTCATAGAGAATACACGTTTGTGGTGTTATGAATACGCACAATGTTTTGCAATTTACATGCCTAGCTTCCAGCTGGTCACAAGCATGCCTTAGTCAGAATGTTCCAGCCCACTGCACGAGGCGCGTTGGGACTTGTAGTTTTAATTTTCTCATGATACGGCTGGCCTGCAAGTACCAGCATGCCTAGTGATTTGGTGGAAAATACGGGACTGGCTGGGAGTCCTCTTCGGGACACGAGGCCAGGTGACAACTGTGCAGAAAACTTGCTTATGGCTGCACGCTTTTAGGAATGTCGTGTATCGTTTTAGCAACTGTGATGCTCCAACCTTAAAATCAATTATTGGTGTATATTATCTACTTGTATTTTCTGTCACTCTGACTTCTGTAATATCAACCATGTGTAATAAAGTGACTGACTGCAGAGTGCATCAGCTGTCCTCCGCTACATTTTATGAAGTAAATAATAGTTAGAGGAGTGAGTCGCCTTAAGGCGCGTGTGGAGTGTGGTGGCCGGGGTTTCGTGTTTCAGGTAATCTGTTTTGGGGCAGCGGTTGGCGGGAGAAGTCGTTTAAAGCGACCGCGCTATTGGTGGCTGGGAGTGCAGCCTTTCAGAGTGGGATGAGAGCCAACATGGGACTGTGTTCTACCAAAGTCTGTGTCAGATTTAATTCACATGCTTCTCCTAGCTCCCCTGGAGGCTGCCGAGCACGGACGGGCTCCGAATTGGCTCTCAGCCAGCCCTCACTAGCCCAGGACATCGAGGGCTGCCACCGAGCATCCTTCAGATAAGCTGCAGCCTTGGAACTTCATTCAAAGCGGTTTTTATCCTCAAAGATTTTTGGCAAGAGTTTCGGCGACTCGCTGGTTTCACCTGAAATATACCTCCGAGCTCCAGTCCGCACCTGGCTCCCCCAGACGGAATATGTAAACAAAGGAAGGGAGACACAAACAAGTGTTGCAAAACTATTCGAAACCCCAGTTAGACCGCTGCATGCAAGTGACCGGACTGAACAGTGCTTGCTCCCCGGACTCCACTTCCAGCGGGGGGCAGGAAAAAAGACACGGCGGGGAACGAGGACAGCAGCGGCCTACCTCATCTTAAGGAGCAGGAAAATGACGGCCGCAAAGCTCCGAGCATTTTCTGATTCGGGGGCGTGTTTTGGCGTTCTGAGTGACGGATCACGTCACAGGTAGAAAGAACGCAAAAAACACGCCCCGAGTCCGAAAGAGACGGGGCTTGTTTGGAGTGACGCCTCTCTCCTCCAATGGCTGGCCTCCGTTTAGGAAGCCAGCCAATGGAGGAGAGATGGAGAAGAGAGGCGGGTTCAAGCCCCGTCTAAAAAACATTAAATCTCCTCCCGGAAGCTGGCAAGCCAGCCTTCAGTCCTCGACCTAAAAAATGCTTGGGATGCACCGGGTGGACACCCTACTAATGAAGAAAAAAAGTGTCCTGCTACTCCACAGAGCTGGGAAGGCCGCTGGGGCTCTCCCTATGACCCGAAAATGTAAAACAATGTTGTGGGGTGCCCCAATTGGGCCTCCAGGGCACCCCATTATTTATTTTTTAAATCCTGTTGTCTGCTCCTATGTGTCCGATGGGGCTGCTTGGAAGGAGCCGGTGAGGCTGCGGCACCCTGGGCAGCACCTCCTTCAGTCCCTCAACAAAATTATGTAGGTGTCCATGGCGGGCACTGGGACACCCCAAAAATAATTTACAAAAAAGTTCAATATTAATCAATGAGCTGCATGCGCCATTCTTGTATTATTTACTGCTCAAAGCATGGAGCACCACATAATGTCCTGCAAGTGCTATTTACTGATTATTTTTTAGCCTGGTGGTTCAGGTTGAAGGAACACCACCAAACACTGTTTTTAATGTTGCGGATGCTGCAGGGGGTACAGCAGTCCCCCAGCCACATTTAAAAAAAATCAGTAAGTTGCCAAAGGCATTAAATCCATGACCCCAGGAAAACTTACCATATTTTTTGATAGCACTCCTAGCTGACATTTTCACCTAACTATAACGTTCCTTTAACCACTGTTTTTAAAGCTAGATTTTTCTATATGCACTTACCTTTCGATATTTTTGCCCTCGATTTTCAGGCTATGCTATTAAGATATAATATTACACTCTACAAACTTTGATAGGTTGAAGGAGAGGGCTTGTGTGGCACTAGATTTATCTACTGCCTAAGAATCTTAGGTCGAACTTATTCTTGAAAATATATAAATGTTAGGGGTTATGGGACATGTACAGGAAAACACTGCAAAAAAGGCATGAGCAAGGTAGATTTGTGGCTTTTTTTGCAATTTCATTTGCTAAAGGAATGTAACTTTTAATTATCAGGCAGTACTGTGCTTTAATTTCTGTAAAGATTGATATAATGTCTGAAGGCACTAATATTATCTCCTGTTGTATGTATGTATCAATCAGGGGCATTGTAAGTGTGCTACTCAACTGTGAGGGTCTCTAGGCGTTGGAGGGGGGGGGGGGGTATTCAGCAGATCTGTTAGCCGAAGAGCCAGGTCTTGAGAACCTTCCTGAAGGTGTTCATTGAGGGGCGCGTCTGATGTCTGCCAGTAGCTCGTTCCAGGTCTTGGCTGCAATGCGAGAGAGGATCTTCCACCTGCTCTGGCTCTGTGCATGCGCAGGATTTCAGCCAGTGTGAAGTTGGAAGATCGGAGGTTTATTTTGGGTACATGGAAGTTAATTCTGTCATTGAGGTATTTGGGTCCGTTGTTGTGCAGGCATTTGTAGGTGTGAGTGAGGAATTTGAAGGTGATTATTTTCTCCACAGGGTGCCAGTGGAGCCTTCGTAGGTGTTGGCTGATGTCTTCGTGCCAGGGGATGCCGAGGATGAGTCTGGCGGCGGTGTTCTGTATTGTCTGGAGTTTGCAGAGTAGGGACTTGTTGATGCTGGGGTAGAGTGTGTTTCCATAGTCCAGTCTGCTGGTGATGAGTGCGTGGGTGACTGTCTTTCTTAACTCAGGGGGGATCCATTTGAAGGTGTTTCGAAGAATGCGGAAGACGTTGAAGCAGCTGAAATTGACGGCGTTGACCTGTCGGTTCATTGTGAGTGACGAGTTGAGTATGATGCCGAGGTTTTTGGCATGGTCTGTGGGGGTAGGTGGGCTGCCGAGGGTGGTCGGCCCCCAGGTGTTGTCCCATGCTGAAAGGGTGGTACCAAGGACGAGGACTTCTGTCTTCTTGGCATTGAGCTTCAGGCAGCAGTTGGTTGTCCAGACTGTGACGGCTTGCATTCCTTTCTGGAAGTTGAGTTTGGGGGTGGTGGGGTCTCTGGTGACAGAGAGGATGAGCTGGGTGTCGTCGGCATAAGATTCGATGTTGAGGCCGTGTTGTCGGATGATTGCTGCGAGGGGGGCCATGTAGATGTTGAAGAGGGTTGGGTTCAGTGATGATCCCTGTGGGACTCTGCAGGTGATTTTCGTGGGATCAGAGAGGAAAGGTGGTAGTCTGATTCTTTGGCTTCTTCTGGAGAGGAACGATCGGATCCAGTCCAGGGCTGTTCCTTGTATGCCGGCGTCGTGTAGTCTGGCAGATAGTGTGCGATGAGAGGCAGTGTCAAAGACCACTGACAGGTCGAGTAGGATGAGGGCTGCGGAGTGGCCTTGGTCCAGGAGGGTGCGGATGTCATCTGTGGCGGTGAGTAGGGCGGTCTCGGTGGTGTGGTTGTTTCAGAATCCGGATCGGGACGGGTCGAGGACAACGTTTTCTTCGATGAATCGTATCAGTTCCCTGTTGACTGTTTTCTCTGCAACTTTGGCTGCGAAGGGGAGGAGCGAGATGGGCCGGTAGTTCTTGAGGTCGGTGGGGTCAGCTGTGGGCTTCTTGAGCAGGGGCCTGACTTCTGCGCACCTGCAGTCATCTGGGAAGATGCCTGTTTCGAAGGTGGTGTTGATGGTGCATTGTAGTTCCGTGCAATGGCGGCCGCAGCTCTGTGGTAGATGTGAGGAGGGCAGGCGTCGGTGGGGGCCCCCCGAGTAGATGCTTTTCATGGTTGAGGCGGTGTCTTCAGTCGTGATCGGTGTCCAGTTGGAGATGGTGGGCAGGCTGGTGTCTTTAGGGGGCTGGCTGTGTCGTCCCATCCAGTATCCCGGCAACCGGTAGTGAGTACTAGCAGCGTTTGGGCTTACATCAAGTAGAAGTAGAGGAGCATAGAGTACCTGCTTAAAGTGTGTTTGCATTCAAGCAGCAATTCGCTTGGCAGGAACTGTACTGAGTATCATATTTCCACATCATGTCCAATGAAGCGCTGCGAGAGAGGGAAGCAGCTGCTGAAGCTGCATTTGAAAACCTACCCATAGTATCAAACCAGACAAAGCGTACAGACCTCAACGCTGGCATAAGTAACTACAACTATAAAGCCAAACTCAAAATGTTAGAGAAGTTAATGCGAACAGAAATCACCAAATGGTGGGAAGCCAAGTCACTGCAGATGTAACAAGATGCCTGGCGCATCCGGCGCGGCTTAAGAATCATGTTGGCGCCAAGTTTTGAAAACCCTAACCCTGACATGCTGAAGGAATGGGTGATTAGCAACTTGGATGCCTCCATGTGCCTAGTCACAATACTTTTCAAATATGCGGAAATCGACCGAGTGAACACGCAAAAAGGAATAGACTGCATTAACCAAGAACTTGAACAATTGGAACAAAAAGAGGAGATGTCCGAGGGCAAAGAAGAAATCATTGCACGCCTCAAAAAACATGAGTATTTGATCAAAGCGCGCAAGATTTTCACGTTTGCCCGAGATAAGCAAGACTACGAGTGCGGCCAGATCTTTACTTTTGCTCGTAAATATGACACAATCAGGAAACAAAGACTCAACAAACCAATTCTACAAGCACAAGCTCTACTGACAACCAATGCAGAGGGAGCAGAATTAACCTCAATGTCGGACCTGAGCTCACTAGCGGAGTCAGGCACAGATTCGGGAGATGGCATGGAAGAAAGGAGGTGGGCGCATCGGATATTCGTCTGGGTGATGAGAATATTTTTTTGTCTTTGACCGGAGACAAACCCTGCAGCAGCCAAAGAAACAAGGCACCGAAGGAACCGCATGCGGCGTGAGAGAAGAAAATGTAGAAAAAACTAAATCAAACAACAAGAGGCGTGGAAACTGGAGGCGCATGTAATTGCGGATACTAAAACCATCATAAACCTCAGCACAATCAATATTACTGAGGCAGACAAACAACTTCTCTCGCTTAGCCTCACATTCTGCCTTGAAAGCAGTTTTGACTACAGCGTCACACGCATTGATGTGTTTAAATTTATCAGAAAATTTAAACTACTGAAGTTCTTTAAATTGAAACAAAGCAACTGAACTGAACATGGGACAGCATCTAGTGCTGTACCCACAGGAATTCTCTTTTCTGTCTCTGACATTGCCGTCATCCGCTCAATGACCGACTAGAAACTCCTTATGCCCCCATGAACACACAGCAGCTTTGCCAGAACGAAGGAATCGCAATACAAACCAGAGGAATTAGTTCCCCGCTCAGACAACCAACTTCATCAGTTGTTGATAAGAGTGCTGGGAGAATTTTTTTTAAGCCTGAAGAAGGTGGTTGGACCTACTTATACCACCAAAACGCGTCACTTCTTGTTTTTTTAGAAACAACGAACTATAGGGGTTCTTATGTACAAAATTCATTATATGGTGAACCTGCTATAATTATTGGATTTGTTGTGTATATTGACCAGCACTTTGTTAGTAATCTTCCCATACTGTGTATGGTATGAAATGATTTGATGCTTATTGTTGTTAGCATTTGAAATATGCATTGTGTACATTTTAATCTTTTTTGCATCTTAAAGACCAGATCTATCGAATAAACATTTTTATATTGGTTTTGGGCTACTATTATATGTATTGGTGATTGACTGTCGAGTTGAATGTGGTGTGCAAACTATGGTATGGTTATGAGGAATCCCAAAGGGAATCTGCATTTGACATAGTCTCCTCTCATAGAAACAGCTACTATTCTTTTTGCACAAATATTTATACCCTAATTGTTAATGTCCAATTGGCTTTCAGAATAGAGGATCGTCTGACCATAATACCTCAACAGAATTCATTCAAGAAATTCATTGTTAGTTTTAATGAAGTCATCCTTCCGCGGAAGCAGGAAAAACATCTTTGCAACATTATCCACATCCCCGCGTACGTTTCGTTGGTTTGTAACTGTTGTCGACAATTTCATTCACAAAAAATAATCATGAGGAAATTCCTTAAGATTAATTTGTGCACAGCTAAACAAACTAACATAGAATTTTGGCACTAGTGAAGGACCAAATACATTTCTTCCGAGGCCTACATTTTTTTTATGTTTTATTTTATTGATGAAAAAAGAAAGGGGGGAGGAGGGAAGAAAGGAAGAAACAGGAAGAAGGATATGACAATAAATTACAACTCAAGGGAAAGAACATTAGCAATTTTTCAAAATACAGAAAAGATAACGAGCAATCCAATAAAATCTCATAATAAGGCAAGTAAAAATTAGCATGAAAATGACATGAGCAAAAATAAATAAGAAGAAAGCAAATGCATTGTATAATATCATCGGAAATAAAATGTGAAGCAAAAAGCAAAGTGAATTCATGGTGGTTTGCGTACTTCAACAACATCAGGATTCAGGGAGGAGCTTACTGGAGCAGTGGAGGAGAGATATGTTACCAAAGGAAGCCAAATAAGGTCTTGTTTAATTGCTAGGGAAATAGCAGATACAAAGTTGGTGTCTAGTCGTTGATGAAAACAGACTGCGTTCCACCAGGAACGATAGGACACATTCGCAGCTTGTTTCCAATTAGAGGTGACAATGTGGAAAGCAACAGCTGTCAAGAGGCCAAGAAGTTGGTAATGGCGTGGAGATTGAGGGAGGTCAGGTGAGATAGAGCCTAGAAAAATATGAGCAGGAGAGACGGGAATCTGGAAATGGAAAATCTTTTGTATTTGGGCCCAGACTGAGTTCCAAAACTTGGATATAGGTGGACACTCAAATAACATGTGTTTTAGGTCTGCAGAAGGAGAGGGGCAAGACCAACAGGTAGGGGGAGTCTCTAACAAAAAACGGGACAGAGCAAGTGGGGTAAATAAAATTCTGTTATAAATAAAGTATAAAGTTTGGGTGTTATTAGCAGCTCTAGAGGTCTTATGAAGTTTGGTCTAGAACTTATCCCAGAGAAGAATCGGCCAGCTCTGGGAGAGTTTAGATTCCCATGCAATTTCAATTTTGGATTTCACTCTATCAACCGTGAAGCGGAAAGAATTATAAATGGAAGACGCAGAGGGGGTAGACTCTAGTAAGGAGGAAGTGGAATTAGGATCCAAAGGAATATCATTGGAGAGTGGCACAGATTGGAGGTAAGAGGTGAGAACAGGGTAAAGCAAGTCATACTGTACTGGAGGGCAACAAGAAAGAGGACCTGAGTTCCGAGAAGGGTAGGGGGACATCATGAGAAAGTAATTGAGAGATCCAACGCAATCCTCGAGAATGCCAGACCTTCCAGTAATTAGTATGGTTACGAATTTTAAGATGAGAATTAAACCAGATAGGTTGTTCATGAGAAGAAAGAAGGGAAGGGTACGACGAAGATAAGAAACGATGAAGAAGAGTATGACAATGAGAGATTATAGGGGTAAGAAGACGAGAGGGGCAAGACGTGAAGGATAAAAATTCACGGAAATTAAAGGGAGAAATAAAGGAAGACTCCATAGTTAACCATATGAGAGGGTAAAAGGGAGAATCAGGCGAAAGCCATCGAGTTGTCTGTTTCAGAGAAAAAGCTCGATGATATTCCCAAATCAGGAAACGAACACCGGCCTGAGCCTTATCCCTTCGCAAAGAGGCGAGAGCTATCCTAGGGCGAGTACCATGCCAAAGGAACTTTAAAAGCAAAGAGTCAATTTTTTTGAAGTAAGAAACCGGAATATGCATTGGGAGCATAGAGATAGTATAGAGAAGGAGGGGAGATAAAATCATCTTTATAGAATTGCGTTGAACCCACCAGGACAAAAAGAGTGGGTGCCAACGTGCAATAGCTGTTCCATTTTCTTAGAAATATAAGCAAAGTTCAACTTGAAAGTGTCAGATAGAAGAGGTGCGAACCAAGCACCCAAATTTTAGAAGGTTGCCAGGAGAAGCCAGATTGAGCGAAATGATGTTGTTGACAAAGAGGATTCAAAGGAAGGACTTCACATTTATCGGCATTTAGGCGATAACCAGAGACAGCGGAAAAAGAAGAGACTTGTTGCAGAAAGAGAGATAGAGATGAAAGAGGATTGGAACAATAGAAAAGTATATCATCCGCATAAACCGAAAGCTTAACCTGATTGGAACCAAAGTGAAATCCAGATATCTTGTCATCCTGACGAATCTTAGTAAGGAAGGGTTCTAAGGCTAAAACAAATAATAGAGGGGATAGTGGGCATCCTTGTCGGACACCTCTATGCAGGGAGAAATATTCTGAGGTCATCTCATTGACAAAAATGGCGGGGAGGAGCTTAGCCGGCAACCATGATGGCCGCTTAAACCCTCGGCTCCGCCGACCCTCTCGCTTTCCTCCCGCATTGCAATCTATCCTGTAATCTATCCTGTATGTGAGCCGAGTTTTCAGGACGGGGAGGCAACTCCGATCCCAATGGTGTGTTCCCCGGCGTGCTTCCAGCGGCGGAGGTGGTGAAATGTCCTCGCTTCTTCCCCGGCTCCTAATGGCGGTGAGACCGGGTCTTTGTACGTGAGGGACGGCCAGCCCCGGTCACAACAACGGCGGCCATCGAAGGCTGGGGGAAGTCGGACGGCCGGAGAGGGGTTGCCGCACTGCGCTTCCCGCTGCAGAGATCTCCTCTGTTCCGTGAGTCTGCACGCTTGGAAGGTATTGCTGCTGCGCGGGATACATTGTATCATCACCCCAGCCCGTGGAAGACCCGGACAGTTCTTTCATCTCTCCCTATGCCGTGGTGGGAGCCATTTTGTATGTCGCACACTCGGCACTTGTATTTACTGACCCTGGGCCGCTCTTGAAGGTCCAGGTAATTGCCGGCATTGATCAGCGCTGTGTGTGGTGACGGAATGGAGTCTGCTGTTCCTGCGCCTCTGGCCCGGTTGTGCTATGAAGGGCGTCGGCGGGGTGACCGGCTGATCGCGGGGGGTGCTGGCGGTCGGCTTCGAGGGCCATTACATGCCTGTGAGCCCCGGGTGGAGTCGAGTGCTGCATCCTTTCTTCCGGGGGCGCCGCTGGTGACCAGCGATATCCTGGGCGCTCTGGGTGCTTTGCGGGATGCCCTGCACGATAATGCCCGGGACCTGGGGGGCCGGCTGGATGCTATTCTACTGGATGTGCCCTCGACTGGCCGTGCTTGTTCTCGAGTGCGGGGCACTGCGCCACACCCTGTGTCCGATTGCAGTGGACTACCTATCCGGGTGTATACGGAGGCGTCGGAGGAGCGGGGTCTTGCTACCGCCGCGGTGTTGACCACAATGGTCGTGCAGAGGTCTGGTGTTCGTGGATTCATGCAGTGGCTGGGGACTCGTCTCTGGACACCATGTCCGGCAACTCCTTTGTGGTATGATGGCGTGACTCCCCGCCCTTTCCTGGAGCTGCTGCTACTGTTCTGGCCAGCCGGCCTCGGGAGATTGCTGCTCTGCGTTGCTTCTCTCTGTCCCGTTCCTGGACGTACAACGTTGGTTTGGACAAACTTTGTTGGACAGCACCCCGTTCTTTTGTGGCCTTCCCGTACGCCTAACTCATCTAAGATGGCGTCTGCACAGCTGGACTTCGTCGACGCACCTGATCGAAGGGGGCAAGGATGAGGACGTTTCCTTGATTACTGTTGCTTGCACTGCTGGGATTGTGACGGACAGGCGATACATTGACTGGGATGAACGTTGGTATTACATCGGTTCGGGGGTCCGGGGTTGGGCGGCTGAGAATACATATGTTGGTTGTCTTCCTCCTCCATCTTCTCTTCTCTCTTTACCTCTTCTTTAACTATATTTCACATTATACTTTTCCCTACTGTGGGGCAGTTCCGGGGCGACAGGCACGCTGTTAGTGGGTTGGGCCGTACCCATTACAGGGGTGCAGGGTGGTGGGTGTGGGGGGGGGGTTTGTTATTTTAGCTTGTTTTGTTCTATGGTCCCTATTGCTCTTTTCCGGCTTTGGGAGGGTTCTTTCCTCTTCATGGGGTGGGCTGTTTCTGGGTCTTGCACCTTTTTTCTTCCTGTGTTTTAACAAATCTTTGTTTCCTGTTCTTAGGGGTGGGCTCTCTGGGATTACACTTGGAATTGTTGCTTTTTGTAATGCTGCTTGTTGTCCGGTCTTATTGTTGCGGTGGCTTAGCCTATATAGTTGCTGTATTTTTAGCCTAACTTCGATTGTAAATGGGGTACGCCCCTCTTGCTGCGTTTCCTTTGTGTCCCTTTCTGTGAGATGTGCAGTCCTTTCCGTTGCAGCCCCCTTGTTTCATCTAAACTTAAAAATGAAAACCTCCTATCCTGTGTTGCGCGCCCCGTAATCACTTCTGGCGTATTTTGTAATATCCTGATGGTATGTTGACCTATTGTTCTCCTGCTTTTGCTCATCTGTCTTTGCAGCCGGCCGTGATGGTTGTGGGCTTGCGCATGTATCTCCTAATTTTGTCTCAATAAAGGTTTTAAAAAAAAAAATAAAAAAAAATGGAAGCTTGGGAATTAGAATAGAGTAAGGAGATAATAGAAATACATTTGGAAGGGACGCCAAACCAACAGAGAGCCTGAAACATAAAATCCCACCCAATCCTGTCAAAAGCTTTCTCCGCATCTAAGGAAATAGCCGCGAAAGGTAAGGTCTAATTACGAAGCTCTACTAAGGATGTTAAGAAAGACTCGTGAGTTATCAGAGAAAAGACAGCCCTTAACAAAACCGGATTGTTCGGGACCTATTAAGTCCGGCAAGAGGGGGTCCATTCGTAGTGCTAGGATCTTAGCCAGTATCTTATAATCTGTGTTAACTAGAGAAATCGGGCGGTAGTTCTTGCAAAGAGAATGATTTTTATCTTCTTTGGGAATTAAACAAAATAAAGCCTATTGAAAGGAACCACTCGAAACCCCTGCTGCAAGAAAGGATTGAAATAAAAGTAGAAGCTTAGGAAGAAGGAGGGAGGCAAAATTACTATAGAATTCAATGGTAAAACCATCAGGGCCGGGAGCTTTCCCATGCCTTAGCTTAGAGACAGCATGAGAAATTTCGGAAAGCGATATGTCTATATCCAAAGAGTTTCAATTAACATGGGACGTTGGAGGAGAGGGGAGGGACTGGAAATAGGAAAGAAGATCCGAAGGAGTTGGAACCTGTTCAGGAGTATAAAGAGTGTCATAGAACTTGACAAATTCGGAGAGAATTTCTTTGTCCTTAAAGCAGGATTCACCAGAGGAAGTCCGTATAGATTCAATCTTCGTACATTCCTTCCGTATTTTTAAATAGTTAGCAAGGAGTTTCCCCATCTTATTTTTGCCACCATAATATCGGGAGTTGCATTTTAATAAAAGATTAGAGGCTGCTTCAGTTGTAAATTTATTGAAGGATATTTTCGCCTCAATAAGTTTTTTAAGAGATACGTCTGAATTGGAGGAGTGATAGTCGGGATTCTAGGCTCTTAATCTCAGCCAGGATTTGAGCTGATTTGGCCTCCCTAAGTTTCTTCCGTCTTGCCACAAACTTGATAATAAAACCTCTAGAGGCTGCTTTAAATGAGTCCCAAACCCTGACAAAAGAGGAGTCAGGGATGTGATTAAGAAGGAAAATTAAGTGGCAAATGTAGAGAATTCAGAGCAAAAAGTGGGATCCTGAAGCAAAGCATTATTGAATCTCCATCTGTCTGAGTGAGGAGAGAATGGAAGGCGGTCTAAGTGCACAAAAATAGGGGCATGGTCAGAGAGTAGTATGGAGCCTATTTCAGAACGGATGGCATGCTGGGATAGGGATTTGCTAAATGAAAATATGATCAATGCGGGATTGGGATTGGTGAGGGGGGGAGAAAAAACTATATTCTCTAAGGTAAGGGTTGCATAGTCTCCAGATATCTACCAGAGCATTATTCTGAGTAGTTTTAACAAATTGAGAGTGAATCTTGGATGACACAAATCTGACTTTCAAGTGGCGGTCGAGGAAGGGGTCCATAATTTGATTGCAATCCCCACCGAGCAAGATGTACTCCCCGGAGAGGGAAGCTAGTTTATCAGAAATAGAGGGCCAAAAAGATATGTCAACTCCAGTAGGGGCATATACATTAAAGAGAATAAGGGGGATATTATCGATAAGCAAATTAACAATGACCCATCGACCATTAACATCACATTCATGAGAAACTGAAGAAATATTTAACTTTTTGTGCAACAAAATCACAACACCATTTTTCTTGTCAACAGTGGGGGAGCAAAAAACATGACCCACCCAACAAGGTTTAAGCTTTAAGGCCTCCGCTTCCGAGAGATGAGACTCTTGAAGGAGGGCAACATCAGAATTAAGTCTAGCCAGGTGTGATAACACCCTTTGCCTTTTAATGGGATTATTTAATCCCTTAATGTTCCATGACGTAACACGGAATGGAACGGTAAAGGAAAGCAACTAGCAACAACATGCTCACTAAATGCAGAGATATTGAAAAAACTGGAAAAATGGAGAGATGGTAAGGTGGAAGAAAGACTAGAAGGAGAAAAGAAAGAAAAAAGGGAGGATAACAAGGAGAGAATGGAGAAGATATTGCAAAGATAAAACTAGACCTGAAAGAAGAGAAAAGAGAGGAGGTGATGCAGGGAAGAAAGGAGAAGAGAGGGAGAGACTGAAAGAAATGTAAGATTGAAAAATGAAGAAAGATAGGAATAAAAAGGATCAAGAAGACAGTACATGTCCAGAACGAAGGACTGAGAGACATACTTACTAAAACGGAAAACGCAGACGAAAACGGGGTTGAAGGAATCGAAAGATGACGGCGACAACATCAAGAGCGGACGCCAGACCTCAAACATCACAGTTCCAAAGGGCAGTGTAGAGAAACAGTGGTTACATCGGGAAGGAATAAGAGAGGGAAGCATCTGCACATACAAGAAAAGAAGGAGGGTAACGTATGGGTTGAGGAGGAAACATAAAATGCAACGGGAAATAAACAGAGGTAAAATATATAAAAGGGTAAAAAGACAATAGTGAGAAGAACTACAAATAAAGAACAACATCAGCAAAATTGAAAGATCTTCATGAGCAATCAGCCAGGTCTGGAGACATCCATAAAATCAGGACCATGCTGATGAAGGAACGCTTGAAGGACGTCAGGATCCTCATAGGTGGTGGTCTTATCTTTGTACGTAACCTTGAAAAGACAGGGATGACGAAGTCTGTATCGAGCATTGAAGGCTCTGAGTTGCGGGCGTAAGTCCAGGAACCTCCTCCTTCTATCCACGGTGGCCTTGGAGACATCTTGAGACAAATAGAGACGAGGACCTTCCCATAGACTTTGCTTTTTGAGTTTAGCGGCTGAGAGAACCTGTAGAAGATCCGTATATTGGAGGAACAGCATGATGACTCCTCTAGGTTTAGCAGGGACTCTGGGTCCAAGGTGATGAGCCCTTTGAATGTTGATGGAGGCTAAGGCTGGAGCATCCAATATCTTTGAGAGAAAGGATTGGAAGAAGGCAGTAGGGTTGGACCCCTCCGTAAGTTCAGGAAGACCGTACAAGCGGAGGTTGTTTCTATGGTTTCTATTTTCCAAATCCTCTGTTTGCTTTTTAAGAAGAAGAAGCTCAGCCTCCAGTGAAGGGATTCAAGAGCAGGAGGATTGAAGAGAGTCCGTTGACTGTTCCAAGAGGAGAACTCGACCGTCTAGGGAAGTCCATTTATCTTGCATGGCCTGCATATTTTTAGTGGTAGCTTCCATGAAAGGTTTAAGAGCACGTAGTTCTTCTAAAATTATGTCCATGGACGAAGGAGATGCAGTGCTTCCAGGTGACGGAGGGTCTTTTTTAAGACGCTTGGAGGTTAAAGTGGAAACTGCCTTGCCGCCACTCTGAGATTTAGGAATAGCGCCATGTGAGACCTCAGACTTTGACATCGTAGCTTCTTCCATATCCTGAGGTGGAGTATCAGAATCTGAGCCAATAGGTAATTTATTGACTGTGGAAAGCTTCAAAATGCGGAGCCTCCCCATGTAAGAATTCAAAGAAAAACAGCTGAAAGAGGGGCGACTGAGCAAAATGACATAGTACAAAGCTCATCAATAGAAAAACATGGGAGAGAACTGATGCACAAACTTGAAAAGATGAGTGAAAGGCACTAATTCTCTATCAAACAGAGAAAAATAGTCCAGAATATTATGCCAAAATAAGGAGTACAAGATGGGTTTCTAAATATGAGTGCGTAGCCAACTGCAGCCAAATCGTGATGCAGAAAGGAGGGCTGAAAGCCAGAGTCAATCATGCGTCAGAACCAGAAAGTTGAGGAGGCATAACGGCAAAAAGCTTCAGGTAAACGCAGGAAGACAGACAGGTGAAAAGGCTGACGATCCCAAAAGCGTTGAAAAAACAGCAGACCAAATAGCGCAGGTAAAGGCATCCATTAGCTTTTGTAGTTCCACAATAAACGCTTCACCAAAATATTCAAAGTCATGAACAGACATCAATAGGACGCATTGTTATCGGCAGAGAGGGAGAGTTATTCACAAAATGGCGGCTGAGTAGAAGTGTCAGATTCGCGGCAAAAAGAGAGTAAAAATGGGCTTCTGGAGGACAGCCCGCTGCATGCTGAACTCACCGCATGAGGAGACAAGGTAGTTGCTTTGGGCAGCAGAGCTTGTGAGTTGCCGCTAGAGGCAAGAACGCCTCATACAGGAAAATGCGCAGCGCGCACAGAATGCTCAAAATGGCGGCCGGGACCAGATCGCTCGGCCGGAACGAACAAGTCCGTCAAAGCAGTTCCAAAGACGAAGTAGGTGAGGGCGCTGGGCTCACCTCACATTCCTAACCCCAACGATGTGAGCGGCAGTGCTCAACAGGCCAGAACACCGCCGAAAATCGCGGTGTAACAGAGGTCGGCGTCGGAGCTCCTGAATCACGCCGCCATCTTCGTTGATGCGTTAGCCACGCCCACCCGAGGCCTACATTTTAAGAAAAGAAAATCCTTCAAGCAAGGTTTTGATGCCTCTACAGGATTTTGTAATGGATCTTTGTCTAGGAAAATAAAACACGTTTCAGTTAAATGTTCACAATGAAAAATCATAAAAGATCATATTGGCAAATGATTCGTAATTTTTCTATTAAATCCACAAATATAATCTAATTAGGTTCATTATTAATTATTATGTCTCGTTTACATAAGTGCAGAAAATAAGCGTTTTCACATATTTTTTATGTGTTTCTAATTATTATTCCTATTTCTCTCCCGTAAATGTTTGTTTCCCATTAAAAAAATGTTGTATTCATGCTCTCCGCATGTTTCATGCTACTTACATTTTCTACACGTTTTGTGCTTCGTTTTGTACTTTTTCACTAATACATATAAAATGGTCACCCATGTGTATTAACCAAGTCCACGCTGGAAGTAGTATTTCATGAGGATTTATTCAGGTTGGTTACAGCATAGTAGTACAGTAGATATTAGCCCCACCAGGAGCACCCAACCAGGCGCTCAGCCCTTTTCCAACTGTGAGTTCCCACTCCCAACATTCCATCTTACATAACCCAGGCAGGGTTCCACAGGTATAGCATAAATTATAGCAACCCAGGATACTACATCATGTTAATGATTTTCATACTATTAGTCATTGTTTTCATTAGTAACACAAATATGAGCAGATATAATCAAGCAGGATTTATTTTGCAAAATCATGCATCATCAATGGTTTGGCCGGTCCTCTTGGACCAGTCAAACTGTTATGCGCATTTAGCATGTTCTTCACTGGGCTGTGTTGCACAGCCCTGTGGAGAACATGCCCAGGCTCCCATGTATTGCCTATGCAGCCAAACAGGCTGCTCAGACCAATCATGACGCTGTATGCGGGATCCTGAGTGCTTCCGGTGCTACCAGACATCTGCTGCTCTTCATCTAAGAGGACGGAGGAGAGGCGGCGCAAAGGTACGTTTTTTTTTTATCATCCATCAACCACCCCCATTCCTAGGCAACCACCACTGTCATAATCACTGTATTCTAAAGCAAATTTGAGCAATGCCATACCACCATAAACCATCTCAGGAAGGGACTGCCCCTTGACCGTGCTGTTAGAATAATTGCCACCCCAGAAAAGTGGAACCAGGAGTCATGGCTATTAATTCTGTCTTCCCATTTAGCCAAACTGTGTGCTCTTGGGCAATTACCTTGTGCGCTCATTAATGTGCTCCCTTTTTGGCAAGACTGGGAATATTTAAAATACAATTTTGTAATGTTTTTTTTAATGCAGATTTATACAGCGCGAACTCGACCCGAAGGTATTGGAGCGCTCTACATGAGCACTGGTTACGTTACACAAGGACACATACAGGCACGGGGAGATAAAGTGATTTGCACAGGATGTGGAAGCGACCCTGAGGCTCGAACCTTAGTTTCCAGCACCAAAGTCAGCAATCTAGCCGTCAGAACACATCCTTAAACCTTTTAGCAAGTGTGTGACTAAAAAATTAACTGGAAATTACTTTGAGGAGTGGAGAAGGTCTCGGCCTCATGGTAGATTCATCAAAATGCAATAATGGCATCTGTTACCATGCATGCCAAAACAATGCGTAGCTTAACAATGCTGGCAATACCACAAATATGTTGTTACGACAAGTTCGTTTACAACACAAGTCATTACAACGACTTGCTTTAGGTACGAGCTGGACTTTGGAATAGTTTAAATTACTATTCCAACTCCAGCGGGTGTATCAGTAGGGAAGGTGATGGGCTTAAAATTCAACACCAATCCAACACAGCATCTCCTAAAGCAGTTGTTGTAATGATGCACTGTAATGGAACTTGTGTTAACGTGGCACTTGTGGTACTGACTGAGTTGTAATGGCCCTACAATGTAATGCCTGCATTGTAGTAGATGTTTCCCTCATAAATGTATCACCTTTGCGGCGAGTAGCAAAGTGCTGCAGCTATGGGTCAACTACTTTAAAAAACGTTTAATCCTGGGCAAATCATGCTCTTCTTTTGCCTCTGTCCCCGTGATCTGACAATATGTCAGAACTTTGATAAAGGCTTAAAGGAAGAGCCAAACATCAAGGGCATGCTTCCAGGTCTGGTCCGACCATGGTTTTCATTCACAGATGAGGGTTTATTGGAAGGTGGCTGGATTTGAATCTTAATAGTTGAAGTGCTCCTGAAGAGGCATTGTACGGTACCTCTCTTGTGCTGCGGCTCCTCTCCGCTCGCTGCCAATAGGTACCCTTTTGTCAGGGTTAAAAGTGGTGAGGAACCAAAATGTGGGACATTCAGGGCACAAGCGCTGGCCGTGCAGCACGCTCTGGGAAGTTGAAAGGAAAGGACGGGAAGAAACCAATGACGTGGTAGTCATATGGCCACACATATAGTGTCAGAAGGAAGTATTCGAGAAGACCTGTCCGGCCAGGGTTATGGTTGTGGCAAGAGTTCGGCGAGAACACAAAGTAAGTCTGGTGTTAGGTTTCCCAGTGGGTACCCACCATTGGGGCCTGGGGAGCTGAGCGAGATGGGTGCAGCAGTGAGAGGGTCCTGAAGGAAGTCAAGGTCATCATGGTACCGCTCCATGGCAGATGAGGTCGGTGTGTGCCCTGCTGGTACAAGGCAAGGAAAGGGCCTGGTTCAAAAGCAGGCTGGCTCAACAAGATGGTTAATGTGCATTTCAGTGCAAGGACCGTAAGGAATCGTGCCATTTTGTTTATGTGCAGTTCAGAAGGGTTTGGGGGTGGAATGTTGAAGACTGGAGGTGGTGCTGGTTTAGAACCTTTTGTTTGCCTGCTGCCTTTTGCACTCCAAGCGAGTGGAGCGGTGAGATAATTTTCTCCCAATGGACAACCCACGGTGCCTCTGTGGGGGTAGCGCAGAGGTCTTCAATCTGTGGGGTGCGACCCCCAGGGGGGTCGTGGAGTCCTTGGGAGGGGGTCGCAGATTCTGTCAGAGCATGCAGTTCCTGACATTGGGCTGATTGAGGGTGCTCACGGCGGAGGCCGAGTTCACACCGAGGGGTGAAAAACATCAAAGCCTCATTAACAAGTAAAAGGTCTTTTAAAGACCTGTCAAGTACTCGGGTGTGGCTGTGTGTGTGTACAATCCTGTCATCTACCACATACCAGGCTTACATGCCAGAAACTATCACAAGGAATCCGCTGCCTTTCGGGCCTGCAGGAAAAGTAAATTAGGATTTTAAACACAATTGCTTCACAGAATAGCAGTTCATTTTCTGCATGATAGTATCAAGAGCAGAAAGGGTGTGACTAATGATTGATTATTTTGTTAAACAAAATCACAAATCACATGTGGTACCTACATTACATATGGAGTAAAAGCACACATTTTACTTTTAGTCCTCATTTTGAAATTATATTAATGAAATAATTCACAATTTAGTTGCATTGGGTTTCGATTCGTTCCGGAAAGGAAAGGTTGACAAATAGAAGTTTAGATTAATTAAAGATTGTTTCTCCAATTCAATTCAATTCAAAAGTGCTTTATTCGAATTATTACTCATAAAAGCAAGACATACAGACATATTAAAAAACGATTAAATATACAAATACTCAGAAATTACAAAGCACTTACAAATCCATTGAATAATTATACAAAAACAGACCACATTATTAAGAAACCAATAAGATAAGCGAATAAAAAGGTGTAAAAGTTCATTATTAAAAACTTGTTTTTAGATGACCAAAGTTAAAACATTAATATGCATTTCGTGGAGACACTAGTACAGTTCATAAGCAAAGAATAGTTAATTCACTAGCAGTCTCTGCTTAACATCGGCAGAGAATAGTTACATAACTAGCAGTCTCTGCCTGATTATCCAAGCCCAACCAAGATATTTTGCAGTGGCAATTATAATCCATGTAAGGGAGGTTGAACATAAAATACGCAACGCAACTCTACTGCATGTTGTACCAAGGTTTTTGCACATAGGTGCCAGCCAAACTCGTCTAGGGTCACTATAAGCTTTGCAGGAGAACAAAAAGTGACCGAGAGATTCTTTTCCTAAGCCACAAACAGGGCAGATAGTGGACTCTCCAGAGCCCCATTTTGCTGTTAGTATTCTTAGGGGGAGTGAACCAGCTCTCATTTGGAATAAAAGTTTCCTGTCTAAGGGTTTAGATCTAAAATCCCAGTACATTTCAAATACAGGAAACAATTTAACCTCCAGAAAACTAACAGCCATGGACCCATTATTAGAATTACGCAAACAGGCGTTAGCAACATATTCCCAAAACATATTCTTTAAGATTGACTTTGACGGGAATAGAGCTCCTGATGGGTCTACCCACAACTCACTTAGCCCGAGCTCAAACAACATCAATTTTAGTGATTTAAACCAAGTAATCTTATGGAAACAGTCTGCTTTGATAACGTCAGTAAAGCCTTCCGCATAGTGGGTAAGCTCAGGAGTAGTCCAGAGCCTACGCCAGTATAAAATTGGCCGTAGTCTGGCTAAATCCGCAATTTGCTTCCTACCGAGATCATATCTCAGGGGCAGTAATGGAGTGCTATTCGGGGTACCAGTAATTGACCTCAAAAATTTATTCTCGGATATTTGAAGCGCACTCAAATTTTCATACCCCCACATCTCTGCCCCATAAAGCGCAGACCCGATTGCCTTGGCTTCATAAATCATCAGAGCTGGTTTAACTGGTTTAGTCAAAGACTTCCTATGTTCCAGGTTGATAACACCAGCTAATTGTTTATGGCGTAGAGTTGCTATATCAATGTGATGACACCACCTATTGTTATCTGCTATATGAATCCCCAGGTAGGTAAATGACTTTACCACATCAAGAGGACGACCACTCATGACGATTTTAGACTTGAAGTTACGATGTGGGTTAAAAATCATGAGCTTCGTTTTAGACACATTCACCTCCAGACCGTGATCCACACAGAAGGTATCAAAAATGGTCAGTGCATGTTGTAAGCCACTTGGGGTTTTGGATAAAATTAACGTGTCATCCGCGAACATTAAAATGGGAACTTTTACACCTGCAAGAGAGGGAGCATCCACTGACTGGGATAGCATGCGTGGGACAATGCCGTTAATAAATAAGGTGAACAAGGTTGGGGCCATTGAACACCCCTGCCGAACCCCGCTTTCAACGGGAAATTCAGCAGTGTCCTTACCATAACCACCCCACTGAATTTTTGCGTAGGTTAACTCATGAAGTCTCATAATCATGGGCAACAGAACCACGGGAACCCCCAGAACCTCCATAACCTGCCACAATTTTGCCCGCGGCACCAGGTCGAAGGCAGCCCGTAGATCCACAAAAGCCGCATAAAGGCTGCCTCCTCCTAATACCACGGTCCTCCACTGGATCAATTGAAAGCGAAAAACTTGATCCACTGTACTGGTCGCCCTTCGGAAGCCAGCCTGAAAAGGTGATAAGATTTTATTATCATCCGCCCATTCCAGCAGTCTATTGACAATAACTCGGCCGACTATTTTTTGTACAGTGTCGATCAAGCTTATTGGACGATAGTTACTTGGCTGAGCACGATCTCCCTTTTTGTACACAGGTATAATCACAGCCCCCTGCCATGATGCCGGAATATCAGCACCCTTAGCGATGTGATTGATAAGCAGGCGGATGTATTTGCACCATCTATCTTTATCATTTAGAAAAACGTCCGCAGGGACGCCATCTAAACCTGGTGCACGCCCACTATGTACAAATTTGAGGGCAGACAAGATTTCATTATGTGTGAATACATTATCCTCTGCTAAAGTCTGAATAGGGCAATTCACAGGTTCCACCTGGGCACTTGCAGCATACTGGGAGCTAAAAAATTCCACCCAGTCATCCTGTGGGACATTATTATTAGGTGGCTCCTCAGATCTTTCGCTACCCCATTTAACGATATTCCAAAACAACCGGGAATTTTTCCTATCACTAGCACATTTCAATTTATTCCAATGTGCCTCGTCCCAGGTTCTCTTGGCTTTCGCAATACAGGCTTTGTAGTTCTTTCTAGCAAGGCGGATGTCCACTACCCCCTTCAGCCTGATTGTCTGTCCCAATGCAATACGAGCCAACCTGCAATCAATATTATACCATTTAGCAGGTTTGCATACACGGGACCCATGATTTTTTGCCGGTTTTAAAAAGTGACATTTAATTTTGCCAAAAAGGTTGTCATGAATTTTGGCCACGTCACCCAGGCCAGAGGACACTCCTGCAACTGACTCCAGGGCCGAGATAGCTTTATCTGCTTCCTCTTTAATATTTCCGATAGCCTGCTGATCAATCTTAACGCTAGCCCATCGTAGCCTGCGCATATTGTTTTCAGGGATAATCAGCGGTGGAACAAGAACATTAGGGCAAGTAAAATCATCAACAGTGAGCCACCATTTATGCACCACACATAGAGGATTATGATCACTTTCGGGTCTTAACACAACCTCCATGTCACAAACAGTCGACCATAGAATCAAACTACAAATTACATAATCAATTCGACTTTTGTGTCTCCCATTATCAAATTTCATGGAGGCTGCCTTGTCTGAGTTAGTCCTGCCGTTTAATGCTCTTAATCCTAATTCTAGGCACATTGCATTCAGACCTAAGATATCCTCTGTCCAGCGTAATACTGGATTCGTATCTAGGGTAGGGATGCCCCATTGTAAATCCTCCTCAGCACCTAGAAGGGCTTCACCAGCGAACAGAGGCTCAAAAGTTCTATTCAGGTCACCAACTATTACAATCCTATGACCAAATGAATATTTGTCAAGGAGATTATAAAGAGCAAGGAGGACATCAGATCTACCTGTCTTACTACCTCTAGCATATATGTTATAGATGTCTAGTACATCAGAGGCACCACTAGTAATCCTGATTAACTGGATATCTTTTTGACTAGTCGCCAGACTCTTTACTGTCAATTTAAGGGACTGTCGGACCCAAATAGTGAGACCCCCCATAGGTCGCCCTTTTGGACCCTTAGTAGCTGGTACATAGAAATTTAGATATCCTAATACATAGACAGGTTCACAAGCCCAAGTCTCCTGGAACATACAAACATCATATGTGCTGACAAAGCATAGCCAGTTTCCACTTACTAACTTGGAGCTTAACCCAGCCACGTTCCAAGAGATTAAGCTCCCCATCCCAGGCAGTGATTCTCCTATTGGCTTTGAGGTAGTAACAAGATTGCTTGACGCAACATCACCTGGAATGTAGACATTATCTTGGCATGCATTACCCAAAATAGCAGAGTTTCCCACTCCCTGTGGAGCGGATGCTAGATCACAACCTTTCCTTGCTGTACCATAAATCACTTGGCGGTCGTTCTCATTAGCCGTGACAACACACGGGTTAGATGGAGGTTGTACTGCAAACTTTGAGCATGCAAAAAGTCAATCACATTCGTTCAAGTTGGAAAGGGCAGAAAACCTGTTATCAAGACTTAGTCCCCAGTCATGAAATGCAGGAGCATTACTCCCCCTATTCGGTACCACATTCCATTTTGTCCTTAGAGTACAGGGATTGAGACCCTTTCCTCTACGTGGGTAGAAGAAATCCAAAGTCAATGGGACAATAGTGGTCGATCTTCTCTGTGGAGGTAATAAATTAGGTAGAATATTTGACAGCACCTCAGAGTTAGAAAAATTAAGAACAACACAATCCCCCTTAAATCTTTTAGCCCTGTTTCCAATCCATTCAACCCTTCTGGCCATCACTAGTTCTTCTGATAGTTGTTGTTTCCCCCATGGAGTTATCACCATGTTATTGGTTAGCCAGGATAGAGATTTAGACAATAAGGATGGGGTGGATTCTTCTTGACCAGAGGCTAATGGGGGAACATTAGCTAATACAAGAACGAGGGGAGAGGCCTCAACAATGAGCTCGCATGAGCCTTTCCCAGGGTTCGTGGCGTTAGGTGTAGATGATGGGGCTGCTAGCCCTTGCACACCTCCAGCTAGATTTATCAGCGGGGCCATAGGATGATTTATCAAGGGGATGGCGTCAGTACCGCCCTCAGGGTTAGAGCTACTCTTTAGGGATTCTACTCTAGTCACAACTTCCTCAGGTAGCTTTTCTATTTCCACTAGAGTTTTATTCAGCAAACCCCCCAATCTATTACCTCAGCAGTTAACTTTTCAATTTGACCAACCAACGGCTTTACAATGTCCCTAATTTTTGTATTCAGCATTCCCCACAACTTATTAAATTGTGTATTAGTTAGAGTCACGCAAGCTTCATCGCTTGAGCTGTCCTCCTCCTCAACTATTTTTCTAGGGGGAGTAGCAGCTTTTGTCCTACTTGAACGAAGCCCCCCACGTTTAGGCAGGACCTTTTTTCCACCCCTGGTGGTACGCGGGGCAGGCACTGGGTCAGGGGGGGTGGGCACGTTCACAACCTCGTCCTCACTGTCACTGCTATCTTCTATACCAACTACTGTCCCGCTGGGCTGCATATGAACAACGTTGGTGGGAGAATCAGGAGTTAGCCCAGGGCTACCACTGTTATCTTGGACAAAAGGATCCTCCAGCAGTGAATCCCGGGTAGGGGATTCAGTAGGTACATCTAATCCCAGCGATGACCTTCTATCACTGTTTATTTTTGCCACTACTTGGACGAGATAATTCTCCATAGTATTTTTAACTGGTGAATGTTTTTTGGGTGGCATAATTAATCGTAGTTAGTGAGTACCTCTAGATGCACTGTACAGAAACAACAAGATGGTACCTAGTCATAACAGATATCCGAGATGGCCTTGAGTCTTAAGTCACACAGCAGGTTTTTCAACAGAGTGCCTTGCCCAGACCAGACGCTGCCAGTCGCGGACTGTCGCAGACTGTCCCGCCCTTGTCCCGGGCTTAGCCCGCGCGCTCCCGCGACGCGGGAGATGTATGCCGTTTTTAAGCGCCTCCTGGCGCGCTCCGCCTCTACGCGACTTCCGGTCGCGGAGGCCGCTGGGAGTTGTAGTTTTACTCCCACTCTGCCCCGCACTCGGCAGCACTGATGGAGGAAGGCTGCGGCAGGGGAGGTGGCAGTCAGCGGTGGAGTAACGGCAAACAGCAGAGTTGGCGCTTGCAAAGGCTTCTCTTGCAGGTAAGGCGGCAGGCAGTGAGTCCAAGATTAGGCAGGAGAGTTCAAAGAGATTGTTTCTCCATTTCTGCTGCTCCCAAAATGGAAAACACACCTCTCAGGAAGTTGGAAATCATGGAAACTCATATTAGTTCATCTATCGTAGCATGCAAACTCCCAGTGTTTAGGGTAGCTAATATTTGCAGTTAGTGGTAGTATGTGTTCGTCTAAAGCACCTTCTGGTGTCCTTTTAGTCAGCAAACGTTTTGAAGAAAAATAGGCTGACATATGGCTTATTCGGGACCATTCTGTTTTTCCTGCATTTCTT
This sequence comes from Lissotriton helveticus, assembly GCF_964261635.1. Taxonomy (NCBI): domain Eukaryota; kingdom Metazoa; phylum Chordata; class Amphibia; order Caudata; family Salamandridae; genus Lissotriton; species Lissotriton helveticus. Next base: position 140,298,387 of record NC_136065.1, on the reverse strand, counting down.
TTAAATGTATGCACGTCTTGAGGAAGATGATCACTGCTTTCATTACAATTGCATACTGCTCATATAATAGGAAGCTTGTTATATGCTGCTATTTATGAGCGGGCTTCACCACAGCGCAGCTGTCGCCAAATATGTGAGCATCTCTACAGAGGTTTTGGCTCCGCCCACATTTTGAGAGCCAGGAGTACAGTAGGTATTAGAAGTCTTTCGTTTTTTCAAGAGAGGCTCCCTGTAATGAGAATTCCTCGTTTACAGCTTTTCTTGCTTCTTTACTATCGATTGAGGACTGAATATGTTGATCTGTAAAGAAATAGATGGGTTTTAGATTTGTGAATCTCCAATTCTTGCTATTTTCTTTCCAAGACTTTTATTTTGCTGTTAATCACTTGTTTATACATCTATCTTGTTGTTATTTTATCTTGGACAGATCCTTTATGCAAGACCTTTAAAGGCTATTTTTTCCGTGAGCCACAGTATAGGAGTTTGAAAATTGCCTTGTTATTTAATATTTGGAACTCTGGGCCTAAGAGCCTGTGATATCTAGTGCATATACATTTCCTTTTTAAAAAAAAAAAATTTAGATTTAAATACGCTTTTATTCATCAAAAGCAGTACAGGTTGGATGGATGGATGAATGATGGATGGATGTGTGAAAAGATGGGTGGATGAATGATGGGTGAATGGAAGGATGAAAGGGTGGATGGATGAAGGATGGATGGATGAAGGATGGATGTATGGCTGGAAGGATGAAAGGGTGGATGGATGGATGTGTGAAAGTGAGGGTGGATGAATGATGGATGGATGGATGTGATGAGGTCTAACAGGCGCATTTATGGTTGTCAAAAGTTGATGATGAGGAGTACCAGTTTCTAGAAACTTTTGTCGGAAGGGGGTCCTTACGCCTAAAAAGGTTTTACAAGGGGGTCTCGGCATCAAAAAGTTTGAAGACCTCTGGGATAGCGGGACATAGGAACCAGTAGGTCAAACCTGCAAATGGTTAACCACCCTACCATACAATGTCTTCACATTCATTAGGCTCCTTATTGGTTCCTTATCATTTGACTGGGTCTTTATTGGCTGCATTTTTTTCAGTTTTAACTTGCTGTTTAATGTTTTCATTAAAATGTTGGCAACTTCATTTGCAGAAACAGAGAAGCAGGCATAATACTGACCTCTCTTTCCTTACAGAATTAAAGCTTACATACTAGAATGCTGGGAAACGTTGCATTTGCTATATTGCGGGGGACAAACTTGTCGTACTGAGATAATTAATGTAATAGATAGGCTTCCGAAGCAGTTTTGGCAAAGCATGAAAAGGTCTGTCTGTCAAGCGTGCATGGGGCACTTCTTGCTTTCACAACTGTGAGCACATGGCTGTCATCTTTGAGAGGTGTATATCTAATACACTTCAACAAGACTGTGTACGCGAAATCAAAAACCTACTGTGTAAAACGCTAGCAGCTCAGAGACAAATGAGTTATTCGTGAAAGAAAGAATGTTCTTTTTCCGTTGGTCGAATTTTGGTAATCTGTTTAAACCATAACTCGATACCCTTCTAAGATGTCCGACTGCGAAGCTTTTCAGCACCCGCATCCTGTCCCAAAATGGCTTCCACGTCCTTCTTTTATGTCCATTGCGCTTCGGAGAGTAGAGTAGTGTCTAGTGTGTCAATGGCAGCCTCCCTGGGCAGGATCCTGGGCTCGGTAGCCGTGCGAGCGGCTGTGGTGCCGGGGAGGATCGGCTGGTGTCAGGCGAGGGCCTGGAGTCAACAGGCGGTGCGAGCGAGCCTCCACGGTTTGCGGTACAGAGCCTCCCTGGAGCTTTGGACGCAGCCTCCAGCATCCCGGACATTATGCACCGACCATGCGGACGCCGTGGGGCAGGTGAACCCCACCCACTACCGTCTGGTGTACACCTGCAAGGTGGGAAGGTGAATAGGGTGTACTAGTATCAGTGCTGGTATTGGGGGGGGGATGACTGCTCTGGAAACTCATAAATTGGGGGTCAAGGTGTGCCAGAGTAAAGGGGGCAGAGCTTCAAAACCAGTTTCGCAATCAACTTGCACATGTAATTAAAAAAAAATGCTGCAAGAAATTGGCAACAGTGACACGTGTGACAAAATCTTTTCTAGCTTATTTAATTATCTAAGAGGCTGCATTTTAAAATATCTCACAGGGCTTAGACACCTGCTGCAAAGATCTTTGTGTGCCCATTAATTTCAAGATGAGTATGATAGCGGTAAGATAACTCCCAGTGGTGGTTAATGCAGTTCTAGAAGAGGTCAGAGTTTTGTCCGATCTCAATTATGGACCGTATGTGATTCCTACACATTATAAACCTCATTGGCTTAAGTAACCTTTCTTGTACAGTAATTTACACACTTGTTTTATTTATTGCAACTCTGTGTGATGTAAAGATCTGACAGCCTGCACCGGGATGAGTAGCGCTATAAAAGAACTAATTAAAAATAAATTAGTAGGTGCCATTTAAATCATTATTAGTGTAATAATTCATAAAGACAGATGGATATTACATTCTTATGGTGCATGCACATCTCTTACGTACAGGAGATGAAGAAAGTCAAAAACATGCCTCCTAGTCAAATTTCTCTAAAGTACTTGTGAATTGACCAGATGTGTGACTTTCCTTCCATTAGGTTGGCATCTAGGTGTTCGATCCTGATGGCTCCCAGCCAGAATGAGACTTAAACAAAAGAAGAGCTAATGACTCTTTAAATCGGGCCTTTGTTTGTGCACCGAATGGAATGCAGAAAACGCGTGGACGCTGCTATATTGTGCCCCACTGTCCGAAAAAACAGCACCAATTCAGCATATTACCTTGGGTTGGCCGGATCCGGCCAGAAACAGATGCCGGAACTGAGATCCGGGGATTGCGCCCCCACTTTCCAGCGCTGCTGCGTATTCAGTAATAATTGAAAGCAAAGGGAAACCGTTTAGTGATGAACTTACAATATGCTAGCAGAGAGGCGAAGATTTCAAAGTTGTTCCTAAGAAGCCCAATGCCTCTGTGACACCTTTACCCTTCGCACTACAATCAAACTATGGGCTTTTGAGCCCCAGCATGCAAAGTGAGGCTGAGTAAAAAGTAGGCCCGACTGAAGTTGTCATTGGGACCACGCGGGGGTTCAGAGTATTCGCCTAACAAATTAGTGCATTGTGGGAGTTGTTGTCTTGGTCAAGTTTTCTTAAACTAAATTACTGGCTCACCTGAACATCCTAAAGGAAATATTAGCACATGGTATAGGGGAGACATACCTTCTCTGAGACAATAACTTATAACAAATGAGTCTGGCCTTAATTTTCCACTGCCTTGAAATAATAAAATACAATATTTTTAGGACCATCATCGAAGGAAAAAGTGTATATGTTCAAAGAAAAATGTGAGCCAACCCTTCGGTTTGACACAACCTTGGCAGGTTTATAAACAGGGACTGACAGGTACAACTCAGGCAGCTTTGCTAAATATCAGTCACACAGTCCTGTACACTGTAAGAAGTGCATTTTTGAGGGGACAGATTTTGGTCAAATTGTAACTGGGAGGAAGGAGCTGCAGTTCACAAGGTGCAAAGCAAGACACATCTTTCGGCGTACCTTTATCGTTCGTGTCCACCAAAAGCTCTTTGGCGCCCCATCAAGAGTGTGAAGTGCCATATCAGTGCAATTAATTACCAAACAATTCGGTGCATTTGCTGCTTACATTCAATACCCTCTTGTAATACATGCAGTAATATATTTAAATTCATTACTGGCCACGTCTAAAACTGCCATCATATTGATCACTTTATCCAACGAGGGGCAACCACTTCATTTCTCTACCAAGTTTGAAGATATCCAGACCTTCTGGTTAAATATGACTCTGAGAGGGCCCCACATCAGGCCTTACCACTGAGTGATAAAAGTGATTTATCCTCCACCTTCTCTTTTCAAGAATTGGTCCACACTGCAAGGATGGACATACAGTTTAGCAACACCTACCCTGCCGACGGATCTCTCTCTCTCTCTTTTTTTGTTGTTGCTTTTTTACCCTCCCCTAAACACTTTGCTAGCTTCTTACTACATTGTTTTGCAAAAGAACCAGTTTCTTTGGGGCGCACCTTTATGGTGCCATAATGTTTGAATACATCTCTTGGTCGCTATGCCATTAGAACCAAATTACACCCAACTAAAGAAATCCCCATTCAGGGCGAAACTGGTCTTGAGTTGCTTGTGTTTTCATTCTGAGAGGACCTAAGCTTGGCAGTTCTGGCTTGACTGTCCTGTTGGAGCAGGGTCAATACTTATTTTCATATGGCTTGGTCTAACCTGAAGTAGGGCATGTAAGCAAGAAGAGAAATGGGCTGGAATGCTACCCCCAGTGATGGTAAGTGGTCAGACTTATTTAAAGCACCCTCCCTTCACCTTTTGTGTGCTTGACTGGTAGAATTGTCACTAGGTATCTGTTTTCACAATGATCGCACTTGCAAGCGGTACAATGTTGATAGCTCCTGGTAATTATCAGGCCCCTGAGCATTGCACTCTTCATTAAATTTTGACAGAGCAAATCTGCCAGAAGTTATAAAGGGAGATCAGGCATGTTATGTTGCCTTGCCTGGCGTACCTGCAAGGCAGTAACATTAAACAATAATAGCGAACTAAGAACTCTAATTGGCTAAGTAGGGTGCTATTATGAATGATTAGACTTTTATTTAAAAAGCATAAAGATGTGTTTCAAAGTAGACGTGACACTCATCAAAATTGTGCAGTTCCTTGCCCCCTTTGTGTATGCTTGCAGGATCAGGAATGAACATTTTGTCTTCACAGGTTTGCGGGACAAGGTCGATGAAAGCCATCTCTAAACTGGCCTACAGTAAAGGAGTGGTGATAGTCAAGTGCCCTGGATGCAACAACCACCACATCATAGCAGACAATCTCGGCTGGTTTTCGGATTTGGAGGGTAAAAGGTATGTCCTCTTAGTAACCACTCTAAATCTGCAGTACACATCACAGTATTACAGGGGTGGAGGCAATCGTTCAGAAATGTTACTGTCTTGCAAACAAATTAATAAATAGTTGTCACCGTATGGAAATTACAAAGGAAGCTTTATATAGGCTGTTTGCTAACATGAGGCAGGAGAGGATGCGACCAAAGCCTACAGGCTGGTCACAACTCATGGACCTCTGAGTGGCCCCACTGTTGGCAGAGAGGTCTTGGGCTCTCGCTGGCCAGGAAACTGACGGAACTTCTGAAGCTCACTGTGAGCCAAAACCTACCTTGTATAAGGTGACAAACCTGAAGAGACACCTCAGAGAGGCAGAGCGCTCAGATTAAACTGGACTATTGTTGTGAACTGTACCATGCACCACCAGCACCTGGACCATTCAGTTAGTTATAGGAGTCATGTCGCACCACTTCCCTGACACAGCTGTTAAAACTTTTTGTGATACAAGCTGAAAACTACAAGTACCTAAGGTATGCATGAGTTCCTACAAAGCACACACAAACTGTGCATCAGCAGGTGTAAATTTAGGCATGGGAATCGTTGACATTTTATGGCTTTTCTGAGATGTAACTTAAAAATATTCCTAGTAATACCTTTGCAAATCTGGGCCAATTGTTTATTATGTCTATGATAAAGTCAAACCAAAAGTTCTACATTGCGTGTGGGAGTGACTCTCATAATGCTGTTCTATTTGTTGTAATTGGAGTGCCCTATTTTTCAAATAAAAAAGGTAGCATTTATACCCATGTTACACTATCAAGAACTGTTGTAACTTAGTTTATTTGTCGTGGCTTGAGCTTTGTCTGTATTGGTCTGTTTGTCATTCCACTGACCTAGGGTGGAATGACAAATTGTAAAAAGTTGGACTGGTGTATCTAGTAGAATGGACACATCTATAATGCTATATTTATTTGTATTACTCTTTCCTTGAAATGTTGTATTTTGATTACAACACTTACTGTGATTTTGTTACCTAGATGTCATGACTTATGTACTGTTAGCTAACGAAGGACAGCCAGTGTGTTTTTGTTCCATTTGGCACGTTTACAGTTTTCAAAAATCCTATTAGCGGAATTGTACTAGCCCGCAGATTGCCATTTTACAGGGAAACTGTTACTTTCTCGTGTTTGTTCCCGCAGCTGTATTTGCACCTACGCTCCTTCCTACAACCTTATATTTCTGTGCCTTTTAGAATGGGCTACATTAATATTTTTGTTTTTTTCACTGCTAAGAAACATTGAAGAAATCTTGGCTGCCAAAGGGGAGAAGGTTAGGCGGCTGCTCGGAGAAGATGCTATGGAATTGGTTTTGGAGGACATTGTTGGAAAACAACAACATGCAAATCAGTCTGAAGAGGAAAAGGTCGCACCAAGCCTCACAGAAGAGGACATAAAGCCTGTAAAATGAACAAGTTGGCAGTCGCCTGTTGAATTAAACTAGCCGCTGCAAAATGGGACACGCAGTAGAGAGAAACAGAGTTTGTATTTGGCCTGACAGACTGTTGAATATAAGATTCTGTGTTCCTCTTGAGGCTGCCATTCAAATGGAGATACTCAACTGGTGGAGCAGAGACCTTCATTACACATGCACAGCCATCCATCTTTCTAATGTTTATCAAATGTTCTGTAGAACCATACACAACAGGACGCTCTTCATTTTGGATCGGTGATTAGGCGATGGACCAGAATTAGCTGAGGCCTTCAGTTTGGCACTGTCACCTCTAGGGCCATATCATAGTGGGGGTGGTCAGTGGCCAGAAGTGCGGATGTAAGGGCTCGTTGATCTGTATCAATATGAAAATGCTTGCTTTTAGAACTTGTCATGCCCAAGCCATATAGTGCGTATGCCTCTACATACGTGAGTATTGCAGCAATGTGGTCACATTTAAAGGGGATTGGTATCACTAAATATGATGGGGCAGAATGTAAACAAAGACTTACAGAAACACACGGTTGAAGATAGTTTGCTGTCCTGGCATGTTAATATCCAGGATGGGTCTGAGGAAGAGTCCTACCCAATTGGGGTCTCAGGCAAGGATTTCTCCTTGGGGGGGGGGGGGAAATATTTCCCCTGTGAATAAAACAAAATGAAAGTTCATCACAAGAACTGATTTTTACATCCGATTAATGCTTGTAGAATTTTTCACCCAGTAAAAAGTCATTCACCTTTCTGAAAGTTAGTGGCCCTTCTGAGCAAGATTCTGAGTCATAAAAGAAAGGCTTAAGAATTGTACACTGTTGGGTCACACATGGCATCCTAGTCCATGCCGTCATTACATTCAGATGCTTGTACCCGTTTATAATTTGAATTTACTTTGTGTAAACTCTAATAAATTATCTATTTTTGATATAAATAAAAGTGAATGTTGCTTCTTTAAAAGTGAATACATGCTATTATAAAAAAAACTGGTAAATGTTCTCATTCTATGTGTGTGTGTGGTGTGTATATATTTCATACAATGCTACCTTATTAATTATACCCATTATGGTGTATTTGTAATGTCCTGGATTCACTGTCCTTTACAAGATGCTAGACCACTCATCATCCAATTGATACATCGATTTTCACTTTTTCCTTTTAACATAGTGTGGGACTGTAAGGCTCTTTTGTGTGCTCTGATATCAGTCTAAGTGCGGACAGTAAACAGTAAAACTTCCTGACATTTTTAACCACAACATTGATTTGTTGATTCTGACCAAAACTGTGTTTAACACCTCGCAACCAAATATGGGTTCATTCTTCCTGAGGGTTTCTCCTTTAGCTGTCTTGACCCTGATAGAAGGAAAAAGGGAGGGGTAGCAATCATTTATAGAAATAGCAAATGCTGCTTACAGATTGAGTTGTATTAAGAATTTGAGTTGTGGTTCTTGTACAACATTCGGTGCTGTGATAGCTTTCTAACAAAAAAATGCCTAGCAAGGAAATCTTGGATACTGGTCTACCACTTTCAGGACTCCAGCATCAAGTTTAGGAGGATGGTGGTGAGTTGTTCAGATTTCAGTGATGAGAAAATCTGTCCTCTTATACTTAGGAGCTGGTTATCTTGAGAATTAGAGGAGCAGTATCTTGTGCACAGGTTTCTATTGGGATTGGGGGTCGGGTTGTGGCTGGTAGATGCTGTCACTTTGGGCTGAATCCTCTCTCAAAAGATGGCGATTTCTAAGTTATATTTAAACTCTGTGGAATTTCTGTATTTTATCTAAAAATAAACTGGAAATGTTGTTTGCAGTTGCTGTTGAGCAGGAAATTTTAATTTCTAGGATAGGGTTGGCGCAATATCTGAAATAAAATAAGAAAATAAAAATAAGACCCTGTCCTTCTCAATCTCTACACTTAGAGCCAAGTTCATCAGACTGTTATGACATATTCTATCTAAATGGTCACCCCCACCGTTTTGGCTTCACCCTCCTGTTTTTCTGAACCCGTTTTTTTTTGGCTTTTTAGACTTCGTGCACTTTATCACTGAGGTGACCCTTTGAAATTCCCTGGGACGCTGTGAGGATACTTGTGGACGCCTCTGCCTATCTGTACCTGTTCCGGCATTACTTCTTGCCGCTCCCGCTTCGCGGGAGCCGCTGCGTGGGAGGCGCTGCGTGGGAGGACTGTCCAGCGAGGCTGCCTGTTTCCCCGTGCTTCAGGTCCATCGAGGCGCTGAGAGGCTGCAGGGGAGTTGCGCGGCAGGGACTCACTTTCCCAGGAGTCCCTGCGTGACCAACCAACATCTGGTCAGCGCCCCCTGCGTGCCCCGCCCCAGCCGGCAAACAGGTGAAAAGGGCCCTGGAGCAGCCCACCTGCGTGACCCTTTGAAATTCCCTGGGACGCTGTGAGGATACTTGTGGACGCCTCTGCCTATCTGTACCTGTTCCGGCGTTACTTCTTGCCGCTCCCGCTTTGCGGGAGCCGCTGCGTGGGAGGACTGTCCGGCGAGGCTGCCTGTTTCCCCGTGCTTCAGGTCCATCGAGGCGCTGAGAGGCTGCAGGGGAGTTGCGCGGCAGGGACTCACTTTCCCAGGAGTCCCTGCGTGACCAACCAACATCCGGTCAGCGCCCCCTGCATGCCCCGCCCCAGCCGGCAAACAGGTGAAAAGGGCCCTGGAGCAGCCCACCTGCGTGACCCTTTGAAATTCCCTGGGACGTTGTGAGGATACTTGTGGACGCCTCTGCCCATCTGTACCTGTTCCGGCCTTACTTCTTGCCGCTCCCGCTTCGCGGGAGCCGCTGCGTGGGAGGACTGTCCGGCGAGGCTGCCTGTTTCCCCGTGCTTCAGGTCCATCGAGGCGCTGAGAGGCTGCAGGGGAGTTGCGCGGCAGGGACTCACTTTCCCAGGAGTCCCTGCGTGACCAACCAACATCCGGTCAGCGCCCCCTGCGTGCCCCGCCCACAGCCGCCCTCCCACCCATAACATCTGGTGGGGGACCGTGTCGCGAGCGGGCCGTCTGCGGCTAGCAGGGGCCGGGACGGGGGCCACCCCCCTAAGCACCAGATCACGGTAACGCAGACGTTCCCAGATATACTGCCCGAGTAAACTGTTGATAATAATATATGTCTAGTTATACATCCATGTCAACTCGCTCTGGAAGATGTACGAGGAGAGGGGGCAACTCTACAATAGGCACTATGGACCAGTTTATAACCAGGGCAGTTTCTGTTGTGGAGAAGGAGATTATCTTAGCAGAGCGAAGACTATCACGCAATTATCTTGAACACAAGCGCTCCTCTTTGGGAGCACTGGCACGGGTTATATCTCCCGTTAACACTAACCTAGCGGTACCCCTGCTAAATACTACACCAGGCAATAGGCAGCCTTGTGCAATTGAGCTCAGGGAAAGTCCTGAAAATTCCGAAATTCTACCCGACCCTGAGGTGGTAAATAGGAGCCTAGGTAGTGTTGATGTGGTGCCGGATCATCCAGCTTCATTAGTAGCAATATCGCCCACTCTACCTACGATAGTGATACATGATGCACCTATAGGACAACAACTATTAGCCTCTCCGGTAAACTCAGACTGTGTTGCATCAAAAAGAAAAAGACAAGCTACTCCACGTAAGGGCCATAGAAGAAAAGTTTTCAAAAGAACACGGAGAAATTATGCGAAAGAAGGCGTTCCTTGCAAAATTACAGGGACTGACACTAAGAAAGGAGGCGACCAACAAGAGGTGGAACCTTCAAATGTCCAAGACAGTTGCCAATCTGATACTGACCAGGTTAATCGCTTAACAAATCCCCCCGTAGATAAACCCTTTATGGAACAGATCCAACTATTAATGTCAACTTTGATTCTTCCTGTGATCGAAAGACTAAAAGGGCTTTCGGATCGCTTGGACAAATTTGAACAAGTCTCACTAGATAATTTTTTCGCACTAAAATCGTTAGTTAAATTGCACACAAAAATTGGGGCTGATGTGCCAAGGGGAGAAACAAGCTCGATAACTACAAACCCACCCGAGCAAATCCGACAACCAAGGAAAGAGAAGGCTCCGACTCAGAAAAAAGGCCCTGCTGTACAGGGGGGCTCTCCACCAGCCCCTCTTGGGGCATTGCAATATATTGCAGATTTACCAACTGTTGCCCCTCCAAGACCAGCACTACGTAAAGGGAAACCTGATCCCCCAACAAGTGAGAAAGTGCCTACAATCGCTGAAACCTTAAGGGCACTAAGACTTGACGAAGGGGCAGGCACCACTAATTGCAGTGCAAACTGCGCTAGCGAAAACACCAAAGCTAACAACGTTAAGAAACCAGTACCCGGGGGAGGAGCCAAGCTCGCGTCCGAGATGGCCGCGCTTTAGCTCGGCTCCGTCAACTTTCCTGTTCGAAACATAAATCCTGCCTTTATCCTGCCCCGGGAAGACAATTTCTGCTTCGCTGTGGATCTACGGCGATTTATAGACACTTACCGTCTGTTCCGGTTGTCTCTGGGTGCCGTGGTTCCGGAACTGTGCCTTCGCTCGCTTCGGGACCTCCGGAGCGGACTGGCCTGAATCTCCTTGGCGGCGCCCGGACGGGGCGCTACGCTATGGCCGGCCCTTGATGGCGCAGTGGACTCGGCCGACGAGGCGGTTGTGCAGAGAGGCCGGTCGCGGCTTTCTGGTTTGATCAGGCGGTCCCGCGGCCTGGGGTGGAGGCGCTGCCTTCTGTTGACGGGACTGACCGTAATTGTGGCTTGTCCCCCCCCTTTGTTCTCCGGTCCGGCCATTTTGAGTGCCTCCGCCCGGACTCGGAGAACGGGGCCGGCGGCATTGGGGGGCCGGCGATCCTCCTTCTTCTGGTGGCCCCCCTTCCTGCTCTGGACGTGCCTCTGCTGGTGGTCGACTGAGTTCCGTTTGCCTTGCTGTGGCCCGGTCGGGGGTCGGGGATCGCTGCGACCCCGCCGGGCTTCCAAGATGGCGGCCGACCCTGTATATCTCAGCCGGGCCGAGATGGGCGGCGGTGGTCCACGATGTGGCACAGAAACCGGATACTGTAAAGGTGTTCCTACACTTAAGGACATCCTCGCCGCCCTGCGCTCCTGGGATACTCCTGTGGCCGCACCCGCTGTTAACCTGGAGGAGGCTCGTTTCGCTGGGCCGTTTGAGCCCCCCCTGGCGTGTGCGGCTACGTCGCTGCTAGGTGCGGCTGGTTCTATCCTGGAAATTATGGACCCGGTGGCTGCCGTTTCTGCTGATGTGCGGAGTTCCGCTGCCCTCCATCGTGATGTGTCCTCTCCTGTGCTGTGGGTCGGTGGGCCGGGTCCTGTCCGGGCTGGCCTTGGTGGTTCTTCCTGTTCTTCATCTCCTCAAATGGCCGATCGTAGATCCTGTGCTGACTCCGCTGGGTCGACTTTCCTCAGATCATCTTCGGAACTGTGCCTGCCTTGTGTACAATGGTTTCTGACTGCTCCGGATCATTCGAGTGGTGCACGGAACATCTTATGCGGTTTGAAGTTTGACCTCCCTGTTCTCTGCCTCCTGTTCCTTGTGGTCTGGTTCTTTGTGAGGCGGACTGCTACAGATTTGGAAAGAAAAGGACAGGGATGAGACGATCTTGCCTTTGTGGACTGTTGTCTTGCAATGGTTGGATGATCGATTAGTACGGTATGACCAGGTCGGACTTTTGTCGTATTCCTGTTCTGTATCCTTCAATTCTTCGTCTTCCCGTGGACACTGATGTTTCGGACGGGAGGGTGGGAGCCGTTGATTCTGTTATATGGCCCTCTCCCGTGTTCCTTTCTCCCTTATTCCTTCTTTCCCCCCCCTTTTTTTGTCTTTATGGTTCTATCTTGCTTTAGCTCTTCTATATTTCGGGTTCTGATTAGGGCGACAGGCACGCTGCTGGGGGGTGGGCCATAGCCTTCTGCAGGGGTGCAGGGTGGGCTTGCGGGGTGGGGGGGGGGGTCTGTCCTTTCTTTGGGGGGGGGGTTTTCCCCTCCTTTTTCTTATTTTTTGGTTCTATGGCTCTTGTGTGTCCTCTTTTTCGGGACGCGGTCTCAGCATGTGTCCCCCTGGGTGGGTTGTTCTTGATGCGCTGGCCTTTGGGTCTTACGGTGACTTTGGCTCACTATTTAATTTTGCTCTGGTTACTACCGGTTCTGTATACCGATTTGTGGTTTCCGGCCTCGTTTGCCATGGGGCACATGCTTGAGGTGGCGTTCTTCCTTTCGCTTTTTGCCCCTTTTCCCTCTTTTTCCTCCCTTCCTCCCCCCTCTCGTGGGGGGGTTTTTTCCTTATTCCCTGGGTTGTGTGACGGAGGGCTTTATTTGATAAGCTTTTTTCGACTCTGTTTGATATGATATGTTCTTATTGTGGTGGGTGGCGTTGAACGGCAGTTGCCACTGTTTTTCTGGTGCGACTCATATTCTGCCCTTACCGATAGGTATTTGTCATTGAGTTATCCTGTATCTTTTACCATGGCTGTTCGCGGCCCACCACGGCCCTCCGAGACTTCCTACCTGTTTATTATCCTGTTGTACCCGTTTCTATATATTAGAAAATCAACCTTCTCGTATCCTGTCCCTGCTGGTTGCTATATGGCTTTTAGCCCTTATTTCCTGTATGATTCGTTGTGATATTCTGTATGCGTTTCTGTATTGTTGATTATGCTCCTTATCTGTGGTGGCCGGCCCGCTGGGTTGTAGGCCCGTATTTGTGAGCCTTCCCTGTACAATAAAGGTTTTAAAAAACAAAAAAAAAAAAACCAGTACCCGATTGTAACATAGGTCCAACAGGGCCAATATATGTTCCAAATGCGGACCTTCCTCCTGGCTGCCATCCCTACGTGGTAGTCCTTACTGGGGTTCCTCCTTTGAAACAAGATAGAAAGGAATCCTATGATGAACTTAAAAATAAGACCTTGTATTGGCTCAGAGAAAACAGGCCTCTACACCACACTACTAATTGTCAGGTCATACACGTTAGAAGAGTTAATTGGTTGGGCACTAGACCAAAAGATATAAGGGGGGGGACTGTATCTTGGTCAATTTCAAAGATCCTTCAGTAGCCCACCGTGTGTACAGCCAAGAACAACGGAGAGGATATTCAGGAATTGGAACTTGTGATCTTAGTTACTTCTACCCAAAGCAAACAGTGTTAAGCAACAGAGGTCTACCCCACGAGGATAAGAGGAGTAGTAGGTATTCGTTTTTTGATCTTCCAACACCGGACGGTGGAATGCCGCCGCAGAATATGGGCGTGGACACAAACTGGTCATGGTGGGGCTGTTGACAAGATGGAGAGTCCAGAGTCGGGGAAAAGCTTTCTCTTCCTAATGAAGCTTTGCCGGGCCGGTGTGCTAGACCATGTACAGTGGTTCCTGAAATTGAAATTAATAAAACCCAATGGGTTGGTTTAACTTCTACTAAGATTACTGGAGAACGCCCAAGGGGGGCACCTGTGGATGTGTTTACTGTCCCGGGTGAAAATGAGCCTTCCCTAGTATGTATGGAAGGCCAAGAATTAGTTATTAGTAATGGGTCTATGGTTCGATCAAGCAGGGGGGAACTACCTAATGTACACATGGTCATGAATGACTCTCCTAGTAGCACAGAATTATTCAAAACGATGTCGGAAGTAAAAAATTTGTCATGGAATATTGCAGGGGTGACGAGAAATCTTTGTGATAGTATTTGGAATTCTTTCATGGAAGAGCATGATATTATACTCTTGCAAGAAACCTGGGCAATTGACATGATCCATAGACTTGGTTATAAGGCTTTTTACTGTGGGGCAATTCCGTCTACAAGAGGTAGACCGTCAGGGGGTTTAATAATTTGGGTAAGAATTACCCTGAATGTTGTTGTTCTGCCTCTTTGCCTCCCTTCTAATGATCTGCTTGGGGTAAAGGTGATTACGAAGGAAATGGGGGTCGTGCATATTATAAATATTTACAACAGGCCCAACCCACATAATAAGGAATCCATGGTTGTAGAACAACTGAATTCGTATTTGGATACATTAGAATCAAATCCTCAAGTTATAATAGGTGGGGACTTTTAACTGTCAATTCGAACCTGTACTGGGGCTTGAAAATCTATTAGAAGACGAAGACAGGGCTCATAGTATACCCATACTAGATAGTGTAAAGACAGTCAAAAGTTCAGTGGCAGCTATACAGATCTTGCAACTAGCCATGACCAATGAGTTAAGGGCCTGTAATGGTCGATTTGATTCTGATAAACCTGCGAATTATACATATAGTAAGGGTATTTCTAAATCACTCATTGACTTTATGCTGGTTACTACTAATCTGTGGTATTTACTGTTGGACTTCCGAGTTGAGAATAGGCCTGAAAGCGACCATTTTCCATTACAATTGGGGTTACATTCTAATTTATTTTTGAAACCGCTTGCCGAAATAGAAGCTACAAGGGAGGTGGGTGATGTTGAGGTCTCCAATAATAGGAAAGCTGTAAAGTGGCCATATATTCTAGCGAAAAAAGAAACACTTGCCGGTATTTATAATACTTTTTCAGACACAATCTCTTTATATAATAATTTGTGTCTGGGCTCCCAGGAAGTTCTCAACATGGACTACCATTTGGTAGAATACCTGACCTCCCTTCTGAGTAAAACATGTGGTAATGATAAAAGTAATAAAAGTGGGCAGTTTGAATTAGAAACCCCATGGTATAATAAACAGTGTCGCATAGCGAAAGGTAATTTAATTAAAGCTGTCAAATCTAAGGATCAGATCCAGATAAGAAAGTGCATACAAGAGTACAATCACTCTCTCTTCCGGGCAAAAAAAGAATGGGAAAACTCAATTTGGGAAGCTCTCCTAAATGCAGCTAGGAAGCATGACCAAAGCACCTTCTGGAGTCTGATATCTAAAAAAAACAAAATATGTTGATCCAATATGGACTACTATCTCGACGAGGAAACATGGTGTGACCATTTTCTCAAGTTATATGACTCGAAAGATGTGTGTTTGGGTACTATTGAACAGGGAAATAGCTCGTCCTTGTGTACTGGTCTATCCCAATTCAGTGAAGAAGAGACCCTACGTGCAATACACGCCACTAAGGCGGGTAAGGCACCAGGCCCTGACAAATTGCCCGGGGACTTATTTATCCATAATACTGAAGTATGGTGCCCATATATCAATTTTTTGTGCAATTCAATACTGGCAGGGACCTCTATCCCCGCGACGTGGAAGGGGTCGGAAATAGTTACTATTTTTAAAAAAGGGGACCGCTATAATCCAGCCAATTACAGACCGATTAGTTTAATCGACATTTTACAGAAAATCTTTGCCAGACATATTTTAAATCGACTTTTAGACTGGATGGAGGAAGCTAAAATCCTCTCCAAATATCAAGCGGGGTTTAGAATTAAGACAAGTACTGTTGACCAGGTGTTTAGGTTCATGTGCATCTGTTGGAAATATGTACAAATAAACAAGGGTAGCCTTTACGTAGCGTTTATGGACCTACGTGCGGCGTTCGATTTTGTTCCACGTTCCCTTCTTTGGGATACTCTGAGGAAAATGGGTGTTCCGGGCGAACTGTTAACAATCCTTATAAAGTTACATACAGATAATTTTGCGAGAGTAAGGTGGGGAAGAAATGGAGAACTGACTAAGGCTATACCAGTAAAAAGGGGGGTACGGCAAGGGTGCGTGCTGGCCCCCACCCTTTTCTCCTTATTTGTGAATGACATCCCACCTTTCCTGGCACAATGTAACCTCGATTCTCCGAAATTGGGCAATGAGGCAATTACAGCATTGCTATTTGCCGATGACACCATTTTAATATCCCAAACCCCTAAAGGACTACAAAATTTAGTAAATCAATTCTATAGCTATTGCGAAGCAAAGGGGTTAGAAATTAATTCTTCAAAGACTAAGTATATGGCCATTAATCCCCCCAAAACTCTTAAAAAGAACATAGTCCTAAAAAATACAAAATTAGAGTATGTGGAGTTCTTTGACTATCTGGGCATTAGGCTAGACAGCAAAATATCCTGGAAGAACCAATTAGAAAAAAGCAGGCTGATATATAAACATAGTTCTCTTCCTATCTTAAAAATCCACGGAGGGAGTGCTTCCAAAGCCATAACCCCGACGATGGAAGTATTCAAAGCTAAAGTTCAATCTGCAGCCCTAAACGGGGCAGAGATATGGGGACCATATTCAAAAAAGACTTTTGATATAGATGAAAATGTGTTCTTTAGGCGTTTGTTGAGATTACCCTTAAGAACGCCCCTAACCCCCGTATATCTGGATATTAATATAAAACGTACAGATTTATTATGTTGTTTAAGACCATTGCTTTACTGGGTAAGATTATGGTCTACCCCTGAACTCGTTGACTATAGACTTGGATTACTGGAAATCAAGGGTTTGGATACATTTAATTCAATTAAATGGCTGAGACACATATCAATTTGGTTCACCAAAATAGGATTATTACATTTTTGGAATAACCCACTGGCACCTAACTGCAAAGAACAGGCAAAAGCTGCTTTTTGGTCTTACGTTAATAGTGGACATTCACATGATTCTGGTATTGGTTCCTTAACCTTAAAGTTTTTGCAATTTAAGGATATACCCATGTTTGAGCAGTTTATGGATGAGATTGAGCCACCACTGGCTAAAACTGTATATTTACAATATAGATATGGAGTTTTACAATTAAATGCAAACACCTGTAGGTGGGGACTAAGCACAGGAAATGAGTTGTATATTTGTAATCTGTGTGATCTCAAACATAAAGAAGATGAGGCCCATATCCTCTTCTTTTGCCCGGTGTACAAATACCCACGCATGAAATGGATTAAACCTCTTTGCAAAAACTTGGGCTTAAGATCATATAAAGAGGCGGAGAGGATACTCAAATCTACAACCTCTCAGCTGGTAGCTTTTGGAGTCAGCAGGTACCTCTTCAGTGTCTGTTTGATTAGAAAGAAATTTGGGGTAAAAACATAGGGTCCGATACACCGCAATCCAGTTTCTATAGGAAATCCTTTAAACTCATAAGTTTTTATAAAAAGATATGTTTTTTAATTTACTGGCTTTTTTAATTATTTATACAATGTAGATATGTTTTTAAATCCGGTTCTGTAATTGACTATTGATTGTATTTGTCATGTTAAATATTCATAGTGAATTAGTAATGTATTTCCACTTCCAGTGTATATATTCCATGATGATACTTCCCTTGATGTACTACAGGCGTAGTTATTGTATTTTTGTGACTGTTTTTTGAATGTAATTGAATGTATTTTTTAAATGTTTTTATGGCTTCAAGACAAAAATGTCGAAATAAAGCTTTACAATCCCACTGCTGAGCAGTGCTAAAGTGCCAAACATGTTAAACATGGTGAAATTTCCTTTCACACAATTGGCGCATTGAATTTACTTAGGTCCCTAATCAAGTGGTGCTACATGTACCCAGGGTCTGTAAATTAAATGTTACTAGTAGACCCGCAGGCCTACCGCTCCCATTGACCAACTTTGGGTTACCTTATTACATTTAATAAGTGATAATATTTGATGGGAGTAGGTAGGAATGCTGAGTTTGGTCTCTAAAGAATTGCGATTCTCCTATTAACATGACCAGATAATCTGGATTTCATTAAAGACACGGAGGCTAACATTATGCATTAATCCTTTAATGCAACTCACAAGCAGCCGCTTACATCATAAAAGAAGAAATAGAATGCAGTGACAGCATAACAACCATAAAAACCATGAGCAGGAACAAAGCTGCCTCTTTTATATGTAATGAAGCAAGGAGATAAACAGGAACTTCAAGATGAAACTTGGGCTGGAGAGCGAAGAAGAAGGGAAACTAAGAGAATACCAGGAAAATCCGTTGTGAAGAGTTATCTGAAAAGAAATTAAAGCATTAGAAATGACTTTTGCAAAGAAAAAGTGCATATTGTAAACAACAAATTAAATATTCAACAATCATGAGAATATAAATAAGTAAGTACTTCGTCCAAGGGAGGGACGGGTGGGATAATGTTAGCCTCCGAGTCTTTAATGAAATCCAGATTCTCTGGTCATGTTAATAGGAGAATCGCAATTTCATTACAAGACAGGAGGCTACATTATGCATGTTGGTAGCCTTGAAGAACAACGTCGGACATATGTTCAATAGGTTTACAATAATGATGAGCAAAAGTAGAGACATTGGACCAATCAGCAGCTTTAAGGATAGCATCCAACTTACCACCAGACCAGAAGGACTTGCTAGCCACAGCACCTCTGAGAGAATGTGCTTGAAATTTGGAAAGGTCAATACCAGCAAAGCTCATAGCTAACTTAACCCATCTGGCAATAGAACAGGAAGAGATAGGTTTAAAAGGTTTGACAAAAGAAATCAGAAGTTGATTGGCATCAGGAGGGCGAATGTCTTTCATTCTGGAATCGTATTCTTTCATACAATCAACAACACAAAGCTTTTTGCAGTAGTCAAAACGAGGGTAAACAATAGAATCTGACATGGTTTTAGTTCTCCTAAGGATTTCAAACTTAACACCAAACATGTCGTAACATCTGTTAGAAATATCTAGAGATTTAACATCAGATACTCTACGACAAGAAATCAAGCATAAAAGAGAAGCAAGTTTAATGGAAAGACATTTCCTGTTAAGAAGAGAATTATCCGGCCATGAGCAAAAAAGGTCAAGCATACGGTTAACGTCCCACAAAGATTGGTATTTAGGTCTAGGAGGTCTTCTTGGCCTAATACTCTTTAAAACTCTACAAATAATAACATTCTTAACTACCGTCTTACCGTTGACAAGAGAATGTCCGGCGGAGATGACTGATCTATAACAATGAATCGATCTATAGCAGAGGCCATTGTCGAACAGTTCAACAAGAAAGTTAACTATATAGACGATAGGAGCCTCCACGGGATCCAAGTTCCTCTCCATGCACCAACGAAACCATTTTCTCCAGATGTTATTATATCTGTAGTGAGTCCCTGGTGCCCAGGACTCTCCGAGGAAAGTGAGAGCTGATGACGAAAGTCCAGACAACTCGTTAGATTGCCTGACACCTTCCAGGCAAGAAGGTTCAAATTCCTTGAAAGAACTAGGTGGTGATCTTCTCCGTTTGTGTTTAGAACCAGACCTTTCGTTGCAGGAATCAGGAAGGGAATGTCGCACGAAAGTTCCAAAGTTGTGGGGAACCACGCCTGAGAGGGCCAGAAAGGAGTTATCAGGACCAGGGAGCATTGATCCTGTCTCACTTTTTGAAGAACCCTCTGAATCATGGCAAAGGGGGGAAAGGCGTAAGGGTGAAGAAGGGACCATGACTGGAGAAAGGCGTTCACTGCAAGAGCGCCCGGGTCTGGCATCCAGCTGAAATACTGGGGAAGTTGGAAAGTCAATCTGCTGGCGAAAAGGTCCACATCGCATGGACCCCAAAAAAGAAAAAGAGAATTGAAAACGCTCACGTCGAGTTTCCAATCGCTGAAATCTTGAAGGAATCTTGAGTTCCAATCTGCGGAAAAGTTGGATTTCCCGGGGAGATAGTCTGCCCTCAGAGAAATTTTGTGTTCTAAACAGAACATCCAAAGTTTCCTGGCCAAATCGGAGAGGTCTGCTGACCTCGTTCCACCAAGGCGGTTGATATAAGAGACTGCGGAGATGTTGTCCATCTTCAGAACAACGGATCTGCCCTGAAGAGAGTGTTTGAAACTCATAAGGGCATAAAGGCCAGCAGTTAGCTCTAAAAAGTTTATATGATTGGAGGACTCGGAATGAGACCAGACGCCGCCTGTGTCCTGGTCGAGGAGGTGAGCTCCCCATTCATGAAGGCTGGCGTCTGACTCCAAGACAGTCCGGAAACGACCCGAAGATAGCTCTTCCATTCCATGCGTCCAAGTTGTCCAGCCACCAAGACAGTTCCTGACTTGCTTGTTGATCTAGGGTTACAAGGTCGCTGTACCACAGGCCAGATCTGAGGGCATTGGCTTTCACTCTCTGGAGAGCACGATAGTTGAGAGGTCCGGGAAAGATAGCTTGAATCGAAGAAGAGAGTAAGCCCAGAAGTCTGGCTAATTCTCGGAGAGTAAGGGACTGCTGTTTTAGAGCCAACCTGATCTCCTTCCGAATCTTGGCGATCTTGCTGGGAAGCAGAAGGAGACATTTGGAGGTGTCTATGGTGAAACCTAGGAACTCTAGGGATTTGGAGGGTGTGAGAATGGATTTTTCTCGGTTTATAATGAAGCCAAGATCTTCTATGAGATTCATGGCAATGCTGAGATCTTCCAAGAGTTGGGAGTGAGTCTGGGACAAGATGAAAATATCGTCTAGGTAGATAATGAGGCGGATTCCCTTCGCTCTCAGGAGAGAAACAATTGTCCTCATGATCTTGGTGAAACACCAAGGGGCGGATGAAAGGCCGAAAGGAAGAGCTTTGAATTGAAAGAGATGATTGTCCCAAATGAATTGGGGGGAAGGGTTGATGTTCTTCTGCCATCGGGATGGTAAAATAGGCATCCTTTAGATCTAGTTTGACCAGCCAATCTCCCCGAAGAAGAAGGTCTCTGAGGAGGTGGATGCCCTCCATTTTGAAGTGTCTGTACACTAGGTACTTGTTTACCTCTCGAAGGTTTATAACCGGTCTCCAACCTTTCTCCTTTTTTTGAACCAGGAAAAGCGTGCTCACAAACCTCTTTTGAGACCAAGGGACCTCGATAATTGCACCTTTCTGGAGCATGGAAGCAATTTCCTCCTTGACAATTTCTAGACGTTCCAAAGTAAGTGACAAGGTGGTGGGTGTATGAGTCTGATATGGAATATCTACAAAATCTATTTTGAATCCTTGAACGGTCTCGAGAACCAACGGGTCTTGAGTTAAGGAAATCCAAACGTGAAAGAAGTGTTTGAGTCTTCCCCCGACTCTGGGAGGGGAAGAAGGGGAAGGAAGACTTACTTGGAGGGTTGGTGTTGGTAGATCCTCTGGATGAGAAGCCTCTGCCGCGAGTACCTCTTCCTCTCTGAGGGTAGAATTGTCGGTTGGAGGGGTAGAAGCCCCTGCCCGCAGCACCTCTGCCTCTATTGGATGAAAAGGGACAGTAGTTTCCGCGGCCAGAAGAACGGCCCCTTCTCCCGGCCTGACCGAAAAGGTTAGTGGTGAAGACGTGCCTCATATTATTTTGGGCCTTGTCTAGGGCAGTGAAGGTGGAGACGTACTTCCCTATGGTCTTAATCATATCTTCACCGAAGAGGAGACCCTTGGGTTTATTAGAAGGTTCCTTTTCGGAAGGTCACCCAGCTTAGGGTTAATCTTATTAAGGATGGTCTTCCTCCTTTCAATATTAAGGCCAGAATTATTTCCAAGCAGGACGATAGCTCTCTGGCTCCAACCTCTAATAAGATTAGTGTCAAGTGGGGAGTTAGAGATATAAGATTCCTCAGCCAGGTCGAGAATTTTGGTAAGGGGGCCGAGAACATAAAGAAGACGATCCTGGCAGCCTTAAAGAGCTCTCTCGAGGCCTTTTCTGGGATCTTTACCCAGTTTGAACAAAAATTTAATGAGGTCGGGATCGAGGTTGGGGGTCTGGCAGACCTTGTCTTCGATGCAGGGTCTCGGGCATTTGGATCTTAGGGTATTACGTGTCTCTCTTTCTAGAGAATTTCTCAGCCATCTAGTGATAAATTTGGCGACATGATCATGGGGAAATCATTTAGAACTATTAGGGTGGGAGATGTTATTAGGGGAAAACATTTCGCCACCCAAAGGGTCGAAGATGGCATCTCTAGAGGAGGGAGAGGAGTCAGCCTCGGAATGGATATTAAAGTCCAAGTCATTCAGATCCTGGTCATCCAGGTCAAGGACGAACTCGTCATAAGGGTCTTTGAAGACTTCATCTTCATCCGAATCAGAGCCTGCATCGTCACATGCACTATTAACAATTGTGTCGCGAGGGACACCCGCCAAATTCATGCCGCTAGGGACACCCATCCTAGACGTGTCGCGAGGGACACCAGTACCTTTTGAGGCGAGAGTGCCTCCCATAGAACGTGAGGTGCTAGGCCCTCCCGGTCAAGTGAGGTGCTACAACCTCTAATAGTGCTTTCACAGTGCTTCACTTTTTTGGAGGATTTTGAGCATAAAGCTTCAGTATCACAGGGAGTGTCGTCAACTTGTAGGAATGGTCTCTTGGACGACATGACCTCCTTCAGAGTGTCCATCATGCAGGACCTCATCTCCTTTTGTACAAAGATCTTAAAGGAGTCATTGGCGTGGTTAGGGGAGCTAGCAGTAGCGTCATCTGACTCCAGATCAGACATGACGGGTAAGTAAGTTAACAGCTTATTAATGTAAGGATAGATAAAAAAAGTTAACTTCTTAATAAGGCTCTAATAAATGCTCTATATTATTTTTATTTTTATTATATATATATATATATATATATATATATATATATATATATGTTTTTTTTATTCATATTTTTTATATTTTATATTAAGGTATTATTTTTTATTCGTTTTAATATCCAAATATAATATTTATTTAAAGTATTTAAGAAAAAATGAATGTGTGCTTAATAATTATCAATATAGTAGATGGAGGATATCCAGAATGGTAGAACTAAAAAGGAGGAAAAAGCTCCTTAAATATGCGGAAATAAATGAGCAATTGAACTTGTGGAGGTGGCGGAAGGGATTAAAGGCGAAAAAGCACAAGAGGGAACAGCTGAAAGACCTCTCCGGCAGCGGCTGGCAAGCGCGATGCAACTGACGCGCTCGAGCCAGCTGCTGCGGGAGGATCAGATGAAAGGACCTTAGGAGGCAGGGCGTGCAGCGCCGCCACTGCCAAGGTCCGTTCCTTGACAGGGAAGGAGAGACGAGCACAAGGAAGGGTGAGCGCGATCAAAATGGTGACAGTTAATTAAAAGCACCCAGAGGGCAGGGAGGAGACAAGCGCGTATATTTCACCCAAGCACTCAGGATACAAGTGTGCCTAACGGGGAGTAGAGGCGCATTAGAAGCACGGCGGAGTGTTCCGAGGACAGGGGTGAGCCCACACAAGCCCGCAACGGTGAGGGGAGGAGTTGGGAGGGGAGCAACAACCATAAATTGGAAGTCGACTGGGTGGGGGTGATGAGGGTTTGGGGAATCGGAGCAAGGGCGGAAAGTTCGTCAAAAGGATAGAGATAAACTTAATCCTATTAATCATAGTAGTAATAGGAAAAACATCAAGAATGAGAAAGTAAGCAGCAACAATATCAATGTCAATATCAACAAATAATATCAAGTAATATGTGGCTTAAGGTAATGGAAAAGTAAGAGAGTAAGTAGAGAACTTATCTGCTTGGGAGCCGCATTTAAAAGAGGCAGCTTTGTTCTTGCTCATGGTTTATATGGTTGTTATGCTATCACTGCATTCTATTTCTTCTTTTATGATGTAAGCGGCTGCTTGTGAGTTGCATTAAAGGATTAATGCATAATGTAGCCTCCTGTCTTGTAATGAAATTGTAATTTAAAGCCCTTTGTAATGGTAAGTTCGGATTTTAAGTCACTATTATCAAAATACCACTTTTAGAAAGTTGGCAGTTTCTTGCCCTAACCATGTGGTGTCAAGCCTTTGTCTGTTCGTCTCAGACAGTATCTCAAATGGTGGGTCTAGGTGTTGTTAGGATGGGCCTTTGTGGCAAGAAGGGAGGGGGCGGAGCTGTCACCTACCACACTTGCACTTCAAAGGGACTGCCTCAGCACACTCTCAAAGAACTTCACACTAGTCCATTGTGGCCCCAGGCATTCTGGGACCAGATTTTTGCAGTCCCTACCCTGGCTGTTCCCCAAAGTCTAGCAGGCTGTTTGCTTCCCTTTCACGCTCCTATACTGTCCTCTGGTATCGTGATGATGCCATGTATTATCCATTCAACGACAGGTTTCTCAGAAACGGTTAACGGTAATCTTTCTAGTTTTTCTATGCTCAGCACCGTATAGTCTGCTCCCCTCTGTGCAAAAGAGATTTGGTTATCTGTAAGGTTAAATCCAGTAAACAATGACGTGGTGTTGATTAGACGCCAAGGCACATAGCCTGAAGGAAGGTTTTGTAACGTCCATCCTAGCAGCATTATAGAACGTAATTGAGACTGGCCATGTTGTAACATCAGCAAGTCCTGTTCCATTATGTCTATGGCAGAGGATACAATGCTGTCCAAAGAATAAATTCTGGACAACAGAGTTGTTAACCCATTGTCAACTACAGAGAGAGCGTTCTCCAAATTAATACGATCAATTTCTCGTATTCGTTTTCCATTTTCCATTTGCGTGACTTTTCATGCTTCATTGTAAGCAGCGTAAATACCGGCGTATATGAAACGTTTATGACGTTGTTTACGAGGTCCTAGTAAGAATTCTGTCAAATCAATGCCATCTTTAAGTAAAGTTAAGTGTTGTTTTATATCTGGAAGTGCAGATTTTTTTAGCCACTCAATGCACAGGTTTCCTACACTGTAAGTTGGTTTTATCCCTGGATGTGGTCTCCGGACATATCTTGGATCTGGCCTAGTTACTTTAAATCCTTGTATCTTGTTCAGGAATCTATTTTGACAGTTATTCGTGTCTGTGGGCCAGATTAACAATTTTTTCCCAATCAGGATTAGTTCTGTTTTGTTGTAAAATATAATTTACGTCTACCTCCTCATCTGTAGTTCTATTACTATCAGGTGTGGGGTTTGGTATGGACGGTTTGTTTAAATCTTTTATTTTAGCCAGGCCAAGACAAGATGTCTGTTGAACAGTTTCATTTAAGAACATTATTTGTTCAGGGATGATGCAGACTCTGAATAATGCTTCTAAATCTTGTACCTGCCAGTCTTTTGTGCCCCAGACAGTTTTTGTCTCAATGTTGTCTTTCCAAAAGTCAAAACCTAGGGGCCGATTAGGATGGCGTACGGACCTGCGTCCGTCTGCCACCCCAGAGGTGGAGGGACCGTCCGCAGGGGCAGCGGCGGTCCCTCCGTGAAAATTAGGATGTGACCGCCACCCTGGTAGGGAGACGGTGGCAGTGTCTCCCAGACCCGCTGCTGTGCCTGTGAGTGTTTTTTACTGATTGCTACTACTTGCGAGGGCTGCGAGAAGCATTTTGCACTAGCGGACTGATTTAATAGTCTAGAGTATTTTACTTGTATTTTAATTTAAGACAGACTCACGTGTCCCACTAAAAACAGCATTCTCTCCCTGCAACGCCTGGGCTCGATTTTACCGCCTGCCCGCCTCGTTCCGACTCGGCAATCAGTGCCGTTGTGCGGAGGGCGGACAGGCAAGAGCCAGGCAGGCAGCACTTCCGGTTCTGCCGGAGCTGAGGTTAGCGCTCTAGTGGCTACCTCACTCCGGGCTATTTAGGCCGACCTGACCCTCGGGCCAACGCGGTAGGGAGACGGTGGCAGTGTCTCCCAGACCCGCTGCTGTGCCTGTGAGTGTTTTTTACTGATTGCTGCTACTTGCGAGGGCTGCGAGAAGCATTTTGTACTAGCGGACTGATTTAATAGTCTAGAGTATTTTACTTGTATTTTAATTTAAGACAGACTCACGTGTCCCACTAAAAACAGCATTCTCTCCCTGCAACGCCTGGGCTCGATTTTACCGCCTGCCCGCCTCGTTCCGACTCGGCAATCAGTGCCGTTGTGCGGAGGGCGGACAGGCAAGAGCCAGGCAGGCAGCACTCCGGGCTATTTAGCCACGCCCTTCCTCCAAGCGCGCAGCGGTTGCGCGCAGGGGGCGCCTTCGAGCGCGCCTTCGAGCGTGCCTAAGAAGCGCCGAAGAAAAGCCCGTCTGCGCCCGTCCGCGACAGGACGAGGCGAGGGGCGATGGACTCTGACTCTGCCCAACGAGCTTCTACCGGTAAGGGCACACGGATAATTTCTTATTCTGCCCAAACGCTACTGTCCCTCAGACCATCTTTGTTATGTAGCACTAAAATTCCATGGCACCGTGTAGAGGGAGGCTTCTCTTGTCTGCAATGTCGGCGTCTCTCTGGAAACAGCATACCTCCTTCTGACCCTAACATTCCCACACTAGGCCTTAGGAGCTTCTTTCTAAATGTGCGATCATTACCCAAACACCAACACCAGGTTTGGGATTTAATTCATTCTACGCAGCCAGATATCTGCTTTATTGTTGAAACATGGCTAAAACCTCACACAGTCACTGCCATAGCCATGGGGATCCCTTCTGGGTACAAAATCAAACATTTAGATCGAGAAATAAAAACTGGAGGTGGTCTTGCAATTATACATAAAGACTGCATAAAAGTCACCATTATTGAACAACATATGCACCCACAGCTAGAAATAATGATTTTTAAATTCACTCTTACTAATCATATTACCTGGAAAGGTGCTTTGGTCTATCGACCCCCAGGACCTAACCCGAAATTTGCACTTACCCTCCAGGAAATTTTAGCCCCTCATATTAAATCCAAAGAAGATTTTCTTCTTTTGGGAGATTTTAACACACATGTAGATCAACCAACACTCTCCGAATCAACTGCCTTGATTACAGACCTTTCTAACCTAGGTCTTGAATTACAAAATCAAGGACCAACCCATAAAGGAGGACATATGTTAGATCTACTTTTCTGTAACAGTGCCAAAGCAATCTGCTCCCCGGTAAAAGAAATATCATGGACAGATCATTCCATGCTTGAATTTTTATTAGTAACTCCTCTAAAAATTGTAAAGAGTGCTTCCCTTCCCCCTACCTGGCGTCTACAATGGCACAAAGTCACTGCCAACAAAATCCAGGAATCCTGGACAAATCCGGAAATTTTAGCAACAGACACAGCTGATACGGCCTTAGCTAAGCTCAATGTCTCTATTAAGCAAGCTATTGACATTGTAGCTCCTTTAAAAAAGCATAAACAGTATCCTGTGTCCAAACAGGATAGCTGGTATACCTACGAATTGAGAGTAGAAAAGCAAAACTGCAGGCGAGCTGAGAAGGCTTGGAGAAAAAGGAAGACCGAGAGTAGCAGAGCAGTTTTCTCAGATGCTCAATCAAAGTATTATAAAAACATAAAGCTAGCCAGGAAACAACATCTAACGCAACAGATAGCACAAGCAGGCAATTGCTCTAAGGAGCTTTTTAATATCCTGCAGAATTTTATTAAACCGACTGCTTGTGAGAGCTCAGATGACTTCTCACAAGACCTATGTGATGAAGTTTCGACATATTTTGAGGATAAAATAAATAATATCTATGAAAAAATAGTAGCAGCTAACAGCGCTATAAATAATACCAACAATTGCCATCCTCAGACTCCGGCAATAAGCAATAAACCCTCTCTAACATCTTTTCCTCCGATTACCAACATAGAGCTCCTCTCCCTCTGCAGCCATATTAAATCAGGGTCGCCAAGTGACCTTATTCCCGCCAAGATGGTTGGCCCCATGATCTCTATCCTGGGACCCCCCATATTGGATGTGATTAATATCTCCCTAACAAAAGGTCAGGTCCCAGCAGACTGGAAAAGGGCGGTGGTGAACCCGATTAGAAAAAAAGCATCTTCTCCATGGACAGACCTCTCCAACTTACGACCTATCTCCCTCCTACCCTACCTGGGCAAGGTTACGGAGAGGCACGTGAACACCTATCTTTCTCAACACCTTGAAGCGACGGAAGGCCTGGACTATTCACAATCTGGTTTCAGGCCAAACCACAGCACAGAATCAGCCCTTCAGACAGTGACCAATAACATCAAAATGGCACTGGATGATGGCAGCTCAATGATTCTGGTGCTGTTGGACCTTTCCGCCGCTTTTGATACGGTGTCTCACACGGTGCTTCTCAACCGCCTAGGTGAGGTGGGTGTGGAGGGAGGGGCTCTGGCATGGATGAAGAGCTTCTTGACTGGTCGTTTCCAAGAAGTTAGGCTGGGCTCCCACAAATCCATTCTAAGGGAGCTCAATAAGGGAGTGCCACAAGGCTCGTGCCTAAGTCCTACACTCTTCAACGTGTATGTGGCCCCCTTAGCCAACTTGGCAAGATCTTTCGGGTTCACCCCGGTGTCGTATGCCGACGACACCCAACTCCTTTTTCCTTTCAAAATCCTTACACCTGCAATAAAAAGATCTTTTGCAGATGGCATGAGAGCCATTGCAGAATGGATGTCAACAAACTGTCTGCAGTGTAATGTGGGGAAGACGGAGGTCATGTGTTTTGGACAAGCGGCAACACACTGGGCATCCGACTGGTGGCCCTTAGAGCTTGGCCCTGTTCCCATCCCCAAGAGTACAGTTAGGAACTTGGGAGTGCTTTTTGATCAGCAACTTACCTTCAAGGGACATGTAAATCAAGTTGCTGGCACCTGCTTTCGGGCTATTGGAATGTTAAGACGAGTCTTCCCCTACATACCGGACCATCACAGAAAAACGCTTGTGCAGGCTCTGGTCATCAGCAGGGTGGATTACTGCAATGGTTTGCTCCTCGGAGCTAACGAGGAGCAACTTAGTAAATTGCAGGTAATCCAAAATACTGCAGCAAGGATTGTCCTGAATGCTCCATCAAGGACTCCCTCCTGTCCCCTGCTGATGAGACTCCACTGGCTCCCAGCGAGGAAGCGAGTCCAGTTTAAAACTTTATGTACAATCCACAAGAGTATGATAGGGGAGGGCCCAAAATACATGACCGAAATCTTCCAGCCTTACATTCCCGGGCGCCCTCTGCGCTCCAGCCATCAGCAGCTTCTGCAAACACCCAGAGTAAAAAAGGCCAGACAAGGCGGCCGTGCATTAGCCTATGCCGGACCAGCACTCTGGAACTCTCTGCCCCAGAACTAAGATCTCTCTCCAGCCACCTGACCTTTCGGAAAATTTTAAAAACTTACCTGTATCCTGGTAAATAATGCTTTTCTAGCTTACATCCCCACTCCCTCTGGGCACACATTCAGAATTAGTACACTCTAGTGTTGCAGCAATAGCGCGGAGATACCCCTTTGGGGGTCTAGTCTGGCGCTTTATAAGAATATAAAATAAATAAATAAGAATATAAAAATCCTGTATGTTTAACATTGCGGCGGGTGCTGCCTGAAGCAGCACCCGCCGCAATGTTAAAACTGCATGTTTTACATTTACATGCACAAAGCGGCAGGCACCGCGCGGTGCCTGCTGCTTTGTGCATGTTAATGTTGGGGGGTACCATAGGTACCCCCCATGTGCACCCCCCACCCCCCAACACCCTGAGGGCCCGCAACGGGCCCCCAAACACCAATGTCCACATGCTTTTCCACGGCGGAATAGCCGCTGCGGAAAAGCATGTGTCCGTGTACATCCTAATTTGGCTGAGGGTGTCTTGCAGACACCGTCACCAAATAGCCCCCCACACCCCGTGGATCAGCGGCGGACGGACCAGCCGTCCGCCGCTGGTCCCACCGCCATCCTAATCTGGCGATGGGTGTTTTCTGTGGCCGCGGCGGTTAATCCGCATCCTCCAGTCCGGCGGTGGCTTCCGCCGGCCAGGGGGATGCAGATTAACCGCCATCCTAATCGGCCCCCTAATGTGGACAATCGAGCATAAAAGGCAGCAAAATAAATGTGCTTAGTATTAGTTAACATACTTTTCATGCCTGTCTTATTAACATTTTTAGAGTAAAAGGTTTCCGGATTTGTGACATTAAAACCTGAAAAGTATGGACAATTTTCATAAAATGTTTTTGAGCTACCTTTTGGTGGTGTTGGACAATGTTCCCATTGATTATAAGTTAAAAATGTTTTAGGGTTTGCAGATTTGTGCAAATAATGATGACCAAAATGATTAAAACAATACATCTCTTCATAATTTGATGAACCATCTAAGTATTCATGTTTTGCAAATGTTGCTAACATTTCAAAGTCTGCCATCATGTTATTAACAGTTTCAAAGTCCCAATCATCATAAAATGTACTCGGTGAAACAAAATCACTCAAGGAAATCTTAAATTGGTGTGGAATTTTCAGCAGCTCGACAGGGCCATAAATGTCATAATCAGTGCTATCCCATGCTATACCACCAGGTAGAGGAACGGCTGTGATGTTTACTGATGACAGGTCTCTTTGTTTACGATGGGATGATTTGTGTGGCTTCAGGAGCAAGATGATGTTCTTACTTGCTGTGTCCATTTCACTATATTTTCCATCTATCAGCTTTCCCAAACTTAAAACAAGAATGAGCCATAGTAGGAGAAAAAGTACACCTAACACAATCCAAAATTCAACCCATGGTGAAACCAGATATGTAGCTGGTGAACAAGTTCTGTTACTTGTTCCTTGAAAGTTTTGTTTGTTGGCGTTGTTTCAGGCTCACTGGGATCCTCAGAAAAGGTATCAAAGTTGATGAAATAGCCAGAAGCAGTTCTATCAATTGTTGGTATTGCATTCGGATTATTTGAAATCGCTGGAGCTGATTGTTCCCTTGACATGTTAGTATAGTCAGATGCTACATCATTGTAGACGGGAGTTTCTTGATGAACTGTTATTTGGGTTTCAAGAGGCACAAGTTCCATGGCTTTATTGCATAGTCCTTCTTTTTTCACTGCAGATTCTTCAAAGGTAATGAGTCTTTCAGTTTGAACCTCTTGGATGGTAGCAAGATTTGGTCGCCTGCTACATCTTTGGAATCCTCTCGGCCTACTACTTATTATCGGCCACATAGTGTGTTTTACCAGGTCATTTGATACAGACCGGTTCTCCTTTCTCCCAGCAAGTTGCGGCAGTAACACAGTTCTTGATCCGTTGACTGCTTGTACAGGTACTGGTTTTCTGTAAGAAGGCTCAAATTCCTTGTTATTTGCTATTTTCTCTCTGACCAGATCCCCAATCTTTGGAATCCAGACAGGTCTTGCTGGGACAGGTGTTTTTTCTTCAGTGGTCGTTGGCTTTTGTATTGTATTGCTTAGACTTCTTCTTGTTTCATTTAAGTCCTGCAAAACAGCCAAACGGTCTTTGATATCAAAAGGTTTTTGTTCTACCACTGAAATATGACGATCGAGGTCTTCAACTACCAAAAAGGATTTCATACGAATGATTCCACCCAGAGAATTTCTTGGCAGCTTATTAAGACTACGTTGGACACTTATTAGATGTTTGACCCACCTATCACCCGAACCTAATACCCTGGCTGTTATAGATTGCTTTATGTCATGTTTTTTTCTTTCCACAACCGAATTTCCCTCAGGATGGAATGGACTTGAGGACCGCAATGCAACGCCCAAGCTGGCCATGGCCTCCTTGTAAGCTCGAGAGCTAAAAGCAGGACCCTGGTCAGAATGTAGCGTGCCGATTGCGTATGTGCCGATAAAGACTCGCAAATCTTTATAACAGTTCGGGCGTCAGCCGAACGCTGAGGCCACATCCAAATTAATCTTGACCTAATACTTGTGGGACCACTTTTGTCCATAGGGACATCTGAGCACGGATAGTCTAATGCTATCTGACAATGGTATCTGTACTGGGCTGGCTACACGGTAGTCAGAAATCTGGTGGCGCTCCAAGCTGTGATCTCTGTAGCAGACATCACAATTAATTCCAAATTCGTAAATGTGGGCGCTCATCCCTGGCCACCAGTACATCTCTTGTAATTCTAGTAGAGATTTAGAGATGCCTTGATGTGTCAGACCCTCTCCCATATGTGCTTCTTGAATCAAAGCACCTCTCCGATTCCTGTCTGGGATTACCCTATCCCCCACTCCTCAATTCGAGGAAAAGGAACGGAGTTTGCATCAATTATGTATGAATATTCTAGTGGATAATTTAGAGGGAACCCTGCTCCGCTGCCTTTGCTTGTGGCATTGACAGCTAGCATTGTTTCAGCATCTATTTTTGTTTTTGAATGAGTGATTGTAGCTACAGAA
The DNA here is from genome assembly GCF_964261635.1 of Lissotriton helveticus. Taxonomy (NCBI): domain Eukaryota; kingdom Metazoa; phylum Chordata; class Amphibia; order Caudata; family Salamandridae; genus Lissotriton; species Lissotriton helveticus. The sequence continues at coordinate 140,266,115 of NC_136065.1, read as the reverse complement.
GCCGTTTGCACAGCCGCCTTTGCGGCTTCATCAGCCAATGAATTCCCTGCAACGTGAACGCCATCACGCTGATGACTCACGTGATCCATACACGGAGTCTTCTGTAGTTCTTTCTGTAAAAGAAATACTTGTTCCCAAAGCAATTTATGCTTGATTGTGCCACCTTTTGCGTCTTTGAAACCGTTTTGAACCCAATTCTGCAAGTATTTATTGTAAGACTGGATGCAGTAATACGAATCACACACTATGAGTGTGGGGAATTCGCGATCGGTATTTTCAAGCACCATCTTGAAAGCTTGGAGTTAAAGTGACCTTTAACAATCGTGCAACCAGCACTGTAAGCTTGTTTTCCCCCAATCGCGGGTTGTGCTGATCCGTCTGTATAAATTATACATCCGTAATGTTCTAGAGGCCGAATCTCAGTTGGCAGAGGACATTCTTGTTCATATTGGAGAAATTCTTGAGTCTTCAAGTAGGGGTCAAAAATGTATTCAACGTCTGTTGCAGCAAGAGAATTAACCCATTGGTTCCATATTGGATGTAAAGCTTTTGCATGCGGAATGCTTGCCTTTGTCACTGCCTCTAAGGCAGGTACAGGAGTAACGACTTTTATGCGTTTACCCTGTCCGAGAGCTCTCTCTTTTGCTACTGCAGTTTGAACCACTATCAGAATTTTTTCTGTTCAAGTGAATTTCATTTCAGCTTGTGTGTACATAAGTGATTTGTAAGCTATTGGTACCTTTTCACCTTCATTAAAGGTTAGGTACGTGAATCCGCATCTCCCTGGGATGATTCGGATTACAAGGTTTCGTTCATTTACACGTGTCTGTAAATGTGTTGTTGCTAACATGTCTGTTTGCACTGAATGCAACATTTCTGTGTGTTTTTGAGCCCAATTGGTTGATTTGAAATCAGGTTTGATTAATTCGTAGAGAGGTTTAACCCTTTCTGCGTAATTTAGAATGTAAGTTCTTCCGAAATTCAGGAATCCTGGAACTGACTAAGTTTTTCAGCGTTTTTGGAGGTTGGAGCAGGGCACATTTCTCTAAAAAGTTTGCTGCCAGGCTTTTGCCATCACTTGAAAGTTCGTATCCCAAGAATAGGACGTTGAGGTGGGCAATTCTTGATTTTTTAAAGTTGAATTTATACCCTTCAGAGGCGAATCCAAGTATTATGGTGTTCACCCTGGTCAATTGCCTGTCCAAGTCATCATCTGTAAGATAGAGGTCATCGACATAAGATAATGCCTCATCATCATACGTTTGCAGTAATTCTGTTACTCTGGCTGAAAATAACCCAAGACTGTTTTTGAATCCCTGTGGGAGACGACAGAGGTGCCGTTGTGTCCCCATAATTGAGAAAGCGGTCAAGTACCTGCTTTCAGGTGCGATATTTTGACAGAAGAAACCGTTTGAAATATCTTATGTCGTTTTATGTTTTTTGCGCACAATGTTATTCATCAGTGCTGCACTGTGTGCATTTTGTACTGCAAAGGTTTTGCAACAAGAATTAAAATGTCTGTAGTCCAAATCTAGACGATATGTATTGTCTGGTTTGGAGACAGGAAACAAAGGATTGTTAATGAACGAGGCGCATGTTTCAATTGCCCCTTGGTATTCAAGTTGATCTAGGATCTCCCTGACCTGCTTTTTAGATTCTTGTTTAACCGGATACTGCTTCTGAGCAGTTTGTTGATTTTTTTTAACTGGATCTTATGGTGAGGTGAATCCTCATCCCATCCCATATGATTTTTATATAATGCTGGAACCTGGGCCACAGCCCATTTTCTGGCATAAGTGTATTTTTTATGAATAGGAATATGATTTGAGAAGGCTGGCATAATGATCTCTTCGCCAAGTGGGCACTCCCTGACAAATTCAGGTGGCCAGTCTTTTTCAGCCATAAGAATGTCATAACCCTTAGATAGTTTTCCCACAAAAGAGTGCTTTTATTTTCCTAGTTATGTCCCCCTCTATTCGGAGTGTTACTTCATATAACGTATGTGGTACACTAACCCTGGTATCTGCAGTTTCAACCTGAATGTATTCATTCAGGTCCACTGTCTCTAGATGATCCTTCAGGATCTTGCGAGCTATGGTAACCTCTGCTGCGCTGTCCAGCACTGTCTGGGCCCACTCCCCGTTCTTGAGTTGTGTCCTCAAGATCCTCGGCATGTCTGATTTTAATACTTGCTACCTTCTTTTTGCTGAATTGAGTTTTCTTATTTTTCGGAACGTGTTGATCCTCTTTGGACTTCATGTGTTCTTTCTTGTGTTCTGATCGTCCTCTTTCAGATTTCTGAGAGGAAGTCTGAAAGGTACGAGAGGAACGTGTTTCAGTATCTTGATATCTATCAGGTTTTCTCAAATGTTCCCTGTTTCTGAGGTTATACCTCTTTTCAGAGGGCTCCTTTTGAGGAGACCTTCCTCTTGATTGAGAACGCTTCTCTTTAGGAAGTGTCTGTCTAGTATTTTCCCACTTCTTTTTAGGAGTAGTGAGATTGTTTTTAATAAAAACTTTTTCAGGATTTTCTGTTAGTTCGGGCTTTACTGGTTTCCCTCCCAAACTATCTCTTCCTAGTTCTTCATAGGATTTTTGTATTATTCTGGCCAGTTCATATGGTTGCTCAGTTACATCAAGTTCTTTTAGTTTTTAGCCGATTGCCACGGATGCGGCTTCACCTTTAATATTTGCTAATATTATAGCTGAGACTTGTTTGAAATCTTTCAGTAACTTCATTCCGAGATTTAGGGCAGGCTCTGCCCCGTATTTATTTTGAATCTGTTTTAGGACATCTGGTATTACCGCCATAGACTGTACACCATGAGTTTTTGTGTAGATTGCAGCAAAGACGGTACCCCAAGTGTCACAGTCCTCCAGGTGTGGTGCGATCACCAATGGTAAACAGATTGTTAGAATCCTGTGTTTCTCATGACGTGTACTATCGGGAAATACTGCCTCTATCTGAATAATTTTTTGAGCTAACTAGAATGGAATTTGTTCCCTTTTTATGGGTAATTTACCAATGACCGATTGTGATGTGGTATAATTTTGTTTGTGTTCCCTTGATGAAGGGTTTGTTGTGGAATTCTGATAGTCGGTTGGACCGTTAGAGTTCGCATGACATTGAACCAATTGTATGTGTATTTTAATTAATTGTTTTAGCTGAGCTAACAGTTCTGGGCCTGTCATTGGTTCTATGGCAGGATGTGGTGTATAGCTGGCTAGTACTGGCCATGTTGCTCCTGGTCTACCTAGTGGACCGAGCCTGGTAATGTGATTTTGATGTTGTAGGGTGCCTTTAAACCAGAGCTGATGCTCTTGGTAAGTTAGTGGAATTTCAATGTCCTCGAAACAAGCGTATTCCGCTGGATGTTCCTCTATCTTATAGAAGTGGAACATATGTGTTGTTGGATTTGCTTGTGGAAAGATAATCCATGAATAGAATACCTCTGTCTGCCGATATTCATGTGCCTCTATGACAAATATAATCCTACCACCTCTTGGTGATAGGGCATTTTCTATGAGCTTTATAGCTATTGTTTTCCTTACGTTTTCCGGGATGATTATAGCATCCAGGTCGTCTTGTTGGAAACCTGTAACGTCTGAACCCGGTCTGGTATTATTTCCTGCGGGTCCACCGTTCTCGTCGTCTGTATCCGATATTTTGTTGAAAGTCTTGCAGAGCAAGTTTCAAGGAAACAAAGATAAGGTGCACTATATTTTGAACACTGTATCCTTCAACGTTGAACAAACCAAAAACTAATACATAGGATTTTTCGTCCTACTCAGTTATGGCTGATATTTTATCCTTTAACCCACTCCAGACGTCTATTGGAGTATTTTACGGGGAAAAGGAGTCTCTGTGAAAAGCACGACTGAGTTACTCTAGTATCTAGCGTTAAATTAGTGCCTTACCAAACGTTGGGCGCTGTTGGACCCGGCCTCGTGGCGTGGTGCCACTCCTCCCACATGGCGGGCGCTGGACGGCATCGACCCCTGTACTCCTCCCTGAAGCTACCCTCTCCAACCTGCAACGAGAGCCGTCACTCCTGGCAACCCCCGGCTCTCCCCCTCAGGAACACGGCGACCCCTACTCGCCCCGCTCTGCTGGTCCGGCCCCTACCCCGGGCCGCCATCTCAGGCCCCGACTCCATCTTGGGCCCTCCACGTCCGGACCACGTGGCCTCGGCCCCGACCTCGGCCGCGGCCCCAGCGAAGCCCCGACATCGAGGCACCAAGGTCCGACCAGGTGGTAAAGCGGCCACTTGACGGATCAAGGAGGAGGGGAGTTTCGATGGCCCTCCAGCCGTCCCCGGACGCCTGATTTCGATCGCCCTCCGGCCTCCCTGGGCGCTGGCTCCACCCCCCTGCTGGGTGTCTGGACACTCTCATCCCGGCCCCTCTGACCCCCGGGCGCAAGGGTCCGGACATCAAAGGACTCCAGACCTATATCTGGGGCAGCTCTGGAATGGGTCGGGAGTTGTATCCTGGAGTCGAGAGCCCTGCTGATTGAATCGCGGCTGACCCTGAGAAGAACTCGCTACTTTGAACCCTGGAACATCGGAGCCCTGCTGACGCTGTCGCGGCCCGACCTCGCTGAACCATCCTCGGAAACCCGGCTGACGCTGTCGCGGCCCGACCTCGCTGAACCATCCTCGGAGCCCTGCTGACGCTGTCGCGGCCCGACCTCGCTGAACCATCCTCGGAGCCCTGCTGACGCTGTCGCAGCCCGCCTTCGCTGAACCATCCTCGGAGCCCTGCTGACGACGTCGCGGCTCGACCTTGTGGAACCCCCCAGCTCGAGGATTGAGAGCTGTGCGTAGGGTATCCCGGTACCAGGCTAGTACTAAGACTGTCCCGCTACCCCCTTCACACAGTTACTGAGACATTAAGGATCCCTCGATCCGTTTGTACATATTGCTGAGAGAACCTACCTTTATTGCTGATAAAGACTCTAAGAATCTACCCTGTTGTGTGGTGTCCCTTTGTAGTGGTGTGATTGCTCGGCTGTTACGGTTCTAGGAGAGGAGCCTCGCCAAGGAGTCCTCTCGATGGCGCTCGGCCAACTCCAGAAGGAGAGGTGGGTCTCGGGGTGGTCAGTCAGACATCTTCTGCCTCCCCTGAGATCGCCTTTCCAACATTGGTGGCAGGCGGTGGGATCCGAGCCGACGCAAATCGTACAGAGAGTAACTCACCCACTACTGACAGAAACACACCACAACCATGAGTACCAAAGAAACCAGACCGACCGCGGAGTTCCAGAAGGAACGGTTGGAAGAATATACCCACAAAGAATTGAAACAGTTCTGCAAGGACCTGAGCATCGCTACCACTGGACTAAGCACCAAGGACGATTTCCAGCAGGCCCTACAAACATGGGTGGAGGCAGGAGCGACGCCACCCCAGGTCGAAAATGACACGGTCCCAGACATGCACCCGGAAACCCCCGCAACCTCAGCGGAGGAGAGAAATGCCAACGTAGACACGGGCCTCTCCCACGAAGACGCCCAAGAGCGAGAAAGGAGCCGGCTCCACGAACTGGAGCTCGCCCGACTCCGTCTGGACGGAGAACTACAGCTGGCTGAGAAAAAGATAGCCCTCGAGCAACTACGGCTGCAAGGAGACCTGGAGGAGAAAGGAAGGCAGATGGACTTAGAGGAGAAGAAGCTCACGTTTGAGCACGAGCGTGGCTTAAAAGAACTGGAGATCAAGGCCAAACATGGTGAGCCCAGCGCCTCCGGGAACCGAAGCCCACCTCCTCCTGCGGACAGGAAGGTCCACATCCCCAAAGATGTCAAAGAATACAGGGCTCGACAAATCCACTCGCCCGCTCGCATTTGCGAGGGAGAATGGATGAGGACGAGCTATTTTTAGGTCCTACTCGCCCTTTCTGGCGAGTAGGAAATTAAACTAACTTTTGTCTTCTGTCTTTAAAAACAGAGCAAAAGTGACAAGATAACACGATTTAAAGGCATTTTTATTGCTCACAAAGGAAATGAGCAATAAACATGCCTTTAAATCTTGTTATCTTGTCACTTTTGCTCCGTTTTCAGAGACAGAGGTCAAGTGGGTTGGAGTCAGGTCGAGGGGATTTTCCATGGTACTAGACCTGCAGGACTAGTACCATTTTTCGGATTTGTCGAGCCCTGGAATACTATAAAAACGACGACATCCAACAATGGTTTAAGGCCTACGAGGTAGCCATGGCCTCTCATCGGATACCCCAAAAAGACTGGGGTGCCGGCTTGTGGGGGAAGTTCGTCAGCGAAGGGAGAGACACCCTGCTAGAGCTCCCAGACGCCAAGATGACCTCTTACGAACATATGAAAGACGCCCTACTTACTCGCTATGGACTCACCCCCGAGATGTACCGGCAGCGATTCCGAGACTGTAAAAAAATCCCCGGTACTACATGGGTGGAGTACGTGAACTTCTATAGCAGAGCCCTAGAGGGTTGGATCAAAGGCAGCCAGGTCACCACCTACGAGCAGCTGTTCAACCTCATTGTATGGGAGCACCTCTCCAACAACTGTTTTGTCGAACTCAGACAGCATCTCCTCGACAGCAAGCTGACCGAGCCACGTAAACTCGCCGCCGAGGCCGATCGATGGGTGAGCACCCGGGTCCCCCGGAACTCGATGGGAGACTACGGCCGAAACCCCCAGGGGCCCCCCGCCAGCGAGGCAGCGGAGAAGGCCAGAACAGGAACCGAGACTCCCCTGCGGTGCCGCCCCAGAGACCACTCCGGGGGCCGCCCCCTTACCCACACTTTGCCATCCCTGGCCAGAAGAGGGCCCCCCCCCCCAGCACGGCCGGGGCCCCGCTCGAACGCTACCTGCTACAGATGCCAGCAGCCCGGTCACTATGCCAGTGACCCCCACTGCCCGATGAACCAACGACCCGGCACCACCGGTACTCCAAACCGCCAGATCGCTGCCGCCGCCCTGGGAGAAGAAAGGGGCGAAGAAGAGAACTATGACGAAGACCAGACCAAGTGGGAGCCCGTCGCCATGTCCCTGGTATGTCTAGGCGAAAGAGACATGATCCCCCGGGCCCCGATCCCGGGCAACACTCAGAAGTACCGCCAGTGGGTCACCATTAATGGGCGCCGGGCCGAAGCCCTCCGCGACACCGGAGCCAGCGTGACGGCCGTCCGTTGCCATTTGGTGACCCCCGACCAGATCCTGCCCAATGTGCTGTGCCCAGTATGGTCGGCGGACAATTCAGAGAGCCTGTACCAAATGGCCCGAATCCCCTTCGAGTGGGGGGGGTGTCGGGCATGCTGAAAGTGACCGTCCGGGACGATGCCCCCGTGGACTGCCTCCTCGGGAACGACCTAGAAAGTTCCCCCTGGGCCCACATCGAGCGGAGAGAGCATCTGGGGATGCTAGGCCTTCCCGAGTGGGTCTGTGCGACCACCCGATCCATGGCCGCCCGGACCACCGCCCCGACTGAATCCACCCCGACCGAAGAACCGGAGTGGCCCGCGCCTCCACAGCCCTCCGTCCCCGAAGACGCCGACCCTGAGCCCGGCCCATTGGGGCCCAACCGTGAAGAAATTGCCGAGCTCGGCGACCTCCCGGAACTAGCCCAATGGCGCCAAGAAGGTGGCCCCACACGAGAGCAGTTCCGTCAAGAACAGAAAGCGGGTCCCTCCCTCGAGGGAACCCGACAGCAAGCAGCCGCTCAAGCCGCCGGAGACCCATCGGGGTCCCACTGGGTCTATTGGGACAACGATCTCCTCTACAGCGAGCAGAAGATTGCCGAACTGGGGGCCAGCCGGGTGCTGGTGGTGCCCCTCCGATTCAGAGACTTCCTCCTGAACCTGGCACACGATGTGCCCCTCGCCGGACACCTGGGGCAGGACAAAACCTACAGCTGCCTGGTGACCCATTTCTACTGGCCAAAAATGAGAAATGATGTGAACAATCACTGCCGGACTTGCCCAAACTGCCAAGCCAGCGGGAAGAGCGGAGGGAAGCACAAGGCCCCCCTTCAACCCTTCCCAGTCGTCAACACCCCATTCGAGCGGGTGGGGATCAACATTGTGGGGCCTCTGGAGCCCCGAACCTCTCAAGGTCACCGTTTTATTCTCGTCCTGGTGGACCATGCCACCCGCTATCCCGAAGTCATCCCTCTCCGGACCGTGACGGCCCCCGTGGTCGGCCGGGCGCTGATGGGGATCTTCTCCCGGGTGGGCTTCCCCCGAGAGGTCATCAGTGACCGGGGTACGAACTTCATTTCCCGATACATGAAGTCCCTGTGGCAACAGTGCGGGGTCACGTACCAGTTTACGACCCCCTACCACCCCCAAGGGAATGGACTGGTGGAACGTTTCAATCGAACCCTCAAGGGGATGATCATGGGCCTGGAAGAGCCCTTGCGACGCCAATGGGACGTGTTGCTACCCTGCATTCTCTTCGCCTATCGGGAGGTCCCTCAGAAGTCCCTGGGGTTCAGCCCCTTCGAACTATTGTACGGACATCCCGTCCGGGGTCCCCTCAGCCTGGTCAAAGAAGGCTGGGAGGTTGCAGTCCGAGATGCTCCCCCCGACGTCTACCGGTACCTCCTGACCCTCCGAAACCAGACTCGGAAGTTCCGGGAACTTGCCGAGGCCAACCTCGAGGCCAGCCAAGAGGAGATGAAACGCTGGTATGACCAGAACGCCTCTTCCATTGAGTTCGAGCCGGGCCAACAGGTCTGGGTCATGTCCCCGGTCGAACCCTGTGCCCTCCAGGACAAGTGGACTGGGCCCTTCAAAGTGGTGGACCGCAAGAGCCCTGTCACCTACAGGCTCAAGCCTCACTTTGTCCGAACGGAACTTAGCCTGCTGATGGCTACCGATGGCGGGGCCGAAGACGACTCCGAGCCCCTACCGGACCTCCTGAGCACCTCTGAGAAAGACGGCTCCGTAGAGGGGGTCACCCTCTCCTCCGCCCTGACCCCAGAACAGCGCCAGGACTGCCAAGAACTGTTGGGTCAATTCACAGACTTGTTTTCTCTCACCCCCGGAGTCACCCAGTGGTGCGTCCACGATGTCGACACCGGGGACAGCCCGCCTGTGCGACACCGGGCCTACCGAGTTCCCGACCGAGTTCGGACCTGCATTCAATCGGAGGTCTCCAAGATGCTGGCCCTGGGGGTGGTCGAACCCTCCGACAGTCCATGGGCCAGTCCCGTCGTCCTGGTCCCAAAAGCCGCCGCCCCTGGCGCCACTCCCGAACTGCGATTTTGTGTAGACTACCGGGGGCTGAACGCCGTCACCCGGACCGATGCCCACCCCATTCCCCGGGCCGATGAACTGATCGACCGCCTGGGGGCGGCCCGCTACCTGAGCACATTCGACCTAACCTCCGGCTACTGGCAGATCGGACTCACCCCGGGCGCCCAAGAGCGCTCCGCTTTCTCAACCCCCGATGGCCACTACCACTTCAGGGTGATGCCCTTCGGGATGAAAAACGCCCCCGCAACCTTCCAGAGGCTGGTGAATAAGGTGCTGGCAGGGCTAGAAGAGTTCAGCGCCACATATCTGGACGATATTGCGGTGTACAGCCTCCACTGGGCCGAGCACCTCAAGCACCTCTGGGAAGTCCTGACGGCCCTCAGACGGGCCGGACGGACCATAAAAGCAAGCAAATGCCAGATCGGCCAAGGGTCCGTGACCTATCTGGGACACCAAGTGGGGAGCGGCCATGTGGCTCCCCTTCAACCCAAGATCAACGCTTTCATGGCCTGGGAGCCCCCGGTCACCCAGACAGCAGTCAGAGCCTTCCTAGGGCTCACTGGGTATTACCGGCGATTCGTGAAGAATTATGGGAGCATTTTGGGCCCCCTCACCAAACTCACTTCCAAGAAGCAACCACCGAAGGTGCACTGGACACCCGAGTGTCAGGCCGCCTTTGAGACTCTGAAGACAGCGATGTGTACCACCCCCGTGCTCCAAGCCCCACTTCCGGGTGCAAACTGACCACCGGCCTTTGCGGTGGTTGATGCAGATGCGAGGAGAGAACCCAAAGTTGCTGCGATGGTCCATCTCTCTACAAGGGATGGACTTCACTGTGGAACATCGCCCCGGCAACGACCACGCCAACGCCGACGGCCTGTCCCGCTTCTTCCGCCTCGGCGAGGAGAACCCCCAAGAAGATGGGTGACTCTCCCTGCCTTCAGCTGGGGGGGACGTGTGTTGGACCCGGCCTCGTGGCGTGGTCCCACTCCTCCCACATGGCGGGCACTGGACGGCATCGACCCCTGTACTCCTCCCTGAAGCTACCCTCTCCAACCTGCAATGAGAGCCGCCACTCCTGGCAACCCCCGGCTCTCCCCCTCAGGAACACGGCGACCCCTACTCGCCCCGCTCTGCTGGTCCGGCCCCTACCCCGGGCCGCCATCTCAGGCCCCGACTCCATCTTGGGCCCTCCACGTCCGAACCACGTGGCCTCGGCCCGACCTCGGCCGCGGCCCCAGCGAAGCCCCGACATCGAGGCACCAAGGTCCGACCAGGTGGTAAAGCGGCCACTTGATGGATCAAGGAGGAGGGGAGTTTCGATGGCCCTCCAGCCGTCCCCGGACACCTGGTTTCGATCGCCCTCCGGCCTCCCTGGGCGCTGGCTCGTGGCATCTGTATAGGCCTTTTAAATGATGATTCTGTGTCCTGGATTTGACTACCTCTATTATGTATTATGAATGTTTATAGGCGTTTGAGTTTTCAGCACCCAAATTAATTGCTTAGGTCTTTCTATGTATGATCAAATTGCCTTATATTGGGATTTGCTTTAAATTTGATAATTTTGAATTCATTTGTATTTCACTATTGTACAAAATTATACTGTTTGACATGACAACTCTGAAAAAGAGAGAGATCCACTAAACAGAGCTGTGTTGTTTTTTAGTGGAACCATACTTTCTTAGAATACAATTTAAAATTACATATCTGATATTGATAAGACTCTTTCCTAAGTGCCTCCGACCCCCCAATGTATTTTGAGTATTAGAACGCTGGTGGGGATGTTGGTGGTGAGAGAGCCCTTGCTAGGGCCATTTCCTCTTTTCATAAAAGTGAGTTCTTAGATTTGTAATAATGTTCAGGTGGCAACTCTATTTGAGACAAGTCCGAGAGCTTTTACATGATCCTCCTGTGCTCACTCAATTACTCTGCACTACAATACAATACTGATCAGAAGACATCTCGATCTTCCCCCACATAGATATGTGCCCCCATGGCATTTATGTAGACATCTTGGAACAGGTAAGAGGAAGATTTAGACAACAAAATCAGAATTTAATTACCTTATTGACTTGCATTGAAGTGGAAGATTTAATTTCAAAACGGAGAGGGCTAAGCCAATTGTGGCTTAATGAATCAGAAATGTGCCACCTAAAACTGGAGCGCTGGCAGGTAGACCACTGGCATCCGTAGCCCAGTACAAAATAGATCATGATTTGCAAGAGTACGCTATCTGTGATTTGGGTCGTCAGGGCAACTTTCACAGTGGGGACTTCTAACAAATTGTAAATATAGTCAGCATACAATCAGAAAGCACTTTCATAGTATTTTTTAAAATATATTATTTAACACCTGTAAGGTTGTTGACCAACCAATGAGATAGAAGTCAGGCTTTTAAGTGGGTGATTGCATTATTGTGAATGTTCTGAGCCACGATCCAACGAGGGCTCATCCACCAAAGAGAACCATCTGGAGCCTTAGAGGGCCTTGGGGCATAAATCCCTGCTACAAATGTGGGCTTCCTTTGACTTGAGTATGTCTAATCTGCACCTTTTAAAGATTGGGTAGTTTCTGCTAAGGTGGACATCCTTGATTTCTCCTTCACTCCCTTATCGTTCACTTGGTATATTTATTCAGCAGTAGGTAGTATTCTTCTTTAAAAAATTGTGCATGCAGTGTCACTGATTCCAGTTCTTAACCATTTACTCTTTCAACACTATCCCTGCCTAGCACTTCTTGCCATATAGATTACTGGGCCTCACCCATCAGGGCGCCAGGTGCTGTGACCCATAACACGATAACCGCACCTCGATGATCATCAAACACGACATGAAAACACATCCCACTTAATCTCAAAAGAAAAACACACCCTTCCAACCACACACCCTACATGGTGTAGCTTCCTATCTGGGTGGGTAAGCGCATCCTCGTCTCACATATAGAGGTTGGAATAGGGTGACCAGGCGTGCTGCAACTGTCCCGGTAGATTTCAGGAAATTTAGCTAATTTACCGGTTTTTAGAGAGGGTCGACTGAAAACGGCGGGAGGTGCTTTTTTTGTTTTAAAAAGCAGGGATAGTTAGCAGTTGTTTCAAGAGAGCAATTTAACTTACAGGCAAGCTACTGGGTTAAAAAAAATATGTATGTGCTAACTGCCTGTTCTGTAATTTTCTGTTGAGGAGCGCTGTCATTCTGTGCACTCGCTTGAAGTAAAATTGTAGTCCTTCTATTTTTGTAAAATGTACCGTTTTTTGGCTTTAAAATTCTGGTCACCCCAGGTAGGGAGGGCTATATAAATGATGAAATACAGAGGCACCAATTAGGCCAGCAAAGGCATTTTATTTGGCAGGGTAAACATCAGTGAAAAGAGGATGACACCCACCAAATGAGGACTTAGCCGCAAAGTTTGACAGGGCCGCATGCATGATGTGCTGCTCCAGTCCAGGGTTTACAAGTGTGAATTTTTAAAGCTGCTACCTAGTGGCCTTAAGCATGTACGACAACTTAAGTCAGTACTAGCTTTTTAATTAACATCTTTTTTTATTGGAATTTTCAGCCAATGTTAAAAGCAAAAGTGTAATGCCCAGAATGCTCTGTACTATTTGTTAAATTCCAGGACAACGTTGTGTCTTTATGAGTTGCTATTTTTAGGTCGACCCTAAGGCATTGCTTTAGAAATGCTTGTTGGCGAGACTATAGTAAGGCTTTCAAAAGTGTACCTAAAACAGCGGATTAGGTACAGTGCATGTGAGCACAACCATGCGCATTGTGAACAGCTGCCATTTGCCACCAGACACTTCCACAGCCGGGCGCGTGCACATCGCACACCATTTGACTTCAAAGGAAGCCGCTCCCTCCACCCCCGCCTCGCAATGCCGCTACCCACCCCCACCACGCAATGCCGAGAGCTTGTTAGCTTTACTTTCTCTCTCCTTCCTTGATCCCTTTCTCCTTCTCATCTCTCCCCGTCCACACTGAGTCACACACCTTTGCAGTCCTTCTGTTTCCACCGACTGCTCGTCCCTGATTTCCCGATGCCTTACTTGCTCATTTCTTCTTTCTCCTCCATCTCCCCTCCTTCTGCGCTGTGCCCTTGCATTTCTTGACCTGTGTTCGTCACCTCTCACGTACTGCGCCTTTGTGCCGTGCCATCTTCTTTGCTTCACATTTCTGCCTTCTCATGTCTGTCTAAAATCCCTTACTTTACCCTATTGTGCCGCCACCTTTTCTCACCCCTTGCTCTCTTTCTATATTTTCACTTTTTTCATGTATCGTACATCTCCTGCTGTCTCTGTCTCCTCCTCCGTTGTGTAATCTCCCGATCTTTCCTCCTTCCTTTCTTGGATGCATGTCACTGCTCTCTGCTTCTCTCCTATCATCCTGTCGAGAGTGTTGTGTTTGCCCTCTGTCTCTTTGTTCACTTCTCCCCTCTGGACGGTTTCCCATTTGCAGTGCATGAATATTTGTGACAATATATTAAATATGCCCACGTGTCGAAGGAATTCTCTGAGAATTGATAGAACCATTGTGGTGGGGTGCATATTTTACAAAATGTGCATTCCCACGATCCACAAAGGTAATTTTTTTGTGGGGGCAGGGGTTGTGACGGCATTGTGAATTATTCTACTGCAGCCTTCCCAAGGAACATGCAGGAGGTGTGATACGCTACAGCTGCTGCATTTTCATTATTATCTCCTTATCAGTCTCCCCACACACACAATGCCCCCCACACACAACCACAACCCCACACATACACAAGCCCACACCACACAACCCCACACACACACACAAGCACAACCCCACACACACACACACACACAACCCCCCACACACACACAACACACCCCCCCACACCCACACACACACAACCCCCCCCCCACACAGAACCCGACACACACACAACCATACACACACACACAACCCCACACACACAACCACACACATTCCCACATACAGACACAACCCCACATACACAACCCCACACACACAACCACACACCCACACACACACAACCACACACCAGGATAGCAAAGCATAGCATAGCAAAACAAAACATAGCATAGCATAACAAAACATAGTATAGCATAACAAAACACAACAAAACATGGCATGACAAAATATAGCATAACAAAACAAAGCATAGCATAGTATAACAAAACACAACAAAACATAGCATAGCATCACAAAACATAGCATAGCATAACAAAGCACAGCATAACAAAACATAGCACAACATAATACATAGCATAGCATAACAAAACACAACAAAACATAGCATAGCATAACAAAACATAGCATAGCATAACAAAACATAGCATAGCATACCAAAATAAAGCAAAGCATAGCATAACACAACAAAACATAGTATAGCATAACAAAACATGCCCCGATTACTTACCGGTAATCTTCATTACTCCGAGTTAGTCTTCCTCGCCACATGACTAACGAAGTGAGCTTCAGCTCCACATCAGAACCCTCCAAAGCAAAAGTTAGCCTCCCATGCCTCCCATCCCTTCCCAATATGGCCGACCCGTACACCCCATGACCACTATAAGAGGCGGGCTGGCCCAACGCCAAAGCCTGAAACTACCAAGCCCCAACAAGAAGCCGATAGCCAGACAGGGAGGGAGGGACAGGAACTCATGTGGCGAGGAAGACTAACTCGGAGTAATGAATATTACCGGTAAGTAACCGGGGCATTACCTCCTCGTTAGTCTTCCTCGCCACATGACTAAGGAAGTGAGCACATACCCAAGCCAGGAAGGCTTCCGGGTACACAAGAAACTACCACCAAGGCCGAAACAGGTAACCAAAACAACTTTTAATCCATTGTGAAAAGAAACAACAGAATCACAACGTAGTCCAAACAAGGGACAAATCAAGGGATGGCAAACCTAGCACTCAGAACGGCTCCCGCAAAATCCCCAGGAGGAGAGCCCCCCAGGACCACCCATTAGTGTTCCATAAACATGTGGGGAGATGACCACGTTGCAGCCCGGCAGATCTCCTCAGTGGACACACCCTTAAAAGAGGCCCAAGACACAGAGACGCTCCGGGTGGAATGACCCTGGACCACGCCCGGGATATCAGAACCCTATGAATCGTATGCCAGCAGGATAGCCTGCTTCAGCCAGCGACTCAGAGTATACACAGAAGGCTTGTGACCAGAACGCACCAACCCAAAGGTCACAAACAGTCAGACCGCAGAAAGGGGACGTGCAGGCCAAGTAAATCTCCTCCGCACGACGGACATCCAACAAGGACAGGGAGACATCCCCGCCGGGGAGAAGGAAGGCAAGGACACCTCACGAGAAAGGTTAGCCAGGGAGGGAATGTTAGGCAGAAAGCGGGGATCATGGCGCAGGACCAGCCGGTCCGGCAAAACACTCAAGAAGGGAGGAGTCCGAAGGAAGGACCCCAGCTCGCCCATGTGGCCAGCCGAGACAATGGCGACCAAGAAAACCACCTTGAAGGTGAGGAATTTTGGATCCACCGACTGAAGTGGCTCAAAGGGAGGACCCTGCAGAGCCCGCAGGACCAAGGGAAGATCCCAAGGAGGCGCCAGGCACACAGCCCGAGGCCGCCGCAGAGAACAGCTCCGCAGTAAGCGAGCCACCAAGGGATCCAGCTGATCCAGATCCGGACTTCGGAAGACACGCAGGGCAGCCCACTGAGCCCTCAGAGTGGAGGTAGCCAACCCCAGAGAAAAACCCTCCGCCAGGAAATCTAGAACCCTCATGGGGTCCACAGACACTGGATCAGAACCCAGCAGGCCGCACCAACGGGAAAAGGAGGACCAGTGACGGGAATAGGACATCAAGGTCGAAGACCTCCGGGAACCCTGCAACAAAGCAACCACCCCCAGGGAACACTCCTGGGCCAACAAGGTCACCCGTTCAACAGCCAAGCCTGCAGAGGGAGCCGGCGCAACACCGCCCCTGGGAGAGGAGGACCCCGCAAGGGAAACAGGTGATCTGGAATCGGCCAACATTCCTGAACCGCCAGCTTGCACAGAGATGGAGGAACCGGCCGGATGGCCCCCTTCACGAGCAGGTCCTGGATGCCGGCGAGCAAGGCCTCCCGCTTGACCGGAGAGGAAGGCAGCGGGGTAGCGCGGAGGGCGCCCGGAGGAGGGGAATTGAAGGAGATGGAGAGACCCTCTCTTACGATCCGAAGAGCCCAAAGGTCTGAGACAGACGACTCCCACTCCGGAAGGAAGTGGCGAAGCCGGCCGCCCACCCGGCGGGGCCCGGAGATAGTCAGGACTTAGTGGCAGAGGTGGAAGCGGCAGGCTGAGACTGGGATTTGGAGAAGAAGGGGGCACCCCGGCCGCGACCCCTGCCTCGAAAGGGCGCCCCGCCCCTGGGAGCGGACGAGGTGGAAAATGCCCTCTTGTGACCTGGAAAGTGGGCCTTGGAAGACCTGAGGAGAGCCAGCAGCTTGCGATCCTCAGCCGATTTCTTAACCATGTCCTCAAGAGAAGACCCAAAGAGCCTCGGTCCAGAAAAGGGGATCTTCATCAGTAAGGCCTTCTGGGCAGCCTCCGCCTTCCAGTTGCACAACCAGATCTGCCTCCGGGCTTGATTAGCAGCGCCACCAGCTGCGGCCGAAGCGCCCAAGGTGTCGAAGGAGATGTCTGACATTGAACTGAGTCTGTTGCTCCATCAATGCTAGGGTAGGGACCACATCCCTACCCTAGTAGTAGTGTGGAGTAGTGTGGCTCACTGGTGTGGAGTAGTGTGGCTCACTAGTTAGAGGCGGCAGGCCTGAGAGCAGAAGTCAGCCTGGGACCAGGGTTCAATTCCCGACGCGGCAGGGTCGTGGACCTTGGTCAGCGGACTCGATAATTCTCGCTTCGGTGCTTACTCTAATCAGGGGTTCCACTCGGCAACTCTGGGCATTAGCTTGCCTAATCTCCACAACTGCCCCACCAATTCCGGGGATGCCTGGCTCCACCTTGGGGACTCCCAGCAAGGGACCATCCCACAGGGAAAGCCAGGACGGGTTCCCCAGAGTTATACAGCGCCGGGACGCCCCGTTGCTGGGGCAGCTGTGCGCTTTACAAGTATACTACATTTACATTTTTTACATTTACATCCGCCCCTCGGTCAAACAGCTCCGCCAAGGACTGGAAATCCTTCAACAAAGACTGCACCGTGTAAGACAGGTAGGCAGAGGCACGAATGGAAAAATTGGCCGCCGAGTAAGCCCGCTTGGCCGCGGCCTCCACCCGCCTGTCAACAGGGTCCGAGGGAGAGGCATCCTCGGAAATAATGGAACCCTGTGAGGAAAGCCCCGCCATCAGATAGTCCACCTTCACAGAGGGAGGGAAATCCTTGGCAAAGTCCTGGATGGAGTAGCACTTCGCCAGGTACCTCGGGAAGGCCTGCTTATCAACCTCCGTCCAATCCCCCTCCAACATATTTTTAATGGAGGAATGAAGAGGCAGAGACTCCGGCTCCTTACGCTGGGACTGTAAGAAGTAGTCCTCCGAGAGTTCCTCAGCAGCCGGAGCCAGAAAAGCCAAGTTCTGTTTAATGTGTAGAAGCACATCCCGCAATTCCTGACCCTGGATATAGCGCCCCCGGAGATCCTCCTCTTCCCCCTCAGTGTCAGAAATCGGAGCGGGGTCCAAGCGAGGACGCTTCGGAGAAGAGTAACCTTGACCACCAGCGCGCTGCGCAAAGGCAGCAGCCACCGCAGCCTGAATCATGTCCTGAATGGATTGAAGGGAGACACTCAGCAGGAATCTGGGAGGTCGAGCCCTCCCCCACAGGGACATCCACCTGCTCCATGAGCCAGCAAATGCTTAGGGACCACCACAAAACACAGTAGCTTCAAAAGATCCACGACCCACCACCACCCGCAACAGGTACCTCACAGAAATTGGAGCAAGATCACCGCAGACCAGCTCACCACCTCCCTCAGCCAGAGCCCACCCGCCAACACAACGGACCCCAACGAAGCAGCCCGCAACTTCACACAGTGGCTGACCGCCTGCGCCGACGACCTCGCGCCACTAAAGAACCCTCCCAGCAGACCCAGAAGCAAGAAGGCATCCTGGTTCACCGACGACCTCAAGGACTCCAAGAAGACCTGCCGCACCCTCGAGAAAGCCTGGCTCCTCGACCGGACACCCGACAACATGACCGCCCTCAAACACGCTACCCGCAAGCACCACCAGCTCATCCGCACCACCAAGAAGAAATCCCTGAAGGAACGACTGGACAACAACGCCCACGACAGCAAAGAGCTCTTCACTATCGTCAAGGAGTTCTCCAACCCCAGCACCAGCACCAACGACATCACTCAGTCACAAGACCTCTGCGACTCCCTCGCCTCGTTCTTCCACCGCAAGATCGCCAACATCCACAACAGCTTCGGCGCCCCACCCACGCACCCAACCGTCGAACCAACGCCCCCCCACCGCCACCCTTCGCACCTGGACCACGGTGACCACCGAAGACACAGCCCGCACGATGAACACCATCCACTCCGGATCACCGACCGACCCCTGCCCACACCACGTCTTCAACAAGGCCGACTCCACCATCGCACCCCAACTCCAGAACATCATCAACGCCTCCTTCAACACCGCCACCTTCCCGGAGAGCTGGAAGCACGCCGAGATCAGCGCCCTCCTGAAGAAACCTACAGCGGACCCCACCGATCTCAAAAACTTCCGCCCCATCTCGCTCCTCCCTTTTCCTGCTAAAGTCATCGAGAAGATCGTCAACAGACAGCTGACCGCCTTCCTCGAGACGAACGGATCCCTCGACCCCTCGCAGTCCGGCTTCAGAGCCAACCACAGCACCGAGACCGCCCTCATCGCAGCCACCGACGACATACGGACCCTGCTCGACAAGGGGGAAACAGTGGCCCTCATCCTCCTGGACCTCTCCGCTGTGTTCGACACGGTCTGCCACCACACCCTAGTCCAGCGCCTCAGCAACATCGGTATCCAAGAGAAGGCACTGGAGTGGATCATCTCGTTCCTCGCCGGAAGAACACAAAGAGTCCGCCTCCCCCCGTTTCGCTCCGAGGCCACCGAAGTCATCTGCGGCGTCCCGCAAGGAGCTTCACTCAGCCCCACCCTCTTCAACATCTACATGAAACCTCTCGCAGCCATCGCACGCCAGCACAACCTCAACATCATCTCTTACGCCGACGACACCCAGCTGATCCTCTCCCTCACCAGAGACCCCGACACCGCCAGAACCTGCCTACACGAACGGATGAAAGACGTCGCCGAGTGGATGAAGGACAGCCGCCTGAAACTGAACTCGGACAAGACGGAAGTCCTCATCCTGGGATCTTCGCCCTCCGCCTGGGACGACTCCTGGTGGCCCCCAGCCCTGGGCACCGCACCCAAGCCAACCGACCACGCACGCAACCTGGGCTTCATCCTGGACCCCTCCCTCTCGATGACCAGACAAGTCAACGCCGTCTCCTCATCGTGCTTCAACACCCTGCGTATGCTTCGCAAGATCTTCCGCTGGATCCCGACCGAGACCAGGAAGACTGTCACCCAGGCACTCGTCACCAGCCGACTGGACTACGGAAACGCCCTCTACGCCGGAACCACAGCCAAGCTACAGAAAAGACTCCAGCGCATCCAGAACACATCCGCCCGACTCATCCTGGATGTCCCCCCACGCAGCCACATCTCCAGCCACCTGAGGAACCTGCACTGGCTCCCCGTCGACAAGAGGATCACGTTCCGGCTCCTCACCCACGCACACAAGTCTCTCCACGACCTGGGCCCCAAGTACCTCAACGACCGCCTGACCTTCTACACGCCCACCCGCCAGCTACGGTCCACCAGCCTCGCCCTCGCAGCTGTACCACGCATCCGAAGAGCCACCGCCGGAGGAAGATCCTTCTCTTACCTGGCTGCCAAGACTTGGAACTCCCTCCCCATCCACCTTCGGCTGACCCAGGACCATCTCGCCTTCAGGAAACAACTCAAGACCTGGCTGTTCGAGCAGTAGCATACCCCTCCCCCCAAGCGCCTTGAGACCCTCCCGGGTGAGTAGTGCGCTATACAAATGGCATGATTGATTGATTGATTGATAACAGCCCACCGGAGACCACAACGAAAAATTAAAACAGTGGCCCTTAAATGCAGGCAGGAAAAGGCGGGCCAACCATAAGAAACTGACCGGCAACACCTGTGCAGGCCAAGCACCGCCCGCCCCCGCCCCCGGGAGGATGAGATACACTCCTGTGAGAGTAGGGACTCCCAGAGAGAGCCCCAAACAGCGAAGGCTGCGAAGACGCATGAGACGTGCCGCCCCGCTGCAGCGCCTAAAGAGCCGGCGGGAGCAGCACCGCCGGTGGGAGTCGGGAGCCGGGATCCTGAGCGGGGAAGTAGAAGGTAGGACATACCCTGCCGCCACCTGCCGCAGTGCTTCAATGCAGGCGGCGCTAGCGGGGACAAGACGTCAGCACAACGGCTGCCGCCCGCCATAGCACACAGGGAAGGCGGGCGGCGAGCCCGTACGACACCGAAGCCCCCAGCCCGCAGCAGACGGCCGTACTCCCCACTGAAAAGGGGGGGAAAAAAAGACCGAGCCACCGCCCGCCGCAGCGCCATGAGGGGCAGGCGGGCGGCGAAAACAAAACACAGGCATTTAAAGCCGCCTCCCGCCGCAACGCCATGAAAGGCAGGCGGGCGGCGAAAAAGTGAGCACAAGGCAAAAGGGAAACCAGCAATAGCGACGCGATGTGGAAAGGCACAGTCGCAGAACCCCAACAGGAACAGCCTGAAAAACAGAGGAGGTAATCCAAAACATCACCCCGGCCACCCCCCACCCCTCCCCCCCCATGAAACCCTTGGCCCGCTAGAGCAGAGCCTAACCGGCTCAAACAGAACATACTGGGGGAAAAGGGGGGGAACAAAATAGATTCCAAGGTCCTAGGGTCCCCTATAACAGGACCGCGACCCGAAACCCATGTACCTGCTAAAGCAGGCACCACTTACCTGACACATCTGGAGAGACTTGCGCAGAACTTAAAAAACAGGCTTTGGGGTTGGGCCGGCCCGCCTCTTATAGTGGTCATGGGGTGTATGGGTCGGCCATATTGGGAAGGGATGGGAGGCTAACTTTTAGCATAACAAAACAAAGCATAGGATAGCAAAACCAAACATAGCATAGCATAACAAAACAAAACATAGCCTAGCAAAACACAACAAAACATAGCATAGCATAGCATAACAACGCAAAGTATAGCATAACCAAGCATAGGATAACAAAACAGCATATTGTAAAATTAACTACACAGAAGTTAGGTTCAGAATAGATTTATTCCAGAAGAAAGGCAGCTTAACAACCAAAGTGGAAAGAGACGTTTCCCTCAGTAGGTCTTCTCCACAACTGATACAGAGAACAAACATAAACATTCTAAGTGACATCTAGTCATTCTAAATGACATGGAATACCACACACCTCCCCCTTTTAATAAATTTTTTTTTTAAAAACATGTTTTTTATTTTTGTAAAAAAAACAAAAAGAAAATAAGTAACAAAGGAAATTGAACATAGCAAGGTCTTCAAACTTTAACATAGTCTTTAAACTTTAAAGGAACACTTTTTACACGTTCACTACGTCTTAAAGAAATTTCATGACAATCCCTATGCAATGAATGATTGTCCACTTCAACATCTGCATCTGATCTCACATTGGAATTGATTATTCCGTCAGAATTATTTACATCTTTATTTCCTAAATTGTCATAAACTTCATGTGTGCCAGAAAAGCCATCAGAATTGTGATCACATACATTCTTCTCTGGCAAAGAAATCCTTTGAGTGAAAGGGACAACAGTGGTCCTACATAAAGAAATTCTTCTCAAATTCCATATTTTACCTCCTTCCACTCTAACAGCTTTAAAGAAAACTTCAATTACTTTAACAGGATCAGACCATTTTGATACCCTTCTGTGCAATAATCCACTCAATTTCACACGTACAAAATCACAAACTTTCAACCTGCAAACATTATACTTCCTTTTAGAAAAGTGTTGGACCATCCTACCAATTCTACCTTTCAACTCTTTAAAGTCCACTTCATAAGAAGAATTACTTTTCAACCACCAAGGCAAAAGTCGAGAACCTGGTTTCCTGCCACGTAGTAACTCGAAAGGAGACAAACCAGTCACAGAGTTGGGAGATAAACGGTAAGTCAATAAAGTCGACTGGAGAGCTTTTTTCCACTTCAAACCACTCTTCACAGCTAGTTGACAAGATTCCTTGATAACTCTGTTAAACCTCTCGACTTGGCCATTAGCTTGTGGAAAATAATTTGAGGTCCTCTTATGTACTATTCCACAATTACTAAGAAAGTCTTCAAATTCCTTACTGATGAACTGTGGACCATTGTCCGAAATAAGTTCCTCTGGCAATCCTTCCCTCGAAAATATTTCATCAAGAAATTCAATCACATTCTCAGAGGAAATTCTCTCTACAATTTTCAATTCCGGCCATTTCGAAAAGTAGTCAACTAAAACCAAACCAAACAACTCTCTACTGGATTGGTAATTGAAAGGTCCGATAATGTCAATTGCTACTCTCCGCCAATTACCTTTGGCATATTCAATAGGGGTCATCTCAACAGTGACATTCTTTACAGACTTGTCACTTGACAAACAAGGAGAACAATTCCTTACCCAATTATCCACCATGGAATCAACCCCAGGCCACCAGTAATGTCCCCTGATCCTCCTTTTGGTTGTGGACATACCTATGTGTCCTTCATGTGCTAACTTACAAATAGTTTCTCTGAGCTTTAGTGGAGGAACGATTTTATCGGATCTCACAACAATATCCTGAGTCAACATTAATTCATCTCTGACTTTATAAAATGATGCTAATTTGCCAGAGTTTCCTCTCCTCAGGCCAGCCATTAGTTAAAAATTTCTTAACCAAGTTCAAAACTTCATCATTATTCGTGGCTTCTAACCAATCCTTCTCTGACAAAACCAAAGAACCTTCTCTACTCAAAATCACATTCACATCTGCTATGGAGTATGCAACGTCACATTCAACACATCCACCAACAGCTACGCTCGCATGAAAACGTGACATGCAATCTGCATGGACATTTAAGCGTCCTGGCACATACACGACTTCACAACGGTATTCCTGTAATTTTGCGGCCAGCCTTGCTAAACGAGCGGTAAGTACCCTTCCACCGCCTGCAGACAACATAGTAATTAATGGTTTGTGGTCAGTTCTTAAGGAAAACTTAGTCCCCCACAAAAATTGTCTGAAATGTTGAGATGCCCATGTACAGGCAAGCAACTCTCTTTCAATAGTTGAGTCATTCTTTTCTGCGTCACGTCGAGCTCTAGAGGCATATGACACCACAAACTCACCAGAACTATCTTTCTGCATCAATACGGCGCCTAAACCAACGTTACTCGCGTCCACATAAACAATGCATTCTTTACCCACAGAGTATGGCCTCAAAAATGGAGCTTCAACAATTTTGCTTTTCAAAATTTCGAAAGATTCTTGTTCTTTACCCCACTCAAATTTTACATTTTTTTTTAGCAAAATCCTGAGTGGATGTACAATGTCTGAATAACTACGTACAAACTTTCCATAAAATTCAGTCAGACCTAAAAAGGAAAGTAATTGTTCTTTAGATTTAGGTGTAGGTGCATTAACAATACATTGTACATGGTTAACCTTAGGCTTGATACCATCTTTTGAAATTTCATGGCCTAAATACTCCACTTTCTCCTGCCTGAATTTGCATTTATTAAGTTTCAAGGTAAGACCTTTGGACCTTACTTTTTCTAAAACAGAAATTAAATTCTCATCATGTTCACAGTTATCTTTCCCAAAGATCAATATATCATCCTGGAAGGCTATAGCCCCTTTACATTCCATCAATAATTCTTTCATTAAAGGTTGGAACACGGAAGCTGCACTTGCTAAACCAAAAGGCATACGCAGATATTGAAACATGCCTTCTGGAGTAACGAATGCAGTTAATTTCCTGGAGTCATCGTGCAACTCCACTTGGTGGTAGGCGCTAGCTAGGTCGATAGTTGAAAATACAGTAGCTCCAGATAATGCGGCAATTAACTCATGAATATTAGGCAAGGGATGTTTATCTATCCAGATCTCCTTGTTAAGGCTGCGAAGATCCGCACACAAACGAAGATCACCTGAACTTTTAAGTGATAGCACAATAGGCGAAACCCAAGGGGATGATTCAATTGGCTCAATTATGTTCCTTTTGATCAAGTCATCCAACATTTCCTTTAATTTTGGTCTATAAGCTAGGGGAACATTTCTCACTCTGTGCCTAACAGGGACAGCATGATCATTCACTATGATTTTGTGTTTGAAATTAACATATTTCCCCAATTTTTCATTAAAGATTTCAGGAAACTTTTCTAAAACTTTCTCAGTGAACTTAGTATTACTAGGTGAATTCAGGGTTAAATTCACCATAGAATCAACATTTGATTCTGCACAAGAGGACTCATCAACGTAGACCGGAGGATTAGCATTAGGGTCTAATTTTATTCCTAAATCACGTTGATGAGGCCAACTAAGAATAGATACCCCTTTGGTAGCGACATAAACTTTAGCTTTAGTGTTCCTATTCTTAAAAGATATTTTCGCCCAGAAAAATCCTTCTAGAGCAATCTTTTGTCCGGTGTACCCACCAGGATATATGTCTGGGCTTAATAATTCTCTTTGACACCACAATTGTTCAAAGATGTTCTTGCCAATTATGGTGTACCACGCACATGAATCGACAAAGATTTCAACGGGTTTGTCATCCATTAAAATTGTACAAGAAGGAAATTTCTTTTGGACACATTCATCCACAGAAAGTATACAATTCAAACTGTTTAGAACTTCTTCTTCAGGTGATATATAATTAATTCTCTGCCCTGACTTGCATACGTTACCAAAATGCCCTTTTCTTTTACATTTTACACAAATTTTGTCCCAAGCAGGACAACCTCTGTACATGGTTGGAACTTCTGCATCTATAACAAAGTATTGTACTTCTTTTCACAAAACTTCTGTTTTCATTAGCATTCCTTACATATTCTTTCTTGAAGTTATTTTTACTACTAGGAACACTCGAGGTGGGTTGACTTTTAACAATAGCTACTTCAGTTTCAGGTACATGTGTCTTCTGATTTTTCCCTCTAATTTCAGACACGACTAACTCAGAATGTTCTATGTCTTTTGCTATATTCACAACTGCAGCTAAGGTAGTTTCTGTTCCTAACCAGAGTCTTTCCTGGATCTTTTTACTCTTGGTCTTCATCATAATTTGATCCCTAAGAACTTGTTCGTAAGATATAGTCTCAAAAGAACATGAACAGGCAAGAGAACGTAATGCTGCGACATAATCCTCAATTGTTTCGTCTGCTTTCTGTTCACGAGAATAGAATTTGAACCTTTCCATTACTGTATTTATTCTCCTACCAAAACGAATTTTCATTTGTTTTGTGGCTTTGTCAAACACATTTAAATCACCAGCTTCCTCTAAAGGTGGTAAATTGTCAAATTCTTTGATTCCAGCACCCCCAAGACAATGTCTCAAAAGAGCTAATTTCCTTTTGGCAGAACAACCATCCTTTTCCAAAACATCTACGTATGCAATGAACATGGGATACCAAAGATCCCATTCTATATTAGGTTCGCCGGCAACTTGAAGGAAATGTGGAGGTGCAGCTATATTTGACATTTTGTAATAAAGTTGACAAAAGTGAATTTAATCTAAAATAACTGTACCACAAAAATTTAAATTTTGAAAGAAAATGACAGTATTGGAACAGTACTACAAAAATGTAAATTTTGAAAGAAATTAACAGTAGTGGTGTGCAAATCACCGTAGTTATTGACTTGCCAACGTGAGATTTTCTAAAATTCTATTTAAGATCTTGAATGGGTGTGCAAATCACCGTAGGTACTGATTTGCTGCAGTATAAATCCAAAGAAAGTCTAAACGAAATGTGTAAGATGAATATGCCTGTTCTTTCGTTATGTTTTCCTTATTCTTCAAGTAACACGAAGATTCCTCAGTTCGCGCTAGTAAAGCTTCAAGCTTAACCAAGATGGCGGCATTAGACGTGCGTAATGACGTCTAATTTCCCAGCATGCACTTCGCGAAACTCGGACAATGAGAAGATTCTAAGCACGGAGCGTGAAGGCTCGAGGTAATCCTCCACTTTTAAATGTAAACAGTTCCTTTTAAACATACGGATTGTTTCTTTAAATTCGTTCACTTTGGCCAAATAATCCCCAATTTTGTCAGATTCGAGTGAAGCACGACAAGCACCGCTCGATATATGCGGTCGAAACAATCACGTTATGATATTAGCGCTATTCAAAGAAAAGAAAAGTCTTTAACTCACGTTTTTGGAGTTGCGGATTCTTGAAAATGTACCGTTGGCAATCTTTCCTGTAGTTCTTTATGAATAGCAATCTAAAAAAATTACAATTTACTTGAATTGTTCAAGAATTGTAGGTTTTTCTTCGTATAAGGGCGTGTGAGCGCTGTCTTCTTTGAATCTTGAATTAGATACTCGCAATCGTCGCCAGTATTTGTGTAGTATTAATTAACTACACAGAAGTTAGGTTCAGAATAGATTTATTAAAGAAGAAAGGCAGCTTAACAACCACAAGTGGAAAGAGCCGTTTCTCTCAGTAGGTCTTCTCCACAACTGATACAGAGAACAAACATAAACATTCTAAGTGACATCTAGTCATTCTAAATGACATGGAATACCACACATATCATAACATAACAGCATAGCATAACAAAACAAAGCATAGCATAACAAAGCATAGCATAACAAAACAAAGCATAGCATAACAAAACATAGCATAGCATAATAAAACATCGCATAGCATAGCATAGCATAACATAGCATAGCATAACATAAGAAAACATAGCTTTAAGTTTGATAAACTCATAGTAGCGGGCCTGCTAGCTTTACTGGGCAGTGACTGTAAGCAACTCCATCTACCCAGAGGCAGTAACTCGGTCACCTTTGCTCGTGTATTGCAGTGGCTTCATTTATTAAACAGTGCCCATATTTATAATGTTAGCACTTTATTTGTGCACTTTGATGAATCGAAGTTCACAACTGAGGCTGTTAAGTTCGCGCTATATAAAACCCCAAGGATAAATAAAAAACATTGCCATTTACAATGTGAATAGCTCCAACAAATACAAGACCTATTGAAAAGTACAAAACATTGCCCTTTCCAATGCCAATAGCTCCAGCTTCAACAAATGCGAGACCTATTTTAATGAACATTTTTTTTATTGGCATTTTCTGCCAATGTTAAAAGCAAAAGTATAATGCCCAGAATGCTATGTACTATTTGTTAAATTCCAGGACAACGTTGTGTCTTTTAGAGTTGCTATTCCTGAGAGCCAAAGTTGTTCTGCAATGTTCACGGAGTCTGCAGGTCGCATCTGTGTACAGTCCCTGAGCCCCGACCCCTACTTAATGACAGTGCAGGGGGCGGCGCAGCGTCTTAATACTCCCAAAAGTTCGTAGCGTAGAACAGTCTATACTCAACTGTGTGTACGCTACCCGGCCATCTTGGAAACAGCCTACTCAGTGCTTTGCAATCCATATCCAAAACTGATACGCAAGGTCATATATGTATATGAAAGGAACAGTACAAATATTTGTTTTAACATCAAAATAAATAAATCCACAAATAAATAATAAGATTATAACACACACTTGTTGGTAAAAGAAAAGGATAAAAGAAATGAACGCGTCTACTGAAAAATCCCAGCGTTTCTATTTTCTTGTAAAACTTTTAAAGATTTTGAAGAAGGGGTTTATTTTCCAAGAGGATTTATGTGAAGTTTGTGGCTCCGGTGACCGTGAGTCATGGCCGCCGTAATGACGCCCCCTCTTGAAGTTGAAGCCTGCGCCTCCTACCAGCCTCTCCAAGGGAGCAGCGTTGTAAGAGGAGAAGATGCGGCAGAGTTTTGTTGTCAGCTCCCTCTCTCCCCTTGTTTCGGAAGTATTGTGTCTCTTCCATAAACAGATATTTTCTCCGTCACCCGCAGGCAAGTCTCCAGCTGTTGAACTCGTATTTTGTGTCACTTAAAGCGCATTATAACATTGTTTACGATCCTCTTGTTTGATCGAAATACATTTTCTCCTGCACATAACTAGTAAGGTATTGTCCGCAGGGCTCTGGGAACTGGAAGTGATTGGCTAGAAATTTAGGCGGGTGCACCCGTGGCTAAAATGGCTGGAAATGGAATAAACATAAAATAACATAAAACCTGTGGGAGGGGGTGGTAGCGCAGCAGCGAAGCGGAAAGAGGCCGTAGTCCTGGGTGCAAGTTATTTGAGGATAGGCGTAGACACATTGGGGCAGATTTACAAGCCCCGTACGACACTTTTACGCTGCTGTTGCGTCACTATTGTGATGCAGTGGCGGCGTAAACCATGCGCCACGTTGCGCCTTATTTACAACGTGATGCATCTAGGGAGATGCGTCACGTAAAGCCCTGCGCCACCTGAAACCTGCGTCAGGTTTCATGGGGGTGTTCGGCGCAGGATGGGCGTTCCGGCGCTGGAACACCACGTAAAAGTGAAGCAGTGAAATACAAGATTTCACTGAGTCAGTTTTACGGCCATGTTGCGTCAAAACCCTGCGCCTGCTTGAAGCAGGCGTAAGGCTTGACTCACCAGGTTGGACATTGGCAGGGTTGGAACAGTGCTGGAGTTGCGTCGCCCCACGACGCAACACCAGCACTGTGCCAATCTTACGCCGGCAGATGCGACATGCATCTGTGGATGTATGTTGGAACAACGAGTTCCACAACCACGACTTCCCGAACAACGAGGTCGCAACCACGACCTCGTCTAAACCACGACTTTTTTTTCCACGCATTCTTTTACCACATTTTTTCGTGGTAAAGGCAAGTGTGTTTTAAATAATTGCTTTACATCTACTACCCAGATCCCCAACCCCTTATAAAACTAATTGCACCCACCCTAAAAACCTATAAACACGATTACCCACACACACCTGAGGCAAATCTTGTGCTTTATTTTTCTTTCACCTCCTCGAATATCCCTCACCGCCCTTCCTTTCCTTCTGCGAGAGAGCTCTTGTTACAGGGCTTAGTTCCGAAGCCTCACTCTCTTTTTTCTTAAACAAAGTAGATTTTGATTAACTTTGGCAATGGGAGAACAAAATATTGATTAATCCAAGGAGCCCTGCTATAGTGCGCCTTTTTAACTTACATCTCCGGATAACTGTGCTGTGCATTTCTTCTTGTTAATGGCACTCACAAATTTTGTTAAACGCTTCGCCTGGTTGCTCTGCCCTCCTGCCAGGCACACTGCATTGCTGCTGAATTTCGAACAGAAACTAGCAGCACGAAAAACAGTTTCATGAAATTCTGCCATAGACGCATCCCATTTCCGTACACCATTATAATATTCCGCCTTCGCCTGCTCATTTGCACATGCCCTGGCATAGTTTACAGCTGATGAAATCCACAATCTGTGAGGAGTGTTAGGCGTGTTGCTGACGTCACGTTCCTAAGGAGAAACATGAAACATGATTGGAGAGTGTCTGCATGCACTCTGCAAACCTGCGCTCATAGAGGATGTGACACGTTCCTTGCTTGGCTGATTAAATCATGTGACCCTGCCAGATCCGCAGGCATGGAGAGGGAGCGGGGCGGGGGCGGGGGGTTTCCAAGTTAGAAGAGTGCATTGCAGTCCGGGAATCGTTGTTAAGAAGATTCGTGGTTTAATACTACGTTGTTCATGTCTTGTCGTTGTTCGGACTTCGTTGTTCAGGTAAGTCGTCATTACAACTTTGTTGTTTAGAATGTTTCCCGCATCTGTTCATCCTTGCGCCATGACGCGCCATATTGTAAATGCGGCGCATCTGTGGTGGCGTAAGGGTAAACTTGTGTGACGCATCTTTCCTGGCGCATCCCTGCTGATTAGCAGGGATGCGCCAGGAAACGTAAATCTGCCCCATTGTTTATCCCCCCAACTTAAGGAATAATACTTGTGAAATAGTTCAGGTGGGTAGTGAAGTTGCTAGAAGCAAACAGCTGTTTGTAATCTCTGGTCACAGGCTGACTCAAACAACAGTCTGGTTAGTGTGCCTGTTGCAGAGCAGTCTATGCAACGTGTAAGCAGGGTCATTGGAATTATGCGGCAGGGAAGGCCAAATTATACGGCAAGATTAATTTATGCAGCAAGAAAATGTAAATTATGCAGCGTAATGCTGCGCATTTTGTGATAGTCAACACCTCGTCAGGGGTAGTAAGCGCTATATAAATGCAATTACAATACAATAGTATTATTTCATGATTTTGTAATTTTTACACTTGTTAACATGGTTTGGGCATAGGATGAACCCTTATTGGTACCAGTTTAACACCTAAATATATGTATAAGCAACAGAAAGGTTAACAGTCAAATTTTGCATAGGTTTTTTTATCTTTATATCAACAAGAGAGATAGGG
This sequence comes from Lissotriton helveticus, assembly GCF_964261635.1. Classification (NCBI taxonomy): domain Eukaryota; kingdom Metazoa; phylum Chordata; class Amphibia; order Caudata; family Salamandridae; genus Lissotriton; species Lissotriton helveticus. The sequence continues at coordinate 140,235,378 of NC_136065.1, read as the reverse complement.
CTCGAGTAAACACTCCTGTACCCCATAAAGTATATCAGAAACAACTGAGGAGTGATTATGTGAAACGTAACCTACGTGAAAAGCAAAAACAAAAACAGAGTGACAAGTTGTTCCAGGACCCCTACCTGGTTCAGACAAAACTAGGATTTGGCATGTCCAATCCTAACAATCAGGAGGCAACAACCCTGTTGGCAAGAATGACTGCATCCAATAGGGAAAGGCAAGTAACCTCTTGTTTAGAAGGACCCTCACTCACCACTAGTTGGTGACATGCTTCATCATTGGGTCCCCGCTGGGGTGGCCGAATGCCGCCCCAGCGTGCTACAACGCCTGAGTTACAGCGGAGCGGGTTGATGGTGAGTGTAATAGTGATTAAACTCAAAAGAATGTGCAAAATATGTGAGTGCAAGATTAAAAAATACAAGGTTGGAACCCAAACAAAATATTTAATGCGGGCCAACCCGTATTAGGGTTAAAAGCGTGAAAACCGGACAACCAAAGGTTCTTTATTAGGAGACCTGTGTCCTTAATTACAATATCTGGTCAACATGTTTCTGCTGTCAAAAAGCGGGATCGCACAGCATTCGTCAGGACCACACCTAAAAGGCACTCCGGTGGTATGTACGCGCTAAGGTACACCCTCCCGTGAGGCACTGAATGTGAAAAATGTAAAAATTAAAGAGTGAAAAAGTAGTTACTCACGGATATTACACGTGCCGGCACATTGTGGAGTACAGTAGCCAAAGATACCTGTAGAGGAAAGAAAGAGAACAAACTGACACTTAAAACACACACAACAATAAACATGTAATCCATATGAGTCACATGTAGTGAGACAGCAATCAAGGCATGACAATGCCTCTGTGTCCTTAACCCCCTCGTGTAGTAGTCAGGTTATTGTACCTTTTGAGGGATTAGTACATAGTGCCCTGTTTAGATTAGTTACAAAGCAAGGACTATTGTGACATGAGTTCCCAAGGATGCAACTAACGTTATTATACCAGCGTATCCAAGCTTATACTAATTAAGTGGTTTGGGAACTCATTGCTGGTACCCAACCTGTATTAAAGCTGGGTAGGGCAAGGAAATCGTTTTACAAATTTAAGAGACTTACGAAAAATTACTAAAGACCTCAGTAAGGGAAAACACCTGTGGCAAACTGTATAAATACAGCAGAATTAACTGTGCCGAGCAGGGGGAGGATCGCACTTACAGATTCGAGGAAGAACAATGACTTCCTGGGTCAGAGCGGTATGGGAAATGTTCACGCGGCGTCCTCTCTAAATGAGTCAGGAGAAAGGTGAAACGTTAGAAACTCCTCTGTGAAACTGTTGACTCACCAACAGAAACGAGTCGACAGGTCGAAACGCTGGATCCGTACTTACTTCTACGCTCGCGACTCCCCGCTCAGCACCTATATTCAAGGACTGCCGTCTGCCCGAAAGTGGATAGGAAACAGAGCCGGGCTGTTTACATATTCTGTGTCAAGCCGGTCACGTGACCTACGTGACCGGACGTCGATGACGTGGACCTGCCTTGGGCGCTATGAAAAGATTTAAATGGGCCAAGTTAAAAATACAAGGATTCAGGGTTCGAGACCCCGTGGCTTCTCGGAGATAGTTCAGAGGTTTGGAATTGAATATCATGGGAGTGAACAATTCAAAAACAATGAACTTATCAGCCAACAATGAGTAAGTCTTACTGCCTGTGCCAAAATAGTGTAAATCATTGTTGTCGAGATTAACTTGTCAGAATAACAGGATTAGCATCGTTTGAACCCATGTTGATCACAAGCAAGAACAATAGTCAATAAGTCTTGTTATATGTGCCAACAAAGTATAAATACTTGTTATGGAGAGACCTCCCGCAGCATAACAGGGTCAACAACGTTTGGATTCAATGGATCATAAAACAGTGTGGGCAATACACGGCTATTTGATTCACCAGGATTAGGTTTGAGCGATTAATGTGTGCACAAAAACTGTAATGCGGCCCAGCTTAATGGAAGCCACTGTTGTTGTCTAAGGGACACAGAGAGAACCCAACCACAGCAGTGTAAACTCCTATAATAGATTACATAAACCCATGATTGGGGTTTAATAAGTGGTAACGATGACCCACTCTCACGCACAGTAGGTGTAAGAATAGCAGTATGCAGGAATTAGTCTACCAGACTGGGAATATCAACTTGTGGTTACCATGACGAGGAAGAGACAGGGAAAATTGATGATAAATGAGTCAGTTTTGTCGCAACACTGATCCCCACGGGATCTCGTCATTGAGTCCAGACTTATTGGTGGACAGACGGTAAATCCATCGTTGTTCTTTTTCAAACAACTTCGCTTCAGAAAAGTAGCTCAGTTGTTAATGAGTTTGTGGTGGAAATCCTTGTGTAACATACTAATGACTCGTAGGCTGAACATACCTAAAGACAACGCAGTGCTGAGATAGTTTACTGTGATATATGAGAGCTGCTCATAGCTGCACATAACTTGAACGGCATAAATTGGAATCCTCACGGTCATTAACTCAAATTTATGTTGTATGTTGGCTTATCCTAAAAGCGATAAAAATGGATCCATTGGGAAACAATTAACTCTTAGTGTTTTGAATACTATAAGTACACCTCGTTCTCTTGCTGCTGTGATGGAGCAAGAGTGGGAAACAACAGTTGTTGCCATGAAATAGTTCCAGGCTGCTCCGACTGGGCTCTTGGAGAGTCTGTCGCTGAATTTATAGCTTTTTGCTCCTCAGTCAAGCAGAGAGCACGACTTCGGGAGGGAAAGGATGGGGCGTTACAGCCAGAGCTGCTGACTTCGGTACTGCGCAACCAGGTTTGAATCTCAGCGTCTGCTCAACATCCTGTGATTTTTGCCTAAAAAACATGATGCAATGTGACTGGTGCTCATGTAAAGCACTAGCAACAACTTCAGGTCGAGTTTTGGTTACATAAACTGCCAAAAAAAAGCACAGAAGGTGGTTGATGGGAGAAGGCCAGGTATTATTTTTTAAAACATTTGAGACTGAAAGGAAAGTCCATCTTTTGTATGGTTCCCCCATTAGTCCTCTGCCAATGAGCAGTTGAAATCAGGGAAAGATAGTTTTGGAGGTCATGCATAGCATAAAATAATATATGGGATAAAGTAGCCTCTACCATACTTTATAAGGATATTGTACGTCACTGGAGTTCCAAGACCTTATTGAGGCATGAGTCCGAAGGTCGAGTACCTTTATAATGTCGTGGAACTCAGAGGTTACTTGTACAGCAGAGTGTATTTTATTCCTTAGAATAATGGATGGCCACACCATCACCTTCCTCATAAAGTACTTACATCCTTAGTGTCTTGCTCTTTCATGTTCATTGGAGACCAGAATAAAAGCAAAAATTGTAATGGGAAATTAAGTACAATAAAACCCAGCTAACTACTGAAGATGGTTGACTCGGTTGATAATAACGAGTTGGTGGAAATCGAGGGGGTGTACAGGGGAATCCTCCTTTACTCACGAAGTGAGGAGTAGTGATTAAGGAAAGATAAGTGTGGGGGTGATGGGCGATCAGGAGTGAGAGTTGAGCAGGGAGGGTTGAGGAACAATAAGTCAGAAGTGCCAGGGTGATTGGAAGATGATGTCCATGGAATGAGGGTGGAAGGGCTACAGGAATTGGATAGGGTGGCCTAACCCTCTATGTCATGCAGAACACTGTTTTCATTCTTGTGGTTTGTTAGGCTAATTAGTTCAGTGGAAACAAATCAAGAATGCAACACCCAGAATGCACTAGTTTGTCATACAAAAGCTGAGGACTGGAAGGGACGATATGGAGTTAGATGGCCCCCATAGGTGAGGGATAACGAGTTGGACGACAACTGAAAAGGTTGGAGCATGTTTTAATAATATGTACATAAATGCGGGCAAGGGTTGAGAAGAGACAGTAATGATGTTTTATTTTTCTCTATACAGTTAAAAGTGTCTGAACATAAACGTTCTTCGAATACACATGGACTCTCAAGAAGTACAAATCACTGGCCAGGGCTCTAACACCTTTGCCGGAGTAAGTTACATAAACCTACTTTTTTCTCCTATTAAAATAATGGAACCCAAGAAATATCTTGTGTATATAGCCCGGTCCCATAGACAGTAATAATAGGTCATGGAGCATTTTGTAGGTCACTTTGTTGAAAACATTGCAGATATCTATAGCCCACAAACCTTGAATATGCCGATTTATCAGAACCACACAAAGTTTTTAATTTTTTTTTTTTTATTTAAGTACGTGATTTTTGTATGTTTGAATTGACAATTTCGAAATCTGTGCCTCTTCCAGGCCACCCTATGGATTTTATTAGCAGTGGAAAGCATGATGTATGCGTAATGCAACTATGAATAACTTGCCTTATAAAAAAAATCTGCATGTTTTAAAAAGAGGGCATATTAAGATAGTTCCATAGGTTTAGACAGAGGGTTGCCCTCATATAAAAATAGTCACACGTCTTCCCAAGAATTAATGGTGAGAATGAAAGTTTGTGGAGAGCTACTTCAGGATGCCTCATACCTGTTGCCTGCTTGCAGTTTCCAGGCATTACTATGTCACTGCTAACGCTGCCATTTGACACCATCATATACTCTATTCTTATCAGTTGCTCCGACTCTTTCCGAATTGCCATTTACACCATTATATCTCTCCAAACCATGACCTCCCCAAAAGCTCTTCCCTGTAGCAACGCCAAGAAGCACAAGTTTGGACTCAGTCACTCTGCTCAAGTACACTGATTTCTTTAGTAATTTTCTGCAGTCTGTACCAGAAGCCCCAAATAACACCCACACTCAATACCTGCCTCCCATGCACCTATCTCATTCACACCATAATATGCCCTGTAACAGTCTGGAATTCATGCTTTAGCTAAATAAGTTATTGAGCCTACTTACAGAGATATCAAAGCTTCTACCACATGCAACCCTTCTTCAAGTACTAATTCCACACAATCCATCTTCAGCTGCTCCTCCCACACACTCTCCACAATCTTGCCTTAACTAGGCTTCTTCAAAGCTTTTGCTTCATCAGCAGGCACTCTAGTGAAATGTGATAATCCCTGGGACTAGTAAATAATTATTTGCCTAGTTGAAATGTGGTTTCAAAAGAGATATGGGCCTCTCATTGACACTATGGTAACACAAACAAAAAAACACTAAGATTAAAAACAAAAGTTGGTTCATAGGGCTGTTCATAGTATATTCCTCTGAAAACCTAAGTTGCAAAACTTTTCTGAATTTCATCGTATGGAATTTTTTCTTGAGGTTCAGTGGGGCCATTTCCTGTAGATTGAGGCCTTGACTCTAAAGGATCTGCCACCAGTCCTTTCTTTATATGACTTGGGGATGCCAAATGTAAGGTTACTGCATGAACTTAGGGGGGAATTGGGAGTGTAGCATGAGAATGTCCTTGCTAGAATAGATGGTGCAGTTCCACTGAAAATTCTTTACAATAGACTCGTGCATTTAAAAAGTATTGTTTTCTGCATACAAACCCAGTTTAAGGACTGATGCGGAGGACCACGGGGTTATATTTGAGAGGTCAGAGAGAGCATAGGTGAAGTATACTGTTCTGGATTCAAGCCAAGTCCGGCGATGGCAGTAACTAAGGACCCCAGTATATGTTGTCGCCATAATGAAGTAACTCAAGACTGGATGAAAGCGTTAGCAACAGTGACAATATGAGCAGGTGACTCAAAGACCAAGCTGGGTTGCAGAAGTTAGGAGAAATAGTTTTGTGAGACAATTCGAATTTGGGAGTCTAAGGACAGACTGTCAGTTTTGTATGACTGAACTATAATAAGTGTCTCAACATCCACCAAAGCTTTTTGTGGCTTCACTCTACCGGCTCACATCCGCATACATTAAAAAGTGAGTCTTGTAAACACACGAACAGCTTCAGCACCGGAGTAGTTGAATTTAGTGAGCAAACAGAATTGTGGTTTCCACCTAATAATAAATGGGGCATACATGAAAGCCTTCTGATAGTCAATCAGCCCTTTCTGCTACATGCGAAATAACAGAACACTTTATGACAGTAGTGGTCTTATCCGCACAAATGTCTTATTCCCAGAAAAGTATCCATCAGCCCCCCACAGCCCCCTGAGACTCCACTGGCAGATAACTGCTTGTTAACCACAAAAGTGTACTTAATAAAACCAAAAGAGAGACGCACTCCTAAAAATTACACAGCATCTTCACCATCCTTGAGCATCTTCAGCCTCCTTAATCCCTTGCATCAGGACCACTCTATTAAAGTAAATGGCAAGGAAACACTGACCCTGGAAATGGACTGAAGACTGCTTTTCGTAAAATCTGTATCTCCTGAACCATAAGTTGAGTCTCTATCGTTTTGGGGGTCCTTAAATTTATAAAAAATATACTCTATTTTTATAAATTGGTGTCTAGTTTCTTGTGTGTCGAGTTTCTTATTGTTTTTCAATTGTTCTGGTGCTGTTAAAATGCTGTATGCTTGTTCCTTAGTGTAAGCGTGATTGCTCTGCGCCACAGCTACCCAGGTTTGAGCGAAGCTTTAACCAACGAAACCTGATTTGTCCTAAAGATGTTGGTAGTGTATTACATGGTGAGGTCACACACAACACTCCATATAAAACGCCCAAATTGAATGAATGAATGAATGAATTTATAATGAATGAATGAATTTATAATTTATATCGTGCTCGAATGCCCAAGGGCGTCTAGGCGCTACAGCGGAGGAGAAACTACCAAGGAAAGAATCAGTGCATAAAAAGCCAGGTTTTTATCGCCTTCCTGAAAGAGAGGAGAGTTGTGCTGTTCCTTATGGATAACGGCAATCTATTCCAGAGTTTGACAGTGTGGAAAAAGAAACCACTTCCTCCCCAGCGCACCCTTCTGATTTTTGATACCTGAAGAAGTTTGCTCGTGGCCGAACGAAGTGTTCTGTTTGGGAGATACCATAGGAGATGTTGTTTCAAATATTCAGGTCCTATCCCCTGAAGTGCTTTGAAAGTCAGACATAAGGCCTTAAATTCAGCTCTTTTTTTCACCGGCAACCAGTGAAGATGTTCAAGGCCCTGGGACACTGACTGAAACTTAGGGATGTTCAGAAGCATCCTAGCAGCGGAATTTTGAACCCGTTGGAGCTTGGCAAGATGTTGTTTTTGAAGACCCGAATACAGGGCATTGCCATTGTCCAATCTAGCTAAGGCCAAAGATGTTACCAATGTCTTAACAGTGGATGGCGGAATATAAGGATTCACCTTCTGAATCAGTTTTAAGGTTAAATGTACCAGAGAAGCAACCTTATTAACTTGAGATCGAAATGTAAGACCGTCATCAAAAATGACTCCCACATTTTTAGCCTTTTTTTACTGGAATAGGAGGGGTTCCCATCGACTGAGGCCACCATTTCTCGGACCATATGGAAGGATATGAGCCCAAGAGAAGCACCTGGGTTTTACTTCCGTTCAACCGTAAGCAGTTTGTATTCATCCAGTGGTCTACAGATGTCATACATTGATTGAAACGAGCAGCTGTTTCATCTGGATTACCAGAGATAGAAACCACGATCTGAGTATCGTCAGCATAAGATACTAACGAAAAACCAAACTGCCTGATGACATCTGCTAAAGGGGTATTATATAGATTAAATAGCGTAGGGCTCAAAGATGAGCCCTGCGGAACCCCACAGGGAAGTAAAAATTGCTTTGAGCATTGATCGTCCATCTGAACAAACTGGCGTCTATTATTAAGGTAAGATCTAAGCAAACTTAATGCCAAACCTGAGACTCCCAGCCCACGTAGCCTCCAGATGAGAATGTCATGGCTCACGGTGTCGAAGGCCGCTGAGAGATCTAAAAGAATCAAGGCGGCCTTCGCACCTGAATCCAACGATGATTGAAGCTCCTCTGCTGCCATGACCAAAGCGGTCTCCGTACCGTGCCCCTCCCGGAAGCCATATTGCGTGGGATCGAGCGAGTTCTGTAGGGCAACAAAGGACGTAAGCTGGTAATTCATGATCTTCTCCAGCACCTTTGCTGGGAACGGTTCCTGGCTATAGGTCGATAATTACTATGAACACCAGCATCCAGACCAGGTTTCTTCAACAAGGGAAGGATAGAAATCCTCTTCCATGTCTCAGGGAAGAGGCCAGAATCAAAAATCTCTTTAAAAAGAGAATAGAGTAGTTCACTAATCTCCTCCGCAGCATAGTGAAATACTTTTGGGGAGGCAAGGATCAAAGGGAGCTCCTGATTTCATCTGTCTGACTGTTTGCAAGATCTGTTCTATATTTGGAGGAACAAAGACAGCCAAATCATGATCAAACTGTTTAGGAGAAGAAGAAGATTCACTCACTAGAATCTTACTATTATTTTCACAAAATGTCTCATAGATCGAGAGCACCTTATCCCTAAAGAAATCTGCCAATTGATTGCAAAGTGCAACATTACTGTTTGATAAGGGTGCGGTAGGAAGTGTCACTAACTCCTTTAGCACTGAGAAAAGTATTTTACTTGATGTGCCTGCCAGCTCAATTTTATTAGAAAAATAAGCACATTTTTTCTCCAAGATCATATTTTATAGACAGTCAATGACTGAAAAGTTGCTTTTTCCACATCTCCATAACATTTTCTCCAATGCCTCTCAGCCCGTCTACATTTTTGCTTCTGGAGGCGTAGCACATCATCGAACCAAGGTTCTGATTTCTTCAGCCGTCTACTGGTGAATATTTTTTCAGGGGCCAGGATATCTACTGCTGATTTTATCCAATTATTAAAGGTGTTAGTAGCTATATTAACTTCAGACATCAGTATTGGTCTGGAGGTGGCTAGAGTCGATTGCAGTTGCAAGGGGCTAATTTCCTTCCAATTCCTCCCTCTAAAGGATCTAGAGGCAGAATTGAGGACAAGCAAGATGATGGGATGACGTAAGTGAAAACTGAATAGCTTTGTGATCTGCATTTTCAAATGAGGTTTAGATGTAAATATACCATCTAAAATGTGTCCAGCCTCATGAGTAGGATGTTTAATAATTTTTGTCATCGAGGCAGTGGCCATCAGCTCTAGAAGTGAATTTGTATATGTATCATCAGCGTTTTCAAGGTGATAATTAAAGTCACCCAAGATGGAAAACTCCTGATGGTCAACACTAGCCTCAATAATATGGCTGATTATTTCTAAGAATTTGCTCTTGGTTCCCGGTGGCCTGTAGAGTAGTACGCCATTAAATATGTAATATTCACTAATGGTAATTCCAAATGAAAGAAGTTCACACTCAGGACCACTTCCTAAGGTTGACATTTTTATTGTTAGATTATCCTTAACAATAATGGCTACACACCCTCCCCGTTTTTCCTTTCTATCATTCCTAATTAATAAATATCCTTCGGGAATAGCCAATGAGAGCTCTATATCAGCTGTCTCATCTGCCCAAGTCTCTGTAACAAATGCCATATCTATGTCATGAGCCTCCAATAATTCCGCAAACACAGTGTTATGTTTGATTAAGGAGTGAGTACTCAGAAGTAAGCCTCGCAGACCTTTTTGTGCCACTGTATGTGAGTTCGAAGTTTGTTGTGCCCCAGAACAGCATCTGGTTGTAGTAAAGAGGAGCTTTAAATTGCACCATGGGCAAATCACAGGCTCTTTAATAGGATCCAATGGCGGGCACGGTTCCTTTGACTGAACGTTAAGATTCAAGAGAGTATTTCTTGAATATGTAATATTTTTTTCTGGACTTGGCAATGAACAGGTAGGGAGGGTGGCCCTGGGCCCGGTCCAAGCGGGGACGGGCTTGCCTTTGGCGCGCCAGAGGCTCATCCGCTGCGCGTCCGCCCCGACATGCTGTTTAAATAACAGTGGGTCGGGCGTTCCGCGCTACCTCAGCTGCTGCCCAACCCGGAAGTAGAATGAAGTGTGTCCGGACCCTTAGCCCTCCGCAACAAGCGGCACACGCCACGGCGGAACGAGACAGGGGTGGAGTCTACAGCAGCAAGGTATAACAGTAGGTTTGATTTAAATAAAAAACGAACGATGTGAAAGCACCTCTAATACTGGCCAAGATGCACAAAACGATATTTTAAAACTGTCCCCAGGTCTCCCATTCAATATCAGTATCAGCACGATTAAAAATAATTCAGGTAAAAGGTAGAACTCCTACCGCTAGTTTCTGCACGTCCGCCCCGACATGCTGTTTAAATAACAGTGGGTCGAGCGTCCCGCGCTACCTCAGCTGCTGCCCAACCCGGAAGTAGAATGAAGTGTGTTCGGACCCTTAGCCCACCGCAACAAATGGCACACACCGCGGCGGTACGAGGCAAGGGCGGAGTCTACAGCAGCAAGATATAACAGTAGGTTTGATTTAAATAAAAAACTAACGTTGTGAAAGCACCTCTAATACTGGCCAAGATGCACAAAACGATATTTTAAAACTGTCCCCAGGTCTCCCATTCAATGTCAGTATCAGCACGATTAAAAATAATTCAGGTAAAAGGTAGAACTCCTACCGCTAGTGTCTGCGCGTCCGTCCCGACATGCAGTTTAAAAACATTGGGTCGGGTGTCCCGCGCTACCGCAGCTGCTGCCCAACCCGGAAGTAGAATGAAGTGTGTCCGGACCCTTAGCCCTCCGCAACAAACAGCACACGCCGCGGCGGAACGAGGCAGGGGCGGAGTCTACAGCAGCAAGATATAACAGTAGGTTCGATTTAAATAAAAAACGAACGATGTGAAAGCACCTCTAATACTGGTCATGATGCACAAAACGATATTTTAAAACTGTCCCCAGGTCTCCCATTCAATGTCAGTATCAGCACGATTAAAAATAATTCAGGTAAAAGGTAGAACTCCTACCGCTAGTGCTCAAAACCATCTATCCACAGGCATCATAAACTTGATGTCCAGCTGAGTGCTTGTCTTTACAAGAATAAAGTACTTTAATCACACAGTTGTACTAAATACTACACACTACACTACATGCATGATCCAGGGTTCTATGTTCTGTGGATTTGTGTTTTGCAATTATTACCCGAGGGGGTTACCAGGTGCTAGAGAAGATGTGTAGGATGATCAGAGTTCCTAGTTGAATAGTTAAGTCTTTACTTTATTTGAGAACTCAAGTAGATATGGGGAGGCCTGATGTGATGGGGACGATTGTTCAAGGTTTTGACAGTGATTGTAGGAAATAGAGCTTCCTCCTGTTTTGCTTCTGCGGATGCGTGGTATCAGTGCGAGGCAGTGTGTGGCTGAGCGCAGTTGCCTATTTGTATGGTAGAATTACAGGCGGTGGTGCACTCTGGCCATGTTGACACTCCTATATATCTTCCCTAAAATTCCTCTTTGACTTTTGTTTGTCTATTTATAGGCTCGCCCATACTTATCTTTAACCCCCTGCATGCTTATGAACTGCTGTGGATGGCCCACGCGGGGCTAATTCCCCGCCTGTGCGGGCCTTCTAAAGGAGTGGGCAGAGTCGTGACGAGCTCAGCTCGTCATGATCACAGCTCCACTGTGCAGCATGACGAGCTTGGTTCGTCACGAGCACCGCGAAGCCACACGCGGGCCCTCCCCCTCGCACAGCGGGGGAATTAGCCCCGCGTGGAAGAGGTTACATTCATGCCACGCAGCAAGACAACTTGCTTCACTCGGTTGCGTGAAAGTGAGAGCGCAGAAATGCACCATATCCACTTATATATGACTCACTACTGCTCCCTCCTTGCACTGACACCCTGTGTGCTGCCTAGCACTAATGCAGACGCCCTTGCGGCACGGTGCAAGGGTGCCTGTGATATGAACAGAATTGTTTTTGTGAAGGAAGGGGTACATTCCTTTACAAGAAGAATCTTCAATGGCACATTCCTCTTTAAATGCATGCTGCATAAAATATAAAAATATTTCTCCTTGATACTCATGGGTCTGAGAGGCAAAGCATTTTGGTGCATTTCCCGGGTTTACAACTCTTTGTAAATCTTGAAATGTGCCAAAATCCATGAATGGATGCATGGTAATGTCTATAATCCACCCATGGAACGCCTCACTGCTGCAAGGTAATGCAAAAGACACACAATTGATGGATGGAATGCAGAACAAATCAAAACATTCACCCCCAGTCAAGAGATCTGGGTTAAATCCATCTTCCTTTTGCTCACCATGCCACCCCAGTTTAGACCTGGCCATATGCAAATCAGTCTTGACCCTGTGCCGCGGAATACGCCACCTGTGTGCTTTGGATATTCTAAATCACACAGAGGCATGCAAGGTGGCTTTCAGTGACTTAGCACATCCCATTAAAGGGCTTGCATTGCCTTGTGTCACCTTGTGTGACGCAAGGAAAACGCACACCCCTTGTAAATCTGCCCATAAGTGTCCTGATGACTGAACATTCGGATATGCCACTCCCCATCTACATTTCCTGATCTCCTCATTTATGACCTACTTCTGAGGGCAAAAGTCACATCTTCTCTGTTGCATCTTAGATTGATAGTAAAGACAATCTCCAGACTGCCAACAGGTTCGCGAATAAGCAAGAAAATGCCCTGCCTGCTTCAAGAGTCGAAATACAGTCTCTTTCTCTTAGCTGCTTTTACCCTTGCTTCCTGCTTACGCTAATACCAAAGCCATGGTAGTAAAGCCACCCTATCCATTTGATCTATCTGTCCTACCCTCTATAGCATGACAGGGGAACCTGCAGGAACCACATTTAAATAAAATGTTTATGCAATTTGAAACCATGATGATGATACCACCCGGTGTGCCCAATAGTGCTATATACAAGCAAATAAATGCATAAAGTAAAAATACATTTCTTTCTTTCTGAGGCCTTTCAGGTTTTTCAGGAATCTGGCATCATATCCAAAACCTGCAGGAGCAGTAGAGTGAGAAAGAAGCGACGTGAGTCACCTGAAGCAATCCTTGCGCCCAGAAGGAGAGAACCAAGCACTGTAAGACGAGCAACGACAAATCGCCAAGTCCCTTTAGGTGTGTTTGTGCAACTGTTTACCTGTTGTACAGAGTGGCCTAACACCTAAGGGCCCGATTTAGAGTTTGGCAGACAGCGTACTCCATTAGCAAACCCTCAGTCCGCCTGCCTCACTTAGAGACTGGGGAATCTTAAGTTTTCTGTTCATTAATGAAAGTTTTCTCTGACAGCCTGACGGAGTAGGGGCCTGGCAGGCGATGGACATTACACTGCTCGCCCTTTTTAGATGGACGGTGGAGTGGAGTGGTGTGGCTCACTGGTTAGAGGCGGCAGACCCGGAAGCAGAGGACGGCCCGGGACCAGGGTTCAATTCCCGACGCGGCAGGGTCGTGGACCAGGGTCAGCGGACTAGATAATTCTCGCTTCAGTGCCTACTCTAACCAGGGATCACACTCGGCAACTCTGGGCATTAGCTTGCCTCATCTCCACAACGGCCCCCCCACATACACCGGGGATGCCTGGTTTCACCTTGGAGATACCCAGCAGGGATCATCTCACTGGGAAAGCCAGGACGGGTTCCCCAGTGGTCTACAGCGCTGGGACGCCCCATTGCTGGGGTAGCCATGCGCTTTACAAGACAACATAACATAATATAACATAAAATAACGGTGTAATGTCTTTTTTCCCTGATTGCTACAGCCGGGAAAATCCTGGATGTGAGGAACAGGAAAAAGAAGGATGACACCCCCACCCTGGGAGAAAACTCCTAGGGGCAGATTTACAAGCCCCTTGCGCCTCTTTTACACCGCAGTTGCGTCACTTTTGTGACGCAGCGGTGGCGCAAAAGATGCGGCATGCTGCCGGGTATTTACAACGTGACACATTTGGGAGATGCATCATGTTTTTAAAGCCCTGCGCCAGAAGGAGGCGTTCCTGCGCAGAGGGGGGGCGTTCCGGCGCAGGAACGCCTCCTAAAAGTGGCTGAGTGAAAGCTACAAGATTTCACTCAGTCACTTTTGGGGCCATGCTGCTTCAAAACCCTGCGCCTGCGTAAGGATTGACGCAACATTGGAAGAATAGGCCCCCTCAGAGCATTGCTGGAGCTGCGTCGCGCTTGCTGCCACGCATCTGTGCCGTTTTTGCCCCTTGGTGCGCTGCATTGTAAATGTGGCACATTCATGGTGGCGGATGCATGGCGCACAATAGCTGGAGCATCCCTGCTGATACGCAGGGATGCGCCAGTTGTTGTAAATCCACCACCTAGGGTGTTCGAGCAATAGTGACCCCCCCACCCCCCTCCCCAGCGCCTTGAGACCCTTACGGGTGATTGCCGCGCTATACAAATTCTGTGATTGATTGATAGAGATCATTCATTTTTTTGTTATTATATAATAAACTCCCACTATGAGTTTGTTTCAATAAAAGTAAAACATTGTGTACATTGAAATAGTGGTTCATTTTGATGTACAGAGATGACCGCAGGGCCGGCAGTCCTCTCAAAATTTGACTGACTGTGGATGGACAGAAAGCAGAACAATGTCATACATTCACCCCAGTACAGCGATCTGGGCCTTAATCCATTGTTTCTTTGCTCACCATGCCATTTCAGTTTGGACCCAACCATATGCAAATCAGTCTTGACCCTATTCCCAATGGGAACAGTCAAGCCGGAACTTCCAGGCCAGGACCTCCCAGTGGCATGGAGAGCACGGAACCCACGTCTGGGCATACCCGTCCCACTCGGGGTGACAAATGCAAAACAAGCATTGGAAATGCAATAGGTCTCGCATTAGAAAAGTTGGAGCTATTCGTCTTGTAAATGACACATATTTTATTTATGTGTTGGTTTTTAAAATAGCTAAATTGATAGCTTTGTCATTTACAATGCCAATAGTTATAACTTTTGCAAATGTGACACCTATAGCATTTGTAATGCAATATGTTTTATTTACGTGACTTACATATTACAAATAACAATGGCCTTTATTTTTTTTATAATTAATACTTAAATAAAAAGTTATTGTAATTTATAATGGCAATAGCTTAAACTTTTGTAAATAACTTTTGTGAAGATTATGTTCAGTGTATTTTATTGTGACGAAAATCCAAGAACAGAAGTGAAATATTAACATCTTTTTGTGACATTTGTAATGAACCTTGAAACATTGAGAGAACATATTTGAACCAGTTGTTGTTGAATGGTTGCACAGACTGATGCTCTGGTGGCGCTGAGTGATGTTGTGGTGGCGACAAGTGATGCTCTGACGTTCAGTGATGCTGTGGTAGTGCATAGTGATGTTGTGGTGCCCCTGAGTGATGCTGTGGTGGTGCTGAGTGATGCTGTGGTGGTGCTGAGTGATGCTGTGGTCATGCGATAGACAGATAGATAGAGTGAGTGTGATAGATAGAGTGAGGGTGATTGATAGAGAGAGGGAGAGCGATAGATAGAGGGAGGGCGAAAGATAGAGGGAGGGCGATAGATAGAGTAAGGGCGATAGATAGATAGATAGAGTGAGGGTGATAGATAAATAGATAGATAGATAGATTGAGCAAGGGCGATAGAGGTGTAGAGAGAGGTAGAGAGAGGGGTATGTAGAGAGAGAGGTGTATGTAGAGAGAGAGGTGTAGAGAGAGAGGGGTGTAGAGAGGGGTGTAGAGAGAGGGGTGTAAGAGGGGTGTAGAGAGAGGGGTGTAAGAGGGGTGTAGAGAGAGGGGTGTAGAGAGAGGGGTGTAGAGAGAGGGGTGTAGAGAAGGGTGTAGAGAGAGAGGTGTAGAGAGAGAGGGGTGTAGAGAGGGGTGTAGAGAGAGGGGTGTAAGAGGGGTGTAGAGAGAGGGGTGTAAGAGGGGTGTAGAGAGAGGGGTGTAGAGAGAGGGGTGTAGAGAGGGGTGTAGAGAAGGGTGTAGAGAGAGGGGTGTAGTGAGAGAGGGGTGTAGTGAGAGAGGGGTATAGAGAGAGAGGGGTGTAGAGAGAGGGTTGTAGAGAGAGAGAGGGGGGTGTGGAGAGGGGGGGTGTAGAGAGAGAGAGAGAGAGGGGTGTAGAGTGAGAGGGATGTAGAGAGAGGGTTGTAGAGAGAGAGAGGGTTGTAGAGAGAGAGAGGGGGTGTAGAGAGAGAGAGGGGTGTAGAGTGAGAGAGGGGTGTAGAGTGAAAGAGGGGTAGAGTGAGAGGGGTGTAGAGAGAGAGAGAGGGGTGTAGAGAGAGAGAGGGATGTAGAGAGAGAGAGGGGTGTAGAGATAGGGATGTATAGAGAGGGGTGTAGAGAGAGAGAGGGGTGTAGAGAGAGTGGGGGGTGTAGCGAGAGAGAGGGGTGCAGAGAGAGAGAGGGGTGTAGAGAGAGTGGGGTGTAGAGAGAGGGGGTGCAGAGAGAGAGAGGGGTGTAGAGAGAGTGGAGGTGTAGCGAGAGAGGGGGGTGCAGAGAGTGAGAGGGGTGTAGAGAGAGTGGGGGTGTAGCGAGAGAGGGGGTGTAGCGAGAGAGGGGGGTGTAGAGAGAGAGGGGTGTAGAGAGAGAGAGGGGTGTAGAGATAGGGGTGTAGAGAGAGGGGTGCAGAGAGAGAGAGAGGGGTGTAGAGAGAGTGGGGGGTGTAGCGAGAGAGAGGGGTGCAGAGAGAGAGAGGGGTGTAGAGAGAGTGGGGGTGTAGAGAGAGGGGGTGCAGAGAGAGAGAGGGGTGTAGAGAGAGTGGAGGTGTAGCGAGAGAGGGGGGTGCAGAGAGTGAGAGGGGTGTAGAGAGAGTGGGGGTGTAGCGAGAGAGGGGGTGTAGCGAGAGAGGGGGGTGTAGAGAGAGAGAGGGGTGTAGAGAGAGAGAGGGGTGTAGAGATAGGGGTGTAGAGAGAGGGGTGCAGAGAGAGAGAGGGGTGTAGAGAGAGTGGGGGTGTAGCGAGAGAGGGGGGTGTAGCAAGAGTGGGGGCTGTATCGAGAGAGAGGGGTGTAGAGAGAGTGGGGTTGTAGCGAGAGAGAGGGGTGTAGAGAGAGGGGTGTAGAGAGAGTGGGGGTGTAGCGAGAGAGAGGGGTGTAGAGAGAGGGGTGTAGAGAGAGTGGGGGTGTAGCGAGAGAGAGGGGTGTAGAGAGAGGGGTGTAGAGAGGGGTTGGCGCCACATCCTCTCCTTGAGTTGAGAGATTTTGAATTCTGAGACTTTTGAGCATCCACACAGCAGCCCGGCAGGCCCACTGTTCGGAAAAGGGCATTACCCAAACTCAGACCCTTGTTCTCCTAAGAGAATAGACCCAATGTGGTGCAGAATTCTTCTTCTGTCTTTATTAATTAGGGGTTGGAGGTAAAGCAGACTGCACGAGGTAAACAGTGAAGCTTTTACCACCATGGAAGCCCGTCCCCTCCCTCTTGTTCCGGCCTATAGACATTTGGGGTGCCTGGAGTGCTTTTATTTTGTTGTTAACACTCACCTGACAGGCCCTCCTGCAAAGCCCACAAATCTGTCAAGACAGTCAAGTGGGAGCCCTTCTCTGAGCTGCGCCCCGGATACAGGCCAGAGCCTAGCAATTAGAATCATACCACGGGTACTTTCCCATTTGTGGGTGAAATAGCATAAATCATGGGTCATAATTCGCCTCGTGGTAATCTAATTACCGCCGTGGGTATTACCGCTGCCAGCCGGGCGTTCTCATGAGGCCTTTCAAAGTAAAAAGCAAAAACTCCGGGAGTGTCGTACTGGGCACAAAGAAAAATGCTATTGATGCTGACTGACCAAAGTTTACTGTTCAAACCCAAATCCTATAACTCATTTTATTGGAACCGGTTTAACATGGAAAAATGTATACACGTAGCATACAAACG
Organism: Lissotriton helveticus; assembly: GCF_964261635.1. Lineage (NCBI taxonomy): Eukaryota > Metazoa > Chordata > Amphibia > Caudata > Salamandridae > Lissotriton > Lissotriton helveticus. Next base: position 140,217,666 of record NC_136065.1, on the reverse strand, counting down.
TATGGAAAAGAAAAACTAGGGCTGAGTGTACATGCACGGAAATCAAACGTACTTCCACCACAATTACATAGGCTTTTACATTTCCAGTCCTTAAGAACTGAGATGCACGGGCGGCTGCAAAGAGGAGCCGGGTCCGACAAGGCACTGCATGAGGTAAACAAACTAAGAGTGACTGATGCCCATAAACACAGTCCCGCCCGCCTTTAGCAGGAGGAGGCATGCCAAGGTTACATAACGGATGATGGCTTTTCACCGTACACGTGGCCGGAAGCCCTGAACGTCCCGAGGGCTATGACTCGAATGTGTTTGTCAGCTGCTCTGTGTGCAAAGCAGGGGCGCTCCGGTAACAGAGATGTCAGGCTACGGGCGACAGCCATCTTACAATCAGGGCAATGCATGTATGAATGAATGTCTTTTATATAGCGCACGGATGCTCCGAGTGTCCCGGCGCTCGGCATAGAGGTTCAGGTGAGGGGCAGAGTCCCCAAATGTGTCCCAGAGTCCGCAAAGCTTAAAAAATGCGTCTTCTGGGCCTTATGAAGAGAGTTTCCTGGGGAATGAACTACAGCACGCAATGAACACGGGTAGAAAGCAGACGGATCTACTGCGTGTGTGCTAAAGAATTCTTTGTGTGGTACAGGTCGGTGTTTTCTTCCAATGTTGCCGTGGATACGCGGTTTTATTTTGGGCTCAGTGATTTCCGTTTTCATTGTTGCATGTTAAACCAGAGGGATGGTTAAGAGGAATGGAGAATAAAGCATTGAGAGGCGAGACCTAAAGAACAATTGATGGACAGAATGCAGAACAATGCCATATCTTCAACCCAGTAGAGAGATCTGGGCCTAAATCCATCGTTTTTTTGTTCACCATGCCATTCCAGTTTGGACCCAGCCATATTCAAATCAGTCTGGACCCTGCGCCCAATGGGAACAGTCCAGCCCGAACTGCCAGGCCAGGTCCTCCACCACCCTAACCAGACAGAGTAATGTCCATCAAATTCTAAATCAAGCCCTTTGAAGACGGATTACTTAAACACTTCTGGTTTGGTTTACAACAAGTACTCTACAGCAGTGGTTTTTATCCTTTTGACTTCTGTGGACCCCCAATAAATTCTTACTGGGACCCCCATTGAATAATTTTTGGAATCCGGGGAATCCCACTGAGTGACTACTGGAATCCAGGGACCCCCAGCCTAAGCATTTTTAATGATTTGAACCACAAAACACACAACAAATACAGAAACAGGCATTCATCAAACAGATACACAAATGATGAAACATTTAATTCAATTCGGAAACAAATATTAAGAAAATCCAAATTTTGATAGGAAGTTTGTAACTTTTTCAAATTAAATTGAGACCACTCATTGTCCATACTATATTTTGTTTTATGCACTTGCAATGCTCCCACAAATCAATATGAGGATACTAATTACATTTTTGAGCCTCCAATGTCCCCAGCCCGGGAGCACGCAAATGAACACTGCACACGCAGAGCTCCATAACAGACGTCTTTATTCCTCAGCATACAACCACCCACTGCACACATTGCACCATAACTTTTATAACCACACCCCAACACCACCCAGCAGATTATGTATTTCCTGTTTAGAGTCCTCACAGAACCACAAGGGGCCAAGAGTGCTTAATATCACAATACTGAACTGGGTATCAGGCAATTATTTTATTTTATAAACTGCTGAACTTTGCAAAGAAAAAACATTAATCCAATAGCCCACGCACGCATAGCATTTTTCATACAAAGAATCGTTCGGTTCCCTGTTTTGGCCCAGAAAGGGAGGAGCTAAGGTTGCCTTGCTTCCTTAAATCACATTTTTTGTATTTCTTTTGCCTTTTTTTTGTATTCCTAATGCCTGCCAGCACACAGTTTTTTTCAGTGACTATCAAGGGATTTAGTACCTATTTTTTTTATTTTATTTTATTTTCTTTTTTCATTGAATTCCACGTTTCCACGTTCTTTTTATTATTTTTCTGTGAATTTCAAGGGACGTGCCATAACTTTGCTTTCGTAGAGCGGTTGTGCCATCTGCTGCTTAGAGTTATTATTGCAAGTTGCTAATTATTAATTTAATTAGCAGTTAAGGGCATAATTTCTCCCTGAGCTTAAAATATCCAGACCAAATGTCGCCATATATATTCGAATAGCACAAGATTAAGATGTACACGATCTTCCTTCCAAGTTCAGTTTTGAGATCGTTTTGCAGGTGTTGCTGTAGCCAGTGTCAAAAGGCACTGTTGGAAGTTTGGTTTGCAGAGGACACTTTTGGGACGTTCTTTACTTTCTCTCCCATCTCAATAACTTGCCTGTCCTTGGGTGAATGCTCACAAAACTTGTCAACCCCCACAGGGGCTAATTAGGCGTTTTGCAAAGTTGTGTGCCGTTTTATACATAGCCCCAAATGACATCACTATATTTTCACTGAAAACAATCACATTTAAAAACTGAATTATGGTTTTGGCTCAAATGTGGCAAAGCACAGAAATGCACCGGTTATAGTTGGCTTTGTATGTGACTATCTCATAACTCTCGGCCAAGTCCTGTACGCTACCTACCATGGTCGCCAAATACCAATGCGCACAAATTTCTGCAGTGCAGGGGGTGCTGGCAGCAGGGCATGGCTACAGGCCATGCGCTGAACCCAGCTCACTGTGGGTGGCAAGCCGCCACTGCACACAGCTTTTGCCCATGCATAGGGTGGTTGGCAGCAGAGCCTGGCCACACAGGCCATGCCTGTGTGCCTAGCCCACCGTGGGTGGCCAGCCTACACTGCACACAGCCTTTGACCGTGCATAAATTGATTGGCTGCTGAGCCTGGCCTGTTGACAGGCCCTGCTCCCAATTGTCCACTGGTGGCCAAACCCTGTTGCGCCCTGTCTTTGTGTGCATGTTGTAGTTTATAAAAATGATGTTTCTCCTTTAGTACTAGTATTTGATTAGTTTCATTACCGAATAATTTCTCTTTGCTGCAATGAAAATGGCGGTCCCTGAATTGCGAATCGTACTAAGGGGTCGATTATGATGGCGGACGAACCTGTGTCCGTCCGCCACCCCCGAGGTGGAGGGACCGTCCGCAGGGGCAGCCGCCACCCTGGCGGTCACATCCCGTATATTTAACATTGCGGCGGGTGCTGCTTTAAGCAGCACCCGCCGCAAAGTTAAAAATGCATGCTGTGCATTTGCATGCACAAAGCGGCAGGCACCCTTCGGTGCCTGCCGCATTGTGCATGCCCCCCATGTGCACCCCCCACCACCCCCTTCACCCTCGGGGCCCGCAACGGGCCCCCAATGCAAGGACCGTATGCCTTTTCGTGGCGGCATCCTAATATGGCTGGTGGTGTCTGATAGACACCGCCACCATATTAGAGCTTTTCCGCCGCGGTCGCAAGACAACCGCGGCGGAAAAGCGGCGGATGGTCCGCCACGGTCCCCCCTGCCATTGTAATATGGCAGGGGGGAAATAGGTGGCGGACGGGCAAGGATGGCGGACGGATCGCCACCGCATGCATGGCGGTGGCGATCCGTCCGCCATCCTAATTGACCCCTTAAATTGCACACGTTTGGAGCATCAAACTCTTTTTATTGGGAGGGGACTTTTTCCTCACCTCTGGGTGCCACTGGAATGGTACTAGACTAGGGTTGGGTAACTCTCATGGTGCCCAGCCAGGCTGTGAAATTTGTTTTTACAAAGCAAAACTTGTATCTTAACGTTTTATGAAGTACATTTCTTCACTTTTAATTTCCTCCCATCTAAACAAATGGCTTTATTTTCTGTAATAAATATGGCACCGTGTCTGCAGGCTACAGAGGATCCAGATACCTGGTGTTTGTAAATGTGACATTTGGAAATTGGAGAAATGTAAATGAGATTTATGAAATCCATATAAACATAAAGTTAATTCTTCAGTGTAATTTTCTCCCATTTCAAAGTGTCACCTGTACACAGAGCCGGCATCTTGCTCCCAGTGGTTGGTAGACCTGTGCCATTCTTATAGAATTCAAAATTGAATGGTGCACTGGGCAAAGGTTCGCTTCACAGAAGTCAATCAGACAATCTTAGTGGTAGTAGTAGTAAAAGTTTATTTGTTGATTAATTAAAATCATTACAAACAAAAAAACAATACATATCCATAACAAAATCAAATTACAAATAAAGAAATACAATGTAGTTTTAACAACCTCGGAAAGATCCACATATCATACGATGATCAATGATGATTTTAACAGTTTGATAATAACCTTTAGCAGCAAAAGAATAAAGTGCATTGTGCTTACAGAATCAGAACTAAAGTGCCTAATGCTAGCAGCAAATATTGGGCATACAACATCACAACTAAAGTGTCTTATGCTAGCAGCAAATATTATGATTTCAACATTTTGCCAATAACAATTAACAGCCACAGACAAAGTGCATTGTGCATTTGCTACCAAGTAGTTTTGTCACCAAAAATTACCAATAGGATCCTTAAATTAGTAATACTACACGGGATATTATACATCAACCGTCATTACAGTGCCATTGGCTTATTACTAGGGGTAATTTTCATTTAAATTAATAAAAATGGGATGTACTATACCTAAAATGCAATGCCTTATGCTAGCAGCAAATATTGGCAATTTGAACATATTGCCAGTATCAATTAGCAGCCAAAACAAAGTGCATTGTGCATTCAGTACAAATAAAATTCTAACAGTCAAAATTACAAATAAACTCCTCAAGTTAATAATACTACACGGAATACTATGCAACCACAAAAAATTAAGTCTTGGATGTTTTCATTTATCTATACTCGGAAGGTTAAGAATGTTAGGAATATTGGACAGATGTATTTGAAGCAGTATGCTGTTTACAAAAGGTCCAGCGAATTGGTTAGAGGTGGGATTCATAAGGGCTCTGAAGTGCTCTGTTTACTGCTGTTTGTGTTGATTATTTTTGCATTATGGGTCTGAAAATTATTTCCTTTAATGTAAATGGTTTAAATAACAGAAAAAAATCTGAGCAATAGAATTATGGGCCAAATCCGAACAACCAGACGTGATCCTGTTACAAGAGACCCATATCCAAATGTCAAAAATTGACGAATTCTCCATGTTTAAAGCTTGGTCTTCTTATCGAGTATTCTCTTCATTTTCGGAGTCACAGAGGGGGGTCGCGCTCTTTTTTAGTAAAAAGCTACAGGCCCAGATTGTTCACACGGAGCAAGGGGGATTAGGCCGCTGGTGCTGGGCTACATGCGTGATTCCGAAAAGAGTAAGCCCCGTCACTTTGGTTAGCTTTTATGCCCCAATAGAGGATAGACCAGAGATCTATGAGGAGCTGTTTCAATCTCTTTTGATGGTCAAAGGCGATATTATTATAGGTGGGGATTTCAATATTACTATGAATGTAAAGTTGGACTCAACTAGCGATTCAAAGAAACAATCTAAACCTAAATCTCTCAGATCTCTTAATAATAATATGTCTTTATTTAATTTGTGTGACCCCTGGCGTATTCAAAATCCTTCCAAAAAATAATACACCTGTTGGTCCGGCAGGTTTAAATCCTCCTCCCGAATCGATTTTTTTCTCATCTCACGCCAATTTAAATTTTCTAATCAGATGATGCTCCATAATGGGTTCTCGGATCATGCGATGATAATTATTGAACTAGCATTGGTAGATAAGGTTAGTTAATAAAAAACATCTGAGTGATGATATATGGGTGGCAGGTCTTAAAATTGAGATTTCGGACTTCATTACTCGTAATATCAAAACTGCCCCCCTTAACTGTGTATGGGACTCTCTCAAGGCTTATATTCGGGGGTTAGTGATTGGGAGAGATGCTGCAGATTCCTTAGCAGCCTGAAATAAGAATAAACTACTTCAGCAAAAATTTCAGGCCTTGACTGTACTTAGGCAACAAAACTCAGCCAGTATTTTTCAGGAGCAATTAAATGAGGCTCAAAGAGAGCTTTGTCAACACCTTTATACCCAGAGCGAAGATATTTTCCTTAAGAGCTCGCAAAAAATTTATGAGGAAAGTAACTTTACCGGTAAACTCCTGGCGTGGCAGGCCAGAGAGCAAGCCTCTTCTAATCTTATCCATTCTTTAAAGTCCCCAGATACTCTAATAGATACATCTGTCTCAGCAGAAATTGGAGAGATAATGGTTGCTCATTATAAGAGGATCTACAACACTCAATCTATTATAGATCGACAAAAGCTATTAAATTATTTGGAAAAAAACACCCTTCCTGTTCTTTCCCCTACAGAACAACTCACAATGGTTAATCCATTTACCAGGGAGGAAGTAGAGAGAGTAGTGCAAGACCTTCCAATAGGTAAGGCTTGTGGCCCTGATGGGTTCCCAACAGAGTTTTTAAAGATTTTTTTTAGCTCTTTTTCTGAACTTTTTGTGCAGTTATTAAACTTTATGTTGAACGGCGGTTCAGTCCCTGATTCTTTCCGGGAAGGAACCGTAGTTAGTTTCCTAAAAAAAGGCAAATATAGACCTATTACGTTATTGAACACGGACTATAAAATTATTACTAAATTACTATCTATTCGCTTTAATTCTTTTTCTTCAGATTTGATTCACGCAGATCAAAATGGCTTCATTGCCGGTCGACAACTGATGTCCAATACCCACTTTTTAACTACTGAGGCTTTAGATTTTTTTGAATCACGAGGGGTTCCAGCTTTAATTTTATTATTTGATGCCGAAAAAGCTTTTGATTTGGTGGTTTGGGAAACACTTTTTATTATTTTAGATCATTTTGGGATCCCAGCGGCTATCATAAATCTGATCCAGAGTCTTTATTTAAGGGCCCAAGCCAATATCATTATTAATGCAGAGTCTGTGGGCTTAGTGTCGGTTAAACGCGGTACTAGACAAGGCTGTCCTCTCTCTCCCGTTTTATTTGCATTTTTTATTGAACCCTTAGCAACTGCAATTAGGAAGTCTGCTTTTATACTCCCCCCCCCCCCCATTACTTTGATGCCTAAAATTAAATTATATGCAGACAATATAATTTTGCTAATTAAGCCTGAAATGGAATGGCAAACATATGCTCTGCAAATATTTGAAGAGTTTGAGGCTCTTGATGGCTATCGGATCAATAAAAAGAAAACCGAAATTCTGGTTTGTAGTGGTATCGATCCTGAACTTCATCCTGATTTAAGATCCTGCATTAATAATAAACCGAAAAGATATATATATATATTTTTTCTTCTTCTGTCTCAGATCTATATAGACTGAATTTTGTGCCCCTTCTTCCAATAGTATGCTCATTGTTGGATAGATGGAACCCTCTACCATTATCTATTCTTGGCCGCGTAGCCCCAATCAAAATGTCGGTTCTCCCTTTATTTAACTTTCTATTTTCAACCATTTCTTGTTTTTTACCTGGATTGTTTTTTGCTAAAGCAGAATCTTTGTTTTCATCTTTTATTTGGGCCAAAAAGACACCACGAATAGCCTTAAATACATTATATGAGGATAAGGAGAAAGGAGGGCTTGCTCTTCCTAATCTTAAAGATTATTACAATGCATACTTAGCCCAATTCCTAGCTAGATTCAAAGACAGTAACCAGAAACTTTTTATAAATTTCTTTTTTGATTTAATTAGTCGAGAGACCCAGATTCCCTCTCCTCTTCAAATATTCAAATCACCCAAATTGGTTCGCTATAAGGTCTTGCATTGGTTTTTTAAGCGACGCGATGCTTAAAAGATATTCCCTCCCCTTTCTTAATTTAGCTTCTTCCTTAAATAGTGCTTTTTCTTTTTTAGGGGTTGACATTAGTCTTGAAATATTAGAAAATTGGCATAGGATAGGGTTTACTAAGTTAAGAGACTATATGAAAGATGGGGCTTGGATTACCCTGTCTGACATAACATCTCGGGCTCAAGGAAATTTTTTATTGCTGGGATCGTATAATTTGATCTACAGTGTGCTGCGTCAATTGGACCCTATATTCCTTTCTCCTGCTACTCAGTTATTCAGTGAATTGTTTTTGCAGGTACAAGAGAAGAAACCAGGGGAGTGGAAACGCTGTTTAACTTTGAACAGGGCCCCGGACTTATGTCTTAAAGCAATTAACAAATGGCATGCTATGCAACAATAGTAATTAAAGTGCAATGGACATGTTGCTAGTAATAAACTCCCGGAGAATTAAAGTGACTTGTGCAAGGCTTAAAATACAATTCACAATTATAGGGTAATTTTCAATACTAAATGAATATAAAACACTTTAAAATAGCCCCCAAACTCCCTAAAAACATTTAAGACCATTTTTTCTCTAAATACTTTTCACAATGGGAATTCATTTGCCTATAATGTCTGCTTTACGGAATTTCTTTTCAGCAATAAAGATAAACTGAACAAATTGATGGATACATTGGATGTTAACCCCTATTAGACAGACAATAATTGCATTCCTACATGTTCTAACTCCCAATTTGTTAAAAATAGGCTTTAAGATAGTCTTCCGCGCCTCTGGCAAGATTGGGCATAGGGTTACAATGTGCAGTAGGGTTTCATCACACAGCCCACAGAGCCTACAAATACTCGATGGCCATTTGTTCTCCCATTTTGGAATCCCGTCTTTAGTTGGATATCTCCCAAACCTTAGTAACATAAATGTATTCTTAATCAAGGGTCTTAAATGATATAACAAATAAGGTTGGAGCAATTTGCCAAAGGAGTTGGCTATTGACCATAAGTAATTTTTTCCCCTTAATTCCTCTTTATCCGTTATAGTAGACAGTAAAGCAGCCGTTTGATTAATAATTTTCTTATATACTATTTTACTCATCACTTCATCCCCTAATTTTGGACATTCAAAATTACATAAACACTCATTTAAGTAAGTCTGCTAACTCCTCGAGTATTCACCTTTCGAAATCTCAAGCCAGCACAACTTTGGTAATGAGCCCTCTTCTGCTCGAGATAATGACAGTAAGGACTTTAAAAATGTAGATTGACGGGCCAATAACTGATTCTTTAAGCCAAATTCAAGTCTTATATTGGCACGACTAATATATCTGGGAATCCTAAAAACAGATTTATATGTCCTTAATTCTATATCATCGAACAGTTTCTTGTCTTTGCCCCGAAAGATAATAGAACCGTAGTCCAAAGATGGGATTAATTTTACTTTCATCACCCTCATTAGATAATCATAATTAGGGCATGATAGCTTACCCCTCAATTTTCTAAAGGCAAATGCGAGCGAGGTGCCCCTAGCTTCAAGGTTATTAAGATGCTGCCTAAATGTCAAACCATCATCAAATGTAATTCCCAAATATTTATATGATTTAACATTTTCGATAACCAAACCATTAACATTCCATTCTTTTGCTCTTAGTTTGCCTTTTCCCTCTGTCATTATTTTTGATTTTTTTATGTTAATTGTTAAACCATTTTGTATAACGTACGTGTTAAAAGAATCTATTAATCTTTTTAACCCTATAACCGTTTGGCTCTATAAAATGGTATCATCTGCGTATTGCAAATATTTGATCTCTTTACCAAACACAAAAGGGGAATGCGCATTAACATTATTAAAATGGGCTGGGAGATCATACATAAAAAGATTAAAAAGGCAAGGAGCCAAAACACAACCTTGTTTCAAGCCGAACAGCTTGTTAACCGAATGTGGAGGGTGCACAGAAAGTGGTCAAACCATTTTCCAAACATGGTTTGGGAAATTACTTTACTCAATACATTTTCCTAGAAAATGGCAAAAAAATATATTTGCTTGCATGCACCTGGCTGGTTTTGTAATATTTTCAGAGCTCTGGCAACATTCCTTTCCCTCTCACTCATTAAAGAGCCACAAACCTCCATCCTTCCTAATATTTTCTTTGAGTCCTTCCGTTTCAAATACCTCTGTACCTTACCTTTCTGGTTGAACCTCTCCTTTAGGTTCCAGTTTTTTCTCACTGATTTTACAATTTTTGTTTTTACAGCCTTGCAATATATCTCAGCCCTTGTCATCAGCCTTATTCACCTATCTCCTATTTACTCTGCATATTCTATTGTTCTTCCTTGTGACTGGTAAGATAGATTTGTGCATTATACACCATTAGTAGTGATCTTGTGTGACCGGAGTGTGACAGTTTCAGACAGTGACTGGATCAACTTAGTGTTCCATTCTATATGAAAAATTAAATTGTGAATTCCAGCTGTTGTATACTGTGAAACAAGAATCGGGAATATTTAATGTAATAATGATTTATTGTATTGAAAAAGTAAAGCTTTCTTCAAAATTGAAAGTAACAGACATAAGCACACTATAAATACATATAATTGATAAAAAGCGCAGGCATTCTTAAAACAAGTGAAATCATGATTGTGAGATCTTGATGGCGACAGTGAGCTCAATCGAAAAATATTGTCAGTTTGCCATTAAATCAGCAATTATTTGATCAGAAGAAATACATAATGACTTGGGTAATAGTTTTGATGTTAGTTTAAGTTTTTTTTTTACACTTTTAGGTATTTTCTCCTTAAAACTAAAAGCAACAGACATAGCATTAACCCCTTCGACGCTGATGACGAGCTGGGCTCGTCATGAGGTAGCCTCCTCGCACGCTCATGACGAGCCCAGCTCGTCATGAAACATGGGAATCAACAAATCTCAGCACAGGAGGGGAATACCATCAGCATTGATGTGGTTAAATGCTCGATCGTATCAGCCTTGTATCCACACCGTTTAGAATAACTCAATGCTAAACATTGAGGATTCCAAGTGCTCTCAAAATATTGGAATATAAACTGAATATCAGGTAGTTTCTTTCACGGGGGCGTGGCTACGCACGCAACGGGAATGGCCGCCACGGAGTGAAGCTCCGCGCCGAACTTGCCTTCCCGGGGCATTTATCCGTTACATCGCCGCCCGCAGACGGCGGAAATCACAGGCGCTGCCGCCGGACATCGTTGACGACCTCCTGGTCGACTTTGAGGAAAATAGGCGCACCCAAGGCGCACCGGAGGTATCGCGGTGCCACTGCCGCCCTCATCGCTCCCGATCTCGGGGAGCGCGCAGGACAGTCCGAGGCTTCGCTCGGGGCTGCAGGCCCGACGCTCGGCCCTGCATGCGCTGAGGCCTCGTGAAGCTGGGGGAGTCGAGCTACGGCACCGGGCCTGGCCCAATCAGAGGCTCTGCTGGAGGAGTACTACCTGCCCGGATGCCACACCAGTGGTGCAGCCACTCGAGGCCAAGAGGAACCACCCCGGCCGACGCAGCTAAGCGGCGGTAAGAGCGGACCAGCCCACCGGCCATAGGAACACACCCCAGCCCAGACACCCTGCTCCTCTGCTCTGGTGGGAAGGCCGCTGCGACAAGGCAGGGCGACCACGGAAGACCCACGAAACACGCTACTTCGACGGCGCCGGCCTACCCAGCTACGCGTTACATAGAACGCACCCACGTGTCGGCCAGAGCCGGTGGGGCCGTGCAAACACCCCCGGTCCAAGTCTTGGAGCACCTACAACGCCACACACGCCTTGGGGGTGCAGCGACGATCTCCGTGGCCCACCGCAGTGTTTAACCCTCTGTAGCACGACACACGCCCGGCCTACACCACGCACCAGCCCAATCACACCAACCCGCCTAGCGCAGGACGCCATAGCCCACTGCCAGAGGGCGTGCCCACCCAGGGGCCACAAACACTATCCAGTACTCGCCTACCCAGCGGTTGGATCACCGACTAGACGGACCGGTCCTCTGAGGGTGACGCAAGCTACTGGGCCAGGCCCGAAGAGGTGACACAGATGTCTAACGGGCCCAAAACGAGGACTGGTACCGGCAACGCTAGCCAAAAGGCCAAGATGGATAAAACCGGAAAAAACACCGACTCGGACCAGACGGCGGCCAAACTGGACACCATGCTGGCGGCGATGGAAAGGCTTGAGGAATCACTGAACCTAACCCGCACCTCCTTGGCCACCAAAATGGACAGTGTGGTCATCGATCTCACGCACCTGAGGGCAGATCACAAAAAACTGGCGGAACGCACCACCACCCTAGAAGACACGCTACAGACACTTCAGCCCCAAACCGACCAGTCACATAAACACATCCAGGACTTGTTGAACAGAGTGGAGTTCTTGGAGGACAGGGCTGAAGACGCGGAAGGTAGGACCCGCAGGAACAACGTACGCCTGGTCGGGGTTCTGGAGAAATGGGAAGGGAGATCCCCAGAAGAACACATGGAGCGATGGCTGCAAGGTATCCTACCGGAAGGATCACTCTCCCCGCACTTCGTGATCGAACGAGCTCACAGAGTCCCCACTAAACCTCTGGCGACGGGCTCCAACCCAAGACCCATGCTGCTCCGCATAATGAACTATCGGGACAGGGACACCATCCTACGAGAAACCCGCAAGCTCCAAGAGGTCCGGATAGAGAACGCGTCAGTGATGTTTTTCCCAGACTACACTGTGCCGGTCCAGCGGCAAAGACATGACTTTCTGGCGGTGAAAAAGCGACTAAGGCAGATGGGCCTTCAATACTCACTGCTGTTTCCCGCAAAGCTGAGGGTCGTGGCGGGAGAACGGACTCATTTCTTCACGGACCCCACGGAGGTGGAAACTTGGCTGGACAGCGGTGTAGATACAGAACCCACAACGACAGCGGGTCCTGCGCCCCGTCGACAACCCGGCAATCACAGGCGAAGACGACGACCTCGCTGGAATTCTCAGCCTGGTGCACGCGCAGTAACTCGACCTTCTCCTCCAGCAGATGCCAGACGGCAGGAGAAACGTGATGCCCTCCGCCTGGTGATGGAGCTTAGCGGTTCCCCTGCACAGAGCGAGGTGGCGGGCGGCAGCGCGCGGGACCTTCAGAGTGACGATGAAGCCATCTATGGAGAGACAGACTCCCCGACCTCGGAAGATCGACCTGATGTCACTCCTCAAACGGCAGATTATATCAGCTGACCAAGCGACGGACGCAACACCCCACGGAAATGCTTGCGAGTGACCACCACAATGGACCTACGGCAACACAGCTACAACGAGCCCTGATCATGACGACGGACTAACCCCCTCATCCTCCATGCTATGCGCGTGGGGCACACACGCCAAATAACCCACCGATGAACATGACTTCGGACACTGGCGGTGGTGACCCACACTCGACGGAACGCAGCTGCAGAGACGCTTTGCCTTGTCTGGTGGCGGTTCGATTGGAACACGTAATGTATGGAGTCTTATGCATGTACATGATGGGTTCATTCTCTACAAGGGCGGCATAGACTGATACGTCCTCCCCGGGGAAGGCAATATGCCTTCGCTTAACAATCATATTGACTTAGACCATCTGATCTCGTGCATATAGCACACCCACCCCCTTAGACTTGAATATTGTTGCTCTCCTAGAGATATGGACGGGAGCACGTTTTGCATCCGACCTTTTGGTATTTTGAAGGTTCATATTGTTCAATGGTTTACTGTTCCAATAGCCATGTTTTTTTTCCCTCCTATGGTCACAATGCAATGGTGCGCCACATCGGGCATTTATGGGGTGGCAGGGGCCATCTATGAGACGGCGAGTAACTGTGCGGGGGGGGGTGGGGGTATTGACGGATGGGGGTTTCGTTGAGTCACTATAATGCTGCCCATTAAGATATGCACGTGGAATGTGAGGGGTATACACACGCCATCCCAACGCTACCAAATCTATTCATACCTCAAACGCCATCATGTGCAAATTGCCCTCCTACAAGAAACACACCTTAACGACACTGAAATTGCCACGCTTCGTCGTAGATGGCGCGGACAACTTTATGCTACAGGATTCTCATCATACGCTCGGGGGACACTGGTCTGGGTCAGGCCGGGCATTCCCTGGACCACACAGGACGTGCACATAGACCCCGAGGGCAGATACGTGGCAATCCACGGTAGATTAGATGGCAACCCACTGGTAATAACATCAATATATGCGCCTAACACGGGGCTGGCAGACTTTCTCACCCGCTTGTCCCACACACTGGCCCCCTGGCATGATATCCCATGGGTAATTGGTGGGGACTACAATAGTTCACTAGATATGGCACTAGACCGCTCTCATCCTGCATTACCCAATTCACAAGCTCAGACCACTACGAAAGCACTACAGGCGTGGTCCACGCAATGGGGCCTACAAGATGCGTGGCGCACTCGCAACCCACACTCCAGGGTCTACTCGTATTACTCAGGAGCACACGCTCTGCATGTACGCCTTGATCGATACATGGTCTCTAGCGAACTCTTGCCTAATGTCACAGACACCTGTTACATGGGACGCACACACTCCGACCACAACCCACACCTCCTAGACCTGATGTGGGACCGACCTCGACCACCAATACCCACTTGGAGGTTACAACCCGACCTCTTACTGGACGCCGCATTTAGGGGCTCCATTAGCGCGCAGACGGCACAATATTTTGAAGACAACTCAGGCTCGGCATCGACACCACAGATTGAATGGGATGCGTTCAAAGTGGTCCTCAGGGGACAATGTCTAGGTACCCAAGCCCACTCCCGGCGACAATTAGAAACAGATCTCCGGCGCATAGAATCTGACCTGCTGCGACTGGAACAGACAGCAGCCACAGACCCAAACACTGACTTACTACAAGCACGGGCAGAGCATGACAAACTGATTGACAGACTGAAAAACATCAACTACAGGGCCCACTCAGCCCGCTCCCATCACACCGGCGATAAACCCGGCAAGTTGCTAGTGTGGCTGATACAACGCGAAAACCGCGTAACACCAGTGACAGCGGTACAATCGCTGGCAGGCCCGATAGTGTACACACAGGCGCAGATTCACGAGGCCTTTGTGACTCATTACAGTGCGCTATACAAATCCCGTCTACTGACTACATCACCCGTCATAACTGCGTACCTAGAGGATATCGTACTACCTACCCTGACGGATGATCAACGAGTGGTCCTTGGGTCACCGTTGATAGCTGAGGAACTTCATGAGGCCATCTTTGCCCTCTCGAATGGCAAGGCACCGGGCCCTGATGGCCCACCAGCGGAATATTATAAAGCATGCTCTGACATCCTAATTCCAGAGCTCCTAAGGGTATATGCGGCGGCGCCAGAAGACTTGGCCTTACCCCTGACAATGAATGAGGCAACATTAGTGTCCCTTTTAAAGCCAGGTAGAGATGACACACTCCTTGGCTCATATAGACCCCTAGCACTACTAAACACTGATTATAAAATACTAGCTTCGACTCTCGCCCGGCGACTGGCAGGCCTGGTGCCTGGCTTGATACACACTGACCAGAACGGCTTTGTGCCCTCCAGATGCACCTCCCACAACATACGCAGGATATTCCGGGTACAAACGTATGCAACACAAGACTGGCCCAGGTCGGGCTGCCTCGTCCTAGACCTAGAGAAGGCGTTCGATTCGCTTGAATGGCCCTATTTACTGGCAGTGCTGCGCAGATTCGACCTCGGGGAAGATTTTATTTAACTAGTGGGATTACTATATAGACACCCGGTGGTGCGAGTCCGCACGGGCGGGCTACTATCTGATGCCGTTAGAGTACAACGCGGCACCAGACAGGGCTGCCCGCTATCCCCATTACTTTTTTCACTAGCGATTGAGCCCCTTGCTGGACTATTGCGCACTGAGGGCATACACTGGGGGATCCCGCTCGCGGATGGCATACACACGGTCTCGCTATATGCAGACGACCTCCTTTTGTACGTCAAAGACCTCACCCAAATACCGCAAGGCCTTTCGGTGATCTTTAAATCCTTCGAGACCATGTCAGGCCTCAAGGTAAACTGGGCCAAGTCGGGTGCATACTCGTTCAACCCTGACATCCCAGACCCTGGAATCACGATTAATGGGGAGCGGCTGCCGTGGCACCACACCACGTTCAAATACCTAGGAGTGTACATCTACAGGACGCCACAAGACATACTAGACGGCAACCTGACACGCGCCATCACGTCCATAAGATCCCAGATCGCCTTTTGGAAATCCCTACCACTCAATGTCCCAAGCAGAGTGACACTGACAAAAATGATAGTACTCCCCAGACTCTTATATTACTTCGCCAACATACCAGTGTACGTGCAAGCACACACCTTCAGAGAACTGGCCTCCATGATCAGAGACCTGATATGGAACACGGGCCGACCCAGAGTGGCCCTCCGAAAACTATATGCGCCAGTCGACGAGGGCGGCCTAGCGGTACCGAACCTCGAACTTTATTATCTGGCAGCCCAGCTACAATGGGTCACTGCTTGGCTTGCAGGAAACAACCTAGAAGACACTGCCACGGTCACGGATGTACTTTCCTCCACGAAAATACATACCTTGTTCCACCCCCTGACGCACCCAAGGAAAGCCACTCAGCTACACGCCGACGTGGCGGTACGGTGTTATGTCAGAAGCCTACGTCTCACGAAGCTGACCAAACCGTATGCCCCGGCACTCCCACTCTTAGGCACCCCCAAGTCCACCTCTATAGTCACAGAAACAGCGCTTGAACACTGGACACGCACTGGAGTAGACACTATGGCAGACCTATATGCCGATGGTGTCCTGATACCGTTTGTGACGCTGGCTACTGACACAGGTCTCCCACCAGGACAATTTTTACAGCACGCCTCCTTACTCTTAGCATACACGCAGCGGTGGGGTAACATCACTGAAGAACTACCGACGCACCAATTGATACAGAGCCTACACGTCATGGGAAACGGCACACACGTGGTGCACTGGCTACATCAGGCGCTATTATCACACACGCCACACTCGCTGCAATCACTACGTGATCACTGGGCAACTGACAGGGGGAGGGACTGGACGGATAAGGAGTGGAAAATGATCCTGTTGGGCCCCAGACACGTGCCACGAAACGCACGCTTTAAACAGATACAATTCTACATACTACATAGAGCGTACCTCTCACCCAGCACAATTAACCGCTACTTCCCGGGTGCTGCAGCCAGCTGCCCGAGATGTGCACTGGAAGAGGCAGACCTGCTACACATGCTCTGGCAGTGCCCACGGATTCAGACGTACTGGGGGGCGATACTAATGATACTGGACAAATGCACAGACATGACGATACCACACACATGGGAGGCATGTATACTAGGCCTATATCAGCGGACTTCCCTGAATAAAGCCCCCTCTCGCTTTTGGGACCTGGGCCTCCTCACGGCAAAAAGACTGCTCACGAAACACTGGAAGCGATCTACCCCACCATTACCAGAACACTGGCACACATCCCTGGACACCTGGGCGAAGGCGGAAAGCACCACCCTCCATAACGAGGAAACGGCAGGCCTACGACAGTTCCCAATCGCGACATTATGGGACACAATGCTCAACTCCTTTCACAGGGAATACCTTCTAACACGGACCACGACTAATATCACCCACCCAGACATTGCAGACGACACGCCCCCTGCTGATATTCCGTGCTGACGGATCAGATGACGCTCCCCCCTCCGCTTCCCACACACCAGATGCTCGCCATGCTAGACACATTGTCCCCCCCCCAAGCCATGCTCACTCCCTTAGTCACTTTTGAATGTCGCCCACGCCCCCCATATCGACACACCCACAACCAGACGCACACGGCTCACTCTAGCATCAACTGACCATACCCTGCCCTTCCCATTTTCTCCCTTATGTCCCCTGTCCCCTATCCTTCCCTCCCTCCATTAATGTTTATCTCAGAAAGTTATATCCTTGATATGCAAACATGGTTTGAAACGTTTGTGTGGGAAAAAATAGCCATGATGTATGAAGCGGAGAACTGCTGCATTGGGTGATATGCCCCGTAAACATGACAGACATCTCTGAGATGTGGTAAAGTATGTATTGTAACATTCATGTTTTAATTCTCCTGTACCTCTAATAAAGGATATTTAAACAAAACAAAAAAAAAAATCAGGTAGTTTCTTTCACGAGATTACCATAATAGTCAATTGTGTAAGCCGCATGCTTATAGGTTTGTGGGAGGAGAAGATTATTTAGTTCACTGTTATTGCTCAGGGTGGATTTTATTTGCATTTTGTGTTGCAATTGAGGAGCGTTTGTTAAAGCAGTGAACAATGGCAACTGATTCTCCATGTTAATTTTTTTGACCGTTATAAGACTGAGATCCTTTGATAATAATATGTCTAGGTTGAGTTCACTGATTATTAGCCATTTGATGGAATTTTCCTTGGCCAGACAGCAGTCGCAGGCAAAGGCTATAAGAGCTGCCACATGAAGTGTGTGAAAGAAGGGCAACAAGAGTTCTAAACATATTTTTGGATTCGATGTCACTAAACGAAAATTTAATACTGACCTTATCGCGTTCATATTGTTTTTATTCAAGACTCTAAATGAAAATGATAGATGTATACAGAAAAATAGAGATTATTTTTGTGTTAAAAACTTTTAAGGAAAGTTCAATAGCTCCCCCTCCACAGATGTTGGAGAATCTTTTCATGGTGTTAGCTTTCATTTCTTTGTTTGAGATGTGGTCTCCCCGTGCCAATTTGTTGTCCATGGTCAAGCTTCCATGGTGATATTTGGTTACTAATTCAATATAATTATCAGTAATTTCCCATTTTCATTGTTTATTAGACCTTCCAAACATCACGATGTTTTTTTTGCCTAAGTTAATTTCTAGGTTATTAACTCTATTGTATTCTTGAAGTTTTTTGTAAATGAGATAGCAAACCAGAGGGAGTTAATCATAGTCTGACAATGTCGTCTGCATAAGCTAAATATAAGTTCAGCTTCTGGTGTTTAGGAGAGCAACCTTGTTCATTGTCAAGATGTAACAATAGGTCAGATATATATATGGCAAAAACATTTTAGGCGCCAGAATGCACCCTTGTTTGAAACTGTTGAAGGTTTTGATCTTTGGTGAAAGGGTTCTTTCGGCTAGTTTTACTTAAAGCCAAGTTTCTTCATGAAGAGACTTAATAAAATACAGCAATGTGGTTTAAATCCACCACTTTTTAACTTTCAACCAGAGTTTTTTACAATTGACCGTATCGAAAGCTGATGAGTAGTTAATAAAGCATACAAAAAATGGATGATTTTTAATTAAGGTTGATTGTACTAGGAGCTTCAATGCGGCAGTATTGTCTAATGTAAAGCAGCCTGGCCGAAAGCTATTTAGATTGAAAGGTAATACGTTTGAGTTAATTGCTCAATCAGACATTTTATTCAACAGGAATTTTGTAAGTAATTTCCGATCAGCATCTAAAAGTGTGATAAGACGGTAGTTTTATGGGTCGTCTGTAGAGCCCTTTTTATATATCACATAAATAATGGACCCTCTTCAAGAGGGAGGAATTTGACTTGAGCGTAGATTCATTGACAATAGGGTTACAAGCAATTTGCTTCAAAGGCCAGGGTCTAGTTTAAAGATGTTCATAGGTACCCTATTCAGTTCTGCAACCCTAGAGATTTTCGAACTTTTAAACAATTCACAAATTTCCTTCCTCGAAATCCATAGATCATAATTTGCATAGGTCGGAGTAGTAGGATAAGAATGGCTGCGATGTTTGTGTAAAGCTTAGTAATATGAAAATACCACTTTTTGTTAGGAACATGAGAATAAAGGTGGGCTGTGGATTCTGGCACCATGGCTGCCCAGTGCCCAGAACGCTTTTATTTCTTTTGATCTTGCTGTATTATAGAGTTGAGTCCAGGCCGCTTCTTGTCACTTAGTCATTGTTTTATATTCTGCTTGTTACTCATTTTTTCTACCTTGATCTGTTTGTCCTGATCAAGAGAGGGTGGATGTTTTAAGAGTACTTTGATTTGGTACCAGTGTGTTTTTTCTCTGCAGTTAAAATGATATCTTCTGTTCAGAAGTGGAAGGGTAGTTGCATACGAGCTGGGGGATATGTAATTGTGAAGCGTGATTAGGAATTGTTCCCAATTCTTGCACCCATCAAAATCTGGATTAAGTCGCAAGCTAATGCGGTTCAGTCACAAGAGGGTAAATTCTTGGAGTTTAGGCAAAAAGATTTTTGAATTGAGTTAATTGTTCCACTTTATTACTTTTCTTTTTATCAGAGTCAAGGTGGTATTGCTCCAATGATTGTTGATTGGCCAAAGATCATATTTCCATTTTAAGGTGATTTGTTTGGGGTTATGATCGCTATTGTTCCCAGGAATAATCTGAAAATCTTTGCATAACGAGAGGTCTGGGGAATTGAATAAGAGTATAGTCAATTATGCTCATTGCATTTGTGCCCACAAATAGGTCCACCTGGAGTCTACCATTCACAGTATATCGGGTCTGATTTGGAATTTATGATTAAAGATTGGGAGTTGTCAGAAATAAGCTTGATTGAAACCATCTAGTTATTAAGCCTGTCGTGGCCTGGAATATTGAATGGTTAGAAACGGGAAGGGACGTCACTGTCGTGAGAGCGGAGGCTTCACATTCAGTCAAAGTTGGTGAGTGATCCTGGGAAGTGGTTGGGATTGCTGATCTTTGAAGTTGCAGTCAGGATGGAAACAGTCACGAATTCCAATTTGGTTTGTTGACTTGAGCAATAGCAGACTGCTGCCCTCCATAGGGGCTTCGCGGGGCTGGGTAACCACCGTGTTGTTTGGTGTTACTTTGTTGCTATTGGCATCTGGATGTACTCTGAAAGGATTTGGTATTTCATCTGATAAAGTGATTGGTTGGTTTGGAGTTTGTTATTCAAAACCCCTTACAGGCGCCGCAGCTGGCAGGGAATTAAATTAATCGAACTGAAGTCCTCCATAAAGAACCAAATAGAGTTTCCCAGCTGTGTACACCATATGAAGTATCTGAGATCACTCAGCTGTTTAAAAAAAAAAAAAAAAATTGTGTGTTAACCTACCTTGTAAAGCGCTCTGATACTCTTGGGTCCAGTAGCGCTATATAAAACCTTTTAAATAAATACATAAATAAAATAAATACTTTCAAGAACCAAATTGAGGTTCCCAACTGTTGATACTCCGAATGAAGAATGTGAGTTCATTCAGCTGTTGTGAACACTGACAAATCAAACTGATGTCTTTCAGCTCTTGTGCTCTTGAATGAAGAATCATCATGAGGGCTCCCAGCTATAGCGTGTGCAGAATGAAGACATGAATTGAGGTGTTCCGCGTGTTGTGAAGGAAAAATCATAGTGAGTTTCCCAGCTGTTGTGTACTGTTAATGAAGAAACCAATTGAGGTCTTTCAGCTGTTGTGTGTGCAAAATGAAGAAACAATGTGAGGTCTCCAGCTGTTGAGTGTTATGGTTATGTATGAAAAATTATATTGAGATCTCCCAGCTGTTGTGTTGTCAGTGAAGAATGGACTTGAGGTTCCCTGCTGTTATCTACTCTGCATGAAGTAATCAATTGAGGTCTTGCAAGCGTTGTGTGTGCAGAATAAAGAATCAAGATGAGGTCTCCACCTATTGTGTGTTATGAAAATCATATTGAGGTCTACCAGCTATTGTGTGTTGTGAGTTAAGAATCGAATTAAGGACTTCCAGATGTTGTTTTTTAATTAGTAAGTAGATCAGTGGAAGAGTAATCAAGAATTTTGTTTCAGATATGCTGAAAGGAGCTGCATTTTGCTGCCACCTCTGCAAGTCACCATATATTGTTAATCCAGGGCGTAGAGGGAATTGCGTCAAAACATCCAATTCCCAACCCTCTACACGTCGCAGAAGGGACCCGACCACCGGCCAAGTGCTCCTCTTGTGCAATGCTTGTGGTAAGAGCTGACATTGTTGTGCCTTTCCTTTACTATAGCTATGCATTTCTAAATAATTATCTTTCGTGGTGTATACATTTAAATTGGTGATTTTCTGTCCATCCCTTTATCCCACTCTCCTTCCCTCCTTATTTAGTGCTTCTTTCCTTGCTTCCCTCCTTTCTCTCTTCTTCCTGTTTCCCTTACCTCTTCATCTTCCATGCAGCCTACCTTTCCTTCCATCTTGATTCCACTTCCTCTTTATAACTTCCATCCTTGTGTAAATAAAAAGCAGACACATGGGATAGCTCATAGAAATCTAACATGTTTTATGTAAAATTGGCAGCAAGCATGAAAATGAGCTAAAGGCATAGTGCTATATCAACGGACTAGAGCTTCGCCTCCTGGTCAGTTGTTGCATGTTATGCTAAAATCCATACATGTTGGTGCTACATTTATCAATGTAGACTATTGGAGGAAAGAACATGTGTGGGGTAAAACATACAGATTGCCACCAATGAGTGGGTCCTGGGCCCTTCTTGTGGCACAAATGTGAGACGGCCTTTAAAACTAGATTCAGCATTCTCAAGTAAAATTGCTGACTTCACTAATTTGTGCTTCTTGCCAGGTTCAGAACGATGCCATGCTTACAATTTGACTAAAGTATGCCATGTACCACATAGAAGAATAAAATGGAAGTGCATTTAAAATACATGCAAATTTGAAATAATGCTATGTCTCCATTGTGTTTAATTTCAATTGTTAATACAAACAAAATGGCAAATGAAATTCTACCTTCACACCTCCTAATCTTTTTCACTTGAATTCTTTCCTACTTCATCCCTTATGTACTCTTGTGTACTTGAATACTTGTGCCCTCCTTTCTTTACTTTTGTTTGTTAAATCTTTCTCGAGCCATCCTTCTCTACTCTTCCTTCCTTTCATCCTTCATTGCCTTCATCTTTCCAGACTCTTCCTTTCTTAAATCCTTTCAATCTTCATTCCTTACTGTTACGTACTTAAATCCATGTGTACTTTAATAATGTTTTATATTTTCTTACTAAATCCCTCATTACATCATATTTCCTTACAGTTCCTTCCAGTCTACCTTGTCTTTCGTTTCATTCTTTTTTACTTCCATCATTGCTGCCATTATTCTTTATTTTTGTTAATGAGAACCTTACTTCCTTTCCACCGTCTAATTTTTTCTTCCTTATTTCAGTCTTTTGCACTTAAATCGTCCTTATGCCATACTTCTGTACTCTTCCTTACTTCCTTACTTCTATTCTTCATTACTTCCATCTTTCCTAATTCTTTCTCATTTCCACCTTTCTCTGCTTCCATTTTCACGTTCTAGTTGGTACTTTAATACTCCCTTATTTCCATCTTCCCGTACCCCATTTTTACTAAAATCCTCCCATACAGAATTACTGTAGCAAAACTATTGCTAATTGGTGTGGATAATTATTCCTGCTGTAATTCTACCAGTAGCAGATTTGCTACCTCTGGTAGAAATGGCATTTTTTACGCTACCCCCGCCTCAAAATCATACAACATATTTTACAGCACACCGCCTCTAAGTCAGGCAGGCATTTACATAACAGTCCTGACTCTGGCATAAAAGTTGATTGGTGTTCGTTTGACATCAACCAGTTATCGATAAAATTTCTACTTTGGTACTCCATAGTCAAATCTCAGGTCCCAGGAACCTTTTACAAACATATTTTATTCTCCTTAGCTGTATTGGCACCCCTATTGGAATCCCTCAGAAACCAATTGCCCTTTCACAACAGTGTAGACCTGGTTCGGCCACTGAACAAGGGTCAAAGTCTTGCAGTGAATGAGCCAGGTGCTCCGACCAAGAACAGAAAATAAGCAGAGGTGTAAGGCCTACATTTTGTTGTTTTCAGATCTTGCTCTTCTCCTAGACCATAAGCCACAAATAGCATGTTACTGTGGGACCAAAGGGTGAGACAAGGCATCTCCCTGTGATAGAGGTCATATCATTCCTACCACCACATGGTGTTTTGGTGTCTCAACATCAGGCGGGCAACTAGAGCCAAATTTCGGGGGGGGGGGGCTGAAAAATATTTGGGGGGGGGCTAATTCTGCCAACCATAGACAGAGTGGCTGTAAGAAGGGGTGAACACACAACAAAAGCCTTATTTACAAGTAAATGGTCTTTTAAAGACCTGTTAAGTACTCAGGTGCGGCTGCAATTAGATGCTCGCCAGCCCGCGAAGCTGTCTCCGCCCGGGCTGACACACACGACAGTGGGGGCTGAAGCCCCGTGAGCCCAATGGGTGTTGCGCGCCTGCTCAACATCATGGGCTTCGATAATCCTCGATCATGCGCTATATCAGTCCCAACTTACCTCTTTAGCTCTAATAAGGGAACTGGAAGTACAATACAAAGTGGTCACAGTGGTAACCAACTTAACGCAACACGCAGTTTGATAGTTCAAAACATTATATTTTCATTTCACATGAATGAGAGTTTATTTGCACAGTCTCCATTTGATAATGAAAGACAGCAAAGTTGTCAAAACATTTTAAAATGGTGCTCGGAATGGGGGATACAGTGCTCGGAAGGAATTATGTGCTAGTGAGGGTAATGGGAAAGGAAAGGCAATGTGCAACAAACAGTAGCTGCAACAGACAATGCTGACACCTACTCAGCCTAGTAATGGCAATTTAATCACAACAAACATAAAAAAAATAGACTCAGGTAGATAATCTCTGATGTCTGCGTTTGAAAAAAAGAAGAAGCTGTCGACGTTTCGACCCCTGATTGTGGTAAAGGTAATTAAATCCTTATTCTGGGGTCTTCATCAGAACTCAAGATAGTGAGGGGGTTGAGAGAGAAAGAGCTCCGAAGGATACCAGCGTGAACAATCAGGCTGCAAAATGAAAGAAGGTGGGCTCTAGGGCTCTTGGAAATGAATCTATGGAAATGATGGGCTCCTATATCACACCATAAACCGATATGTGGGTAAAGACTTCACACCAGATACAACTTGAATAATAACCACCACTTGGAAATCCAAGTTGGGTTCAATATAAACCAAGTAGGTCGCAATTTGCTTATATTTGTGTTGGATCGAATGAATCTGACCCATCTGCCTGACTCTCAGCAAGTGAACTGGAAGAGCAGATAGTTCGAATGTTTGGCTCAGTGATAACGAATATATGACTTCAGTGGTGCCTGTGGAAATTTGATTCAAAATTGTCATTTTTAAAAGCCTATGTGGCACCTTAGTTGAAGTGCGTTTCCTGGAGGATTGTACGTGACTAAGTTAGCATAATATAGTCTATGCCACGAATCAAAGGAAGAAATACAGAAGCCTCCGGGTCAACAAAATCAAGTAGGCAGACTCTCTCTTTGCCTTAAGAACAATATCACATAACTCATGCCCTACAATACTCTACAGGCTCCTGGTGGATCAGAGGATCAAATTCAAGTGCTTGTGCACATCTATTAGGTCTACAGTAGCATTAGTTCTGAATACCTACTAAAGCTCTTACACCCTTAGCCATAATTGCGGATAGGAGAAGATTAACCTGATATTTCAATACACTTTCAATTTAAATAAAAATTGGAGGTAAAATGTGGATCTCAGAATTCACAGCACTGAAATAGCCTTAGCCCACAACTAAGAAACAAATCCAGACTTCAAAAGATAAGAAGAGTGGCATACCACAAAAGGGTGGACTCCTTTTGGAAGTGGAGAGGGCCTCCCTGAAAGGTAGAGGCATCTTGTTGGAGTACAGGGTCTTCATCAGTGGCAGGTGACACGGATCAAGAGTGGCAGGCGGAGGGCAAATGGGAAGCTGGTGTAACAATAAAGGAAAGAAAAAACGTATCTACTCGCTGGTTCCTCGCCACGTTTCTGCTCCGAAGTCCCTCGCTCCGTTCCGGAGCAGGAAGCACACCCAGGCTCCCCATAGCCAATCACAACGCTGCAATGCAAAGTGCGTATTAATGTTTGGCTGGCTCGAGATGGCCGGCTAAACATTCATGCACACTTACAAAGTGTGCTCACCACTCCCCCTGCTCCTGTCGTCAGAGCAGCCCCACCCCGCCCTGCAAAGCTGCAGCAGTAGGAACAAAGAAAATGATAATAATGCCTACAGCAACAGCAGTTTGGTTCTTTTAGGACTCCATTCTCCCTCCATCTGTGTGTCTCTCCAAGCTTCCTCTCCAGACCACGCAACAGCACTCGGCTACATCGTTCACTCGCAGCATTCCTGACACCAGTTCGGATATAGAGGGAATTCAAACTCACAAGATACTACTCACCTCTTCATTACAGAGAGTGTATGGGCATTCTTTGAATGTCACTTTTTAAGCTGTTCCTATTGGTTGACCACAGTTGACACATTACATCAGTCTTCCTTTATGGTTTAATTCTTTTTATTGGACAATGTAGAAGGCAAATTCCCATTCAACGACCACGCAGGGCCCACTTCAGAAATCAACAAATAACACGTATGATCACACCCCCACCCCGATCAGTCTTCCTTTAAAGAACCTTGATCGATGTACATCTGTCTTTGGGACGTGTGTTTTTTCTCCTGTAGGTCTCTCATTTGGCAAGACCGTGAAAGCAAAGGTCACCGTCCAGGATGCAATGCCTGATGAGCGGAAGGAGCACGAAGCGCAGCTGCAGAGCTTTGCATTAGCCATGGTTCAGCTGCTTGGGGATCAGGATGCTGCCAACCTTTGCTGCCCATCATATCACAAGAAGCCCTGCCTGTGCCTACAGACCTATCTCAAATCTCCAGGTGGGCAACACAATACATACTAGGAGATAAAATTGCTTATATTGTTTAAAAGAAAAAACGAGTCTGCTATGTTAAGTTGCAAGTACAAGAAGCATTGACAAAGACAATTTGTTTTCAAATATATTCCATAGTCATTACAACTTTAAAAGTAACAAAAAGTAAGAAGCATTGTAAAAACCAACAAGTCTCACTATTGGGACGGGTTGGCTTTTCTAATGATTTTTAGGGATGCTGTACAGCTGTAATATACCTGCCGGCCTTATTTTTGTAGTCCTGGGCGACACACTTGCATGGGCCTTCAAAATGATGAAGGCACTTTTTTCCATTTTATTTAGCAATCTAAGTTGGATCAGTAAATTAAAAAGTAGATAAACTTTTTTCATTTTTTTTTAGGCTCCGGTGTGGGGGAATAGCACGGAGGGCTCAGGTGAGGGGAAGCAAAATGGAGGGCACTGGTGGGCAAGAAAGCAATATGGGGGCGAGAAAAAGCACTGTGGAGGTCAGGACCGGAAGCAACACAGAGGGCCTGAATGGGCAAGGAAACCATAATGGTGGGTGAAACAACACAGGGGGCATTAGAGAATAAGCAACACAGAGAGTGTGGGTGCGGTAAGCAGTGCGGGGGCAAAGCAGCACAGGTGCGAGAGGAACATGGAGTATGGTGGGGTAGAAAAGCACACGGACTACATAGAGGGACGTGAAACAATTGGTGGAAGCACAGAGGCGAGAAAGCTACATGGGTGAGAAGGAAATTAGTGTGTGCTCAAGAAAGAGCGGGCGGAGAAGAAGTGCACAGTGCAATACGGAGCTTGGCAGAGGGAGGAAGAGCAGTACTTGAAGGAGACAGCCGGAAAAGACATGGACTCTTGTCCAGTGCTAAATCAGTAAGGAAAAAGAAGTGCTTCAAAAGTGAGCAGTGGAAGGACACAAGTAATGCGTCCATGCTCCAGTGGCGGGAGAACCAAAAGAAGAGGAATTAAAGCCCACACAAGCTGATGATTAAAAAGCGAGCACATGAGTGTGACAATAAAGCCAACCAATGGTAAGCAGTCCACGGGTTTTACAAACACTATAAGCAGACAATAGATGTTTTCTCCAACAGAAAGCTTGTGCTGTCTGGTAGACGAGACCTAAAAATGGCACCATCTAAAGGCGGTGTAGATATATTTGCAAAAGAAACAAGCTTAAATGACCCATCACAAAAATAAATGTTACAAATACATGAAATGAAAGTAGAAATTAAAGCAAAGAACAGCCCATCAGTCCTGGAACTGAAGTGAACTTTTTAGATGGATGTGCATAAGCGAATGCTGTCACTCACAGTGAAGAGAGCCAAAGGCTGAAGTGTGGTGAGTCATTACCCTATGCTCAGTGGCGGGCCGAAGCAAAATCTGAATAAAACTTTGACAGGCCAATGTATGAAGAGGGCTGTTTGAAAGTGCCCTTATGTAAGGAGATAATGTAGACATGAGATAGGCAACACACTTAAACCTGTCTCTACACCCGAGCTAAAAATTAACCAACTACATACTCTGGTTCTCACATAATCCTATTTGCATAACAAAATGTATTTCAATTGGTTTACAATTTATATCAGAAAATGTTACTTCCATTGTGTATGGTGCAAGGTAAGATCGATTGATCACCTACACACCAGATTA
This sequence comes from Lissotriton helveticus, assembly GCF_964261635.1. Lineage (NCBI taxonomy): Eukaryota > Metazoa > Chordata > Amphibia > Caudata > Salamandridae > Lissotriton > Lissotriton helveticus. Next base: position 140,189,511 of record NC_136065.1, on the reverse strand, counting down.
GATTTGTTTTTATTCAATGATGAGCCAGGGCGAAAAACGTAAACACTTAGACCCTCATTACGAGATTGCCATAAAAGGGTGGGGTGCTTACCACATGTGGAAAATACCTCCTATTCTGATTTTTTTGTTAAAGAAAATGTAGCATAACTCTCCCGAATCAGCATGGTTTGCCTTTTTTCCAGGCCTTTTCCCCCAAAACATTTGCAGGTTTGACCTGCCGGAATTTATCAGGGGAAAACTATGAGAGTGGGATAAATATCACATAACTCCTCATTCAAATTCCTGTTTTTGCACGGTGTTCGGCATTTAACCCTCAACTCATAATGAGAGCAAAAATATTTAAGTTTTACAATATCTGACCAAATCCAACTTAAGATCATAAAGTTGTGGGGCAGGTTGCCTGCTCAGATCCCCACCTGGAGGCTGTACACTGAATTACTTCATGATGCCTCATTTGTAACCACCATTAGTGAAACGGTCACACATTAATTAAATGGGAATGTGGGGTCTGCTACAGACAGGACATTAGAATGGGATGCATTTAAAGTGGTAATGCGGGGACTCTGAGTCAAGACCACATACAATGGAGTGGATCATCTCGTTCCTCGCCGGAAGAACACAAAGAGTCCGCCTCCCCCCGTTTCGCTCCGAGGCCACCGAAGTCATCTGCGGCATCCCGCAAGGATCTTCACTCAGCCCCACCCTCCTCAACATCTACATGAAACCTCTCGCAGCCATCGCACGCCAGCACAACCTCAACATCATCTCTTACGCCGACGACACCCAGCTGATCCTCTCCCTCACCAGAGACCCCGACACCGCCAGAACCTGCCTACACGAAGGGATGAAAGACGTCGCCGAGTGGATGAAGGACAGCCGCCTGAAACTGAACTCGGACAAGACGGAAGTCCTCATCCTGGGATCTTCGCCCTCCGCCTGGGACGACTCCTGGTGGCCCCCAGCCCTGGGCACCGCACCCAAGCCAACCGACCACGCACGCAACCTGGGCTTCATCCTGGACCCCTCCCTCTCGATGACCAGACAAGTCAACGCCGTCTCCTCATCGTGCTTCAACACCCTGCGTATGCTTCGCAAGATCTTCCGCTGGATCCCGACCGAGACCAGGAAGACTGTCACCCAGGCACTCGTCACCAGCCGACTGGACTACGGAAACGCCCTCTACGCCGGAACCACAGCCAAGCTACAGAAAAGACTCCAGCGCATCCAGAACGCCTCCACCCGACTCATCCTGGATGTCCCCCGACGCAGCCACATCTCCAGCCACCTGAGGAACCTGCACTGGCTCCCCGCCGACAAGAGGATCACGTTCCGGCTCCTCACCCACGCACACAAGTCTCTCCACGACCTGGGCCCCAAGTACCTCAACGACCGCCTGACCTTCTACACGCCCACCCGCCAGCTACGGTCCTCCAGCCTTGCCCTCGCAGCCGTACCACGCATCCGAAGAGCCACCGCCGGAGGAAGATCCTTCTCTTACCTGGCTGCCAAGACTTGGAACTCCCTCCCCATCCACCTTCGGCTGACCCAGGATCATCTCGCCTTCAGGAAACAACTCAAGACCTGACTGTTCGAGCAGTAGCATACCCCTCCCCCCAAGCGCCTTGAGACCCTCCCGGGTGAGTAGTGCGCTATACAAATGGCATGATTGATTGATTGAGTGTTAAGTTCACGCTGACAAAAGACATAACTGAATCTAAGCAATGTATTTTGGAGGCAGAAACCCTATCTGTAAATGATTTAGAAGCACTACAATGTCACATAGAATTGAGAAAGAAACATACTGACCTAGTAGACAGACTGGAGAAAATGTTGTTTCAGGTCTGAAACTGGGCCACATTTTGCCTATTCCCTGTTAGACACATGACAGAGGTAGAACATTGGGCAGTTCCAACCTCCAGATTGGAAAGGAAGTTTGATAGTTTCACGAACCTGGGAGTGAACATTTATTACAAAGATAAAGATCTTATAAAAGGTAATCTGGGTAAAGTATTTGCCGTGACATGGCAGTCCATCATGTTTTGGATCACATCCCCTCTTTCACCAATGGGAAGGATTGCCATAGCCAAAATGCTATCTTGCCCAGATTGCTGAACTTCTTTGTAGCACTACCTATAAAGTTAACTAAGGGGTTCTTGCAAAGGTTTCACAGTGCACTGTGCAGTCTAATAAGGGGAACAGGCAGGAAAAGGGTCTCACTCCATAAAACACAAAAAACACCTTGTGCCTCGAGCAATGAATTATACTGTGCAGTAGCTCAGTTGCAATGGCCCAATATAGAGAGGAACATTGTCTTACAGGGTCTACAGGGACTCAACCCATGGACTGGTCGATGAGCGCAGCAGTTGTTACAACCAAACTGAATAAACTAGCAGAGGTGACCAAATATTGTTGGCATAAATATTTGCAGTTAAGGAGGCAGCTTCCCACGTATTCCTCAGATATGCCAGTAGGGGTGCACCATCATATAAAAGCATATGTGCCACACATGATAGGAGAATATGGGCAAAAGCTGACTTAACAACGATGGAGGATATGTTTGAAAATTTCACTCAATGCATGTGCAAGAGCCATGTATGGTATACAACAGTGTCAGTTCTGGACATACAGTGTATTTGCCAGGCTAGTAAGGCATCTCTGTAGCCAATGTCAGAATGAACCACGGAAATCCGAGGTACTGCATCTTCTACTAAAACATGGGTGTGGGGGAAAACTGTTACTTTACTATATAATGTACTGTTATTGCAATTTTTCACGTAATTGTCTGCACCCAGAACTAGGTGGGAAGATGTACTGGACAGGCAATGTTGGATAGACAATGGGTGCAGTCATTGGAATATACAGAGAGTGCATCCATAACACCTAGACTGACATATATGCAGTTTAATTATCTTTACTAATCTTATCTTGCCCCAGAAAGCATGAGCTTAATGTTTAGGGGTGCCTCATGGAAATGCCCTAGATGTATGCAAGCAGAGGTGGACGTTTACCATATGGTATGGTTGTGTCCAATAATACAGTTTTGGGCACAGATTGTGGCTGAAATATAAGACTTGCTTAGGAAGGTAATGTGCCCTGAACCCATGAAATGCCTTTTGGATATAATGCCTAGAACAAAGAAAAATAAGTATGCACCCAAATTCATAGACGTAATTTTTATTCTGGCCAAAAGACGTACTGATATGGCCAGAAATCTTCTAGAGCTCTGGTTATACACACCTGGCATGGAGATCTGAGGAAATGGGCTAATGCGGAAGTGTACATCCAAAAAGTGGGTTACTGTTCCTATAGGGACACAATTATTGTCCACACAGAAAAGGAAAGGAAGAGAACAGAGGAGTCTAGGTTCTGATCTCACAGAAAGAGACAATCACAGATTTTGTCTCTTGTTGCCCTCACACATCCCAAAGGATGTCATGCTTTATACTTGGGCATTGCTCCTCGTCGGGCCAGCGCTGCAATGCCCTAAGGGTCCTCCGGAGAGTCACTTTGGCAGAGATCTTTTAATTACGCCGTATGATGAGTGAGGGTGGGAGATTTTTCAGTGAAAAAAGGGTTCGTAAAAAAGGGTGAGTGAGTGAATGACAAACTGGCTATGGGATACCGTAAAGTTTTTTTTATTATGTTGGTTCTCCTGACAGGCTAAAAAAAAAACCTGTAGGTTATGTGTTACTGACTGGGTAATGATGTACCCCAGTAACTATCAGGTCGACATGTTTCTTGCCCTCCAGTGGTCAAAAAAGATCCTTGGCGCTTCATCAGGACCAAAACGGGTAATTTTAAGATGTGAAAATCAAATAAACAAATAAAGAACCCCTATTTTAAAAGAAGAGTGGTCCCCCTTGTGAAATCTACAGGGTGGCCTCACCTTGTTATAACTGCTCTTGTTGCGACCTAGAAAAATCAGGGGAAGATAAAAAGCACACAGACAATACATAGACAGACATGAAAACATAGTTATTGTATAGTTCTCAATGGTGAGATGGTGGATGGCATCTAATCCCAATCATTTACTCTCTTGCTAGGCAGGAGAGAGGTGCTGTGAGTGCCCAAATAGGGTGTCAAATAAGAGCGCCAAATACATTCACTCTGTGCACACACTCACTGTTGTGAGTCAGCGCTGGGTCTCCAAACGGAGTTCACACTCATTAGATAAGTTGGTGATAAGTATAATCATAATGACAGGTTGCCATTACGGGGTAATGCACATAACCTAAACCGCTACATTCCATGCATTCATACCTATTTGTAAAGTTCCGATCGCTCCATAGGCTATCGTATGTCCGCCCGCACCGAAACGGGCTATGGATGGTAGAAGGGAACAGAAAAAAGAACAAATGGAATTGAAGGGGCTGTGTAGGGGGCCCTACTTTAGTGGCTGTTCGGACAGACTTGCAGGTATTTGGAAGGGACTGATGCGTGTTCCTTTGTAGTTTATTGTGTTTCGCATGGTGCGTGGATGGGAAGACCGTATATGGTGTAAGTCGCTTAGCATGAGCGACCTGAGGCGGAAGACACTCAATCAACTATTTTAGTCTCTAGAATGCTGGTTTGTAGTCCCAGTGTCCATAGTTTAGTGGATCAGAGTTCTATCCATGGGATGTCGTCATTTAGTCCCTTTTTATGAGTTTGAAGGCAATGGACCCATCGCAGTTCACGTCTTAGTAAGACTCTGGTGCTCCAGGTTGGATCGGCTTCTATGATAGTCCACTTGATGTCATCAATGCCCAATGATGAAGCAGCATGACATCCTATGGGATGTGCAAGAGCAACAAGATACAAAATCTGTGATTGTCTCTTTCTGTGAGATCAGAACCTAGTTCTCTTCTCTTCCTTTTCTGTGTGGACATTAATTGTGTCCCTATAGGAACAGTAACCCACTTTTTGGATTTAGACTACTACTTGGAGCACGGGTACTGAACCTTAACTACCTCCTAGTCACCCCCCCCCCTCCTTTAATTAACAGACTAATGTGGAAGTGGACATGTTAACTAAGCTGTACAAATTGAGTACGATATAGGACCGATAGATATAGCATTGTAGTCCAAGCCTGATACGAGACCTCATTAAACAGGGCATGTGGCTCTTGCTGGATGTCTGTTGGCCGTGCAAGCTCCCAGGAAGGATATCCCCTCGTGCACCAATGTAACCCCAACGGGCCTGATAGTTGGTGAGGAATATGTAACTGAGATCAGTTATCTGGATGCCCACTTACATTAAAGTGATATGCATTACTTAAAAATTGAACACTGTAAGCTTGTGGCTTGGGCAATCCAAATGGACATTGTTTAGAATGGTGTCACAGAGTAAACAAACAGATTGTTCTATAATAATGCTTTTAACATGACCTTGATGTCCAGATGTTTAATTTGTGTGCCATTGGTAATTTTTCTTTATTCTGGACTATTTACTATTATTACTTTCATCCACCCAGGACCCTTGGCCAATTAAAACAGCTCTATGTGGTTTGTGAGGACTCTTGGATATTCTCAGTGGTGCAATAACGACTCAGTCAAAATCCCCTTGTCCAATGAGGACATCACATTGGGGGTTTTGGTTCTCAACAAATGTGAACATAGGAATAATGTGACCTTGAGTTGGCAGAAAGGTCATTAGTTTACACATCATGTCTTTTGTTTGCTGAGAATAAGTCTAATGAGGTTGATGCTTTGATTGATAATGCCACTGAATCTCTACCTGTGTTTTAGGGTTCACTGATGAGGAGTGTTCAGGCCGAGCGGTAGTACTCCTGCGTCTTTTCAAGGAGGCCAGACGACTGAAAGCGCAGAAGTTCAGCTGTGAAGCTGCAGATCAGCCACCTGAGTGTGCCAAAAGGCAAGGGTTTTGGCTTACTTTATCTTCTGATGTAAGTCCTAATCTATACATTTTAGGAGCTAAAGCTCTCCTTTAACCCCATCTCCCAGGGCCGGCTCACATACTAACTCTAGCTGTAGTCTTTTTAGGTCTGGAATTAGACAATACCTTTTGATTCTTCTAAAATATACTTGCTTATCCTGCCATCTGCCAGCATTTTACATTCATTGATCTGCTGTTTTGCCATTCATAGTTTGCTTTTGCCCACCACAATTTATACAGTGCATAGGTCCATTTGAGCCATAGGCTCTTTGTACTCTGGGTGACCTCATTCTGCTTGTGCACAGAATGCATATTCGCCAAACATTAACCCCTTAAGTGCCTAGGACTGCTTTATTTATATATATATAATACTATATTATATATTATAGTACATAATATAACATTTAATATATTATACATTATACCCTGTGAGGGCATGGCAGCTCTCCAGGTACCAGTCCCTTGCTGCCACTTGCAGAGTGCTGCATCCTACATTTTTAAATGGGTTTCAGAACATGATACAATGGCTGCATGTGTGTGCCTGTGCTTCTATAAAACTTACTTGCAAAAATATTTCAAGACAGTGGCTGCTTTCGCATTTGCATGCATTCTATTTGTTTGTAACAAAGATTTACAAAAACATTTTAAAAAAAGTTTAAAAACACAAACATGGCCAAAGATGTTTGCACACCATACAGTCATGAGTGCAGGGTTACTTCAAGATAATCAGGCTCAAAACTGGGTTTGGAAGGACAGCGAGCACAGTCAGCCTACCCCTAAGCTGCTGTTACACAATTAGGCCGCTTTACTCTGTGCGTTTAAGTTACACAACTCTCGCCGTGCACAAAACGGTTGAAAAGGACAACATCACCAAACTTAGGTACCAGGGGAGAAACGGGGAAGGCAATGAGACAGAGTCAACTTCAGGGTTGGATTGGGATCAAACATAGGCCCGGGCACCCTAAAAAACGTGGCCCACATTTGCGGTCTGTGCCTTTTCACAAAAAACTGCTTCAGTGTTTTCAGTATTATGAAAAGAAGGAGGGGGTATATTATTAAAAGAAGGATGGGGGTGTCTCTAAAAAAGGCACGTTTTCTTATCTTCATGGAAATTTTAAAAAAATTCAGGACTCTGTGTGCTTGGATTAGTTCACGATGGTGAACCATACCTGAATATAAGTGAGGCCACTTCTGCTCAGCCCCCCTGCCCAATTTGCATACATTAATGTGCCGGCCCAGCGAGAGACTGGGAATGAGATCTACACCCTGTTGGTAAAAGGGAGGTAATAGAGGCCCATCTGCCTCCGGAAAGGCCTCTCAAGCCCCTACTGGGCCACAAGTGGGATCTGAACAGCACAGACACAGCCCAAATCGGCCACCAAGCTGGGCAAAAAAGCGTCCCACAGCTGCAACTCAGATACCGGCCCATTGCCCGCGTGTCTGCCTTACCAATCCTACCCTGGTATACTCTAACATGTTTCATCTGTTTCATGGGACGGCACCACTCTGGATGTCATGATAAGATGAGATGCGCTGGAAGACAGAACGTATTAAGAACCAGCCAAACAGCAAGAACAAATGAGAAGTAAAACAAAGCTTACCGGTTTCCGCAGTGGATTTTGCTATGACAAGTCGGGAGCCACGCTGAATTACGGGCCCTTTTCCTGTACACTTCTGAACACACACACACAGAACTCTACAAGATATAGGGAAAGAGACCGCACAACTAACAATACTAGGTGGGTAAGAGATATGCATCCATTCTTATATAAACATATCAGGAGAATAAATATATCCATCTATAGAAATGTGAAATTAAAAGTGTGTTAGATATCAGGAATAACACATACATGTCTAACCTACAAATGTACTTATCCTAGACTCGCATTAATTTAAGTGCTGAAAGAGAAATGGCAGTCCGTGCATAGCTAAAGTGCAGTGGACCAAAAAGGCAGACGTTGCCATACCAAGCCCAACTAACGGACTGCTATCATAGTGGCCTGCATCCACTAGGATCAAATTTAATTTTCCCGTAAATCCATAGGTGCTCTTTCACTTACGCTTTAAATAATAGCGCTCATGGAATAACTCCTAAGACAGCATGTTATTGCACCAGCCCAACTATGTAGGTGTGGTATTCTATGACATGTTGTTAGAACTCATGATGTCAGGAATGATGCGAATAGAATCTCTGTGTGGAGTTCGGGGATTGTATGCTGAGCTGCTGTTGGAAGAAGACGTCCTTCTTCCTGTGGATGTTAAGCTGTTCTGCCATTTAATAAATACACAAGCTGGAACCTACTGCAAACGTGTGTTGATTTACCACACAATTACTGGCGACGATCGGGATCAGCAATTCTTTGGAAAAAGAAAGTAGTATCACAGCGGAACAGCGTTCACACGTAGCTTCTACCTTATATGAAGCTAAGGACATTCTTACCGAATTGGGTAACGTACTGCCACTCATAACCGAAAAAAAATATATATTTTTCTTGTTTTCTTTGCCTACGCGGTGGAGTTAAGATCGTTTTACGGCTTACCTGTTGCCGTTGAGTCTTTCAAATAGCCTGAGCATTCCAGCGCGCTCCAGGACTCGAGGAGCTCATCTTTACCTGACACTCGCTCCTTCTTGCCGCTGCAACCTAGCGCAAAGCATTGTGGGCACTAACCTTCAACCCGGTGACGCGCTGACGTCACAGGCGTGCCACCATTTTGAAATTCTTCGAAATTCATCGAAGTAAACAAAGAACTCACCGGCCATCACTAATTCATGCCTACTTAACTAATTATTTATTTTCGAGTGTGCAGTTCCTTTACAGCGATTAAAAGGTAAATTTTTTGTTTTCCTCATACTTGTAAAATTCAATTTATTAATTTCTAATTCAACAAAAGAAATGTCGAACATTGCTGCCCCCCCTCATTTCCTACAAACAGCAGGTGATCCCAGCATCGAATGGGACTTGTGGTTTCCCATGTTCCTGGCCTATGTAGATGTCCTGGAAAAGGAAGGCTGCTCTGCTAAACGCAAATTAGCACTTTTGCGACATTGTTTGGGAGGGGCTGGAATTAAAGAATTTGACAATCTTCCTCCAATTGAAGATGCTGGTGACATTGATGTTTTTGAAAAAGCAACCAGACAAATGAAAATTCGATTTGGCAAGAAAATAAACACTGTCATGGAAAGGTTTAAGTTTTACTCTCGCATTCAAAAACAAGATGAGTCCATAGAAGACTATGTTTCGGCACTACGCTCTTTAGCCTGTCATTGCTCTTTCGAAACAATATCCTACGAACAGGTTCTTAGAGACCAAATAATGATGCGAACAAAGAGCAAGAAAATTCAGGAGAGACTTTGGCTTGGAACAGAAACCACCCTTAATGCTGTCATTAATATAGCCAAGGGTATAGAACAGTCAGAGTTGTTTGTATCAGAAATTAGGGGCTCTAATATCAAACCCTCAGTTCCTGAACCAGAAGTGTCTTTAGTCAAAAACCAATCTAACCCTAACTTTTCTTCTAGGAATGTTTTGAAAAAAGACAGCGAAAAGAAACCTAATGAAATCAAAACCTTCTCAGATAACCGATTTAGCCAAAAGAAAATAATTTCATGCTATCGTTGTGGCAGTTCCAACCATGTTGGCAATTATAAAGGTTGCCCTGCCTGGGACAGAGTTTGTGTGAAATGTAAACGTAAAGGTCACTTTGGAAATGTTTGTCGTTCTACACAAAGGGTGAATTATGTTTCACAAGAGGAGGAGGAAGTTCTCAATAGTTTCAATTGCATCCTTTCTGTGGATGAGGTTGAATTGGACGAATTTCCCTCTTATCCTATTCTAGTTGATGGCATCTCCATTGAACTAATGATGGACTCGTGTTCACGATATTCCATCATAGGGTTAGATTTGTTTAAAAGTTTCTGGAACAATAGGGAACTTTGTGTTCCAGACATTCATCCTGGTGGTTACTCAGGCAAGAAGATAGAATTGGAAGGATATTTCTGGGCCAAACTTCAAGTAAAAGATCGTGTTACCAATGGGAAGGTGTATGTAGCCACTAAAGGGGTAACTATTTTAGGTTGGCCACACCAGCGAGAATTAGGCATCAAACTAGATCCTAATGCCAATCCCCCTGTATGTTTCATAGAGCCTGAGGTAAACTTACTATCCAATATGAAAGATTCTTGTTTCATTAGCAATATAAAAGATAAATTTCCAAATGTTTTTAAAGATGCTCTTGGCAAGTATGCAGATTTCAAACATAAGATTATACTCAATGAGAATGCAGTGCCAGTTAGACACAGGGTAAGGAATGTCCCCTTAGCTTACAGAGATAAACTCAAAGGTATTTTGGATGATCTTGTTTTAAAGCATATCATTGAACCTATTGAGTCTTCCCCTTGGGTTTCCCCCGTGGTTTTGTCTCTCAAGAGCTCTGGAGATCTCCGTCTCTGTGTGGACCTTCGAAGTCTAAACCAGGAAATATGGGTTGACAAACATCCACTACCGAATATCCATGAGTTGATTTCATCTTTGTCTGGTGCCACTATGTTCTCAACGATAGACTTGGCAAGTGCATATCACCAAGTGGAGCTCCATGAAGACTCTAGGAAATTAACAGCATTTGTGACTCCAGAGGGCATGTTTCAATACTTGAGGATGCCCTTTGGACTAGCCAGTGCTGCTTCCGTCTTTCAAAGGCTCATGCGTGATGTATTAAAGGACTGCAGTGGTGCAGTGGCTTTTCAAGATGATATCTTGATTTTTGGAAAAAATTGTGAAGGGCATGATTTGAACCTGTACTCTGTTCTTAATTGTATTCAAGAGAAAGGCTTAACCTTAAAGTTTTCAAAATGTAAATTTAGGCAGTCTAAAGTCGAATACTTGGGCCATGAGATTTCAGAGAGTGGTATCAAGCCCAAACTTAGCCATGTTAAAAGTATTTTGTCTGCTCCTATCCCTACTTCAAAGGAACAGTTACTGTCCTTTCTGGGTCTTACAGAATTTTATGGGAAATTTGTTCAAAATTACTCCATGTTAGTACACCCTTTACGCTCTTTACTAAAAAAACAAGCAACATTTGTATGGGGAAAAGACCAGCAAGAATCTTTTGATACTCTTAAAAAGAGAATTGTTTGTGCTCCTTTTCTCAAACCTTTTTCAGTTAATAAGGAATGTATACTTTGTGTGGATGCCAGTAATGTAGGCCTAGGCGCAGTTTTAATGCAAAAAGATAATTCAGGTGAATATGTTGTCTCCTATGCTTCAAGGTCACTTCGTGGTTCTGAAGTCAATTATTCCACGATAGAGAGGGAGTTACTCGCATGTACCTGGGCCACCCAACATTTCCGTCAGTTCATTTGGGGTACCAAATTTTCACTAAGGACCGACCACAAGCCTCTAGTCACTATGCTATCAGCAGGAGGTGGTAGAACCCTTACTGCTCGTTTAGCGAGGCTTGCCGCAAAGTTGCAGGAGTATCGGTGTGTTGTCACTTATGTTCCGGGTCGCCATAATGTTCATGCGGATTGCATGTCTCGTTTTCCCATTAAGGATGGTCCAGTTGCGGATCTTGCTGATGAATGTGACGTAGCTTTCACCATGTGTGATATTAACATCATTGTTAATGACGATCGGTCTAAATTGATTTCTCAAGCTGCTTGGACTAAAGCTTGGGAACAAGATGACGTTCTTAAAGATGTAAGGCTGTTTTTAAAAGATGGTTGGCCTGAAGAGAGGAGACTTAGTGGCGAACTAGCTTCTTTCTTTAAGGTCAAGGATGCGTTGATGGATGATGGTGCTATGATTTTTAGGGATGATAAGATCATTCCTCCCTTGGGCATACGAGATATGATTTGTGATCTGGCTCATGAAGGTCATTTAGGGATGTCTTCCACCAAGAGAAGGATTAGAGAATTCTATTGGTGGCCTAGTATGGACAACATGATTGATAAATGGGTAAGGAATTGTTCTCCTTGTTTTTTGAGTGATAAGTCCGTGAAACCCATTTCTGTGAGTCCCACTCCTGTTGAGTTTGTTCAAGGTCCGTGGCGCAAACTTGGCGTGGACATTGTTGGTCCTTTTAGTTATCAGTCGGGCAAAGAGATGTTTGCCATTGTTCTGGTCGACTACTTCTCCAAGTGGCCAGAATTGAAAATTGTGGAGAAGGTTAGTTCTGAGGTTATTGTTGATTTTCTTAATGAAGTTTTTTCAAGAGAAGGTCTACCTGAAGAACTTGTCACTGATAATGGTCCACAATTTGTCAGTGACATTTTTTCATCATTTCTCTCCAGTTGTGGTATCAAACATAAAAGAGTTTCCAACTATTTTCCTCAAGCCAACGGACAGGTTGAACGTTTTAATAGAGTAATAAAAGAGTCTTGTCAGTTGGCATTGCGTAGTGGTTTGAAGTGGAGAAAAGCCCTCCAAGCAACTTTATTGACCTATCGTTTCTCCCCCAATACTGTTACTGGTTTATCACCTTTTGAAATGTTGCGCTGTAGGAAACCTGGTTCGAAGCTTATGCCATGGTGGTTACGCTCAGATAAGGGTGATTATCTGGAATTAGACTTGGAAGCCGTCAGAGAAAAAGTCAATAAATACCAGGCTAAGGTGTCTCGTGTCCCAGCACGTAATGTGTGTTCACCCAAATTGTGTGTTGGTGATTTTGTGAGAGTGAAATTTGGTGGACTAGTCCGCAAAGGTTCCCCCAGATGGTCCGGTCCCCTCAGAATTATTGAACTCTTCAGTAAGGCTATTAGAGTGGAGGATGGAAAGATCTGGAATCTTAGACGTGTATCTGTGTGTAGGTCTGATGACTTGAAGCAATTATCTGAACATAAGTCCACTGTTTCCAATTCCTTCTCTTCACATCCTAATGTTTCTTTTTCTAATAGTTCACATTTAGTGGATAACAATTCTGAGCTTTGTGGTACTCATGAAGCTTTTGATCACCTGTCAGTGAATAAGGAAGTTAACCTTGACAGCACTACCAATGATGATGTTTTTAATGGTTCTACTTTTCGTGAGGATGCAACTAAGAATGTTCCCGTGGAGGTTGTTCGAGATATAGATCATCCTGATAGTGCACTTCCAATCAGTGATCAAAGGCCATCTGTTTCACGTTGTGGTTCACGTGTCAGATGTCCTCCTATGAAATTCAAAGATTTTGTTCGGTTCTGATTTTGTGTTTCTGTTTTTTTTTGTGTTCTGTTTGTTGTTTTTTTGTAAAGTTATTTTTTTTTCTAAAAGGGGGGAGGTGTGTGGTATTCTATGACATGTTGTTAGAACTCATGATGTCAGGAATGATGCGAATAGAATCTCTGTGTGGAGTTCGGGGATTGTATGCTGAGCTGCTGTTGGAAGAAGACATCCTTCTTCCTGTGGATGTTAAGCTGTTCTGCCATTTAATAAATACACAAGCTGGAACCTACTACAAACGTGTGTTGATTTACCACAGTAGGGAAGCCTGTTCTTCAATTTTTAAGCGATTAGTCTTCTAGCCACCAAAGTTCTGACAAATATTAAATTGATCCTAGATTAATTGCACACTTTCTTGTGACTGTTCCTGAAATCTAATCTCAGCAAAGTCAATTCTAAGTGAGGGTGGGATACTGGAGCCTATATCAAGGAACACCTGCAACCAGAACTGTTCTAAACTGGGATAAAAGAACAACATATACTCCCAGTCCCTGTTCTTAATTCGATATCTAGGACACCTATCATCAGACTGCGGGAACACTTTGAATTCTTAACATAGTTCATTAAATATAGCATATGCAGATACGCATAGAAAAGCGGACTCTATTTTAGGATTTAATAGATTACTGCTTTATGGATTAATTGACAAATAAACTTCTACTCTTCCAAAGAGATTTTTAAAGCAGCTTTTCCCTCCATGTGTCCTGGATATCTTCCAGCCTACTAAATGTATAGTGATCACCCATTTATACATGTTACATATAACTCCACCAGTGCTAGCATTTGAGCAAACTATCAAGAAATACTGCTTCGGCCTAGTCATTAGTCATCATCTCTCTTAAGATATCAAATTGTAAATACTTAAAAAAAAAGTGGCTCTCTGAGGCTAGTCGATCTCTGGCGAGAAAGGCTTACGTTTATTTCCCTTCATAAGATGTCTTCAGCACACGTTATCCTTCACCACCCAAAGGTGTCTAAAATCCATTGAGATAAGACCAGGAAGTGGGGATTATTCCAAGCGGTATATATACATGTCAGCATTGAATCTTCCCACATTTCTGGAATGTGGGCCAGATTTGCTATAAAGATTATATAGCCTTAATTTTTTTTAATTAGGGTGCTGAAGGGTGAATAAATTAAAAACAATATCCTGGCTCTTTATCTCCCACCTTTAATATTAACCAACAATTATTAAAAGAAGCTGCTAGGCTAGTATCCAAAAGGCCACTGCAAATACATAGCAGCTGTTGCATCATAATAATTTTCAAAATCTGAGTGTGCTCACCACTTTATTCCAAAGGACGAAAAAAGTCTACATACTAACCTGAGATGTTTGCCCACTTAAATTTCATAATCGTAGGGTTTAGATGGGTCTAGTTACATTTTTTGATTGAGAGACAGGAACAGTGAATTGATAGGTATTACAACAGAATTATCAGTATTGAATGCAATATTAACATTTCATAGCATAACAATAAAAAGCTAAACATGTTTTAAAATTCTAGTTTATAGTTCGGGCCGTGTTCTTGGGTGATTTATAAAAATGCTCTCCAAAGAAATAATGAATGAAAAATTATAACATTTTAATGTCTTTTGAAAAGTATACAGCATTTTTGGCCTGTTTATGGTCTTGTGGTATTAATAATACATTCAATAGGGTTTCAGTCTTTAGAGATTTGAAACAATTAACTGCAATAATACCATTTTAATATAAAGACTACAAACTGATAAGAAAAAGGGGGCTAAATAGAAAAATGTTTTTTTCATAATGTTTGATTATTTATTAAGCTTGCAGAATTCAAATGTCTTTTAACAGTAAGCTTTAGAAAATGAAAGTGTAACAATGTTTCAGACCCAGCACCAGAGTAGTTAATACAGACACAGAGAACAGTTGCTCCTTTTTCCAATAGATGTGTTTTATTTTAGAATAATATTAGAAATATAAATTTTATTTCACATATATAAGGTATATATATGAGATATATGTGTAGTATGGTCCTATCTTGCCATCAAATCTGTCTGCCATAATAAACCATGCGAGCAAATACATGAGTGTTTCTAAATGTCAACATAACCCAGCAATGGAGAAACACCTTGCACACAGTCCCTGTTTTTACATATGTATACTTGCTCCCCAGAACACAGATTCTAGCCATATAAATAACAGATCACCAATGCCACTTCTAGCCATGCAGAGCTAGTATGGACCCTGATTTTCAGTAATAATGTTCAGCTGTCATGAACAGAAATGTTCATCACACAATATGGAGCAGTTATGTTTATAGATTTTCCAAGCTGATCCTACATAGTTTAGGTATCAACTGACAACTTATGGGCTTTCCGTTGTAATTTTTTTATGTCTTCAGTCTCATGGGGTTCTGCTTGGAATTCTTTCTTGTTTTGGGGGGATTCCTTTTGTGTATGGATCTCATCAGTCCTGCTTTCACCATTCCTACTTCTGTTGATTTTTTAAATTGACTTTACCTTGGTGTTAACCCTGAGTAGGTACGTTAACGCTTCTACATAAATATAACAGAAGAGTAGTAGCATTCTGAGTACTTTTCAAAGAGGCGGTCACCGTAGCCAGAGGTACTTGTATAATAGATCATTCACACTTTTCTTTGCCAATTGTTCACTCATGTTATCCTTCAGCCCTTCCGAGGATGGTACGATTAAGATGGAGATTCTGGTTTCTGACTATCCTGCTGAGATTCTGAGCAAGTTGGCCAAGTAATGTCAACCTGCCTCTTGTTAAGTGGATTTGGATTGCATATCCAGATGTTGCTCAACATTGATTACTACCAACTTGGGACACATGGGAACTAGTGTCCTCGAGGGGGAACGGCTTTGAATACCTCTGTTAAAACTTTGCTCTCTCGACAATGACACAAGCTACAGTGTAATTTGCTCTCTGTTGGTGCGAAGCTTGGAAAGCTATATACACTTTTACAAATACATTGGGCTTCATTCGAATGGGAGTCCAGGCCCCTGGTCTCAGCTAGTTTACAATGACGATTGTTAACACAAATCAGATTTCACATTAAGGCATTGAGACATTGTAATTTGTTTTTCTGATGGAACAGGGTTTGCTATTTTTTCCTTTGCAACATTTTAAAGGTTTGGCGAGTGTTGTGCATGGCATCTTAAATTGCTCATCTTATTGAAAAATACATTGACATACATTTTCTGTTCATATGGCTCCATTTACCAAAGATCCTTTGGCCTTTGAATCTGTTAACAGCTTTATAAAAAAATCCCTCCTCTTGATTTTGACAACTCTCAAGCACCTTCTTATTGATCTACTTGTTGTCTTGAACCAAAAAGACTCCTTTACTTGCACAGCTTTAAAATTGATCATACTCTGTTGTTTATCTCCACAGAAAGGGTTGTGGGTTAGGAAGTGGGCCCAGGCGATCCAAGGCTTATGAGGAATTTGTGCTGAAGAACCGTAAAGAGTTGCGCCAAGGACCAAAATTATGTGAGAAAGCTGTGCAGAGGATCCTGGGATATTCCAATAACTTCCTCCACAAAAAGCCAAAGACCAATCCTCAGGTACATAGAATGCTGGACGATGGAAGTGCTGTCTGACCTTGGTGTGTAAGGGTGCAAGATGACAACACTAGTCTTATTACTGTCATCACTGTACTAGGGCTTCATAAATGTAAACATGAAGTGTGTATTGAACCAATGCCTATGGCCGACCTACGGTTGCATTACACAGGCTGTGCTTACCTTGATTGGCATTTGATCTGTCTGCATTCTCATCAGAGGATTTCATGGCTGTCAGACTCTCAGGATCCTGGCTGCAGTTTCACTTTCTCCTTATATCTGACAAACCAAGCGTTGCCATTGCTAAAAAAAAAACATATGGATGCCTTTAGTTCCTTGAGTTACCCCACTTCAAAGGTTTACTCAATCGACAATCCATTTGCAAATGCACTGTGTCACAATGCCATTGTGTATATTTTTGGGTTCTCATCCCAAGTCCCTTCCGTCACAAACCTGGGGCAGGGTAACACCTCAGTGAGCTTGGACTTAAAGAATTCTGTTAGTTCACCATACCCTGTGTCAGGTCTTTGATCAGTGCAGATGTTGATCTACATTCAGATTATACCAGATATATTGTTATAAAAGCTGTGGAAAAACCCTGCAGTATAATTGAAACAGCCATATGCCCAAACACTTGCCTTTCCCATAGTTTCTCAGCCTGCTCTGTGTGCTCAATACTCTGATGAAGGTTACTGGCAATGCAAATACAACAAAAGCACTGAAACTCACAAGTTATAGCTATTTCAAGTAACTTGTGCCCTAATGTAACTATAACTCCCACCCTTGCCATGCACTGCTCATACCCTCACATATTGCATCATTCATGACCTGTTAAATGACTGCATTGATAACATCCCTAATCACATCTGAAATACCTTATAATTGATAACAGTGTGAATGGTGAGGGCATGAGTTATAGTTAGTTTATGGCAGGAGTTATAGTTACTTGAGATAACTATAACTGTTGGATTTGATTGGTTTTGTTAGTTTGAAACATATGTTTTAACTGACATTTTTACCTAACTATTATGTTCCTTTAGCCTTTGTTTTTTCAGTGTCTGTGTATGTCTATACATGTGTATATACATACACACACCCACACATATTTATATAGATTAACTGAAAAAGGTCAAAGTCATGTTAAAGTTCAGTGCTGAAATTAGATAAAAGCTATTGTTGAAAAACTAAAACAAAAATTAAATTCACAAGTTATAGTTTATGGAGTAAACTATACCTTGTACCTCCACCATGCACTGTTTATGACTTAACATATTACATCACTCATGACATGTTAAAGTTTATCATTGATGACATCACTGGTGTGATCCCAGATCAGGATAGAGATATAGGGAAGGTGATTTAAAAGCATAATAATGTAAAACCATGCTTGTGAAAGTATCACCAGTCCGATATACCATCCAACATTAACCCCATTATTCTTACAATCTCCAAAATCCACCATCAGCAAAACATAATATGCCAAGGTGAAAGCATGTACCCTTTACCAACAATAATGAATACATTTTGTCTTCTGCAGAAACGTGAGAGAGTTGAGCGGACCAAGGGTAGAGGTGCCATGGGTCTCCTGAAGCCCATTGCAGAATTGAGTACATTGAAGTGCTGCATGGATCACTGCTCAGTGGTAAGAGCTCAGCTCACTTTGTCAACTCTATATACTAAGTGTAGCTATCACTGTAAAACTGATATTCCCTTTTGCCACGGTATATGTTATAGTATTGTAAAAAAAAATGTAACAGTGATACCTCACTTGCAGACTTCATGCCTGTGATATTCCTCCCTAAATTTTGAGTCCACTGTTTTATGTTACCAGACTTGGGACCTTCCAACTTTTTGGATTCCCTTATTTTGAATGATAAAAAGTCAGACATTTAAGTATGTAGGTAGGGTATTAGGATGGCAGTCGCCACTGTGTGGTTAAACGTTAGGTCACAGTTTCGATAGGAAGAACGTTTTTTGTTTTGCTAATAACGTTGGCTTCATTTGTTGAATGGTTAGGAAATGGAATTTAAAAAAACAGAATTTTACAGAAAAACAAAGGTTACCGGGCCGTTATAGGTTAGCTCACATTTTCCTCGTCCAAAACCAGTGAAATTCAGCAGTTATAGTTAGCTAAGCTAACTATAACTTACTCAGATATTACATCACTCATGACATGGTTAGTAACATGTGTTTAAAGTGAGTATGCAGTTCCTATGTGATGGTGGGTTTGGGGTGAAGGGGAAAGACAGGTCTTTCAACGTGCTGGGCTCTTTATCGGGGATCTTTTGAGTATGACGCCGTTTGGTTCATGTGGGTATGGGGCTGGGTAGTGTACAGTGGGATAAGATAAAATGGGTCTAGGGCAGTCCTTTGCAGTAAATTTTAATGAAAGAGATAGCTCTAGCCTAGGTAAAAACAAGTGTGTGCCCCTGTGGGGATTTATGATGTTCCTAAGTGGCAATCTAAGTATGTGAGGTCGACATGTTTCGTGCCTGTGTTAGCCCCTAACTGGTCGATTGGCACTTCTTCAGGACCGTGAATAAGTGAAGTAAATGGGTGCACTACCACCTGGTATTTGAAAATTGGAAATGAATTACCAGGGTTGGTTGGAACCCTAGTTAACGTTCACTGGGGTAAAAAGTAGACCCCTAGAAGAACCGTCATGCGCCGACGGGGGTGGCCGGAGCAAACGTTACTCCGGAAGTAAGCTCTCATAAGCAACTTGCCGATATCCTACCCAAGCTCCAGGGCCCCGTCAATGGCCAGTAACATCCCTGATTACATCATCCAGTAAGTGGCTGTATGAGTGGGTGAGTGAGTGAGTGGCTGTTTGAATGGATGTTTGGTTCTGTGAGTTTGTGTGCGAGTGTCTGTGTATATATACTCACACACAAACTCACGGAACCAAACATCCATTCAAACAGCCACTCACTCTATATATATATATATTCACTGAAAAAACCATAGGTTATAGACCATATATAGTTAGGAATTAGCATTTACAAAACCTTGAAAATTCACTGAAAAAACCATAGGTTATAGACCATATATAGTTAGGAATTAGCATTTAAAAAACCTTATTTTACTCACACAAAACCATTGAAATTCCATATATAGTTAGTTGCACTAACTATATATCGCGCACCCGCAATCCACTGCTGATGATGTCACATATTACATCATTCATGACATGGTCAGTGACATCACTGATGACATCACTGATGACATCTCAAATGACATCACTGATGACATCACTGATGACATCACTGATGACAACATCCAGTGACTGTATGTTTCTGTAAAGTTAAAATATGTCTTACATATTGAAGAATGAGTGGATGTATAAGTGTCTGGATGAAGGATTTAGTAGGTGCATGACTGACTGTATGAGTGAGTGATTAAATGTGTCTCACTGAGTGCATGGGTTAGTGACTAAACTGCTTTAATTTGTGCATCATTGTGTCTGTTGTTCTGTAATCTGCTGCATGTGTTGATCATTAGCTATATGACTAACTATATGGGTTATTGATTGGTTGCCCAAGTATTTGTATGGGAGACTGAGTGTGTGTGTGGGTGGCTGGGAGGTGTATGACTCTGTGCATAGATGTGTGAGCAGTTGATTCACTAGATGTATGGGTTCAAAAGTGCATGTGGAAACAGCTGTATGGGCGGTTGACTGTGTGCATGAGTGTATTGGTGAGTGAATGGATATCTTAGTGCTACATGTCAAAGTAAGTACATATGTAAAACACAGTACATGTGAGAGTTGACATATATAAATAACTGTGCATAAGAGCCAGTGAATGTGTGAGTGGCTGTATGGATCATTGTGAACTTGTATCAGGGATTGTATAAGAGAGTAAATATGTGTTAGTATATGTTTCAATAAGTAAGGTGAGTATAACTATATAGTTGAGGAAATGGAGGTGTGATTGATTCTTTGCAAGACTGACTAGGTGTGTGAGTAACTCCATGGATGAGTGACAGTCTGTGAGTGTCTGTTTACACTGAGTGTATCTAAGGTTATATTAGAGTCTGAAGAGGTTCATCGTATCATCACATGAATGATGTCATCAGTGATGTGATCAGTAATGTCAAATGAGATGTCATCAGTGATGTCATCAGTGATGTCATTTGAGATGTCATCAGTGATGTCATCAGTGATGTCATTTGAGATGTCATCAGTGATGTCATCAGTGATGTCACTGACCATGTCATGAATGATGTAATATGTGACATCATCAGCAGTTGATTGCGGGTGCGCGATATATAGTTAGTGCAACTAACTATATATGGAATTTCAATGGTTTTGTGTGAGTAAAATAAGGTTTTTTAAATGCTAATTCCTAACTATATATGGTCTATAACCTATGGTTTTTTCAGTGAATTTTCAAGGTTTTGTAAATGCTAATTCCTAACTATGTATGGTCTATAACCTATGGTTTTTTCAGTGAATTTCAATGGTTTTTTAATAGCAAATATCATAAGCTGTCGAATGTCAAGTACGTGGTAAGTGAAAACATTTTCGTGTTTATGCACACTGATCTGCTTTGAATGGTGCCCCCCCTCATTTCTATTAGGAGTACTCTCTCTTTGCAGATAGTGAAAGGTAGTTAACGCAGGCCTTTGCCCCCGCTGTAATACGTCGTGCCTGCTTCTCTCTCCATTTGATTGATTGTTATCCAAGCATTTACTGTTTTAGAATTGGTTCTCTTTGGTTCATTCTCTATTTACAAACAAACACAGAGTCGCAATACTCTGTTTAGTCTTTGCAGATAACGAAAAATCGTGTAAAAAAAAAGAAAAGGAATCGAGCAAAATCAGTAGGCCACTAATGGGATCTCTTTTTGACCTCGCTAAAATAGAAACATTAGGAACAACCCCTCATGACAAATACAAAACTAGTGAGATGAACTGAACTCCACACAATGATGGCTGCAAAACAGCTCGGCTCCGCCACCCACCCCGCCCAAAATAACGATAAAGAGCGGCTGCCATGATTGGTTGCGGAATGGCCACGACGGAGCTACGAAATGGTGGTGCTCTCATGCTAACCCCAGCTTCAGTCTGAAACATCCAGAAACACTGTAGACTACCAATTCGATCAGTTCCGGTAGCGCCCCAATGTAACCCGGTAGAGAAGAACTAGCCCTCCCCTCTTTGACTGATGGTTCTTGTTGCCTGTCCCTTCTGTTGTCATTTAACAGAACTATTTAGCCTGCTGAAAGGGGTTGTATTCCGACCGCTGGTTGGTGGAGACATTTTGACTATATTCTGGACCTGCGTTGTCGCGTAATGCGTCATATGACGCGCCGCGTTAGCGCATCCGGAAGTCATCCGGGGCGCGACGCGCAGCGCGTAACGTAAGCATACCAAGTCATGTGACTTGTTAATAAAACTTTTCATTGGTTCATTTTACTTTTCTTATTCTAATGATGAAAGGCTTGGTCATATGACCTAAAAATTACGCTTTTTATTACTTCCGAACATTATTTTTTCTTAAATATATGTTATAATGTTCCAGGCTAATGTACTTTCCCGGAAAATTTATAACTGTCCTGCAAGTAAAATATATTCTTTTTTCGAGAAAAAGAGCGTTTCTTCGTCCCATGACGGAGCCGTTGAGCAAAAGAGGGTCGACCTGCTGTCTTAGTCGCCGATACGCCTGAATATGAGATTCTTATCGATCACTTTATGTTGCAGGAGTAGAAAACACAACAGCCCTTGACCATTTATCTTTACTGCGTTCCTGCGTATTATACCTTTTACCCTTCATGTAATTGGTCTGCTTTATTTCACTTGCCTTTTAATGATTCTAAAACAGTGACTATTATTAAAAACTTTACCAATGTATATACTACTACCATGTTTTCTTTTAAAAACCTTTATTGTGAAAATTTCATTATACAAATACGAGCCTATAACCACGTGGGCCGGCCACGGAGCAAACTGTAATCGTATATGATGAGTAGACATTTACACTGTAGAGGAACGTAACGGGCGGGCCATTAGGTTGCAAGAACTAAGGTGTCTAACAGTTGCGGAATCGGTGGACGTACATTTTATAATTAAAATACGACAGGGCCAGTTACAATAAAATTATCTAGATATACATTTGCGGGCAAGTACCATGGGTGACGTTAATTCGAACTTTCAATAGTACAGTAATCAATAACACATCAGAACTTAATATCAATAGGGATGTCGAAATATTCAATCAATTCTCGTCCCCGCCCGCCATATGCTTCAAAACTGCATACGTATCTCGTGATTTCAAGGTTCTGCAACCAGTACACAACAAGGAGTTACGAGTCCCATTTATTCCGGCGCCATTTTGGGCGAGGACGGGCAGGTCCAGGATATAGTCAAAATGTCTCTACCAACCATCGACTATGATGATGTTCATATGCTGTATTTATTAGAGTAACACTCATCTGTCCACATGAAATTAATTTGCCACAATCTAAACATGTCATTTTAATCTTTCCAAAGTTCTAAATATTTGGGACCATTTCCCTTGCCTCTGATGCTGTCAGTGCCACTTCTTTGATGAATGTACTGGCAGGTCGGGGGTTCTCCTCCAAATCTCTCTTTCATGCAGCACTATAATTAATTGGTGCCACCTCTCCATATGACGATGCATGGTATAGTTACCATAACTATATTTTTTTTCGGTTCCTCTGGAGAGTACATCGTGGCAGATGAAGCGTGTAACGTACCGGGAATTTACCTTTTTTTGCATGTACAGGAAAGGAAAAAAAAATCGAGCGTCCGAGTTCTAAAGTGTCCCAGGGCCATTTTAGTACACCAGGCCCAAATCCAAAGAACAGGCCGCCATTTTGAGAGTCCTGTTGCAGCCGCCTGTCGCTGTAGCATCAAGAGCGGCCGAAACTCAGCTGAATGGCAACTGAAATGGTAAAGGGGCGCCCCACTACAGCAGACGAGCCTCCACCTAGGAAGGCCCGTTCACGCCGCCTCCCCCCCCCCCTTCGGGCACCCCACGCCGTTATTCGGAGCAGTATTGTAGGATGGCCACACCAGTGCGGCAACTTGCTAGACATCACCTCGGTGGTAACCGAATCTCAGCGCCTTCTGGTGTCTTCTCTTCAGAAAATATTCTTGCGCTACCTTTGCCCCATTCGCACATCGGTCCGCTACTGACGCCATCTCACAGGCTAATGGGGCGCCCCACGCCGAGTTTCAGCATTGTAGGATGACCACACCAGTACAGCAACTTGCTAGACATCACCTCGGTGCCATCCGGATCTCGGCGCCCCACTGCAGATGAAGTGCCTCTCAACTATGAAACCACCACGGTGCCATCCGGATCTTGGCGCCTTGTGCTGGTTCCGGCCTATTCACACATCGGTCCGCTACTGACGCCATCTCACAGGCCAACGGGGCGCCCCACGCCGACTTTCAGCATTGTAGGATGGCCACACCAGTGCGGCAACTTGCTAGACATCACCTCGGTGCCATCCGGATCTTGGCATCTCAACGCCTAGTGGTATCTTCCATACAGAAAATATTGTTGCGCTGCCTTTGGCCCCATTCGCACATCGGTCCGCTACTGACGCCATCTCACAGGCCAACAGGGCGCCCCACGCCGACTTTTACCATTGTAGGATGGCCACACCAGTGCCACAACTTGCTAGACACCACCTCGGTGCCATCCGGATCTTGGCATCTCAGCGCCTTGTGGTGTCTTCTATTCAGAAAACATTGTTGCGCTGCCTTTGGCCCCATTCGCACATCGGTCCGCTACTGACGCCATCTCACAGGCCAACGGGGCGCCCCACGCCGACTTTCAACATTGTAGGATGGCCACACCAGTGCACCTTACTAGACACCACCTCGGTGCCATCCGGATCTTGGCGCGTTGTGCTGCCTTCGGCCTATTCGCACATCGGTCCGCTACTGACGCGAACTCACAGGCCAACAGGGCGCCCCACGCCGACTTTCAGCATTGTATGATGGCCACACCAGTGCTGCAACTTGCTGGACACCACCTCGGTGCCATCCGGATCTTGGCGCGTTGTGTTGCCTTCGGCCTATTCGCACATCGGTCCGCTACTGACGCCGCCTCACGTGCCAACGTATTTTCTCCGCATTTTATACCCTATGCCGCATAACAGGTCATGTGACTTGTTTATAAAACTTTTCATTGGTTCATTTTACTTTTGGTTTCCTAGTGATGGAAGGCTTGATCATATGACCTAAAAACAACACTTTTCATTGGATGAAAACTTTTTTTTTTTCCCAAACGATGAAAGCCCCACCTTGTTTCTGGATGTTTCAGACTGAAGCTGGCGTCACCATGAAAGCACCACCATCTCGTGGCTCCGTCGTAGTCATTCCGCGAGCAATCACGGCAGCCGCTCCCCACCAGAAGCCTGCAGGAGTCGGGGGCCCCCAAAACTTTTGATGAATCCTCAAGGCGGAGGGGACGCTTTCGAGAATGGGGTCCAAGACCTAGCAGACAAGCGTCCGATTTCCAAGGTGTCCCAGGGCCATTTCAGTGGACCAGGCCCAAAAAGGAAACAGCCTGCCGCCATTTTGAGAGTCCTGTGACAGCCGCCTATCGCTGCACCGCAAGAGTGGGCGCAACTCAGCTGAATTGCGGCTTTTGACACAGTGGACCAAAAGCGGACGGAATGGCAACTGAAACGGTAAAGGGGCGCCCCACTACAACAGACGAGACTCCACCTGGAGAGGCCCGTTCACGCCGCCTCCCCCGGGGCGCCCCACGCCGTTATTCGGAGCAGCATTGTAGGATACCAAAACCAGTGCGGCAACTTACTGGACATCACCTTGGTGCCATCGTTCTGCTGCCTTGGAACTATTCGCACAACAGTTTGCTACTGATGACCCACCCCCCGCGACGCCCCACGCCGGATTCCGAAATCAGTGAAATCTGGACGTTGTGCTGCGTTGGGACTATTCGCACAGCCGACCGATACTTCGTTGTTTTTCCCTAAAAATGTTTATATGTTATTACTGTTTTTGTTTTCTTGTATATATTTATAAGTTATTAAAGTTTTATAATCTTACTACTTTGTTGGAGTGCTATATATTTTTAATGTGACACATAATTGTAAAAACTTTGATGTACAAAGATTCATCCCTGGAATCTTCCGCTTCAGGCTCGGTCCCCTCCCCAATCACAATACAGGATGGTTTTCAGATAATAGGAACGCGTCTGCTGTGACGGATCTCATCGAGTGTGGGCCTTGATCTACTATAACTCCTTTGAAGAGGGGTGATTCTTTACAGCTGGGGCCATAAACTACATCTGCAGGGCTAGCTGATAGCCTAGGACCGGCCTGGACAATCGGACACAGAGGAAAAGGAGTGTCAGAGGGTGCGGTAGTGAATAGGGCGAAAGGGAGGTGTCGGGCGGGCACAGGGTGTGATTCTCAGGGAAGAGCAGCGCAGATGGGGGGTGGTTTATTACCCATGCATAAGACAGAGAGCGGGGGTGACCACTGCCTGGGGGAGATGCTTGCGAGGGTGGGGAGCCATGCTAAGGATCGACAGCGTGCAGAGAGTGCGTCTGGTCAAGGCATCTAAAATGACTGCCGTGCACGACAAAAGTGTGGCATTTGAAAAAAGGCAAGATGGCGCAGACAATGTTTTTCAACACTTCCTGATTTCCTTCCAATCAAACGTTAACAGACGTTGGGGCATATTACCAAAGTTAAGCGATATTTATCCCTAACGATGCTTAGCAACAAATTTTTTTACCGCTAAGCATCTTCAGAAATTATCGCAGATAAACCTTGCTATTATCAAGGTTTATCGCAAATACGATAAAAAACGACCGCAATGCATTAATATCGCTGAAAACTCAGCGATATTCATGCATTACCGAGCTAATGCTCTTAGCCATGTTATCCACCTCCCATTGGATAACATGGCTAAGAACTGCTCAGGGCAGGTGGTAGCTTTTGGAGATATTCGCGCTTATCGCGAATATTTCCAAAAGTTGGTAATAGGAGATAGCGATGTTAGCGACTGTTTCCAGTCGCTAACATCTTGGCATGCCCACTTTGCATGTCATTAGTGATAAATATCACTCAGATGCAAAGTGGGGCCCAAGATGGTCGCTATCTCCTACTAGCCGTCGCTAACTGGTGTTAGCAACAGCTAGGTAATACAGAGATAATTTTATCTCCGCAAAGCGGAGCGCTGTTACAGATATATATCTTGTTTTTGAACGTTAATTTCTCAAAATCCACTGAAGCACATATATTGAGACCTAGCAAAGGCACATCGAGCTACCAGTCCCTACAATTTTGCCAAGTTTCGTGCAAATCCATTCAGCCGTTCGATTATTATTATTATTTTTTTTTTTGCCCCGCGGGGCCCTTTTAAAACCTCCACATCAAACCTAAGAGGTCAAGGAGGATCTACTATGCCCCCTTATGGTCATTTGCCCCTTCGCTTTGGCCTCCTCTTGTCTCTCGATCCTACCGAGAGACAAGATGGCGGCCGCTACGGACTGTTTGCAATGTTTACAGACGCCGGAGAACCAATTAGCTTCGCAAACCTCCGTTACGCGAAGCGGAGCGCTGTTACAGATATATATCTTTTTTTGAACGTTAATTTCTCAAAATCCACTGGAGCACATATATTGAGACCTAGCAAAGGCACATCGGGCTACCAGTCCCTAATATTTTACCAAGTTTCGTGCAAATCCATTCAGCCGTTCGATTATTATTATTATTTATTTTTTTTGCCCCGCGGGGCCCTTTTAAAACCTCCACATCAAACCTAGAGGGTCAGGGAGGATCTACTATGCCCCCTTATGGTCATTTGCCCCCTCGCTTTGGCCTCCGCTTGTCTCTCGATCCTACCGCGAGACAAGATGGCGGCCGCTACGGTCTGTTTGGAATGTTCACAGACGCCAGAGAACCAATCAGCTTCGCTTCACAAAGCTCCGTAACGCGTAAAGTCCGCGAACCGGAGCGCTGCCCGGTCCGCTGTTACAGATATATATCTTTTTTTGAACGTTAATTTCTCAAAATCCACTGAAGCACATATATTTAGACCTAGCAAAGGCACATCGGGCTACCAGTCCCTACAATTTTGCCAAGTTTCGTGCAAATCCATTCAGCCGTTCGGGCTAAAAGTGAGGCCAACCGCCCTATGGAAAACTCAATGTTAAAAACACGTTTTGGGACCCCCCTTTTTTCTCGGCCCCCCTTGACGAACCCCCCCAAATTTTCAAGGGCTGCTCAGAAATAAAATGTGCCATTTTCCTGAAAATTTCAGCCACTTCCGTCCACAAACGCCAAAGTTATTAGACATAGAATTTTCAAAAATCCCATAGAGAAAAAATCCTAACTATATATACCTACTGGCGACCGCCAGTAGGTAATATATATATATATATATATATATATATATATATATATATATATATATACATTTTAAAAACATTAAATGGCTCAAAATTAATGCGTTTAGCAGGCAAGTATAATTTTAATCCATAATAAATTATTGCAATTAGGGAGTTTGAAATAGTAGCCTTGCCCATGATCTTTATATCCGGATAGGGTTGTAATCAGTTACATGTCACCTTTTCATATCCACCTCATGCCCCTCCCTGTTAAAAGCTGCTATTAAAAGTAAAGATGAACTTGAGGAAAGTTGGCTATCACAGCTTGTTTTACAGGCAGTGGCTGTCCACTTTACTGAGGCCATCTTAACTATCGAGGGAATTTGTTTAAGCAAAATTTAACACTTTCAATGTAACTTGCAAGGATGAATTAATAATCCCCATAAGAATTCAATTCAACTACATAAGTTTAAATCAAACATACATGACTACATAAATGACAAACATAAACACAAGCCAGGTGTATAGAGAAAGGATTTTATCAAAAATTTAAAACAATTCATTTGATATACAGAACATGAAATAGGGCTGTAGGTTGACACTCAATGTATTCATAAGCAACTCAACAGAACCTATTGACACCTATCCAAAAGCATCATGAAAAAACAAAAGGGATGAGGCGGAGGTCGACGTTTCGGTCTCCTACAGGATGCTTAGCGAGACCATCTTCAGGACTGATGACAATTGGAATCTGTATATTAAAAAGAGTGTATTATAAAGTATGTCAATTTCAAATTCAATTTGAGCATCGACGTCACACGTCATAAAGTTGTGAACATGGGTCTTCCGGAGAGTTAAGTATCGCCCAATCTTTAGATATAGTTAGGGTCGTGAACGCAGTGCACCAATCTTACTGCCACGTCCGTCAAGCGGCGATTCAAAGGATTTAATCGAATAGGGTTCTTAGTCAAAAGTTAACGTTGTTCGACTTCAGATAGCTTCTGCAGATTCAATAGCGTTCTCTCGGAGATCTACAAGGCGGGGGTCCTGTCCATATCGCAAGTACGGATATGCGTTAACTTTTGACTAAGAACCCTAAAGGGTGACGTGTAACTGATTGTGACGTCGATGCTCAAATTGAATTTGAAATTGACATACTTTATAATACACTCTTTTTAATATACAGATTCCAATTGTCATCAGTCCTGAAGATGGTCTCGCTAAGCATCCTGTAGGAGACCGAAACGTCGACCTCCGCCTCATCCCTTTTGTTTTTTCATTATGCTTTTGGATAGGTGTCAATAGGTTCTGTTGAGTTGCTTATGAATACATTGAGTGTCAACCTGCAGCCCTATTTCATGTTCTGTATATCAAATGAATTGTTTTAAATTTTTGATAAAATCCTTTCTCTATACACCTGGCTTGTGTTTATGTTTGTCATTTATGTAGTCATGTATGTTTGATTTAAACTTATGTAGTTGAATTGAATTCTTATGGGGATTATTAATTCATCCTTGCAAGTTACATTGAAAGTGTTAAATTTTGCTTTAACGAATTCCCTTGAAGGCACCTTTACCCCTCTACTTAATTACCCAAGCCCTCAAGGGTAGTCTGGGTCGCTCACTTTTTGAAAATCCATCTTAACTATCGGACATTAGTCTTGGCTGCACTTGAATTCGAAATGTTGGTCTTGGACACACATTTATGTTGTACTTGGCTGCGCTTTCCACTTGGCTATGTATGAACAATGAAAATTTTTAACATGAATTAGTACCAAATCGACCTTGTGCAAATAAAGATTATTTTCATGCTTGGCCATATACTGAGGCCTTCCAGGAAACAACCTCGCCATATTCCAAACGGTGGTGAACCATGCTGTCTGGTTCATTGTTAACATTTGAAGCTGGAACCATATCACACTTACCTTGAAGACCCCAAACTGGCTTCCCATCAAGATTATAATGCAATTTTAAGTATCCATGCCAAATTCACGTCCCTTCTCTAGACTACAACTCCTGCTCTGCCTGTTATTGCAGAAAAAAGGTCGTCGGCCACGTGAAACCAACGCAGCGCCTGCCCATTCAGGTACAAAACATTGTGAGATCAGATGTATTTGCATAGAGTATTCCTCACTCTGGAACTCCCTCCCTTCACTCAAAAGACTACAGGGGGAAATTAGAACTTTTTGTAAGGTTATGAAGAACTATTTTTTATTTGATTATAACAAATGGCAACTACTAGCCACTGTAGCCTCCTGCTTCATGAACTTTACTCATTCCCTTTTAATACTGTTTGTCGGCCGGGTACGCACCTACCGCCGACCCACCTTTCAGTCTATGCAAACACAAAAAAAGAGGAAAAAATACTATATCACAGAATGACAATATCATTATGATTTAGCCTCTTAACTTGTATCATCATATGCAATTGCTAACTGTCGGATGTCCCCGCCTCCTTTGGATGGCAATGGGCCTTTTATGTCTGAATTTCCGCCCATGACTCTTGTCAATTCTTTAGATCTTCTGTCCAGTCTGAAATTGGGTTCGCCGCTGGACCCTTGTCCGGCGAAGTGTCTGGGGAGAGTGGCGTCAGTTGTTAACACCTTACTGAATCCACTTCTTAATTCCTCTCTGTCCACCGGCGTGGTCCCTCAGCCATGGAAATGTGCCTTGATCCTACCGTTGATCAAGAAGCCAAACCTTGACGCTCTCATTTATGACAACTACAGGCCGATCTCTCTCCTCCCCGCGTTGGCAAAAGTAACCGAGAAGCATGTACATCGGTCGATCTCCAATTTCATCGAGGAGAATGACCTTCTTCACATGTCGCAATATGTTTTCCGTGCGAGTTTCAGCACGGAGACTGCCCTTCTCGAGGTTACCGACGCCATTAGGGAGGTTTTAGACTCTGGTGGTAAAGCCGTGTTGGTCATGCTTGATTTGTCGGCGGCTTTCGACACCGTCCCCCATGATGGCCTCCTGACAAGACTCTGGGAAATTGGCCTTCGGGGGACGGTGCTGAGTTGGTTTAAATCTTTTCTGTCCGGCCGCCGGCAAATGATCTGGGCGCCCCCTTTTTTCGCTGATATGCCGCCGCTAGAAGTGGGGGTACCTCAGGGCTCCATTCTCAGCCCCATGCTGTTTAACATCTTCTTGACCCCTCTGGCGGCGGTTGCGGAATCCTTTGGCGCCCAGATCATATCCTATGCTGACGATACCCAGCTTCTGTTCACTTGCGACAGAGGCGGGACTTTCGATGGCATACGGATCAGGGACTGTCTCGAGGCTGTTTTCGAGTGGTTCCGATGTCAGGGTCTTAAATGCAACTCCGACAAATCGGAGCTGCTTTTCTTTGGCTGCACTCCTGATTCCAACTGGAAGGCCTGGTGGCCACAGGACATGTTTCCACCGGACACTGCCTCCGTGAAGGCAAAGAACCTTGGAATTCTGATCGATTGTGACCTATCCTTCCGGCCCCATGTCATCGGGCTCTCAGGGAAATGCTTTGGCATTCTCAGGATGCTTAGGAAATTTCTTCCTTTGCTGTCACTTCACCACAAAAGAACCATTGTGCAGGCGTTAATAGGGGCGCGTTTAGACTATGCGAACGCCCTCTATTTGGGTCTACCTAAATATCTTTTGACCCGCCTGCAAGTGGTGCAGAACTCTGCGGCTCGAGCCATATTTGGACTCCCAAGGCGGGCTAATGCTGCTGAATTACTAAAAGCTTTGCATTGGCTGCCCATCTCGAAGAGGATTCTTTTTAAAAGCCTTACTTTGGTTTTTAAAGCCCTTCACGGCATCGGACCCAAGTACATCGGGAAACGTTTTTCTTTTTACCAGCCTAGCAGGGCTTTACGATCTGCCTCATTGGCCAAAGTGGCTGTGCCCATCATTAAGCGCTCCAGAACTGGAGGTCGGGCTTTTCGTTACCTGGCTTCGCGGGGCTGGAATGAGCTCCCTTTGGATTTAAGAAGGGCAAGTAATCTTCTTGTTTTCCGGAAGGAATTAAAGACTTGGCTCTTTTCTGTATAGGGTTTTCCTTTTCGGTTTCTTTTTTTCTTTCCAGCTTTTAGTTGTTATGTTTGTTACTCTGCATAAGTTCTCTTCGCTAAATCGCCGGGATGCTCCTTTGGAGTAGCCGTGCGCTATAGAAGAAAATAAATAACATAACATAACAATTATGCCTTACTTGTTGTAAAATGTGAAAATATATTGTGACTGCATAAATACAAAAAGGAATGAATATATATTTTTAGCTGTGAACAAAAAGATAAAGTATAAAAAATAAAATAAAAATATATTTTTGTATAAAATCTAAGCATTATGTTGATTGTTTCAATATAAGATGTCCGATATAGTTTGTTAACACATGTACTTGTTATTAGCTTGTGCTTTCTCCCACTACACACCTATGACTGAGCCTTCTCTCTAACAAACCTCATGGATAGTGTTATTATTCTGTGGCTCTCATCTTAGTATTTAAAAATAAATATAAAAAAGACTAAATAGAAAGGTAGAAAAATAAGGTTTCTATCAGACAAGAGAAGGAGGAAGACAAATATCCAGTAGGCAGCACTGAGGCGGAGGGAGCTGGTTGTGTTCAAGACCCTTTTGTTGGGAATTATTTCTAAGTACCAGTCAAACACAAGCCTACTCCCCCTTGTTTTCTGAGGATATCATTATTTGCTAAACATTGCAAGGCTTTGGAATGTTATTCACTGCTGTTGGCAGGTGTATCACCCTGATATTACCAACTGCTCTGTGTGATGTGTGTCAGACCCTACCAGGGATCTAAAGAAGCGGCTATCCTCAGTCCGTGTCTTCTTTCATTGATCTCGTCCTCTTAGATGGCTCATTCGTACAGTCGGCTGATCCAGCAGTGGAGGGAGAGGGCGTCCACAGGGCAGGCAGAGACGCGCAGAGTCCTGGCGGAAATGCTGACCCCTTCAGGTGATTATAATTTTTTTTTCATTAATATTTGAATTCCAAAGTCACACACTTGGATCACATGGTAATAATTCCTTTCAGCCATGGTGCCTGGCTTGGCGCAGAGTGGCCATAACTTGGATGGTACAAAGGAGCCCAGATATAGCAATGTGGCTTAGGGACGTAAGGGAGTCGGCCCTAGCGGAGAAAATCCATATGAAACTGCATCGAAAAGATACGCGCCAGACAGACCTAACTGAATGGCGGGAACTTTGTAACAAAGTCCTCAATCTTGGTGTCTCTGGGAGTGATCAGCATGAAACTGAGCAGTGAGTGAGTGGAACGGATGGAGATAAGAGCAGACTGGGGCTGTAGTGGGTGGGTGCGGAAGGGTTGTGTGCCCCCCTCTTGCATACATGTGAGGATTGTAAGGTTTTTTAGTACGCCGCATTGTTGTTTGAAATATTATATCTGGCAGAATGTTGGTCTTCGGACGTCAAGTGTTGTGCAGGTGTTGTTTATGTATTAATGAATGCTGCATTGTTTGTTAAAAACATTTCTTGTTTAGAATAAACCCTTTTCTGGCCTCTCAGGACATGTGCCAACAGGTATCTGCCATATTATTTCAGTTTCGCACTGATACTAAACAATTATTCGGTTCTTTCTCTAGTATGCCCATTGGTTCATCATATCTGCATATTATCATATACACACACACATATTTTATATATATAATCATAAATATATATATATATACACACACACACATCATGTGTGTATATATAATCATGTACACATACACACACATATATATATGAGGTGAGCAGATTCAGAGTGTTGCTGGTGTTTTAGGGTGCTCTAAACAGGAGCTGCCTTGCACCTAAACTTGGGAATTACCCAGAGTTCTCTGCTTCTCTTTTATATAACTTATGCACCACTCTAAGCCTCAAAGAGTTTTGTTTTAACGTATACTGGGTGCTCCTTTGTGTCTGGCCAAAGCTTAACCGCTCTGAAGAGCTATACTGATAACAAAACTTCTGTCAGGCTTTGCTTGTATTAATTTCAGGTTGGCTTGGATGGTATTTTATCAATCCTAGGTTATAACACTTTGTCTTGAGCGGTAAATGGCTTTTGCCATTTTACCACTCGCCGTGGATGGCACTGTGCTAATCCTATCCACACAAAGGGAGCTGAGGGGCCATCACCGGACTGATGGGCCTTCCTGAGCTAGAGTGGTGGAAGGAGTTTTCACTGACACCTGAATAAGGCTGTGCCTGTCCTCACCCAAAGCTGTCTCCAACCCCCTGTAGTGTGTCTGGAGCCAGGTCAGGGAAAGGCAGGGCCTTGTGCTCTACAAAGAATTTCCTTTGACGTTTGCATTCTTCAACAGCAGAAAGGGGTATACGTATTGGACCCCTAACACTCTCGAATCAGAACAGTTCTGCACTAAAGAACATTCTGCCAGGAAGAAGAGCTGGATGCTCTAGGAGAAACTGACACTGCCTGTTGCTTTGTTGTGCTGGCCTGCTGCTTGCTGCTTCTGTCCTGGGAGTGAAAGGACTGGACTTTTCTTTCTATATCCTGCTTCCAAGGTTCTCCAAGGGCTTGTCTGTGCTTTCCTCCAGTTAAGAAGTCTCAGGGCTATCAATACTTCACTTACCAGTGCCTGGGCTCTTCTGCTTGGAATTAGAATCTGGTGAACGGAAGGAGAAAATCCACGCATCGACTTCCAGCGTCTGTTTTTATCGACGCATTGTTACAAACTTCGAGGTATCACACTGCCAGCACCGGAGCTCGGTTCCCGATCGGCGCATCAACTACGGCTTTCACTGCAGGCCCCAGCTATCCATCTCAGTGCGTTAGACAAACCGCTGCAGCATTAGTTTCAAGCAGAACATCACGGAAGTCCGTGATACGCCACTCCAACTTTTAAGCAGCGCCGGCTTCATCTCTGTGTAATTGACGCAGCGCATCTGGATTTTCGACGCATCGTACCTGCGCGCCGATTTCTTCATCGACGTTGCCTAGCAATAAGGAACCGAGGCCACATGCTTGAAGATCGACTCTTCACCTCCCATTCCAGTAAGGAACCTATGTGTCACCTTTCCTGACAGTAAGGAACCGACGCATCACCTCCCCTGCCTAGCAGAAAGAAACCGAAGCCTCACCTCCCCTGGCAGTAAGGAACAGATGCATCACCTCCCCTGAGAGTAAGGAACTGATGCATCGCTTTGCTTTTCCGGCACCTCACCTCCCCTGCACCTTGCACAGCCTTTGATTTTGACGCATCTAAGGTATATTGTGCTAAAAGTAACTTATTTATTGATTTTTATAGACTAAACTTGCTTATTCTTTAAAAAGTGATATCTTTACATGTGTTTGTTGGATTTTGTCATTTTGGGCTTGTTTTATTCAGATATTTTTCTAAACTGGTGTGGACTCTTTTGTAGTGTTTTCACTGTGTTATTATATGTACAAATGCTTTCCACATTGCCTCTGAGATGAGCCTGACTGCTCGTGCCAAGCTACCAAGGGGGTGAGCAGGGGTTATCTTAGCTGTGTGACTCCCTTATCTTGACTAGAGTGAGGGTCCCTACTTGGACAGGGTGTAAACCACTGCCAGCTAGAGACCCCATTTCAATCTATCTATCTATCTATCTATCTATCTATCTATCTATCTATCTATCTATCTATCTATCTCCAGGGGTAATCAAGGCTGAACGCACCATAAAGATGTTATTTTGCCACCAATAAACCTCTGATTTTGCACTTCTACTGCCTTGTGGGAACGGTGTTCCCTTTCTGGATTTGTCTACTGCGTTTGCTCCCTTTGGCTTTACCCGTGCACCTCAATGGGACGGAGGTTCTCTTTTTAGGAGAAGCTGGTTTGTTTGTCACTTTAACCGTTGTTCTTTTTCAGTGGAAATATATATATTTCTTTACCATAGCAATAAAAAGGGTGCAATTAAAAAAGGTGTGTATGTATTTATACAACAAAATGAAGTTATAAGTTGCAATTGCAGGTATAAATTAAAATTAGTAGGGTTTTAAAATATTGAATGGAATATAAAATAACATGAGTTAACAAAGATTAATAGACTTCAGACTAAAACAAATGAAATTTCAAAGTTTAAATTAAAAATGAATTTGAATAATATACACAATTTATATAAAAAAGTGTATATATATTTATATATGTGTAGATAGATAGAAATGTTCATTCACTGTAAAATTTAAAAACAGTTAGAAATTTAAAAACTGAGCTATTGTTCTGTCTGAAACATCAAAACCCACTGAAATTCGCCAGTTATGATTAGCAACTATTTCTCCGCACACCATAAGTCACACCAACAGCTATGCTCAGATAGAAACAAGCAAAAAGCTACTAAGAGAACAACATTGCGGACGGCGTGAGTTAAAGTGTGCTGGCAGCACCTTTGACCATGCACAGTGGGGGTAGGCTAGGCCTTGTGTCTAACTGGCCAACCTCCAGGGCAGGGGTTGGCAGCAAGCAGACAACCCCTACTGTCGGAGTTGACTGGAGGGCATGTTACTGGGCCCTGCACCCAATACACTGAGGGTGGGAAACCCCCGCTGTGCACCCAACCCACAGCAGTGAACAGGCATCCACTGCTTAGTTTCCAACCCGTGCTGTACACGAGTAAAGGCAATGTGCAGTAAGGATTGGCCAAGTCCTGCGCCGAACTCACCGCAGACAGCCAACCCTGCAGCAGAGATTGCTTTACTTAGTTTTGGCAAATGGGAAATTGTTTTTTTCGTTTTTTTTTACTGAAAAATCGCCTTTTGTCACCAACTATTCACAAAATTGCAGTAAAATTGTGATTTTCAAAAAAATTCCGATTTTAGCTCCAAGAAACCTTTTTGGGTGACCTTTCCCAAGCCTCTCGGAGGCACAACCCTCTCCTGGGGTCTGAGACCTTTCAAGGTGCACCACTCCCAATGGCTGGGGAAATGTTTTTTTCCCACTTAGGAAAATCGTGATTTTCTTTAAAGTCGCGATTTTCAAGATGGCTAAACAATAATAATTCCCTTTAATCAGTCAATCACATTTGAGAAAAAAAGTTAAATGTGATTGAAAAGATTCTTTTCTGGTTAGGAGCGGCAGGGATATACATGAGTTTTAACCCTTTCTAACCTACCTGACCAATTTCTGAAAAGCTTGTATCACAAAAACTACTGAATGGATAGTCACCGAACGTGCACTTTGAGCAAAATTCTACTTCCATGCCTAGGTGTAAAATCTGTTCTGTATTTTATTTTCTACAAGTAAAATTTGCTGTAGGAGCTAACATGGGAAAACACAAACTCCTACTAACTTTATTCCCCCCGCATGGATCTTCCCCAAATTTGGCATGTCTGACATTACCTACGTCAATCGATTTCGATTTTCAGTGCTGATCTGTGCACAAGTCAAAAGGTATCGGCAAATCAAAAAAATAAATTTTCAATGGAAAGTGACTCAAACATAACTACACAGTGGCAACCGCCACTGCGTAATATATTAAGACGCACATACCATCAAAGGTGTGAATTAAAGGTACTCTGGATATAATAACTGCTGATGTAAAGGTACTCCAGATGTACTTACCACAACTTAATGACTCCTGATGTAAAGACATACAAAGTAAACACTGACATTAGCTGGCAGCTACTACACTCCCCAGGAATACATAAAATATCAGTTTTCAGAGTTGCAGTTGTGCATGTGTGCTGTTTCCATAATGCATCAACGAGGCACACATTTGCGCAATATCCTCCATGCTAAATCAAAACAAAGGTTTTATCTCATTTCTAAAATGCCACAATAATACACATTTCCATTTCCATTTTATTTCACTTGTATAGCGCGTAAATCACCCGAAGGTCTCAGAGCGCTGGCAGCTGATAAGGATCCTTAAAACCCAACAGATTCAGGAGGTCGGGGGGCTCGGTAAACTAGAGATTAAAAGAGCCAGGTTTTTAGTTGTTTTCGGAATTTCATATGATCTGGCTCTGCTCTCAGTGAGATGGGGAGGGAGTTCCATGCTTCTGGGGCGGTTTTGCTGAAAGCTCTGTCTCCGTTTCTTACTGTTCGGACTCTGGGAACGGAGAGAAAGGCTTTACTGGAGGAGCGTAGCGTCCTGCTTGGGACGTGAGTTTTGAGTTTCTGTTCAAGGTATGCAGGTCCATGTCCATTTACTGCCTTATGGACCAGGCAGCAAAGCTTGAACTTTATACGCTTTTGTACGGGAAGCCAGTGTAGTGATCTAAGGCATGCTGCTGAAGGGGTGCGAGGAGGTAAACCTAATACCAGCCTAGCAGCTGTGTTTTGGAGGACCTGCAATCGGTTCAGTAGTGTTAGGTTGATGGCCGAGAACAGGGCATTCCCATAGTCCATCCTGTTAACAATGAGTCCCTGGACTAGGGGCATGCGTGCTGAGAGAGGGATCCATTTAAAGATCTTCCTCAGGCTTCGCATCTGGCCATAACTGCTTCCTACTGTTTTTTTTATGTGTTCAGACATGGTAAGCTTGTTGTCTAGAATTACTCCCAAGTTCCTGACGTATGGCTTAGGGGCGGGGCAGGGACCAAGGGAGTCTGGCCACCAGTCCGATGACCAGATTTGGTCAGCTTTGCCAAAAAGCATGACTTCGGTCTTTCCTGCGTTCATCATAAGATAGTTTCTGGTCATCCATTCTTGTATATCAGTCATACAGCTTTTGAACCTATCTTTTACGTCATCAGAGTTATGGTTGATGGTGACGAGAATTTGAGTGTCGTCAGCATAGGATATGGTCCCAAAACCATTTTCTCTGATGATCTTTGCCAAGGGGGAAACCTAAACGTTAAAAAGGGTTGGGCTCAGAATAGATCCCTGCGGGACACATTTATCATTATTGTAGGAGATAGAGGTGAGGGGGCCTAGTTGGACCCTTGATCGCCTGTTTCCAAGGTAGCTTGATATCCATTGGAGGGCGTTGCCCTCGACACCAATCTTGGCAAGACGCTCTAGCAGAACGCGATGCGAGATGGTGTCGAAGGCCGCAGATAGGTCCAATAGAACCAGGATGGCTGACTTTTTTGAGTCCAAGGACAGTCTTATGTTGTCCACGATCTCCAACAGGGCAGTTTCAGTGCTGTGGAATGCCCTGAAACCGGATTGAGATGGATCAAGGAGTTTGTTAGACTCCAGGTGGGCAATAAGCTGTTTGTTAATTAGGGTCTCCATGACTTTCCCAAAGAGTGGTAAAAGGGAGATGGGCCTATAGTTTACAAATTGATCCGGGTCAGCCGTGGGTTTTTTCAAAATGGGCCTGATTATTGCTTCCTTCCAGTGATTGGGGACAACACAGTGCTGTATTGATTGATTGAAAATATTGGTCAAGGTGGGGATCAGAACTGGGGAGATTTTGGATATAATTTGTGGAGAAGCAGGGTCTCCCGGTGCTCCAGATTTCATTTTCAACAGAGTTTGGTTCACGTCATTTTCAGTCAAGAGTGAGAACTGTTTTAGCGTGGTGGAGTGGGTATCGAGGGAGTTTTGCCTTATGGTGTGAGGGGTAGTGGCCTCATCCTCTGTCATAGGTTGGGGAAACCGTTTGCGAATTTCATTTATTTTCTCATGGAAGTAGGAGGCTACGGATTCCACCCAGTTCTTGGAATCAGGGGGCGCCTGCTGTGTGCCTGGGGGTGTAGTGAACTCCTTGACAATATTAAACAGTTCTCGTTGTGAGTTTGCTGCTAGAGTGATCCTGTTGCCTAGATAGACTTTTTTCGCCTCGGCGATATCCTTCATGTACTGCCTATGAGCAACTTTATATAGTTCCTTGTCTTGGGCGCTTTTTGTATGTCGCCATTTTCGCTCTGCCATCCTAGTGGAATATTTTATTTGTTTAAGCTCTGGCGTAAACCAGGGAGAGTTATTTTTCGGAGGCTTAGAAGTGCGCATGGGTGCTATATCATCTAGCGCAGTGGTGATGGCCGATTCAAATTCCATGGCAGCTAAACTAGGATTGGTGCATTGGGAAATTGAGGGAGGAGAAAAGGATTTGACAAAAGCTGGCATGGTGATTTTATTCCATGGTCTACTTCTTTTCATCTTGTCTGGGCGGGTCGCCGGGATCTGAGATCCATTTATTGCGAATTCTATGATAGAATGGTCCGTCCAGAAGACTGAATCAGTCTGTGTAATCGTGACCTTTGGGGAGTTGGTACATATAAGGTCAAGAGTGTGTCCAGCTACATGAGTTGGACCTGTGGGGAGTAGACACAATTGCAGAGCTTCTAGGCTGGCAGTTAGGTCTATGGTGCAAGGGTCAGTGGTGAGTTCGAGATGGTAATTAACATCTCCCAGGAGGAGGAAGTTCTCCGTAGTAAGAGCATAGGGCGCTATTGCTTCTACTAATTTCTCAGAGAAATTTGTCTTGGAACCAGGGGGTCTGTAAATGAGGGCTACACAGAATTGTTCAGATCCTGCACTACTGTATCAATTTGCTAATTTCCATTAATGTGCCATACACTTAAATTTGTGTTGCTGACTGTGTGTTTGAGTTGACTCCCGCGTGCTTCTACTGTATTGAATCACTTTGCCCAGGTCAGACAATGAAAGAAGCCACCTTGTCCGCTCTTGTGCTCACCTCGGTATGTTGTGGTTCAGTATTTTTGTGGTATTTGTATAGGGTGAACCTAACCAAAATGTAGTGGAGTTCTGCACTGGGCCAAAGGCGGAGACGGAGTCAACCTGAGATTAGAAAGGCGATGGACTGTTGTTGCATTATGATGTAAGGCTCTTTAAAGAGGCTGCCATTGAGAGGTGGTGGTGGTAGCTGCTGCAACTGCTCTCAGCAACTCTCTTAGTACCAAAACTGATGGATCTGCCAATCATGTTTCCAGATCTGTTGACTTGGTGGTGTGTTGAGTCGTGTCCTGCATGGCCCAAAACTGCTCAGGCAAACTCAGCTGTAGGCTTATCTGGGCCTTCCTACTGCAGCAGCGATAGCCGATGGAGTTATGAATGGTGCAGAACAATCCAAATGGTTAAAATACCCAAGAACCTGTTCCAGCAAGGGAGCAACCCATCAGTGCAGATGACAGGCCACGGAAGCCCCAAGTTTCAAAGACATAAACACAGATTATGGTAGCCCTCTAGTAAAACAGCACTGAGTGTTTGCAGCTTCCATGGCCAATGGTTTGCACCAGGGGTTCTCTCGAACTAGGTTTGTGCTGGATATTTTCCAGAAGATGCAATAGATACAATGCAGTCATTGCCACTGAGGAAGCATGTGTGGCACAAAAATGGTAGCACCTCCCAGCATGATAACCAAGCACTGTACTCTCCACTGCACAGGGGGCTCGCGGTGCAACTGCTACCGCTTCATCTCTTGGGTGACGGGCTGCAGCCACACAACCATCAGCAGAGTGAGCCAACAGATGAAGAGGACCGGTGGACTCCGGGAGCCGCCACCGCACAAACTGAAGCAGCGCACAAAGGTAAGTCAGGAACTGCCTGGAAATATACCAAAGATACCTGATGGAGTAGTGTGGCTCACTGGTTAGAGGCGGCAGGCCTGAGAGCAGAAGTCAGCCTGGGACCAGGGTTCAATTCCCGACGCGGCAGGGTCGTGGACCTTGGTCAGCGGACTCGATAATTCTCGCTTCGGTGCTTACTCTAATCAGGGGTTCCACTCGGCAACTCTGGGCATTAGCTTGCCTAATCTCCACAACGGCCTCACCAATTCCGGGGATGCCTGGCTCCACCTTGGGGACTCCCAGCAAGGGACCATCCCACAGGGAAAGCCAGGACGGGTTCCCCAGAGTTATACAGCGCCGGGACGCCCCGTTGCTGGGGCAGCTGTGCGCTTTACAAGTATACTACATTTACATTTACATTTACATTTACATGATGTCACTGTGTGTGGTTCTTAAGTAGAAGTTGGCACTAAAAGAGATCTCATCCCTGCAGGGATAGCGTTAGGTGCACCGAACTCCCAGCAGGAAAGGGGGAAGCGGACCTTGTCTGGGGCGGTTTGGTATCAATTAAATATGAAATACATAAAAAGGGGATTAAGTATTGGTGGGAGAGCTCTGCTCAGGGACTGGACTTCTGATACCAATAGTACTGGACAGGCGAAAAGGAAGATGTGGACTTTGCAAACATGGTGAAAGACCAATACACTTTTAAGACCAGCCTCTACGCCCCTGATGCTCCTCAGACATCTACAGTCGAAAAGAAATAGGAATGCAGCAATCAATACACCGATTACAACCAATACCAATAAACTGGTGCTAAGCAAATATCCTGTATTGGAGAATGCAGTGGGTCTGGGAGAACATGTTCATCTACACAGACTTGATTCAAACCTATATGAATGAAAATCACAACCTCACACATGAAAAGTGCTAGGTCTGCCCCCCCCCCCCCCCCCCCCCCCTTAGACAGGTGCAGGTCAGGGCTGTAGAGTGCCAGTTCAAACTATGCTATTGTCTTTTACATCAGTTGGATCTAGCCGTGCCCCTAAAGACAGGCAAGTGGGCAAACAACGAGATGGTCTGAACCACTGCTCTGTCCGTAACTGCGGCGCTCTGTCCAGCTTTTTGTAAGTTTGCAGATTGTTTGTGTAACGTAGTGCATGATTCTGGGGTGCACCAAGCACACCCAGTGAGGGTGCACAGTGTGACTGTACATCAGGCTCTTGATGTCCTCTGGAGTCATACCTTGCATGACTGGTACTCACCTGGTTGGTTACTGGGAAATGAAATATCTGTTTTTTGATTTGTATCTCACCTGCGTCAGGAGTATACAGACCCCACTCCAATCAAACTAAACTAGTAGGGGACAGAAAAATCCTGTTAGAGGCAATAGAAGCAGTTACCTACAGCTCCCTTGGAAAGGGGAATGTGCTCTTTAGTCCTACAAAGAAAGTCAACTCACCAAAGTGAAGTTTCGGGGGCAATTAGTCCCGCTCTTCACATAACTCACAGGTAGAAATGCTAGGATGCTGGGATCTCCAACCTCAACTCTGAAATTGCTACTTATATTCAATGGAAATCATCCCATGCCATTAATAGTATTAGTGTTGTGATAGTGTCCACAGCAGACAAGATTGCATTAGTGGCCAACATAGGCATGATCAATAGCAGTGATCACCTCAGTGCATCTGGCAGGGTTGCCAGCAGTCATGTAAACTGGTAACTTGGAATGCCTCTACATGGGCAATGCACGGTAGCCATTGCTGCAATCCCTGACACCAAGGTGTTGGGATGCACTGTCTCTTTAATGCTGTCTCCACGAGCGCGCTCGTGAAGTGTGCAGTGCTGTGGTACGTGGAACTCCTGGGACGGCAGTTGCTGCCGGGAGGGCTGGTGTCTGGACGTGAATAAAGGAAGTCCATTTCAACTCAGTGTGGCTTGTCTTCCTTTCACTGGCGACGATGTCCAGCGCCTCGCTTCTTCCCAGTGTTGCTGTGTGTTCACGGAGCAGGTCCGCGCTCATCTGAAGCGTCGGAAAAGACTTCAAAGAAAAGAAAAGAAAAGCGGCACGGCTTCCACACGGCAACAGTGTAGCCTTGGACTGTGAGTCATTCAAAGACTTTAATTATTCTCTGCTTCCTGCTGCCTATTTGCCCTGACAAGTTATCGCTTGCGCGAACCTGCATAATTTAAAACGGCAAGCGGACGCCCCTGCTCCCGCTCGAGCTCAATGCGCGATCTGTCATTTCTCTGAAATTCTGATGCGCGTTAGCACCTGCATGTTCTTTGTGACGCGCGCGAGAATTCTCAGCACATGCTGGTTGTTCCTGAGTGCATTGTGACGTTTTGATCACCATCCTGGGCACATTTCAGAATTTGGGCACTATGACATCATAAAGCACAGCTGAAGATCTGTAACAATTTATCAAGGACTATCTTAAAAAAAAAAAAAAAAAGATAACAATTAATCTATTGAAGCAGGTGAATATTTCCAAGAGCACATTTAAAAAAAAAAAGGGCAAAGAAATTTTTAGGGGTCTGCAATTTTTCTCAATAGGAATTTTGTGGCAGCAGCTCCCCACGCAAATGGAAAAGGTAGCCTCGCCACCTCCCTTTTTACAGTCTTCAGGGCCTCCACCTATGCCCTGGAAGCAATGGAAATCTACATTTGACGCCTACATTGAAGCC
Source organism: Lissotriton helveticus (assembly GCF_964261635.1). Lineage (NCBI taxonomy): Eukaryota > Metazoa > Chordata > Amphibia > Caudata > Salamandridae > Lissotriton > Lissotriton helveticus. The sequence goes on along the minus strand of NC_136065.1, from coordinate 140,145,466 downwards.
ATTGATGGCGATACTTTCACTTCTAAAAAAAAGAAAGCGCTATTAGTATACAATTTGGGGCCTGAAGGAAGGTCCATTCTAGAAACCTTACCTCTTGAAGAAGTGAGGATATCAATTTCGAGTGATGATGGTGATGCACAAGTTTTAGATGAATATGCTTCTCTTGTCAAAACTCTGGACAAAAGATTTAGTCCCAAACGAAATATTGTCTTGGAACGTCATAAGTTTTTGCAACGTGCGCAGATGCCTGGAGAGTCCATCGATGATTTCGTTGCTGCTTTGAGGATTCTGGCAGTCAATTGCAACTACAGGGACTTTAGGGATGAAATTATCAGAGATCAACTCATTGAGCGCACTAATGACAAGAAGGTGCGTGAAAAACTTTTATCTTCTGGTGACCCTGATTTGGAGACTGCGTTGACTTTAGCCAAATCTGTCGAACATTCTCAGTTCTGTTTAAAAGAAATGAGTACTCCTGCATCAACTGTTGTGACTCCAGCCGAATCTTCTGACATCAATGTCATCACCACTAAAGCAGCAGTCAAAACTTCTGAACGCAGGACATCGAATCCCAATGCCTTTCGTTCTCCAGCGCCTGCCAACAGGCCCAGGAATGATGTACAAGGATTGTCTTGTTATCGCTGTGGTAGTAGATCTCATTTAGGAAACTTTAAATTTTGCTTTGCAATTAACCAATCTTGTTTCAAGTGTGGCAAAAAGGGTCATCTGGCACGTTTGTGCAAGGCCACTAGTGTGCAGAAAGGATCTTCACACATGGTGAAAAGCATTGATGAACGTCTGTATGTTGATGATGAAGATGAGCGCTATGAGTTATTAATGTTGTCTTCTTCTCCCATAGATGCAAATGGAGTTGTTGAGATAGCATCTATAGATGGATCTCGAAGAAGAAAATCCCCAATTTGTTCCGTTAGTGTGAATGGTGTATGTATCAAATTTCTAGCGGATTCTGGTTCTCCTTTTTCCATAGTAAACGTTAAGGACTTAGACATGTTAGGAAATATTCTTTTGTCTCAGTCTTTCATTAAAATGTTTGCTTATGGGGGCAAAAGAGTGGAAGTATTAGGAAAATTTAGAGGTGAGCTCGAGTTTAAAGGTGACGTTATATCTTCCATTATTTATGTTGTCAAAGACGGCACAAATTTGCTAGGTTGGCACGAACAAGGTGAGCTTAGTATGATCCTTGATCCTAACCATGAAGATATGGTTTTGTCTAGACGCGAGGCTAAGCAATATTATGCCTCTTTACCTGATATTGAGCCTGTGCATTCCCTGAGTGTTTCCTGTAATGGCGAATGGGTGCATGAATTTCCGGAAGTTTTTTGCGACAAATTGGGTAAACTCAAGGGTTTTCAGCACCAAATTATTTTGAAAGAGGGAGCTAAAGCGGTGGCACACAAAGTTCGCAAAGTACCACTGAGCATGCGAAATGAATTAAAGAACGAACTGGAGAGATTGCGTCTTTTGGGTGTGATTGAACCGATTGAGGCGTCAGAATGGTTGTCTCCCGTAGTTTTAGCGCGTAAGGCGGACAAGTCCCTTAGGATGTGTGTGGATTTGCGTGATTTGAATGCTTGCATTTGGGTTGATCGGCAACCATTACCTAACATTAATGAGATGCTATCCACATTGGAAGGTGCCAAGTATTTTACCACCCTAGACATCTTTTCAGCATATCACCAAGTGGTGTTGAGCAAGGATTCAAGACATCTTACGTCTTTTGTGACTCCGGAGGGTGCATTCCGTTATTTGAGAATGCCATTCGTACTGGCGTCGGCTTCCGCAGTTTTTCAACGCCTTATGGGAAATCTTTTCAAAAATACTGCGGGAGTCGTCTTCTTTCAGGATGACATTCTCATTTATGGGAAGTCTGTAGATGAACATAACAACAGGGTAAGAACGGTTTTAGAAATTTTAAGAAAATTTGGTTTAACATTAAGAAAAGACAAGTGCAAATTTCTCAGGGATAGTGTGGATTATTTGGGTCACCACATCTCAGCCAAGGGAGTAGAACCCAAAATGAAATTGTTAGACGCCATTCAAAATGCACCAGAACCATCGAACAAGGATCAGTTGCGTTCCTTTTTGGGACTAGTTGAATATTACGCCAAGTTTGTTCGAAATTTTTCTGACAGGACTGTGTCTTTAAGGAATTTGCTAAAGAAAAATGTCAAGTATGATTGGTCACAAGAATGTGCTAATGATTTTACATTACTGAAAAATGCAATTGTACAAGCACGTCCCCTCAAACTTTTCAATATCAATGACCAATGTATTGTAATTACCGATGCCAGTAATGTGGGTCTTGGGGCAGTGTTGTCTCAGAAAAGGTTGGATGGTAATGTAGAGGTTATTGCTTTTGCCTCCAGAACTCTACGTGGAGCAGAAAGCACATATTCAACCATTGAAAAAGAGGCGTTGGCTTTATGGTGGGGTGTACAACATTTCAGGAATTTTCTTTGGGGAAATCACATCATACTCAAGACTGACCACAAGCCTCTTGTTGATCTCTTCACTACTAAAGGTGGCGGGAGGGCTTCTCCTCGCATTGCTAAATGGCAATACAGACTTAATGAATTTGATTATCATTTAGAATATGTCCCGGGGATAAGGAACAATGTGGCTGATTGTTTGTCCAGGTTGCCTCTCCCTCATGATAATTTGGAGCACAGTGGTGAGGATTTAGAAATGGTGTGTGCGGTGAGTCCTATATCTGATGCTGGCATTACGCTGTCAGAGACTGATTGGAAGTTGGCTGTATCTGAAGATAGGAATTTGTGCTGTGTAATGGATTACTTGATCAATGGTTGGCCCGACGACAAGTCCTTGCCTTCAGATTTAGTACCTTTCAGGAGGATTTGTGATGAGCTATCCTTAATTGATGGTGTTTTACGTAGGGGTGGTTTATTAGTAGTTCCGGATGCTCTTTGTAAAAAGGTTTTGGATTTGGCTCATGTTGGTCACTTGGGCATTCGTGCAATGAAAAGAAGGGTACGTGAAGATTTTTGGTGGCCTGGAGTGGACAAGGCGATCGAGCACTGTGTTCGTGATTGTAGTGCTTGTGTTCTTAGTGATAAGTCCCAAGTTACTAGTCCTTCTCCTGTGACTCCTATACAAGTTAAGGAATTACCTTGGCATAAGTTGGCGTTTGATGTGGCTGGTCCATTCTACAATCTTGGAGCGACTCCGAAGTATGCACTAGTTTTGATTGATTACATGTCAAAGTGGCCGGAGATTAAATTTGTTGAGTGCATGAATGCTGCTACTGTTATTAATTTCTTCAAAGACATTTTTTTGCGGGAAGGTTGGCCAGAAGAGTTAGTGTCTGATAATGACACTCAATTGGTGTCGAGCGAAATGGAAAGTTTTTTTAAGTTCCATGGGATCAAGCACATTCTCACCTCTTTGTATCATCCTTCAAGTAATGGATTAGTTGAACGGTTGAACCGTGTGATCAAGGATCAGTTACAATTAGCCAACATCAATGGTTTGAATTGGAGGGAAGTAATTTCCGACATGTTGTGGGCGTTGAGGGTTACCCCCAATTCTAGCACGGGTGTCTCACCTTTTACCTTACTCAGAGGTAGAGTAGCAGGTTCGGAATTGAACAAGGATTGGATGTCAAGGAAAGACGTTGATGTAGTCAAGCTAGGCAGGGTAGCGGATATTAGAGCATGTACTCAAGCTAAGTATGCTCAGAGTAGTTTCAGGTCATCTCCAGTGCGAGCGGGGGACTGGGTGAGGATCAGGAAACCTGTACTTTTGCATAAAGGTTTGGCTCGTTTTTCCCCTCCTGTCCTGGTCAAGGAAGTTAAGGACCATGTAGTAATTCTGGAGAATGGTAAAATTTGGAACAAATCTCGTGTTTCTATTGTTCCTAAGCATAAGGTGGAGTTTATAAAGAGCAAATTTGGTTTAAAGTCTAGTAATTTGTCCACCTCTGACTCAAGTTTAATGTCTCCTAGTACCAGTCCTCGGGTTTTGCCTGCTTCTAACCCTAATGCTGAGCCAAATGGTACAATTGCTAAACGATGTTCTACCAGGTGCAAAGTAGTTCCTGGGAAATTTCGAGATTTTGTCACTTACTAAACAGTCATTAGTCATACATCTTAGTTCAGTCATGAAGTTGTTTCTGCTTAAGTTATTAATCATTTAATCAAACATGTATTTTATTTATTTTAGGGAGGGGGTGGGTTAGTTGTGATTATTCATTTTTGTTTATTGTAATCAATTGAGGGAAGGGGGATGTGTTGGGATGCACTGTCTCTTTAATGCTGTCTCCACGAGCGCGCTCGTGAAGTGTGCAGTGCTGTGGTACGTGGAACTCCTGGGACGGCAGTTGCTGCCGGGAGAGCTGGTGTCTGGACGTGAATAAAGGAAGTCCACTTCAACTCAGTGTGGCTTGTCTTCCTTTCACAAGGTAATAATATGTCCACAAGGCCACATGATGTATCACTCAAATATCTGCTTTACATACAATCTGGAAATTATTTGAGTCATTGTTCTCCAAATATTAGGTCGTTCTGAAAATAGTACACACATTGTTGTCTCAAATATACACTCTGTATTAAATTCCAAGAAGCTAAAGCTTCTAATTTAGTAGGCCTGGCTGCACACAGTAACTACTGGTAGTTCTCCAACTCCCTGTAAGTAGTTTTCTTATCGGATACCTTGTTTTTTTACTCTACCAAGCACTATAGCAAGTAGAGTTTTCACAGCCTACCCGACATTGTGGAGCAATCCTTTCATAGGGTATGCCTACAAGCACTGTCACGTGCCCACATGTGCACCATTTGCAATAAACTTAAATCTGAATCCCCAGCGGATCCCCTCAAACCCGATCAGTTTCAGAAATTCCTAACTCAGCTCCCCCCCTCTTCCCCCCCCCCCCCATTCTGTGAGCTCATAAATCTGTCTATGGCCTTTGCTGTAGTCCCCATTGCCTGGAAACCCGCTAAGGTGATTCCACTACGCAAAAAACCCACTTTGGATTATTCCAAGCCAGAGAATATTCACCCTATCTTTCTCCTCCCTCTGGTATCTAAGGTTACCGAAGCTTATATCAACTCAATTCTCACCACTTTTGTAGAAGCCAACAACCTGCTCGACCCCTCTCAAAATGGCTTCCGTCCACGACACAGCACTGAAACTGCCCTTTTGGCTGTTACAGAACACCAACACGAGTCCTCTGGATGCCGGACGACCCTCAGCACTGATTCTTCTGGACCTGAGCACTGCATTTGATACTGTATCCCATCAGATCCTTTTGCACGCTTAGAAGATATTGGCATCAGTCACTCTGCCCTGGGTTGGTTCTTCTCCTTTCTATCTGAGAGATCCTTCCAAGTGATTGCCTCCACCCCCTTCTGTTCTCAGACGCACGCTGAGCGCCAAGGGTTTCCTCAAGGCTCTGCTTTGAGCCCTACTCTATTTAATATCTTCATTCAACCCCTGGCAGCAGTCGCTAAGGACAGGGGCCTAAATGCGTTCTCCTATGCGGGTGACACACAGTTAGTGGTTGCGTTATCTGACAACTCCACACAAGACGCGCTCAAATTTAAAGATGATTTAACAGCTATTGGGACTGGATGACATCTAAATGTCTTCAATTGAATGCCAGCAAATCTGAGATCCTTTTGGTGGGCAAAAACACTCATCTGTGGAGTGAGCTCTGTGGCCCTCCACCCCTAGGCCTACCACCTGCCCCCACACGGTTAAAAACCTGGGCCTATGGGTCGACTCTGCATTGACATTCCAGGCTCAAACAGAGGCGGTAGCTGGAGTGTGCTTCGGGCTCCTATGCGGTCTTAAACATCTGCTGTTTTTTTTTCGAAGCTAACATACAGGTTATTATCCAGGCCACTGTACTATCTAGGCTGGACTACGCAAGCTCTTTGTACCTAGGGGCCTATAGAGCAGAGATACATTGCCTTCAAAGGGCACAAAACGCTGCCGTCCAGATGCTCTTCGGCCTGCCAAGGACCTGCTCTGTTTCAAACTTCATTAGCAGACTACACTGGCTTCTGGTGGAGAAACAAATCAACTTCAGAACTCACTGTTTTTCCCATAGAATCCTGAACGCCCAATCCCCCAATATTTTAGCCGCTCTTCTCATGCCCTACGCACCCACCCGCCAGCTGCGCTCTACTGGTCTGCACCTGGCGTGTGTTCTTCGGGTTAAGAGAGCCAGGTCAGGATGGCGCTCATTTCGTGTTCTTGCTCCTAAACTCTGGAATTCCCTCCCTGTGAGCATCAGAAGCATCCAAAATCATGTGTCATTCCGAAAGGCTATAAAGACATATCTCTTTCCTAAATAATCTGCTTCCCTTTTCTGCGACTCTCCTTGATCCTCTGTTTGTTTGATGTCAGCGCTCGGAAGCCCCTTTGGTAGGGCAGCCATGCGCTATACAAAAACAATAACATAACACTTTCACTGTGCAGATTTTCCTGCAGTTGTAGGTGTCAAGCAGAGGAGGGGAATGTCTGTGGACTGTGGAATGTGAATACTGTAAACACCAATACAAGACTCTTGTGGGCATTCACAAACACTAGATTGCCTTTCCCACAGCTCTGTGTACTTCAAGAGCAGCACTGTGTGGCCCGGACTGAAGTGGTGATGAAAATGTGGGAAAGACCTGGCAATGGTATGTGCCACAAAGGAAACTAATTTCAATTTGAAGAAAAATAGTTACATTTGAAGTTTGACATTTACCTGAGCTCTGGGCCTCAGAAGGTCTGCACTGTGGAGGTTCTGAATGTGTAGAGTTAGGATAAACTGGTACTCTTTAGGAAATGTAGGTAGATTTAACTTACACCTGGAGAAAAACAGAGTAGATCTAAATGGGTATTGATAGACACATTAGACATTTAGGCAGTGAACACCCTCTCCTCGTGGGAAGTGACCTCCAGTCATGAAGCAAGGCAGGATACCCAGCCTGGACGGATGTGCGGCATCTCCTGGCTGGCAAGAAGTCTCAAAACACTTGACTGAGAGCAAGTCTCCTTCCTCTAGGAGGTAGACTAGACACAACAGTGGTCTCAACAGCTCTTTGGATGAGGGCCAGACCATCATGTGGTCCATCATTGGGGGACATACATTCCTGCCCCAGCATGTAACTCCACTCTTTCTGTATTAATATCCTTTCAAACCCCTGCAAACTTGTTCTAACTTGCAGAAGGGCATTCTTCATGCCTTGTTCAGTTGACATCACAGAATTAGGAGAGCCTCTCAAAGTTGGCTGCATCTTTCTTTCACAGTTAAGCCCTCCTTTACCTCCCCATGCTGGAGGTCCAAGGCCCCGGTGATGCTTTGGACTTTTACAGTTTGAACAAGTACTTGTCCTGTTGTTAGGAGCTGCCCTAGATTAGCTGGTGGCAACTGCCACATTAGGTGGACCATGCCAAAAATGCCTCTTTCATGTTTTTCTAAAATCAAATTTGGTTTCCTAGACAATGGTCCAGTTTGTGAGGATGGTCTGGCTGCCCCGTCCTGTTGCCTGTCAAATGGCCGACAGGGCGCATTCACACTGCTTCCTTGCCTTGGTCAAGCAGCAGTAGTTCTTAACCTTTTGACTCCGGTGGATCCCCACTTAATTATAACTGAAATATGAGGATCCCATTAAATCAGTATTGGAACCCTGGGATCCCCACTGAGTCATTACTGGAAGCCAGGGGCCCTGGCTTAAGCAATTTCGATTAATTGAAACTTAAATGTAAAAATGTAAATTGATACTTGTATAGCGCACTACTCACCCGCAAGGGTCTCAAGGCGCTTGTACGAATACCGCTGTGGAACCCATCCTGGCTTTCCCTGTGAGGTGTCCACTCCTGGGCACCCCCAACGTGGAGGCCAGGCATCCTTAGCGTTGTGGGGGCCGTTGTGGAGATTAAGCAAGCTATTGCCCAGAGTTGCAGAGTGGGATTCCATGATTGGAACAGGCACCGAGGCGAGAATTATCAGGTCCGTGGAATTTTGAGCCCAAAACTCGCCGAGGCGGGGAATTGAACCCTGGTCCCGGACTAGACCTCTACATCAGGGTCTGCTGCTCTAACCATTGAGCCACACTTCTCCACTTAAACACAATACACAAAAATACAAAAACAAGCATTCATCAAACAAATCAACAAATGATGAAATATTGTAATTCACAAACAAATATAAAAAAAAACACATTGTTCATTTTAATGGGAACATTGAGTCATTCTAAGCTCAAGTGAGGTCACCCATCTCTGTACTATAGCCTGATGCATTCACACCATTCACAGAAATCAATCTGTGGACACCAACTTAATTTTTTGCCTCAATATTCAAATTCCTTAAAATGTACAGAACGTTTTAACATTTTCATCCTACATTTTGCTTCCTTTTTTGTATTCACTTTATTAGTCTTTTAGTATTTAATTTGTAAAGTAGTCGCGGACCTCCTGTGGTCCCTGGACCTCAGTTTAAGTGCTGCACCAGGTCTTCAGAGGGTTTACAACATGCAACTGATTTTACAGCACTGCACAGTTTTCATTATCCAGATCATGCAGTGAGATTCTAGGTTCTCGTGTTAGACCGCTCATGTCTCATCCTCTCGCTTACACCAACCAATAGACTCCAAACATGCCACATAGATGTCACTCTTGCTTTCTCTTCGAAGCCGTGCTACGGCTTACCTTCTAGCACGCCTGCAAAGTTATGGATCACATTGAAAGCAGATTGTTCTAGAGTATTACATTATGTTGTCCAATGTCTGACCTGCTGAAATTTCAGAAGTTTTCAGTAGATGTTGTGGGCACAATGTGGATTACAACTTATCTTTCCCTTTCAAACAGACCATCCAGGAAAACTCAACAGATCTGCAGCTGCACCCAGGTGAACCTCCCAGCCCACCAGGTCAGGCTGCTCATCAGAGTGTTTCAGTGGCTCTACCTCATCATATTTGTTCAGACTCCTCCCTACTCACCAGTCAACCGGCACGAGGGGCTGAGCTGTTGGAGACATGAGGCTGTTCCTGCGTTGGTTCTGCACAAGGGTGCATTACAACTAACCGCGATGAAAGGTTTGTGGAAGCAGCTGCCAATGAGTGGAGACTGTTGCGACCAATGGCAATTTAACGAAAGAATATTGGTTCTACATTATCTTAGAGTCTACTGCAACAAATAACAAGGTGATGGATGGAATGCTTAATTTATCTCCACCTCTGATAATCACTTGAGGTCACTTCCTAGTTTGTCGTTTTTCCACCCCGTTATGCTGCTCTAGATGGAAACCAGCCGTATGCAGATCAGTCTAGGTCCTGCACCAGTAGGAACAACCCAGCCCGAACTGCCCGCTCAGGAACCCTCCGAACGAGAACACGCGGAGCAACGGACTGATTCCAGTCTACATAGGACTCATCACTGAGGTGCAGCTTGAGCCCTGTTGCACAGTGAGCCGGGGACCCACATCTGGTCATAGTGTTGCACTTACGGTGTCTACTGCAAAAAATAATACTGTGATGGAGGGAATTGTTGTATATATCATGTTTTTTTCTAATACAGAGATCTTTCATTTCAAAATTAAATGTGTTTGTTCACATAATGCACAAGTGAATAATTGTGATTCCCTTAAATATAACTTCATAGTATGTTTTTCCGTGTTACAAATGTGTCATACACTGGTGATATTCAAGTTTATGCAAATACACTTGCTGAGGTTAAACATCTTCGCTTGAGCATGTAAAAAAATAAGCATTACTAACGCACATAATTTCTAGAAGATTAGTGGTCCTTGTCATCTTTCAGAAAAGAATATAGCAAAACAATTCAGCAGTGTCTGCAAGTGCACTTTTGTATAAAATGTACTCTAAAAATTTTCGACAAACTCTCTGGCTAAGCCTTGTCTATCTTCAACACCCTCTCCAGCTAAACTTTGTTTAATGCTCACTTTAATATTTTTCAACAAGTTCTTTGACAAAACCATATAGAAACCTCACATACCGCATAAGAGGTTGTGAAGGATCTTCGCTCCAGGGATATCGGACAAGAGACACGATTTCTGCACCGACTCCACTTGAAGGTTACTGTGTGATGGGTAGCATTCACAGGCGACTCAGGGCTTTGTGTTTATTCTCAACTTTTTACCACAATAGCGGACTTGCTCTGCAGACAGAACAATGAAGATTTATTTTTCTGAAAACATGTATGCCAAGGCGCACCCCTTCTGAAACTCAAAAATGGAAAGTTTATTTACTAATCTGCTAGATCTAGCATAGCGCCTAGAAAAAGCACAAAGAGGGTGTTAAGTCTATAAAATTCAACAACCCTTCATATTACATATGCAATTTTGTTGCTGCATTTCTGTTTGTTTTCTGAGTGGTTACAATTAATATCATATGCACTTGGTGAGGATTTTAAAATTAACATTTTAAATACATATTCTGTCTCCTAGTGCTTTTTAAGTGTGTTATTCTGTCACAAAAAAGGGATTGGTTGTCCACTACTTATCCCACACACATCTTATGGGACTGATCGTTACCAGGAACACTTCACATGTAGTCATCTCTCAGTGGGTTGTGTTTGTGTATTTGGTTGCTGTCCACCTGGAGTTCTGATTCAGTTTGGCACATTGACTAATTCCTTAGTGCTGAGGGGTAAAAAATCCAAACCCTGTGACTCTAGAAGGTCTTATTGCGCCAGGTATAATGTATGCAGGGTGGGGCGTTCTGACGCAAGTAAGCCTCGTAGAAGTGACACATTTTAATCTATGAGATTGCACTGCGTCACTTCTAGGACGCAAATTTGTCAATATCTTACGCCTGCCTCATGGCAGATGTAAGACTGACGCAAACACATTTCACATGAGACTTGCCCATGTGTAATGTCAGATCAGTTCACAAACATAAATTAGACATTACCGAGCTAATTGATGCTCAGTGCCTGGAACTGAAACTTGGGCTGATCAGGCATCAGGGCCAGACTTTTGCTCAGCGGTGCCTCCAGGCTATTCCGTCTTCAGACATGACAGAAAGCATACAAAGGGTGGCATTTGAGGCTATTCCCTCGACAAACTGTGAGCTATTGTCTTTTAGTTTTAAAATTGCCAATTGTATCTCTTTTAAAGGAATACTAATCTATTGTCCTCCAGGGGAAAAGAAAAATGTGTTCCTTGCCTCTTTTAATGCACTGCTGGAAACCTGTGCACTGGAAAATAACTTCACTATACTTGGTGATTCTAATTATCATCTTGCCGCGGCTAGGGCGACTGTCTCCGGAATCTGGGGATCACGGTTTGATCCCCGGCACTGGCGGCAGATTAGCCCAGCACCATGTGATTCTGGGTAATAGCTTGCTTAATCTTCCCAACGGCCCCTAGCGCCTAGAGACCCTTACGGGTACTTTACAAATGTGGATTATTATGATACAGATGTCAATACCACTGCACTGATTGATACTGTGACACTTGCTGGACTAAATCAAAGGGTCAAATGCCCTACTCACTAGGCCGGCCATACGCTGGATGGGATTTTCTCTAACCATAATGCATTTAGGATTAAGCAAATTCAACCACAGTGCTGGACCGATCATAGTGCTATCATATTTGAGCTTGGGAACCCAGTCAAGGTCAAACCCAGCCAACCTAACAAATCAACAGGATTATATCAAAACTGAAAGCAGGTTGACCGCAACCAGCTTAACGATCAGCTTACCCAAACATCTACGAAGGGTCCACAAGAACCTGAACTAGCATCTGTTAATTTTAATGAATGGCTCAACAATACGGCCAATCTCTTAGCTCCCCTCAAAAAAGTCCACAGGTTATAGGAATACTCCATCCGCTCCCTGGTTCACCAACACTCTTAGACAAAAAAACAAGAGTGTCGAAGACAGGAGCGTTGTTGGAGAAGTAATTATAGTGAACAAGAACTGTGGAAATACAAACTACTAATAGTAGGCTATAAAAAGTTGATACTTTCGGAAAAAGCTACTTACTTCTCAAAGGAAATTAAGGAGGCAGAAAACTCCTCCAAAGAACTCTTTCGAGTGGTGACCAAACTGTCTATGTCCCCAATTAGAGAAAGGAGCAACCACTCGCAGGCTTTTTACAACCATCTAATCCAGCATTTTCAAAATAAAGTTGAGCAAATTTTTACCACCTTTGATAATGGGGCGCACTCAAATTTGGATAAACATAATAAGTCAGAGGTATCATGTCCTAATGACCCCATTTTTGCGGAATTTAGAGAAGTAACAGTAGCTGAAATAACAACGCTTATCTCTAAAATAAGATCAGGCTCCCCTTACGATCCGCTTCCACCCTTGTTATTAAAAAAAAGCCCTGGAGGTACTTGGGTTGAGGTTAACTTCCATTTTTAACTCTATGTTTACAGAAGGCACTTTGCCTTCGATTTGGAAGAGAGCCTCAATTCTGCCTCTTTTAAAAAAAAAGCTAATCTTGATGCTCTGGATCCAGGGAATTACAGACCCATCTCATGTCTCCCAGTGCCAGCTAAACTGGTAGAAAAGGTCATGAATAACCAACTGACCACGTATCTACTAGAGCATGACTTACTGGATGAGGTGCAGTTTGGGTTCAGATCAGAGCACAGCACCGAAACGACACTGATTAAGGCCGCCGACGAAATTAGAACAGTCATGGACACAGGGGGTGCTGCCGCCCTGGTGCTGACTTGTCGGCGGCCTTCGATACGGTTGATCATAAAACCCTGCTAAAAACTTTGAATGCGCTGGGCATCTCCGGAAAGGTCTTGACATTGTTATCTTCCTTTATTGAGGATAGGATACAATCGGTGGCCCTAGGGAAATTGACCTCTTCATCGTTCACACTTCCCTGTGGAGTTCCTCAGGGCTCTTCCTTAAGTCCCATTCTTTTCAATGTTTATGTTTTGGAACTGGCATCCCTTATTAGATCCTTTGGGATGGCACTAACATCATACGCAGATGATACCCAAATTGTGGTTACCATTGCTAAAAACACTTCACCACCAGTAAAAAGGTTTAGGGACTGCATGACAGCAGTTAGCTCCTGGATGAGCTCCCACTGTCTTAAGTTAAACTCCGGGAAAACTGAGGTGATTTTATTTGGTAAAGTCTCTCCATCATGGTCACAAATCTGGTGACCAAATGATCTAGGGTCAGCACCTACCCCGGTTCCCAAAGTGAAAAGCCTGGGTGTGTTTATAGATCAGAAACTTGACTTTGAAGCTCAAGTCAAAGCCGTGTCATCTTCCAGTTTTTCGTCCTTAAAGCCATAAAAAAAATAGTTCCACTGATTCCCTCAGAAAGCAGGACTACAGAGGTCACATCTCTAATCCTTTCTAAATTAGATTACTGTAACGGGCTCTATCTTGGCACACCTACTAAACAACTTCAAAGGCTCCAAATAATCGAAAATGCGGCCGCCAGACTTCTTTTGGGGATTTCCAAATTTCAGTCTGTGGGTATTCATCTCCAAAGATTGCATTGGCTGCCAATAATAAAACGGATCACGTTTAAAACCCTCTGCATTCGTACAAGGCACTTCAAGGCGCCGGCCCTCAGTTCCTCAGACGTTCGCTGCACTGGTACTCCCCAAACAGATGCTTGAGATCACAAGGAGCAAAAGTGATACTTTCCCAGAGAGTTTTTAAGTCCCACTGGGGCGGCAGAAGATTCATGATGGGAGCTACCACGCTTTGGAACTCCCTCCCGTTTAGCATCAGAAGTCTCCCCTCTCTGACACTATTCAGGAAAGCTATTAAAACCTGGCTATTCACTGATTAATCCCTCATGCCTGCTTCCCTGTTTGCTAGCGCCAAGACACCTTTGGGTAATCGTGCGCTGTATACATTTATAACATAACACATTTATAACATAATGACCCATTGCTGGAGTTGCGTCACTTTTGTGACACACTCCAGTAATGCGTCATTTTTGCGCCTACAGATACGTCAGAAATACTGACGTATCTGTAACTCCTTGCGACATGATGCGTCATACTGTAAATATGATGCATCATTGGTGTCGCAAGGAGGGCGCAATGAAATGTGACGCATCGCTGTTTTCTCGCAGCGATGCGTCACTTTTCATAAATGAGGCCCTAAGTTTCTATGGACTGATCACTAATGAATCTGAATGTATGTTGGATCCCTCAATAGTGCGGTGCCCATTGATAATACGCGGGGATTTTATTTTCTGATCCTGAAATATATCTCGATTGAACAAGAACAGTGGGTAAGGAATGTGGGCTCCGGAACAATTGAAAACAGACTTTGGACTAAAAGACTATTAGCGCATCAATAAGAGTTGACCAGAGAGGTATCTCCAGGGGGAGACACCCTTCTGGCCAACTACAATTTTTCAGGTTTTTTATCAGCCTGGAACTTTTGAGTCTGCCAACTCCAGACCTGATCCTTTCAGGCCCTGATTCCCTAGGCCCAGACATGGAAGCTGAAAGGCTACTGGCTGAAACCCAACATGCTCTAACCTCCAGCTGCCCCTCGCACCACAGGGGAAAGAAACGGGTAGGAAAAGAGTGCTTGTTTATTTCCATTGAATGTGTGAAGAGAATGTGAAATTGTGTGCAGTATTCCCAAGTCCATGTGTCTTTCCCCACTGTGGAAAATATACCTTGTAATCCTTGGATTTAGGTGCTGGGGACATTGTCTGGCATCTGAGATTCCTCCCCCCCTGAAATCTTTGGAACTACATCAAGGCAACTCGTAAAGAGGTCCACAGTTTCAAAAGATTCATTGGTTAGGGCGCTGTGTGAGACCAAGATCACCAGAAAATTAATAAGTTCAATATATGTGTATCTGATGAATCTGAAATAATGCCACTGTACTTAAATAATATTCTGAAAAAAGGCAAAAAAATGTAATTGATCGAATGACTTGCAATCATTTACATACAACTACACATACCGCTCCGCTCATTTTAAATCTATAATGGATTACATATTATTGCACATAAAGGCAGTAATGTACCCCACACAAACTTAAATAAATGAATTGTTGGTTCTCTCAATGGAGCCTGAGATGTAAATACTTGATAAGACGTTGGCTCCATTTGGTTTGAGCGTGCCCATTATTATATATCAGATCATTTTCACGAAATATTTCCCACTTCTTAATAGTTCAACTACTGATCATTCTGTTTTCATCTCTGTGATCACCATCAGGCATGCTGAAAGGCAGTGTCCTGCGAGGCCTGAGGGCTTGCGGCCTGGTCCCCTGAAGTCCTAGCTTGGTGGGCTTTAGCGAAGGTGGACCAGATGCGTGGAGTGACAAAGGACACTCCTTTCGCCCCAAGCTCTCGTGGCATGGAAGCAGGCCATGTCCTATGAATACTGGGGACTAGTGGCTTGCGCAAAGGGTGTGGGTGGAAATGCAGATGTTAAACATGTGGATGTCCATTGAGAGGGCATTCTGAGTTGAACGGTTCAGACTCGCCCCTTCCGTTGAGTTCCATGAAAGGATACAGGGTGGGTGCAATTATCATGGTGAATTCTCGTTTTCTTGTGAAAAGTCAGGTTGAAGCATGGTGGACCATGTGTAAACCTTGCATTAACAAGATGCCTGTGCATGCAGAGCTTCACCTCCGGTTGGCTGTTGCCCTTGGGCTCCTGTCCTCGGCCTAGTTTCCTTCCTTAGTCTAGGCTCCCTTCTATTTTAGTAGAGGTGACAAACTGTCTTCTACAGAATAGAGGGCAGAGGTATTTGTCACATTAATTAATTGCCTCAGCCTTGCCTCCACAGCTGACTGGTACAGTAAGAACAAATTCAGTGGAGGGAATAAAATAAATGTGGCACGCCTGGCTGATGCATGAGAACTAGTATTGCCGCTGTAGGAAGGAAAGGTTGGCGTGACCTCTCCTGTAGTTAGAAACTGTTTGCTGTGAATTTCCAAGCGCTATCAGCTGCTTCACGCATACAGCAAATTTCAGCTTTCAAACTGAGGGATCACTCCCTGATAGGGGACAAATGGTATTTTGGTTTTCGGTTCTAGTTATTTCGCAAACTCTACTAATCAGGGTGGAGGCATGTAATTTGTCTTTACCTTACAGAAAATTAACCAAGGCCACTAATTTGTTACCCGCACTGTTAAGGTTTCTACTTCACAGAGGTAGCATCAAACACCTCGCTGAAAATAACCTTGACCGTTCTGTGGGGTCTCCAGAAAATATGAAGAATGCCAGAGTGGAATTTTTTTTTGTACAAATCAGAGAACCCACATGTAGTATAAAGTTGTGTTTCTGTCTTCATAGATGGCAACATTCCAAAAGGCAGTGAGAGTCATTTCTCCAGGGAAACAATACAACAGAGGAATGAAGGACCTTAAATAAAACACCCACACTAACTTCCACAAAATCATCCAAATGCCTAAACTAACTTGCTCTGTAGGATGGACGAGCCCAACTCTGAGCATCAGACAATACGAAAATCCCCCCCCAAAAAATATATATACACATACATATTTTTTTATTTATCTAGGGGTTTTACTGAGCATCCAAATACTGGAAAGGTGTTCTTGCGCCAGAAAGACCGATACGGCAGGAATCTGTCAGCGCAAAAGTCACGCATTGCTGGAGTTGTGTCGCAGGCATGACACAACTCCGGCATTGCATGGGATAGGTCTGTGCCTATGGCACTGCGCCAACCTTCCGCCTGCCATGAGGCAGTCGTAAGGTATTGACGCTGTAGCATCTTAGAAGTGTTCCAGTCAAATCTCGGTGTCATAATTTTTTACTGCAACACTCCTATGACCCTTTTTCATGTGGGTATGCCCACCCTGCATACATTATACCCGGTGCGGGTATAATGTGGTGCAGGGCTTTACAACTTCCAAGGCTCTAGCAGTCCCGCGCAGCTGATTGTAAGAGCTGCAGCGGTACCACAACATCCTCGCCGCCGCCATTGTCCAGAGGCCACCGGCCACGCCCCCCTCAAACAGGCCACGCCCCCCCCGCCAAAACCTTTAAATCGCGCTGAATGCGAGCGCGAAGTAGAGACTAACAAGACTCCTGAGGCGGAAGCCGGGAGGTAGCGAAACCTGTGATTTCTTTTAAATTGTGTATTTTGACTGTATTTTATTCACCTGTCCCCCCTTCTGGGCACTTGCATTGTAAAAACTTCCAAGGCTCTAGCAGTCCCGCGCAGCTGATTGTAAGAGCTGCAGCGGTACCACAACATCCTCGCCGCCGCCATTGTCCAGAGGCCACCGGCCATGACCCCCTCAAACAGGCCACGCCCCCCCCTTACCTCCCTTCCTAATAATAATGTGCTTTCCCCGTAGGCGCAGCGGACGGGCGCAGCGGGCGCGCCGTCAGCGCGCCAAAGGCAAGCCCGTCTGCGCCCGTCCGCGCCCTTCCGGGCCCAGGGACCATACCCCCTGGTCAAACGGTACGTCCTCAACTATGCTATGACGCTGATCAAATTCTCGCTCTCAATTCTAATTCTGACCATCCGATAGCTACTTTTAATTTATTAGATCAATTCCCACAATGCTGCCCCCACTACTCCTTCCATCTGGATACTCCACAACGATGCCGTAGTCTAGCCTCTTGAGCAGCTACCCTTTCCCCTTCAAGCTACACTTTCCTCAGCTTGAATTGTCGTTCCCTACCCAAACACAAACGAGAGATTTTTGATCTCCTCACGGATGAATCCCCTGACACACTCTTTATTACAGAGACGTGGCTCCGTGATAGCTCTGGACCAGATATTGCTGAAGCTCTCCCTGCTCAATATGCGATTGTAAGGCATGATCGCCCCAGGAAAATTGGTGGCGGTGTTGCAATAATATTTAAAAATATCTATCAATGCCATCTGGATCCTGTTCCACTAAACGGTTGTGAGGCAGCGTTTTTTAAGCTTGCTCTCCAACCCAAAATCACCCTTTCTGGTCTACTGGTATATCGCCCGCCAGGTCTTAGCAACGCCTGGCAGTCACAACTTTCTGAAATCATAGCCCCGGCTATATCTATATCTAGCAATTTCGTACTCATTGGTGATCTGAACGTACATCTTGACGATCAGAATGACAATTTGGCCTGCAACCTTATTGCAGACCTTGCTTCCATGAACCTCAGCCTATCTAACAAGGGCTCCACTCATAAAGGCGGTCACCTTTTAGACCCAATTTTCTCTAATTGTATCCACGTAAAGTGTTCCATGGCTATGCCAATCATCTGGTCTGGTCACTTTTTAATTAAATTCACTGTCACAAATTATGTAAATACACCCACTCACAAACCTGATACCTACACACAGAAAAGGGATTGGAAAAAGTTTGACCCTGATGTTTTCAATACAATTCTATCCGATCTTAAGCCAGAGAATTTACTTACGTCCAATGATATGGATGTGATGGCCAGTGCTGCAAACGATTGGCTCTCGGAAGCCTTAAATACCTGTCTTCCCACTACCCGCAAGAAAGGGATTACTCACAAAGCACCTGCCCCCTGGTACAATGAGTCGCTTCGCTTGCACAAATCAAAATGTAAGAGATTAGAACGCCTATGGAGGAAAGACTATTCTCTTACATCTGGTACCGCCTATAAAACTGAGCTGAAATGCTATCATAAGGCGTGTGCTACAACCAGAGCCATCCACGTCAACAAATCCATAAGTGAAGCTATAAATAAATCAAAAACCCTGTTCAATGTGGTGAAGGAGCTCGCCGGTTCACAGACTACGGCTATACTTCCCCAATTATCCAACGCGAAATGTGATGAGCTTGCTCAGTACTTCACTTCCAAAATCACGAATATACATCAGGATATCCTTGCTCAAAACATAATACCTGTCTCCTCCACGTCTCCTCAGACTAGGAACGTGCCCACCAATTCTTCTGGGTCACCTTTGCCACTACTGCTGTCGTGGCCTGATCTCTGCTCGGAAACTCTTTAAGAAACACTGAGCAAAATTAAATCAGGATCCCCACTGGACCCGTTGCCCGTTTCTATTCTGCGTTCTCTGAACCCTTCACATTTATCCACCATCTGCAAGATGCTAAACCACTCACTTGATACTGCTACTGTTCCTAGCTGCTGGAAACATGCCATGGTTACCCCGCTATTGAAGAAACCACAGGCGGATCCCAAAATAACCACCAATTATCGTCCCATTTCGTTATTACCGGCATTCTCGAAAGTTTTGGAACGACACATCCATATCCATCTTTCAAAATTTGTGACAGACAACAATCTGCTACATCCTTCCCAATCGGGATTTCGCCCTGGTTTCTCTACGGAGACGACCCTGCTGGGCGTCACAGATAATTTGCGTTTGCTCCTGGATCGAGGAGAAACAGTTGCGCTGATCTTGCTCGATCTCAGAGCAGCTTTTGATACTGTGTTACACAGTATCCTTCTCAAATCCCTTGCTGCCATTGGCATTGGCAACAAAGCATTTGACTGGCTTGCATCTTTCCTGTCTGACCGCACTTTTCAAATCTTCTCTAAGTCATCATCCTCTAAGTGTCACTCCTCTCCCCATGGGGTACCCCAAGGGTCTATTCTTAGCCCTCTGCTTTTTAATTTGTATGTTACACCTTTGGCTTATGTTGCACAATGTTCGGGATTAAATCTTTTTTCGTATGCCGATGACTCACAAATTGTTTTTTCACTCTCTCGAATTGTTTCCACGGCCCCCTCCCCTTTGCAAACTGGACTGAGCAAGATAGCTGAATGGATGAACAACAATTTACTTAAGTTAAACGGCGGAAAGACGGAGGTCCTGATTCTTGGCAACAAACCCGATATCTGGAACCTGACTCACTGGCCCACTTCCATGGGTCCCCTTCCAAATCCATCTGAACAAGTGCGAAACTTGGGAGTAATCATCGATAGGGGTCTTTCCATGAAAGATCAGGTAAATAGAGTCACAGCCATCTGTTTTACCATCTTACGATGGCAGCGCAAAATCTTCTGGATGATCCCCAAAAACACCCAGAGATCTGTTGTGAACGCCCTGGTGACCTCCAGATTGGATTACGACAACGTGCTCTATCTGGGGTCTCCAAAGGCCGTCACACGTCACATTCAGCTAGTACAAAATGCTGCAGCTCGGCTTCTCTGTGGCTGCCGTAAACGTGACCACATTACAGAACGCCTGAGAGAGCTACATTGGCTTCGTGTTGAAAACCGGATTAAGTTTAAAGCTTTGAGCTTTATGCACAAGTTCAAAGCCGAATCAGCACCCCTCTACCTTCAGGCCCTTGTCAGCCCTTACCATCCAGCTCGCTCTCTCCGTTCCTCAGCTCACCATCTTTTCAATCTACCTAGGTTCAAACTTACCAGAATGGGCGGTAGCTCCTTTTCAAACCTAGGACCCAGACTATGGAATTCACTTCCACTGGCCTTACGTATGGAAAACAGTCACACGCGATTTCGCAGAGCAGTGAAGACCTGGCTCTTCGATCTCTAAGTTCTTCTGCCTTATGTTGTCGTTCTGTCTCCTAGCGCCGGGAAACCCTTATGGGTAGCTGTTCGCGCTTAACAAGATTAATTAATAAATAAAAATAAATAAATAAAAAGGTAACGCATCTGCCTGAATGTGTCACTTTGTAAATATGGCACAACGTGGCGCATTGTTTACGCTGTCGCTGGGTCACGAAAAGTGACGCAACGGCGGCGCAAATGTGTCACAAGGCCTTCATAAATAAGGCCATAAGTCTCTGCTAAGAAGCGACAAGGACATACATGGAAGTTGTCCCAGGGGACAGACCTCTCTATGTCCAGAGCTATTATAAGCTGTGTCATCTGCATAGTTCGTTTAAGTGACATCCAATGAACTAACTAATAGGGATGAAGGGGGGATGTAGATATTAAACAGGGTTGGACTGAGAGGAGACCCTGTGGAACAGCTTGTCCTACTAGCTTCTAAGCTCACACATTAGGAGGGATGGAGGTACAGTGCTTGACATCTATCCTCAAGATAAGCTTTACACCATTTTAGTGCACATCCTCCAATCCCATCCTCCGCCAGTTTGGTTAAGAGGGTGGAATGAGAAACAGACCCAGATTTACCAAGGGCTGGCGGTACCTTGCATCCTGCAAGGTGACGCAAGGCAACGCATGTCCGTAAATAAAATTTACTGTGCCATGCTGATCCACTTTGCTTTGCTCGCCGTGGCTCAGTAATTCTAGAGTAATGTAAACTGCATTCACAGTGCTAAGAATAGCTAGCATTTGTAAGTCATCCAAAACAAGCTTAGTTAAAGTGATGTATCCTGCAAAAACACTGGAAAAGCTACCGATTGACATATTTTTCTAAGGTTTTAACCGCAAAAGCCAGTGGAGAATGTGGGTTAACAGACACATAAAATGGTATTAGGAATACCATTTTATGTTTCTGCTTCTCACACAGCGAGAAAGCAGAAGGGTTTGGTTGGGGTGGGCGGTCCTGCTCCAGGGCAAGGGAGGAGTGGCTTACATGGAGAAAATAGCCTCCTCATAGACGCCTGTGCGGTTGGCATCCCTGCCAATAACAATGCTGCCATTGCAGTGTTGTGATTGGCTTAGGGGAGGGGGGCTGCCTGCTTCCTGTGTGGAGGAGAGGACGCAGGACAATGTGGGACCAGACCGGGCCGCGAAGGTAAGTTACATTATTTTTTAATTTATTTTTAAAATTACCCCCGCGACTCCCCACGCCCCCCACCCGCAACTGCCTTTTTATTAGGCAATTGTGATGAAGAGTAGTAAAACCAGTGAGACATCAGGCAGCAACATCAGGAGTGGAAGAGTCTGAGGACCATGTTTCCATAAGAAACAGGGCCTCCAACTCACTCCAGTGCAATAAATTAAAGATCTCAATAGAGTGCTTTAATCAAGGCACACCTCAAACAGCCTTTCATAACTGGTTTAAATGCAGAACACAGGGTCTGAACCTGTTTCGAAGTAGCATTGTTGCACCAAGAAGAATACTTAAAGGAACAACAGTTGTCACACCACCATTAGTGAAGGAGGACAAATGCCGCAGACCAGACTTCGATTGATTATATGCAGTTAAATGTTCTAACCCTGCTACGCCATCAGATACATTAAATGTTATAGTAAAGGGGGCACACCTTTACCAAAATTGATGTGCCCAAGTAACCTCAAATTAAACTCCAGCAAAAACTCTCAAGGAACAGCAAACTTGGGAAGAGGGTTGATGTTCTACATACAAACGGGTAGCGCAGATGGACTTTTTTTGGCAAACCAGCGGCATGGCCGTGGAGTAGTATTATTTTTATTGTCCCCTTCCTACTTACACATAGGGGCATATTTACATGGGAAGTAGCGGAGCGAGGCATTAGCCTTCCTGGCCTAATACCTTACTCTGCCACTTCAGAAGCATAGGACTGCACCATATTTACAAGAATATGGTGCAGGCCTACATTTCCCCCTGCGCTGGCACTATACTTAGCAGCCTAGCGCCAATGCAGGCACCCCTGCACGAAAGTGCAAGGGTGTCTGCGTGCAGGGGAAGGTTGTTTATGTACAGGAAGGTCCCCTTCCTGCACATAAACAATCTTGAAATGCTGTTTTGTAACTACTGTGTGTTCTGCTTAATGCAGCACACATAGAAGTTGCAAAACGCTATTTGTTAGCAGGCCCCCTCAACCACGACTGTTCCCGGTGAGGAAAACCAAAAGCCCAAGGACACCTTTGCACCTGTCACCCCATGCCTGTTAGGAAGAGGACCAAATGTGTCCCTGAACGTCGTGAGGCCTGAGCCCCCCTGTTGGTTCAGCCCGACTGGCCTCCCAGTCCAAACCTGCAGCTTCTTTAGGACCGGACCGATCCCAATTGACTAACATTAGGCACCAAATGCTGTTTTGCACCACTGCCAGGGGTGGCCGCTCGATTAATGCGGAGGAGCTCTGTCCCCCCACCACCAGCAGAAAGAAAACCAGATAATAAAACAGGTTTTAACCCCGTTTTATTTTAATCCCCTGGACCTAACCCAAGGACTCTGACGAGTCTTGGAGTCGGGTCCAGGGAATGACACTGCTGGTGTGGTAGTGGTGGGCACTCCTTAACTGCGCAAGAGGTGTTTGGCCACCCGTCTCAGGCCGGACAAACCCTTCATGCGCAGTGAAGCTCTCTCCAACCTTGGCTGCCTTGCTGGGCCTGGACAGAGTAGGCACAGGCTCCCTGTCTGCCTGGGAGCACAAGTTGCCGGCGCTCCGGCTAATCCTGAAGCTGCTCTCATGCGAGAGCAGATTCAGGAGTTGCCACCGGGCAGGCTGGGAGCCTGTGCCCAGGGCCAGAAGAAGGAAGAGCCGATGCGCGGGAGATGGCGGTGGCAAAGTGTAGGAACTGGGGTCACCAGTTCCCTGGGGGTAGCCTGGCACGAGCAGGTAGGCACCCGAAAGGTCAGGTGTTAAGTGACTACACAGCACACGCGTCCACTGAGACCATAAATGCACGCAAAGACTGAGACCACACCGGTAAGTTTTGATTCAAATCAATAAATTTTATCTAAGACCAAAATCAGGGCAATCAAAAATCACAGCAGTATTCACTTATTTCCTTCCCTTAGAAGCACATGTTTTACATTTCCCGGCCATAAATACTTAAATAAATAAATATTAAATATTAAATATTAAATAACGGTAGGCCTGACAACAGCCCTGCTCCTAGTCAGCACCTGCAAGAAATCTCCTTAGAAAGACATTTAAATAACATTCCATGAATTAGGAATAGTCGGATCTCTATATACCAGGCCACATCTTGTTAGACAAGAGGAAACATTTCACCAAGTAATTATAAACATTGCATCAGGGATGAATAACCTTCCAATAAGTAGAAGTGAACCATTGCCTTAGGTAAAATTAATCAGGAATGAACATTTCATCAGGCCAGAAATAATCATAACCCTCTGGGCCAGCACAAGGTAAGCGTGAACAATCCACTCTCCAACAAGGGGCTATTTCCAACCAATGCAGGCCTCAAGGGAGTACTGCAGGGCTCTGGCCCGGGTCCAGTACATTACCAGCCAATTAGGGCCAACGGGGCCCAGCAACAGTCTTCCCCAGGGGAGGGGCGAACTCGGGCTTCCTCCGACCTTCCGCCCTCCTCCCCGGGGGGGGGTTACCTTGGTCTTCGGGGCTCTCCGGGCCCCTTGCGACGGTGTCTCGTAGTGGGGAGGGCCCTCGGTCTTCCCCGAGCCCTCCGGTGAGGTGGTGACCTGTTCCCGGGTCCATGATGATGCGGGCGGCCCGGGAACCAATCAGGTGTGAGGCACGAAAGGAGGCTCTGCCACAGCGGCCAATCAGCAGGCAGTACTGGAGGGCTCGGCAGCTTCAGCCTATCGCTGTGCGGCGCCTGATAGGGGCGTGGTCTGAGCCCCCGTCACGTGGGGCTGGTTGTCGGCTTCGTCAGGCCTAGCGTGGCCCGCTCTGGAGTAGCGGCGGCCTGACTGGAATTCACGGCAGCCGGCTTGCAGTCTGCGGCGGCCTTCCCCAAGGCTCCGGGGGCCGCCGCGGGGACTCTTCACGCTCGGGCCGGGCTCGGCCCACAACAGCACGGCGGCGGCCCTCTCATGGCGTCGGGGGCCGCCGGAGCAGATGCCAGTCGGGTGGGGGGTTTCACAGTGCCCTCAGCGCTCGATCTTTACAGCGCCTCGCGGGAAAGAGGAGCGCTAGAAAGTTCCTCACGGGTTCTTCCCTACCAGCGCTCCACAGGACCCAGCAGATGAGCGCTTGAGGCCAATTTACAGCGCCTCGGGGGACATAGCGCTCCAATGGGCAATAGCGCTTCAGCAGGCAATAGCGCTTCAGCAGGCAGCAGGCTGCAGGGGTCCAGCGCTTCTCCAAGGCACAGAGGGGAGCGCTGGAGGGTGGCACAATTTGGTTGCGCAGGACAAGCAGTCCAGCTGGCTAGGCAGTTCAGGATGCTAGCGCTAGAGAATGAGAGCGCGTAGCAGACAGTCCAGGCAAGACAGCAGAGGCGATGGGCAGGACAGCGCTGGGGCCACAGGGCAGACAGAGGGGCAGAATTGGCACAGCACAGTACCTGGCTGATCCCCAGTAGTCCTGGTTAGCGCAGGGGAGTTCCTTCTTGGCGCTTGTTGGTTCTGGCGCCCTTTGGTTGAAGTTACTTGAAGAGAGGGGGGGGGGGGTTGAGTTGAAGGCTTGTCAAGTTTCTTCAGCAGATCTCTTCAGGTGGTCCCTGGGCTCCCCTCCCGCCGGGCCAGATCAGTGGGCTAGTTCAGTGTTCCTCACACAGCTTGGTGGGCAGCGCCTAAACACCTGTCACCCCCCGTGGTATAGGTTCCTGACTAGGCCCAACCGCCTAAGTCTCCTGCGTAGGGTCCCCCAGGTCAGTGATGCCCCAACTGACTAGAAAGTTTCCCTCGCTTTTCTTTTATAGTGGCAGTTGGCAGTGGGTGACCACTCCCCTATTCTGGAAGGTTCCAGGAGCTTCCTCACTCTAGCTATGGGCAGGCAGGCAGGCTGGCATTGCTACAATGTTTAGGGGATCCAGCCAGCTCCTGGCTACTAGAGTGCGCCTAACAAGACCACGCTGCGGTAGCAGGGGTCAGTAGCAGCCATGTTGGGGGAAGAGAGCACCTGCACCTTAGCATTGATTAGCAATTGGAAGGTGCCCAGAGACCCAAGGACAACCAAAGAGAAGGTGGGAAAAATGAGGCAAAGGCGAATAAAAATAGGGAAAGACCACCCTAAGGCTGACAGGTCTAACATGCGTCCCCCCAGCTGAAAGTGGGGAGAGCTACCTAACCTCTAGGGAGTTCTCGTCACTAAGGCGGAAAAACCGGGAGAGACCGTCAGCATTGGCGTGGTCAACTCCGGGTCGATGTTCCACCTGAAAGTCCATCCCCTGTAGGGAAATGGACCACCTTAGCAACTTGGGATTTTCGTCTCTCATCTGCATGAGCCAGCGAAGGGGTCGGTGGTCGGTTTGAATTAGGAAGTGAGAGCCAAAAAGGTATGGCCTCAACTTCTTCAAGGCCCAGACCACAGCGAAGGCTTCTCGCTCGATGGTACTCCATCGCCGTTCCCGAGGGAGGAGTCTTCTGGAGATGAAGGCCACAGGTTGGTCTTGGCCATCGTTGTTGAGTTGCGAGAGCACAGCGCCTATGCCATGCTCGGAGGCGTCCGTCTGCACGATGAACTCTTTTGTGAAGTCAGGTGTTGCAAGCACCGGAGCGGTGCACGTCGCGTGCTTCAGTGTCTCGAATGCCTCCTGGCAAGCAGCCGTCCATATCACTTTTCGTGGCTGCTTCTTGGATGTCAACTCAGTCAAGGGGGCTGCGATGGTACCATATCCCTTGACGAACCGGCGGTATTAGCCAGTGAGGCCGAGGAAAGCTCGGACCTCAGTCTGGGTTTTGTGGACTCCCAGGCCAAGATGGTCTCGATTTTGGCCAGGAGGGGTTGCACCTGACCCCCACCCGCCAGGTGTCCCAGGTAGACGACAGATCCCTGTCCAATCTGGCACTTGCTAGCCTTGATGGTCAGGCCAGCGCGTTGCAAAGCCTGCAGCACCTCCTCGAGATGCTGCAGATGGTCCTCCCAGGTGCTACTGAAGACAGCTATGTCATCCAGGTACGCCGCTGAGAAGGACTCCAGGCCAGACAGCACCTGGTTCACCAACCGCTGGAAGGTTGCCGGAGCATTCTTGAGCCCGAAGGGCATCACTCTAAATTGAAAGTGGCCCTCGGGGGTGGAGAACGCTGTTTTCTCCTTTGCTCCATCGGCCATGGCAATCTGCCAGTACCCTGATGTTAGATCAATGGTGCTGAGGTACCGGGCTGCTCCCAGCCGGTCAATCAGCTCATCTGCCCAGGAGATCGGGTGAGCATCTGTCTTGGTGACAGAGTTCAATCCCCGATAGTTCACACAGAACCGAAGTTCTGGTGTGGTGCCCGGTGGGGCCGCTTTCGGCACCAACACTACCGGACTAGCCCAAGGGCTGCTGGAAGGTTCGATCACTCCCAGCTCCAGCATTTTGGCCACCTCACCCTGGATGCTGTTCTTAACTTTATCGGACAGCCAGTAAGACTTGGTTTTTACAGGCGGACTGTCCCCTGTGTCCACATCATGGGTACACAGATGTGTAGTTCCAGGCTTGAGGGAGAACAACGAGGCGTACTGCTCCAACACCTGGCGGCAGTCCCTCTGTTGTTCTGGGGTCAAGGATGGGGAGAGGACAACTCCCTCCACTGAACCATCCTTCTCCTGGGCCGCCAGAAGGTCAGGAAGAGACTCACTCTCTTCCTCCTCGCTCCCATCCGTCACCATGAGGAGAACAAGCTCAGATCGCTCATGGTGAGGCTTCAGGCCGTTGACGTGGAGCACCCGATGGGGCTGACGGGGGGTCTTCAAGTCAACGACATAGGTAGTCTGGCCTCGACGCTCCACAATTTCGTACGGACCATTCCACCGGTCCTGGAGGGCACTAAGCACACCAGGCTCCATGACCCACACCTTCTGTCCAGCGTCCAACTCCACAGTCCGAGCGTTGCGGTCATACCACTCCTTCATGACGGCTTGGCTAGCCTCCAAGTTGTCTGAGGCTTCCTTCCACAGCTTGGCCATCTGGCTGCGGAATGCCAGCATGTAGCTGACGACATCACGGGGAAGCTTCTTCGAAGTCTTCTCCCACCCCTCTTTGACAAAGCTGAGGGGCCCCCTAACGGGATGGCCATAGAGCAGTTCAAAGGGGCTGAACCCGACTCCCTTCTTTGGCACCTCGCGGTACGAAAACAGCATGCAAGGGAGGAGGATGTCCCATTTCCACCTCAAGTCCTCTGGCAGGCTCCGGATCATCCCCTTCAAGGTCTTGTTGAAGCGCTCTACGAGCCCGTTAGTCTGGGGGTGATAAGGAGTGGAGAACCGGTAGATCACTCTGCACTCCTCCCACATGGCCTGCATGTAGGCCGACATGAAGTTCGTGCCCCTGTCTGACACCACGACCTTGGGAAATCACACTCTGGTAAATATCCCCATCAGGGCCCGAGCCACCACAGGTGCAGTGATGGTCCTCAGAGGAATAGCCTCCAGGTACCGAGTGGCGTGGTCCACTAACACCAAGATGAACCGGTGTCCCGCAGAGGTCGGAGGGTCCAATGGGCCAACGATGTCGATTCCGACCCGCTTAAAAGGGGTCCCGACCACCGGGAGCGGTTGCAAAGGGACCTTTACTTTAGTCCCAGTCTTGCCACTTGCCTGGCAAGTCTTGCAGGTCTTACAGTAGGTGTCAGAGGCAACTCTCATCCTGGGCCAATAGAAATGCGAGACCAACCGTGCAAAGGTTTTGTCCTGGCCCAGGTGTCCAGCCAAAGGAATCTCATGCGCCAGTTCCAATAAGAAGGCCCGGTAGCATTGGGGGACCACTAAGGCCCTCGAGGATCCATGCACCGGAACCTTAGGCTCACTGTAAAGGAGGCCATTCTCCCAGTACACGTGAAAACTGCCGGGCTCCTGATCGGTCGCTTGGGCTTCGGCCTGTCGCCACATGCCTTCAAGCGTGGGGCATTCCTTCTGCGCCCGACAGAATTCCTCCCGGGTAGGGCCTCCTTCCTCATGCCACTAGGCAAGGGTCGGTAAGTCCCCCCACGGGAACAACCTCCACCTCCGCGGACTCCGGGGATACCTCCACAGGCTCCCCATCCATCACACGGGGTGTGTCCTCCACATCATTCTCAGGACCGGCATTGGGTTGGGCCATGGTCTCAGGCTCCAACCCGGGTTGAGCTCCTTGCCGGGCAGCCATGGACCGCGTGACCACGCAAGTCCATCCTGGTAACCCCAGCATCTCAGTGTGGGCCTTAAACTCCACTTCCTTCCAGGCGGTATGTTCCAGGTCGCTTCCTAGCAGACAGTCCACAGGCGAGTCAGGGCTTATCGCAACTCTCAACGGGCCTTTCACTCCTCCCCACTCGAAGGGAACCTGAGCCACAGGATAGTAGCTCAGAGTGCCGTCAGCCAACACGGAACACATCAGGTACTACTTGCTCAGGGGACACCAGCCGCCTCACTACGGTGGTCATGCTGGCACCTGTGTCCCTCAGAGCGTCCACCTCCTCCCCATTCACCTTCACCCTCTGCTGGTACTTAGCAGTGTTCGATGGTAAGGGCATCACTGGGACCATCTCTCTATCCCCAAGTGAAACCGGGGTCAAGCCTGTCCACTCCCCTTTCCTATCTAGGGGCAGCTCCACCCCAAGCGCTACACTAGCCACCCCGGGACTCTTGCCACCTGTGGGGGCTGGGGGTCGTTTGAGACACTGGGCATCTCCCTTGTAGTGTCCAACCTCCCCGCATTCATAGCACCGGACAACTTTTGGCTGCTGACTCTTGTCAGGGTAAGTGGGCTTTGGGGAACTGGACTGAGGTGGGGTACCTACTCCTATCCCAAACTGTCCAGTTTGTGGGCCTCGTGAGAACTCCTTCTTTTTATCTCCCCCGTCTTTCTTCTGGGGGACGCCCTGTCCGCCTTTTGGGCCATCTCCCCCGGGGCCCTTGTGTGACACCCGGGTGCTAACCCAAGTATCCGCCTCCTCCGCAAGCTCACGGGGATCAGTTAGCTTGCGGTCCACCAGATGTTGGCACAGCTCCGGAAAACACGTATCCAAGAGGTGCTCTCTCAAAAATAAATTGTACAGGCCCTTATAATCATGCACCCTGCTGCCACGCACCCAACCATCCAGAGCCTTACGGGCATAATCAAAGAAATCCACCCAATTCTGCGTGGACAGCTTATGGCTGCCACAGAACTTTTGGCGATACCTTTCGGGGTTGAGGCCAAACTTTTTAAGAAGCGCCTCCTTCATGGGGGAATATCTGAACTGATCCGCCTTATCAAGATACAGGAGGGTGTCCCTGACATTGGGAGGGATGTAGCGATACAGGTCACCTCCCCAGTGTTTATCGGGCACCCCATGGGCTGTCAAGGCCACTTCATATGCCTCCAACCACTTGGCGATGTCATCCCCCTGAGTGTAGCTCGCTATCACCTCCTTGGGTAACCAAACTCTAGGCTCGTGTTGAGCCCCTGGTACGCTGCCACCATTGGGACTTCTTGGCGCACTCTATTGCAAGGCTCTCAGCTCCAACTCCTTCAGCAGAAGCTCGTGCGACAGCTTCCTTTCTTCCAATGCAAACTGTTTATCTTCCTTTTCTCTCTCCCTCTCGTGCTCTAACTTGGCAAGCTACCACTTCAATTGCCTCTCCTCCCTCCTGTCCTCATACTCCTGCGACGACATACTCCCTCTAGACCCACTACTACTTGCCCTGGAACGTCTTCCTGGCAACACATTTTCAGTAACATCAATACCCAGTAGGTCTAGCTCTTCTTGGGTGGCCGCTTCCCCTGGTGTGCCTTGCCCCTCCTGTCCCCCATCCCCTCTCCCCTCTGGGTGGGCTCCTACCCATGCCCTCAAGGCGGTACGGAGTTCCTCCTTTGCGGCTCTCCGCCCAACCGGCACCCCCATCCCCTGACAAAATTCCCTTAACTGCACCACCAAATAGTCTTCAAGGTTGGCCATTTTGCCAGGTGGGGACCCAGATAAAAATAAAGGGAAAGCCCTAGGACGTAGGTAACAACACTGGGTCAACACAGGTCTCTACACACTCAGGTTACACAGTGGGGGTCTATCGAGTAGGCTTGCATGCACGATAGGTGTCTAGGCTAATTGCAGTGCACTTTGTCCCACTGGAGGGTGCTGTATAGTCACAGGTCCTGGATCCCACCGCTCGCCATCAAATGTAGGAACTGGGGTCACCAGTTCCCCGGGGTAGCCTGGCACGAGCAGGTAGGCACCCGAAAGCTCAGGTGTTAAGTGACTACACAGCACATGCGTCCACTGAGAAAATGCACGCAAAGACTAAGACCACACCGGTAAGTTTTGATTCAAATCAATAAACTGTATCTAAGACCAAAATCAGGGCAATCAAAAATCACAGCAGTATTGACTTATTTCCTTCCCTTAGAAGCACATGTTTTACATTTCCCGGCCATAAATACTTAAATAAATAAATATTAAATAATGGTAGGCCTGACAACAGCCCTGCTCCTAGTCAGCACCTGCAAGAAGTTTCCTTAGAAAGACATTTAAATAACATTCCATGAATTAGGAATAGTCGGATCTCTATATACCAGGCCACATCTTGTTAGACAAGAGGAAACATTTTACCAAGTAATTATAAACATTGCATCAGGGATGAATAACCTTACAATAAGTAGAAGTGAACCATTGCCTTAGGTAAAATTAATCAGGAATGAACATTTCATCAGGCCAGAAATAATCATAACCCTCTGGGCCAGCACAAGGTAAGCGTGAACAATCCGTTCTCCAACAAGGGGCTATTTCCAACCAATGCAGGCCTCAAGGGAGTCCTGCAGGGCTCTGGCCCGGGTCCAGTACATTAACAGGCCAATTAGGGCTAACGGGGCCCAGCAACAGTCTTCCCCAGGGGAGGGGCGAACTCGGGCTTCCTCCGACCTTCTGCGCTCCTCCCCAGGGGGGGTTACCTTGGTCTTCGGGCCTCTCCGGGCCCCTTGCACCGGTGTCTCGTAGTGGGGAGGGCCCTCGGTCTTCCCCGAGCCCTCCGGTGAGGTGGTGACCTGTTCCCAGGTCCGTGATGACGCGGGCGGCCCGGGAACCAATCAGGTGTGAGGCACGAAAGGAGGCTCTGCCACAGCGGCCAATCAGCAGGCAGTACTGGAGGGCTCGGCAGCTTCAGCCTATCGCTGCGCGGCGCCTGATAGGGGCGTGGTCTGAGCCCCCCGTCACGTGGGGCTGGTTGTCGGCTTCGTCAGGCCTAGCGTGGCCCGCTCTGGAGTAGCGGCGGCCTGACTGGAATTCACGGCAGCCGGCTTGCAGTTCGCGGCGGCCTTCCCCAAGGCTCCGGGGGCCGCCGAGGGGACTCTTCACGCTCGGGCCGGGCTCGGCCCACAACAGCACGGCGGCGGCCCTCTCATGGCGTCGGGGGCCGCCGGAGCAGATGCCAGTCGGGTGGGGGGTTTCACAGTGCCCTCAGCGCTCGATCTTTACAGCGCCTCACGGGAAAGAGGAGCGCTAGAAAGTTCCTCACGGGTTCTTCCCTACCAGCGCTCCACAGGACCCAGCAGATGAGCGCTTGAGGCCAATTTACAGCGCCTCGGGGGACATAGCGCTCCAATGGGCAATAGCGCTTCAGCAGGCAATAGCGCTTCAGCAGGCTGCAGGGGTCCAGCGCTTCTCCAAGGCACAGAGGGGAGCGCTGGAGGGGGGCACAATTTGGTTGCGCAGGACAAGCAGTCCAGCTGGCTAGGCAGTTCAGGATGGTAGCGCTAGAGAATGAGAGCGCGTAGCAGACAGTCCAGGCAAGACAGCAGAGGCGATGGGCAGGACAGCGCTGGGGCCACAGGGCAGACAGAGGGGCAGAATTGGCAGAGCACAGTACCTGGCTGATCCCCAGTAGTCCTGGTTAGCTCAGGGGAGTTCCTTCTTGGCGCTTGTTGGTTCTGGCGCCCTTTGGTTGAAGTTACTTGAAGAGAGGGGGTGGGTTGAGTTGAAGGCTTGTCAAGTTTCTTCAGCAGATCTCTTCAGGTGGTCCCTGGGCTCCACTCCCGCCGGGCCAGATCAGTGGGCTAGTTCAGTGTTCCTCACACAGCTTGGTGGGCAGCGCCTAAACACCTGTCACCCCCCGTGGTATAGGTTCCTGACTAGGCCCTACCGCCTAAGTCTCCTGCGTAGGGTCCCCCAGGTCAGTGATGCCCCAACTGACTAGAAAGTTTCCCTCGCTTTTCTTTTATAGTGGCAGTTGGCAGTGGGTGGCCACTCCCCTATTCTGGAAGGTTCCAAGAGCTTCCTCACTCTAACTATGGGCAGGCAGGCAGGCTGGCATTGCTACAATGTTTAGGGGTTCCAGCCAGCTCCTGGCTACTAGAGTGCGTCTAACAAGACCACGCTGCGGTAGCAGGGGTCAGTAGCAGCCATGTTGGGGGATGAGAGCACCTGCACCTTAGCATTGATTAGCAATGGGAAGGTGCCCAGAGACCTAAGGACAACCAAAAAGAAGGTGGGAAAAATGAGGCAAAGGCGAAAAAAAATAGGGAAAGACCACCCTAAGGCTGACAGGTCTAACATGCGTCCCCCTCCCAGCTGAAAGTGGGGAGAGCTACCCAACCTCTAGGGAGTTCTCGTCACTAAGGCGGAAACACCGGGAGAGACCGTCAGCATTGGCGTGGTCAACTCCGGGTCGATGTTCCACCCGAAAGTCCATCCCCTGTAGGGAAATGGACCACCTTAGCAACTTGGGATTTTCGTCTCTCATCTGCATGAGCCAGCGAAGGGGTCGGTGGTCGGTTTGAATTAGGAAGTGAGAGCCAAAAAGGTATGGCCTCAACTTCTTCAAGGCCCAGACCACAGCGAAGGCTTCTCGCTCGATGGTACTCCATCGCCGTTCCCGAGGGAGGAGTCTTCTGGAGATGAAGGCCACAGGTTGGTCTTGGCCATCGTTGTTGAGTTGCGAGAGCACAGCGCCTATGCCATGCTCGGAGGCGTCCGTCTGCACGATGAACTCTTTTGTGAAGTCAGGTGTTGCAAGCACCAGAGCGGTGCACATCGCGTGCTTCAGTGTCTCGAATGCCTCCTGGCAAGCAGCCGTCCAGATCACTTTTCGTGGCTGCTTCTTGGATGTCAACTCAGTCAAGGGGGCTGCGATGGTACCATATCCCTTGACGAACCGGCGGTATTAGCCAGTGAGGCCGAGGAAAGCTCGGACCTCAGTCTGAGTTTTGGGGACTCCCAGGCCAAGATGGTCTCGATTTTGGCCAGGAGGGGTTGCACCTGACCCCCACCCGCCAGGTGTCCCAGGTAGACGACAGATCCCTGTCCAATCTGGCACTTGCTAGCCTTGATGGTCAGGCCAGAGCGTTGCAAAGCCTGCAGCACCTCCTGGAGATGCTGCAGATGGTCCTCCCAGGTGCTACTGAAGACAGCTATGTCATCCAGGTACGCCGCTGAGACGGACTCCAGGCCAGACAGCACCTGGTTCACCAACCGCTGGAAGGTGGCCGAAGTATTCTTGAGCCCGAAGGGCATCACTCTAAATTGAAAGTGGCCCTCGGGGGTGGAGAACGCTGTTTTCTCCTTTGCTCCATCGGCCATGGCAATCTGCCAGTACCCTGATGTTAGATCAATGGTGCTGAGGTACCGGGCTGCTCCCAGCCGGTCAATCAGCTCATCTGCCCGGGAGATCGAGTGAGCATCTGTCTTGGTGACAGAGTTCAATCCCTGATAGTTCACACAGAACCGAAGTTCTGGTGTGGTGCCCGGTGGGGCCGCTTTCGGCACCAACACTACCGGACTAGCCCAAGGGCTGCTGGAAGGTTCGATCACTCCCAGCTCCAGCATTTTGGCCACCTCACCCTGGATGCTGTTTTTAACTTTATCGGACAGCCGGTAAGACTTGGTTTTTACAGGCGGACTGTCCCCTGTGTCCACATCATGGGTACACAGATGTGTAATTCCAGGCTTGAGGGAGAACAACGAGGCGTACTGCTCCAACACCTGGCGGCAGTCCCTCTGTTGTTCTGGGGTCAAGGATGGGGAGAGGACAACTCCCTCCACTGAACCATCCTTCTCCTGGGCCGCCAGAAGGTCAGGAAGAGACTCACTCTCTTCCTCCTCGCTCCCATCCGTCACCATGAGGAGAACAAGCTCAGATCGCTCATGGTGAGGCTTCAGGCCGTTGACGTGGAGCACCCGATGGGGCTGACGGGGGGTCTTCAAGTCAACGACATAGGTAGTCTGGCCTCGACGCTCCACAATTTCGTACGGACCAGTCCACCAGTCCTGGAGGGCACTAAGCACACCAGGCTCCATGACCCACACCTTCTGTCCAGCATCCAACTCCACCGTCCGAGCGTTGCGGTCATACCACTCCTTCATGATGGCTTGACTAGTCTCCAAGTTGTCTGAGGCTTCCTTCCACAGCTTGGCCATCTGGCTGCGGAACGCCAGCATGTAGCTGACAACATCACGGGGAAGCTTCTTCGAAGTCTTCTCCCACCCCTCTTTGACAAGGCTGAGGGGCCCCCTAACGGGATGGCCATAGAGCAGTTCAAAGGGGCTGAACCCGACTCCCTTCTGTGGCACCTCGCGGTTACGAAAACAGCATGCAAGGGAGGAGGATGTCCCATTTCCGCCTCAAGTCCTCTGGCAGGCTCCGGATCATCCCCTTCAAGGTCTTGTTGAAGCGCTCTACGAGCCCGTTAGTCTGGGGGTGATAAGGAGTGGAGAACCGGTAGATCACTCCGCACTCCTTCCACATGGCCTGCATGTAGGCCGACATGAAGTTCGTGCCCCTGTCTGACACCACGACCTTGGGAAATCCCACTATGGTAAATATACCCATCAGGGCCCACGCCACCACAGGTGCAGTGACGGTCCTCAGAGGAATAGCCTCCAGGTACCGAGTGGCGTGGTCCACTAACACCAAGATGAACCGGTGTCCCGCAGAGGTCGGAGGGTCCAATGGCCCAACGATGTCGATTCCGACCCGCTTAAAAGGGGTCCTGACCACCGGAAGCGGTTGCAAAGGGACCTTTACTTTAGTCCCAGTCTTGCCACTTGCCTGGCAAGTCTTGCAGGTCTTACAGTAGGTGTCAGAGGCAACTCTCATCCTGGGCCAATAGAAATGCAAGCCAGGCAGAAATCACCACTTCCAGTTAGGGTAGGGAAGTCACCCGCCAAGACAACCCCTGCTCACTCCCTTGGTAGCTTGGCACGAGCAGTCAGGCCTATCTCGGAGGACATGTGTAAAGCATTTGCGCCCGCACCCCCAGCAACAACCTTCCGGGCCCCCCACAAACGGACTCCACACAAGATATATATGAAAATAGCTTTTATATTAAAACGGACACATAGGAACACATACCTTACAGGGTGCCAGAGGCACGGGCAGGATTTACAAGGGAGAATATACAGGACAGGGCCATGGGACCACTGCCAGGGATATGCACATGATGGAGTCGGCATTTGGAACGTACAACCACTGGGAGTTTCCTCGAACTAGGACTAGATCACATAATCACCAGGAGCTTAGCATTAGAATACGTCACGCCCCGGGGTTTCACAGGACTAGCACTAGAACTCACTCTAACCAGTATCAACATACATTAGGCACGGTTATACAGGAGGGAAGGAATGACAAAGTACATAACACAATAGAGGCGTCATCAGAAGGCAATACGTAATACTTTCAGAGTCACCATTAACATTAATCAATACTTCCAGCAGGCAGTGTCACGATGTTCAAGGCAGGCTGCAGGTAGCCAACAATAAACCTAAACGAGGCAGCTGCCCACGAAGTGCTGGGCAGCTGTAGCGCAAGGATGGGGCCATTGTGGGAGCCTCGACGGCTCGGAGGGCCAGGGACACGTGGTGGAGCCTCCTCGGGGCTCAGGGGCAAGGACACGTTGGAGCCTCCTCGGGGCTCGGGGACTAGACTGGAGCCTCTCGGGGCTCAGGGAATATCTGGGCAGAGCCTCGCAGGCTCGGAGGGCCAGGGACACGTGGTGGAGCCTCCTCGGGGCTCAGGGGCCTGGAATGCAGCTGGAGCCTCTCGGGGCTCAGGGGTAAACATACGGAAGGAGCCTCACGGGGCTCAGGCCGGAGGTGGAGCCTCTCGGGGCTCCGGGGTCAAGACATGGCAGGCGGGATCCCCCTCGGCGGACCCGGCATCACTGGGGGCCCCACGGGCCATGATGGAGCCTCTCGGGGCTCAGGGGCTGAAGCCGTGGGCAGGCGGGGCCCCCCTCGGGGGACCCGGCGTCACTGTGGGCCCCGCGGGCCTCTAAACACATCGGTGCTCACGCGGGAGGGGAGGGGCGGCCACCGGCAATGTGGCCCAATGCCCCGCCTCCCCTCCTGCATCACTCACCGGTCGGCGAGCGCGCCGGTCTCTCTCGCTCTCCGGGGCTCCCTCTCACTCCTGGGGGCCCCGGGGGGGAAGCGGCAGTCGTCTCGGGGGACGCAGGGGCGCGGAGTAGGCTCCCGCCGCTCCCTGCATGCTCGTCTCTCTCTCAGCAGCTCCCCGGGCCGCTGGCCAATCAGAGCGCGGCCCGGGGAGACGTCATCGGGCCAGCAGCCAATCAGTGCGCGGCCCGGGGGGCGGGCCTCACGCGGGGTCCCGGGCTGCGGCGGTGAACATAGGGGAAATTGACGAGGGCCAGGCTCCCTCGATAAGGCAGCCATGAAGGGGCAAGCGAGGTAGGCACTCGCTGGGGGCTCGGGCCCCCTCCCACGAACAGGCAGATGCCGGGAGGGCACCGGCTGGAGGAATAGAGCGCTCCCCGCGCTGGGGGGGCGGAATGGCGGCGCCTCGAGGCGCTAGGACAGCCGGATGGCACTAGAAGCCGGGATGAAGCGCCCCCAGGCGCTAAGACAGCAGAGAAGCGCTCCCAAGCGCTAGAAGCGGGAATGAGCGCCCCAAGGCGCTAGGATAGCAGGAAAGCGCTCCCAAGCGCTAGGGCCATAGATAGCAGAGACCCAAAGAAGTCCAGGATCCCAGCAGATCAGGAGCAGGGCAGGGCTCAGGGAGGCAAGCCCTTCCCCTGAGCCCAAGCAGCATGCCCCTGGCAGGATGCCAGTCAGGACAAGCAGGAAAAAAGAGAGAGAAGAGGGCACACCCTCCTTTTATACAGGAGATCCCTTTGTCTAAAAAGGGGCAGGCAGGATGAGAACCAGCTAGAACTGGTTATAAGGAATTTCTTGTTACTGGCCAGGCTAGGACACCAGGCGCACCCCAGGTGGGTGGAGCCAGCATTTTGGGGGACAGCCAGACCCATACAGGATACAGGCACAGCCCCTCCCTCACTTCAGCCAATCACGCGCCAGCATACTTACTGCACACACACACCGATGTCTAGAAGTGGCACTTCTCTTTTAGACACACACACGTTGCATACATCATCTTACAACATTCAATCACACAAGTCCATACATACCAGACTCGAGCCTGTACCCCCCCACGCACCAGGTACTATCAGGGACACACCCATTCCCCATGCAGTCCTATGGGAGGGCAGGCTTCTCTCATCTACACGCACTCAGAGTGGGAATCACCATCCCCAGGTCACATATAACAAGCACAACTTCGGGGGTGGACCTGCCAGAAGGGCCCAGTCCAACACGGCCCCCTTCCAGCCAAAACGCAGGGTAGGCCAATCACCACCGTGATGGACTTCCCTGCTTTGGGCGAAAAAAAACATGGACGCAGGCCCGCACGGCAGGGCCCCCTTCCAGTTCTACGCCACCTTATTCTTATCGACACACGCATACTTAAAAATAAAATAAAAATAAAAAAAAATTAAAAAAATTACAGAAAATAAAAATAAAAAACATAGGCCCAACTAGGCTACCCCACTGGTACTCCTTAGTTGACCTCGGCTAGGACCAGGCCCTAGGCCACCCAGATACCACTGGTCCATGCCAACCCGGAGTGGGGGTGGTAACCCCTGGCCCACGACAGCCACTCTCCACTCCCCTTCTTCGTGTCGTTCCACTTTACCACTTTCTCTCCCACCTAGGGTCCGCACCCTCAGGCTGGCCAGGGGTCACGGGCAAGAATGCCCCACCCTACCTCTACTTCTGAAGTTCAGCGCTCTCCCCGGAGAAGCACCCTCAGAACACGCTCTCCTACCAGTTTCAGAACTTCCTCCCTCCACTGGTCTACCACCGGGGAACTAAGCTCACTGGATGCCCAGGAGTCAGACTCCCTCTGACCCCCGTCCAGTTCCGCACCTAACATTCATTCAGCAAGATGAGCCGCGGCAGCGCCAGCAGGCCCAGTGTTCAGCTCTCCCCAAGGCAAGCCGCGGCAGCGCCAGCAGGTCTTCCATGTCCGGGATACAACTTAACATACATACAACAAGATGAGCCGCGGCAGCGCCAGCAGGTCTCAGTGTTCAGCTCTCCCCAAGGCAAGCCGCGGCAGCGCCAGCAGGTCTTCCTTGTCCGGGATACAACTTAACATTCATTCAACAAGATGAGCCGCGGCAGCGCCAGCAGGTCTCAGTGTTCAGCTCTCCCCAAGGCAAGCCGCGGCAGCGCCAGCAGGTCTTCCTTGTCCGGGATACAACTTAACATTCATTCAACAAGATGAGCCGCGGCAGCGCCAGCAGGTCTCAGTGTTCAGCTCTCCCCAAGGCAAGCCGCGGCAGCGCCAGCAGGTCTTCCTTGTCCGGGATACAACTTAACATTCAGTCAGCAAGGGGGACACCTGACGCATAAAATACATTCAGCGGTGTACGGAACACATGATGCATCAAACACATTCAGCGGGGGTAGGTAGGACACCTGACGCATAAAACACATTCAGCGGTGTACGGAACACATGATGCATCAAACACATTCAGCGGGGGTAGGTAGGACACCTGACGCATAAAACACATTCAGCGGTGTACGGAACACATGATGCATCAAACACATTCAGCGGGGTAGGTAGGATACAATTATCGTTGCTTCAGCAAGCTCCCCATCCCAGAGAACTTACACTCCATTGTTCAGCAAGCTCCCCCTCTCAGAGAACTTACACTCCATTACTCAGCACGCCTCAACATTTATCCACACACCCTCCCCTGGACTGGTAAGACAGTTTTTACCGCCCCTGCTTCCTCAACCTGACGCAGGTGGCACAGGTACCATTACTCTGGGGAAGGGACAAGGACCGCACATATTGGACACCATTTCGCTGCCACCACTGGATCCCACCCTTCTGGTGAATCCAGAAAACACATTGCACTTAGGGGGATGATCGACCCTCCCGAGCTAGGGACACCTAACTCACAGTGCACCAGAACCACATTTTTCACAAAAACAGACATCTTTAGCAAAGTGCACCAGAACCACATTTTTCACAAGAACAGACATTTTTAGCAGAGTGCACCAGAACCACATTTTCCACAAAAACAAATATTTTGAGCAACGTGCGCCGGAACCACATTTTCCACCAGAACAGACATTTTTAGCAAAGTGCACCCGAACCACATTTTTCACAAGAACAGACATTTTTAGCAGAGTGCACCCGAACCACATTTTTCACAAGAACAGACATCTTTAGCAAAGTGCACCAGAACCACATTTTCCACAAGAACAGACATTTTTAGCAGAGTGCACCAATAGTTTATTTTCTTTGCGACAATCTGAACTGCAGAGTGTGGTAGTGGGGCCGGCTATCACTGAGGTACTGCGCAAACACAAGTCCAAATCCCACCGCTGCCACCAATGTTGGAAATGGGATCCCTGGTTGGCCGAGGCTTGAGCCAAGGCCAGGCAGAAATCACCACTTCCAGTTAGGGTAGGGAAGTCACCCGCCAAGACAACCCCTGCTCACCCCCTTGGTAGCTTGGCACGAGCAGTCAGGCCTATCTCGGAGGACATGTGTAAAGCATTTGCACCCGCACCCCCAGCAACAACCTTCCGGGCCCCCCTCAAACGGACTCCACACAAGATATATATGAAAATAGCTTTTATATTAAAACGGACACATAGGAACACATACCTTACACGGTGCCAGAGGCACGGGCAGGATTTACAAGGGAGAATATACAGGACAGGGCCATGGGACCACTGCCAGGGATATGCACATGATGGAGTCGGCATTTGGAACATACAACCACTGGGAGTTTCCTCGAACTAGGACTATATCACATAATCACCAGGAGCTTAGCATTAGAATACGTCACGCCCCGGGGTTCCACAGGACTAGCACTAGAACTCACTCTAACCAGTATCAACATACATGAGGCACGGTTATACAGGAGGGAAGGAATGACAAAGTACATAACACAATAGAGGCGTCATCAGAAGGCAATACGTAATACTTTCAGAGTCACCATTAACATTAATCAATACTTCCAGCAGGCAGTGTCACGATGTTCAAGGCAGGCTGCAGGTAGCCAACAATAAACCTAAACGGGGCAGCTGCCCACGAAGTGCTGGGCAGCTGTAGTGCAAGGATGGGGCCATTGTGGGAGCCTCGACGGCTCGGAGGGCCAGGGACACGTGGTGGAGCCTCCTCGGGGCTCAGGGGCAAGGACACGTTGGAGCCTCCTCGGGGCTCGGGGACTAGACTGGAGCCTCTCGGGGCTCAGGGAATATCTGGGCGGAGCCTCGCAGGCTCGGAGGGCCAGGGACACGTGGTGGAGCCTCCTCGGGGCTCAGGGGCCTGGAATGCGGCTGGAGCCTCTCGGGGCTCAGGGGTAAACATACGGAAGGAGCCTCACGGGGCTCAGGCCGGAGGTGGAGCCTCTCGGGGCCAAGACATGGCAGGCGGGATCCCCCTCGGGGGACCCGGCATCACTGGGGGCCCCACGGGCCATGATGGAGCCTCTCGGGGCTCAGGGGCTGAAGCTGTGGGCAGGCGGGGCCCCCCTCGGGGGACCCGGCGTCACTGGGGGCCCCGCGGGCCTCTGAACACATCGGTGCTCACGCGGGAGGGGAGGGGCGGCCACCGGCAATGTGGCCCGATGCCCCGCCTCCCCTCCTGCATCACTCACCGGTCGGCGAGCGCGCCGGTCTCTCTTGCTCTCCGGGGCTCCCTCTCGCTCCTGGGGGCCCCGGGGGGGAAGCGGCAGTCGTCTCGGGGGACGCAGGGGCGCGGAGTAGGCTCCCGCCGCTCCCTGCATGCTCGTCTCTCTCTCAGCAGCTCCCCGGGCCGCCGGCCAATCAGAGCGCGGCCCGGGGAGACGTCATCGGGCCAGCAGCCAATCAGTGCGCGGCCCAGGGGGCGGGCCTCACGCGGGGTCCCGGGCTGCAGCGGTGAACACAGGGGAAATTGACGAGGGCCAGGCTCCCTCGATAAGGCAGCCATGAAGGGGCAAGCGAGGTAGGCACTCGCTGGGGGCTCGGGCCCCCTCCCACGAACAGGCAGATGCCGGGTGGGCACCGGCTGGAGGAATAGATCGCTCCCCGCGCTGGGGGGGCGGAATGGCGGCGCCTCGAGGCGCTAGGACAGCCGGATGGCACTAGAAGCCGGGATGAAGCGCCCCCAGGCGCTAAGACAGCAGAGAAGCGCTCCCAAGCGCTAGAAGCGGGAATGAGCGCCCCAAGGCGCTAGGATAGCAGGAAAGCGCTCCCAAGCGCTAGGGCCATAGATAGCAGAGACCCAAAGAAGTCCAGGATCCCAGCAGATCAGGAGCAGGGCAGGGCTCAGGGAGGCAAGCCCTTCCCCTGAGCCCAAGCAGCATGCCCCTGGCAGGATGCCAGTCAGGACAAGCAGGAAAAAAGAGAGAGAAGAGGGCACACCCTCCTTTTATACAGGAGATCCCTTTGTCTAAAAAGGGGCAGGCAGGATGAGAACCAGCTAGAACTGGTTATAAGGAATTTCTTGTTACTGGCCAGGCTAGGACACCAGGTGCACCCCAGGTGGGTGGAGCCAGCATTGTGGGGGACAGCCCAGACCCATACAGGATACAGGCACAGCCCCTCCCTCACTTCAGCCAATCACGCACCAGCATACTTACTGCACACACACACACCGATGTCTAGAAGTGGCACTTCTCTTTTAGACACACACACGTTGCATACATCATCTTACAGCATTCAATCACACGAGTCCATACATACCAGACTCGAGCCTGTACCCCCCACGCACCAGGTACTATCAGGGACACACCCATTCCCCATGCAGTCCTATGGGAGGGCAGGCTTCTCTCATCTACACGCACTCAGAGTGGGAATCACCATCCCCAGGTCACATATAACAAGCACAACTTCGGGGGTGGACCTGCCAGAAGGGCCCAGTCCAACACCCTCGGGGGTGGAGAACGCTGTTTTCTCCTTTGCTCCATCGGCCATGGCAATCTGCCAGTACCCTGATGTTAGATCAATGATGCTGAGGTACCGGGCTGCTCCCAGCCGGTCAATCAGCTCATCTGCCCGGGAGATCGAGTGAGCATCTGTCTTGGTGACAGAGTTCAATCCCCGATAGTTCACACAGAACCGAAGTTCTGGTGTGGTGCCCGGTGGGGCCGCTTTCGGCACCAACACTACCGGACTAGCCCAAGGGCTGCTGGAAGGTTCGATCACTCCCAGCTCCAGCATTTTGGCCACCTCACCCTGGATGCTGTTCTTAACTTTATCGGACAGCCGGTAAGACTTGGTTTTTACAGGCGGACTGTCCCCTGTGCCCACATCATGGGTACACAGATGTGTAATTCCAGGCTTGAGGGAGAACAACGAGGCGTACTGCTCCAACACCTGGCGGCAGTCCCTCTGTTGTTCTGGGGTCAAGGATGGGGAGAGGACAACTCCCTCCACTGAACCATCCTTCTCCTGGGCCGCCAGAAGGTCAGGAAGAGACTCACTCTCTTCCTCCTCGCTCCCATCCGTCACCATGAGGAGAACAAGCTCAGATCGCTCATGATGAGGCTTCAGGCCGTTGACGTGGAGCACCCGATGGAGCTGACGGGGTGTCTTCAAGTCAACGACATAGTTAGTCTGGCCTCGACGCTCCACAATTTCGTACGGACCAGTCCACCGGTCCTGGAGGGCACTAAGCACACCAGGCTCCATGACCCACACCTTCTGTCCAGCGTCCAACTCCACCGTCCGAGCGTTGCGGTCATACCACTCCTTCATGACGGCTTGGCTAGTCTCCAAGTTGTCTGAGGCTTCCTTCCACAGCTTGGCCATCTGGCTGCGGAACGCCAGCATGTAGCTGACGACATCACGGGGAAGCTTCTTTGAAGTCTTCTCCCACCCCTCTTTGACAAGGCTGAGGGGCCCTCTAACGGGATGGCCATAGAGCAGTTCAAAGGGGCTGAACCCGACTCCCTTCTGTGGCACCTCGCGGTTACGAAAACAGCATGCAAGGGAGGAGGATGTCCCATTTCCGCCTCAAGTCCTCTGGCAGGCTCCGGATCATCCCCTTCAAGGTCTTGTTGAAGCGCTCTACGAGCCCGTTAGTCTGGGGGTGATAAGGAGTCGAGAACCGGTAGATCACTCCACACTCCTTCC
This sequence comes from Lissotriton helveticus, assembly GCF_964261635.1. NCBI lineage: Eukaryota > Metazoa > Chordata > Amphibia > Caudata > Salamandridae > Lissotriton > Lissotriton helveticus. The sequence continues at coordinate 140,101,520 of NC_136065.1, read as the reverse complement.
ACATGGCCTGCATGTAGACCGACATGAAGTTCGTGCCCCTGTCTGACACCACGACCTTGGGAAATCCCACTCTGGTAAATATCCCAATCAGGGCCCACGCCACCACAGGTGCAGTGACGGTCCTCAGAGGAATAGCCTCCAGGTACCGAGTGGCGTGGTCCACTAACACCAAGATGAACCGGTGTCCCGCAGAGGTCGGAGGGTCCAATGGCCCAACGATGTCGATTCCGACCCGCTTAAAAGGGGTCCCGACCACCGGGAGCGGTTGCAAAGGGACCTTTACTTTAGTCCCAGTCTTGCCACTTGCCTGGCAAGTCTTGCAGGTCTTACAGTAGGTGTCAGAGGCAACTCTCATCCTGGGCCAATAGAAATGCAAGACCAACCGTGCAAAGGTTTTGTCCTGGCCCAGGTGTCCAGCCAAAGGAATCTCATGCGCCAGTTCCAATAAGGAGGCCCGGTAGCATTGGGGGACCACTAAGGCCCTCGAGGATCCATGCACCGGAACCTTAGGCTCACTGTAAAGGAGGCCATTCTCCCAGTACACGTGAAAACTGCCGGGCTCCTGATCGGTCGCTTGGGCTTCGGCCTGTCGACACATGCCTTCAAGCGTGGGGCATTCCTTCTGCGCCCGACAGAATTCCTCCCGGGTAGGGCCTCCATCCGCATGCCACTAGGCAAGGGTCGGTAATTCCCCCACGGGAACAACCCCCACCTCCGCGGACTCCGGGGGTACCTCCACAGGCTCCCCATCCATCACACGGGGTGTCCTCCACATCATTCTCAGGACCGGCATTGGGTTGGGCCAACCCGGGTTGAGCTCCTTGCCGGGCAGCCATGGACCGTGTGACCACGCAAGTCCATCCTGGTAACCCCAGCATCTCAGTGTGGGCCTTAAACTCCACTTCCTTCCAGGCGGTATGTTCCAGGTCGCTTCCTAGCAGACAGTCCACAGGCAAGGCAGGGCTTATCGCAACTCTCAACGGGCCTTTCACTCCTCCCCACTCGAAGGGAACCTGAGCCACAGGATAGTAGCTCAGAGTGCCGTCAGCCAACACGGAACACATCAGGTACTACTTGCTCAGGGGACACCAGCCGCCTCACTACGGTGGTCATGCTGGCACCTGTGTCCCTCAGAGCGTCCACTGGGACCATCTCTCTATCCCCAAGTGAAACCAGGGTCAAGCCTGTCCACTCCCCTTCCCTATCTAGGGGCAGCTCCACCCCAAGCGCTACACTAGCCACCCCGGGACTCTTGCCACTTGTGGGGGCTGGGGGTCGTTTGAGACACTGGGCATCTCCCTTGTAGTGTCCAACCTCCCCGCATTCATAGCACCGGACAACTTTTGGCTGCTGACTCGTCAGGGTAAATGGGCTTTGGGGAACTGAACTGAGGTGGGGTACCTACTCCTCTCCCAAACTGTCCAGTTTGTGGGCCTCGTGAGAACTCCTTCTTTTTATCTCCCCCGTCTTTCTTCTGGGGGACGCCCTGTCCGCCTTTCGGGCCATCTCCCCCGGGGCCCTTGTGTGACACCCGGGTGCTAACCCAAGTATCCGCTTCCTCCGCAAGCTCACGGGGATCAGTTAGCTTGAGGTCCACCAGATGTTGGCGCAGCTCCGGAAAACACTTATCCAAGAGGTGCTCTCTCAAAAATAAATTGTACAGGCCCTCATAATCATGCACCTCGCTGCCACGCACCCAACCATCCAACCATCCAGAGCCTTACGGGCATAATCAAAGAAATCCACCCAATTCTGCGTGGACAGCTTATGGCTGCCACGGAACTTTTGGCGATACCTTTCGGGGTTGAAGCCAAACTTTTTAAGAAGCGCCTCCTTCATGGGGGAATATCTGAACTGATCCGCCTTATCAAGATACAGGAGGGTGTCCCTGACATTGGGAGGGATGTAGCGATACAGGCCACCTCCCCAGTGTTTCTCGGGCACCCCATGGGCTGTCAAGGCCACTTCATATGCCTCCAACCACTTGGCGATGTCATCCCCCTGAGTGTAGCTCGCTATCACCTCCTTGGGTAACCAAACTCTAGGCTCGTGTTGAGCCCCTGGTACGCTGCCACCATTGGGACTTCTTGGCGCACTCAATTGCAAGGCTCTCAGCTCCAACTACTTCAGCTGAAGCTCATGCGCCTGCTTCCTTTCTTCCAATGCAAACTGTTTATCTTCCTTTTCTCTCTCCCTCTTGTGCTCTAACTTGGCAAGCTACCACTTCAATTGCCTCTCCTCCCTCCTGTCCTCATACTCCTGCGACGACATACTCCCTCTAGACTCACTACTACTTGCCCTGGAACGTCTTCCTGGCAACACATTTTCAGTAACATCAATACCCAGTAGGTCTAGCTCTTCTTGGGTGGCCGCTTCCCCTGGTGTGCCCTGCCCCTCCTGTCCCCCATCCCCTCTCCCCTCTGGGTGGGCTCCTACCCATGCCCTCAAGGCGGTACGGAGTTCCTCCTTTGCGGCTCTCCGCCCAGCCGGCACCCCCATCCCCTGACAAAATTCCCTTAACTGCACCACCATACAGTCTTTAAGGTTGGCCATTTTGCCAGGTGGGGACCCAGATAAAAATAAAGGGAAAGCCCTAGGACGTAGGTAACAACACTGGGTCAACACAGGTCTCTACACACTCAGGTTACACAGTGGGGGTCTATTGAGTAGGCTTGCATGCACGATAGGTGTCTAGTCTAATTGCAGTGCACTTTGTCCCACTGGAGGGTGCTGTATAGTCACAGGTCCTGGATCCCACCGCTCGCCATCAAATGTAGGAACTGGGGTCACCAGTTCCCCGGGGTAGCCTGGCACGAGCAGGTAGGCACCCGAAAGCTCAGGTGTTAAGTGACTACACAGCACACGCGTCCACTGAGAAAATGCACGCAAAGACTGAGACCACACCGGTAAGTTTTGATTCAAATCAATAAATTGTATCTAAGACCAAAATCAGGGCAATCAAAAATCACAGCAGTATTGACTTATTCCCTTCCCTTAGAAGCACATGTTTTACATTTCCCGGCCATAAATACTTAAATAAATAAATAAATATTAAATATTAAATAAAGGTAGGCCTGACAACAGCCCTGCTCCTAGTCAGCACCTGCAAGAAATTTCCTTAAAAAGACATTTAAATATCATTCCATGAATTAGGAATAGTCGGATCTCTATATACCAGGCCACATCTTGTTAGACAAGAGGAAACATTTCACCAAGTAATTATAAACATTGCATCAGGGATGAATAACATTACAATAAGTAGAAGTGAACCATTGCCTTAGGTAAAATTAATCAGGAATGAACATTTCATCAGGCCAGAAATAATCATAACCCTCTGGGCCAGCGCAAGGCAAGCGTGAACAATCCGTTCCCCAACAGGGGCTATTTCCAACCAACGCAGGCCTCAAGGGAGTCCTGCAGGGCTCTGGCCCGGGTCCAGTACATTAACAGGCCAATTAGGGCCAACGGGGCCCAGCAACAGTCTTCCCCAGGGGAGGGGCGAACTCGGGCCTCCTCCGGCCTTCCGCCCTCCTCCCGGAGGGGGGGGGGTTACCTTGGTCTTCGGGCCTCTCCGGGCCTGTGCGACGGTGTCTCGTAGTGGGGAGGGCCCTCGGTCTTCCCCGAGCCCTCCGGTGAGGTGGTGACCTGTTCCCGGGTCCGTGATGACGCGGGTGGCCCGGGAACCAATCCGGCGCGAAAGGAGGCTCTGCCACAGCGGCCAATCAGCAGGCAGTACTGGAGGTGCGGCAGCTTCAGCCTATCGCTGCGCGGCGCCTGATAGGGGAATGGTCTGAGCCCCCTGTCACATGGGGCTGGTTGTCGGCTTCATCAGGCCTAGCGCAGCCCACTCTGGAGTAGCGGCGGCCTGACTGGAATTCAGGGCGGCCGGCTTGCAGTTCGCGGCGGCCTTCCCCAAGGCTCCGGGGGCCGCCGCGGGGACTCTTCATGCTCGGGCCAGGCTTGGCCCACAACAGCACGCCAGCGGCCCTCTCCTGGCGTCGGGGGCCGCCGGAGCACATACCAGTCGGGAGGGGGGTTTCACAGTGCCCACAGCGCTCGATCTTTACAGCGCCTCGCGGGAAAGAGGAGCGCTAGAAAGTTCCTCACGGGTTCGTCCCTACCAGCGCTCCACAGGACTCAGCAGGTGAGTGCTTAAGGCCAATTTACAGCGCCTCAGGGGACACAGCGCTCCAATGGGCAATAGCGCTTCAGCAGGCAATAGCGCTTCAGCAGGCAGCAAGCTGCAGGGGTCCAGCGCTTCTCCAAGGCACAGAGGGGAGCGCTGGAGGGGGGCACAATTCGGTTGCGCAGGACAAGCAGTCCAGCTGGCTAGGCAGTTCAGGATGCTAGCGCTAGAGAAGGAGAGCGCGTAGCAGACAGTCCAGGCAAGACAGCAGAGGAGATGGGCAGGACAGCGCTAGGGCCACAGGGCAGACAGAGGGGCAGAATTGGCACAGCACAGTACCTGGCTGATCCCCAGTAGTCCTGGTTAGCGCAGGGGAGTTCCTTCTTGGCGCTTGTTGGTTCTGGCGCCCTTTGGTTGAAGTTACTTGAAGAGGGGGGGGGGGGAGGGTATGAGTTGAAGGCTTGTCAAGTTTCTCCAGCAGATCTCTTCAGATGGTCCCTGGGCTCCCCTCCGCCGGGCCAGATCAGTGGGCTAGTTCAGTGTTCCTCACACAGCTTGGTGGGCAGCGCCTAAACCCTGTCACCCCCAGTGGTATAGGTTCCTGACTAGGCCCTACCGCCTAAGTCTCCTGCGTAGGGTCCCCCAGGTCAGTGATGCCCCAACTGACTAGAAAGTTTCCCTCCCTTTTCTTTTATAGTGGCAGTTGGCAGTTGGCAGTGGGTGACCACTCCCCTATTCTGGAAGGTTCCAGGAACTTCCTCACTCTAGGTATGGGCAGGCAGGGAGGCTGGCATTGCTACAATGTTTAGGGGTTCCAGCAAGCTCCTGGCTACTAGAGTGCGTCTAACAAGACCACGCTGTGGTAGCAGGGGTCAGTGGCAGCCATGTTGGGGGAAGAGAGCACCTGCACCTTAGCATTGATTAGCAATGGGAAGGTGCCCAGAGACCTAAGGCCAACCAAAAAGAAGGTGGGAAAAATGAGGCAAAGACGAAAAAATAGGGAAAGACCACCCTAAGGCTGACAGGTCTAACACAAAGTATGTTTACTTTTTTCTTTTTTTTGCCCCTAATCCTCCCCACTTCTCTACTACCCACCTCCCTCCTCTGGCCTGGTACTTTTCCCCTGCCCCCACTTTGGCAGGGAACGGGCGGCTACTGACCAATGCACTTGGCCGCCCATGTACCTCTGGAGGTGACCTCCTGATGTGTCCTTGGACCCTGCCCTGTACTCACATCAAGTCCTTAGGATTGGTCTAATACGTCGCTGCAAGGAACTCGTATGCCATATTTGTTTTTCCTCCCATAGGATAACATTACAACCTCTGAAAATTGCACTGTATCAACTTTTTAAAACTAAGAGTATTTCTATTTCGAAATGTAATTAGCTGATTGAAGTGATTCTGGTGCCTAAACATGTATCAAAAGATATGTTATTTTTTTATAAATTGATGTAGATCTCCTTATTGACTCGTGTGCATCATTTATTGACTATTTTTGTATTTGCAGATGTCTAACACTCCTCTCTGATAAGCCTAAGACTGCTCCACCACACCACATTACCCCGCTAGAGCAAGCCCCTGTCCACTTATAAGGGAACACCTGGACTCTTTGCACAGTATACGTCTTTTTGGCATACTATATAAAGAATTAAGCACAAGCAGTGGTTTGGTATAGGTTGTCTGGCGCCACTTAGAGAGTCTCACAGTTGATTAGATCTAGCGGTTGTATCTGACGGTGCTATAAGGTAGAAGGAACCACTTTAATCCTTCCAAACGCGGCTTACGCCTAAAACAAGCTACAACACTCCTTAGCACACGTATGTCAAAGTTATGTTATATATACAGGTGTTTCCACATTCTGATACAATCATAATACGTAGTTTTCATTGGTACATCAGTTTGTGTTTATTCCTGTTCACTGGAAATTTTCACACAGCCGACACGTGTTTCGTCGTAATTGGGAATGTAACCCACGACTTTTTCAAGGCTGCAGAGTTTACAAACAAAAGAAACATAGATATATTGCCATATGCCTTTGTACTCAGAATCATTGTTTTCAATTGTAATAGTTCTTCTATTTATCTTTTAAGTTTGTAAGTGTGGCCCTCACCGTGATAAGGTATAATACTCTGTATTATTAGTGAGCAAGCAAGAAAAAACATATTGTACATCATTTCCTCTCAGTTAGAAGAAGTTATCCACACCTTGATAAGCTGTCACAGTATATAGTTGATGTTCCACATTGTTCGCAATCAAACAGTTGCAATTTCAATCAGAAATGATTCCATTAATATATAACACAGAATGTACCTCTGTTTCTTACAGAGGTCTATGAACCTGTATGAAATGGAGAGATCCAGTACTCAGATAGTCTTATTAAGGCGTGATATAATATCGTGTTCATTATGATCATAGTGCATGTTTCATTATCAATACACCCTAAATCAGCACCACGTGTCAAGGTTTTTTTCTAAAATATATTGGTCTATGGTGCTCAAATTCTTTTAAAGTGCAAATGGTTCATGCATCGTTAGTATTATAATCCGTAGTTGATGCATATTCATAAATACCTATTTCCAGATCTGTATTCTTTTTGCTGTAGAAGTAGTTAGTAAAAAAGATTTTTGAGTACTTCCCATTGTTTCGGTTTATCGTTTATCACACAGTTATGTTTTAGTAAATATTTTAAAGCTGCAAACTTACTCAGTATGCGGTGATATTTCCAACCCGCAAGGGGGTTCTACGGGGGTCTTCTGCTGTCTAATATTCAGCATATAATATCCACCTGGCTCCAAGTATCAGTTGTACTGGCAGGCTGAAAGGAACGTTATTGTTAGAGCTCTTATAAATTGGTTATTTATCTGTGATACTGTGTGGACTAAAAGGTATTGTTTACCCATTAAGATTATATTGTCAGTAAGGTGATTTCAGTAAATCCCCAGAATTCTTCACATACTGTCTATTTTATATTAGCATTCTTTCATTATTTTGTTTTATGTCCACATCGCATACGATGTAGCAAGTTTTGGTCTATGTTCTAAAATTATCCATTTTTATATTATTTATAAAAATTGGGATTATCCGTTACACAGTCACCATTTCCAAGAGAAATGCATAAGGCAGAACGATCAGCCTAGTATTCCTCCCATATTACCCCATCTAGTATCATGAGGTCTAACATATCTGTACTATTAATAATGTTTTTATTGTTATGGATATATTATTCAAAATTTAAGGTCTAGTCCTCCACACATGTAACCCTAAGTTTCGGGTTAGTGTTCCTCTTACCTTTCGCCATTAAATTTCTTGCACGTAAAGGACTCCCCGTTCACAATCAGCGTGTCCGCTCGGCTGTCGTCTCTGTATTTACCGCGTATTTAATACAAACACTTCCGTATTCTAGGAGTGTTTGCGATAGGTTATTCTAAACCACGTGATCCACGCATCATTGTTGTGTTAGCCATTGGGCTAAGAAAGGCACGTGAGCACTGTTCAGGGGTTCTAGTTTTGTTAGGACAAAACGATCGCCATCTTATAACATTTACCCAGGAGTTAATATCGATCTATTTTTTAGATTTTCGTCCCATGTCGTCAAAATTATCGACTTATAGTGGCACATGATCAAAATTACTCGGGATGTAGTTCATTATTGGCGTATAAAATATTCAGTTATAGTAATACATCACTTTATTTACTACTTTTAAATTTATACACGGTCTAGTTCTGTCAAAGTTAGTGTCTGGTAACATCGTTTCATTTTTGATACTACTCAAGTACCATTGTTACTGTTTTTGTTATTTAAAAGCACCATCTATAATATTGGTTTGAAGTGTGTTCTCCGTTTCATATATCTGTGTTACAGTAACAATCCATAATAATTTTTTAAAAAAGAATAGTTTTAGAGTCAAGATTATTAAAACTATATAAAGAACCAGCTTCCATTTCCAACTTTAATCACCAACCAAGGATTTATGGCAACCATTACGTACTTTCCTGGCCAGTTGGGATCGCCTCCGCTGATTATAATGTCAAACCCAATAACTAGGTCCCAAACGAATTGAATTACTCATGCACACAATATAATTACCTGGAAATGCAGTGCAGTGATTTGGGAAATAAAGGTCATACTAGCCCATGGGTATTGAAGGACCGATTGTATCTCCAGTTCATTTCAGTTCCTTTAGATGCAACAGGATGTAGTTGCATTATAAAAATTTGATTGCAACTTATTAATTTAGACCTGATTGTGTAATCCCCACCGGCTTTGAATGATTGTTATACCCACCATAAGGAAAAAGAAAACTAACAGCTAATTTAAATTTTAAAATAAAGTATCCGATGGAAGGCTGGGATGGACAAATCATAGTCCTCTGCTGTCAGTTACCAGAGAGGGGTGGGACCACAAATGAAAGTTTCAGAAGAGACTTTTTAGTTAAGTTACGTTTCAGAGGGATGTATGACGTTACAACGCATGCTATTACAACGCATGCCTTTACGACACAAGTTTTACAACGCAAGTCGTTACAACGACTTGCGTTGGGGGGCGCTGGATAGTGAATAGTTTAATTTACTATTCCAACTCCAGTCCCCGTGGATAGTAGGGAAGGTTTTGGAAACTATTCCCTATCCTAGAGCGCCCCCCAGCGCAATTCGTTGTAAAAGTTGCGTTGTAATGGTTGCGTCATAAAGGTACTTCGTTGTAAAAGTTGTGTTGTAAAGGATGTTCCCCGTTTCCGAGACATTAGCCAAAAATTCCTCTGGGCAGCAAAAGAGGAGACATCCCTCAAGGAGGTAGCCTTAAGAGTACCTAAGTCAATGTCCGAGACAAACTGGGGCTGTTAATCGAAAATATCCAACAGCCCTGTACAGCCGTATCCCTCAGGCATTTTTCATCAAGGATTTTGAAACATACGTTGATCTGGGCATAGAAAGATTGTCAGCAACATGTTCCTTTCCAACGTTAATATTCAATCCTCCTGTCTATGAGGTCCTAAGGTGAATTTTCCTCAGAGGCAACAATTGAGCGCCCAACCAAGAAGGGTGTTAATTTCAAGGGCATCTGGAAAGTCATCAACAAAATGTACCAGTGGATTTATTTCGGGGCAGTAGAGAGGTACCAGTCTTTCAAGGATCCTTCCATTTTGTGATGTAGTGCCTGTCAAATACAGTGAAGAAGTGGGTGACCTTGCAATTTTGTGGGAAGACAGAAAGTACATTATCAGGGATCACCTCTATAGAGGTGGACGATAGGGAGGAATGAGGGAAACCTATATTCAAATGTATTTTGGAAACACGTCTGCTTGAACTTGCCTCTTGATCTTCTGCCTCTTCTCCTCATCTCTCTTGGCCATACAATCAGACTCATTTACATCTCCTGCCTTGGAAGCTTCATCGCCATCCATAAAGGATAATGCACAGGTACAATGGGAGATGTAGGGACCATCTTATTCAGTTAACAGGTTCAAACCCTCTGAATACATGGAGAGAGGAATAATAGCCAGAGGAACAGATGGAACAGTACCACCAGACCGAGGAGGAGATTGCTCAAAGTGGTGATGCCTCTGTTTATGTCAGCTATGGGACAGAGAAGGGATTCATGCCTCAGAAGCCACGTCTCCTTTTGAAGGATCTCCAATGAAGAGTGGGGGGCTCTGAACAGCTGTAATGTCCAACAAATGTCCCAAAAGAATACCATAAAGCAGATTCCATCTACATTTTCAGGGACTTGGAGCAGCCAGCCTATGACATCCGGCTTAAGCAGAAGTGATTGACTTGTGCACTTTGTGTAGTCTGCCTACCAGCTAAGGTCTGCCACTAGGAATGATAGCTTACCGGCCCATTGTGGTCCATCATCAGCTACCTGCCAGTTCTCACCCTTGATCTGATGGGAGAGCTGAAGTCCTTGGATCCTCATAGGTTAAAAGATGGCAACAATGCTCACCCAGACGTGCACAGGAAGCTAAATCCCCATCAAGGTGTTGTGGAAGTATGCTTGTGAAAATGTAAAGGATTCCCTGGCATAACAGTGGCCCGACCAACTAATCCTGACGGGGAGGGCCTGCACAGTATTACTCACAACCCTAATGGGGCAACCAAAAGCTGAATCTTCCATAGGAATATACCTAGATTTACTAAGGCTTTGCACTAGCGCTAGCGTGATGGAAAGTGGCACACAACATCTGCAGCTGTGATGTACCATATAATACAGAGGAGGCTCATTAAACATGATGCTCATAAAGCAAAGCTTCAGTGGCTCAGCGGAGCCGCCATGCACTGAAGAATTCCTTTCAGATTCTGACAAAACATGAGATAAATGTTCTTAAATGCCACCTTATTGCTCTTTTAATACAGCAGCCCTGGACGGTCTTTTTGAAGCATCTATTTTCACAATAAACCTCTTTAGAGACTCAGGATGACATAAGATTTACGCTTGAGTAGAGATTTATCTAAGCACATTGGAAGCTGTTTCAGGTTGGTCGTCCCAACAAAAACATATCTTCATATTCAGTTTTTTCTATAAAATTCTTGATATGTTGTCCGTAAAAGGTTATTATTCCAACAAAGCTTCTAGCCGAAATCTTCTTGGGATCTCTAGAAAGACCAGAAGGATTCAGTCTAAATCCAGGATACTCCGCTTCTTCCTTTTCTAAAGTACGCTTCCCAGATTCACAAGGCAATTATGTTGATGGAGCCTTGACGAGACTAGATTTACACGCTATTGATGTTCTCCAAAAGTCTTTGAAAACACTCGGATGTCATGCACATAAAGCAGTATAGACTGATTCAACCTATCAGACAATATTGATTCCATTAAGAGCTGAAAAGTGTCTTGAGCACTGTACAACTCAAATGGTGATAAATGATATTCAGAATGCCCAAACTGTGTACCAAACGCCACCTTCCACTTTTTGTGCATAGCAAACACAAGGAGATGATGGATGGAGCACTGAAACTTTTCAGACACTCACCCCCAGTCACAGATCTGGGTTGAATCCATCATCGTTCTTTAGCTTACTTTGCCACCTCAGTTCAGGCCCGCTCTATGTAAATCAGGCTTGACCCTGTGCCTCACGGGAACATTCCAGCCCAAACTGCCAAGCCAGGTCTTCCCTGAACCGTAAACAAGCATCCTGGGACTGGTTTCGGGGTAACACCCTGGGTATGACCAGATGTGGGTACCATGCTCACTTAGAAACCTATCTTAAGTGTGCTCACTTTACCACTGGATTCAAGCTAGCCTGGCTGACGAGGGGTGTTACCCCTCTACAAAATATTCTTTCTGCACTTGACCATGGTCTTATACCCCTGATGTAGAGCAAAAATCAATTTTTCGGGGGGGCGTGGCCTGCAGCCGATCATGGCGGCAGCCTAGAGGACGAGCTCCGTGGTTAGAGCGGCCTCTCCATAAATCCGTGCTCACATCCGACACTCTACAGACCTCTGACGGAGGGTCCCGACGCCCGGGACCGGGCGGCATCACTGGCAGTGTTTCCGGTTCCATTCGGACGCCGAGTGGCCGAGTTACCGCCGACTATCTGAGCGGCCTACGCAGAAGGGGAAAGCCGGGGACTGCGGTTTCAGATAGACCCGGCCGGAAGTGCCAGCATCCTGGGACGGCCCGACCGGAAGTGCCCGAGCGCGGGGAGGCGATCCAAGGGGCTCGGACTACAAAGCCGGGAGTGTGCTGGGCAACTTGAAAACGAAGTCCAGACTACCAGAGGGGTCCTGCACGACGGACCGCGGTAGGTGGAACACCAACGCTTTCACGGTGGCCGGCCCGCATCACCATCTTGGGCGACATCGCTCCGCATAGGGGCCCATGACAAAACCCACGCACGAGAGAGCACAAGCGGCGCAGACACATTGTGGGTGAGGCACAGCGGCGGGACTCGCCTGCATCGTTTGGAAGACAAACTCCGGTGCATTACTTGGCCCGACGGGGGGGTCACTGGGAGCACCCCCGGCCCTCGGCTGAGGGGGGCCAGAAGGAGAGGCGCCTGTGACGGGCGGGCCGCAGTGCTCACACCAACGGGGCCCGCGCAGAAGACCTTCGCGGGTGGAGTGCCGGCGTCTGTGGTCCGCCGGGGTGGCTCCTACCCCCGGTGGAACGGAATCTTTTCGCACTAGACTCACTGCTGCTTCCAGAGTCTGCGACATACTGGGGCGATTGATGGCACCGCCCTGGCTGGCCTGAGACGACCAGCCGACCGACACCCGACCCAGGCCCCCCGTGCCCTCACTGTCAGACGCAGCGGGGGGGTTGATAGCCTCAGACGGATTGGACACCGCAGTGCACCCCACCAGGCGACAGGATGGCGGGTCGAAGCACCAAAGGCGGTGCGGCATAGGCGCGCCTTGAAAAATTTGCATACGATAAAGGTGCTTCCTCCCCGCCGGAGGGACGGCCACCCAGCGGTAGATCAATGGACGGCCCAGGCGGGAAGAAGGCGACACTGGATGATGTTATGCGAGCTTTGTCTCAAGTGCAAACTACGGTGGGCTCAATCTCCACCGAGATCACTCTCCTGCGGGCGGATCTCCACAAAATGTCAGAGAAGGTGGGCTCGCTTGAAGTGGTCACTAAATCGCTGGTGGAGGACGTCTCGGAACTACAAACTGCGATGGAACATGTGATGGCAGAGAACAAATCACTGAAGGAGAAGCTGGATGACCAAGAAGGGCGCTCCAGGCGGAATAACATCAGGATTCTTGGCGTTCCGGAATCGGAGGGTACGGGAGCGACGGATCTTTATGTGGAGGACTTAATTAAGACTAAACTGCAACCTAAAGGTCTCTCCGCCTTCTTCTCCGTAGAGAGGGCACATAGAGTGCCGGGCGGACGACCTAAACAAGGTGTGGCCCCGAGACCCATTATAGCGCACCTTTTTAACTTTCGTGATAGGGATGTCATCCTCCAGGCTGCGAGAAAGTCTCCTCCGGTCCGAATACAAAATGCGACACTGGCCTTCTTCCCGGACTACACGGCGGACGTCGCCCGACGCAGGCGGACATTCCTAGAGATCAAAAAAGAGTTGAGAACACGAGAACTGCAGTATTCGATGCTCTTTCCGGCCAGGCTGCGAGTAGTGGCAGAAAATAAGACCTGGTTTTTTGACACACCTGACCTCGCCAGAGAATGGCTAGACGGATGGCGTCCTGCCACACGGCCTCGCCGATCAAACAGAACGCAGGGACACAGCAGTGCAGAGGATCGCGAAGGTTCACTGACCCCAGACCGTGGGGAAAAGGAGCAGTCCTCGTTGGGAGATGGTTTGGAGGACGAGGCTACCTCGGAACAATGATCACCCGGCGGTAGATGGATTACTATGCTTATTGTTAGCTGCCTGGGGAGCTGCCACAGGACACTGGGCGGAGGGCCTCCGGAGAGCGTAATGAGAGGCCGCCAACTATGGGGTGTTCCTCACCTCAACGAGCAAGTATTTCTTCTGTGGGGAGGGTAAAGCACTCTGCTAAGTTGGGGAGGCGGGCGGTTGCAGGTCCGTGTAGCAAGAGGGCAGGGAGGGGGGGAGTTTGGGAGGGGGTGGTTGTTCAAGTTTGCACCTCCAGACAGGGGGTATTGTTTGGTTATGTTTTGACTCGATCTAGAAGGACACATGCTGTGAAAGTTGCACACCTACTGATATTGACACAGGGATGGTCACGCGGATACTCCCTCATGACACCCATAGAGCCCTTACCACATACCACCCATGACACAAGAGCCCCCACTTGAGACCCCGCAGGGAGAACCTCAGTCGACACCAGTGGCACCATTCCACCTCATGTCCTGGAATGTCAGGGGCCTTGGGGACAAGATCAAACGGGGACTAGTCATGCAGGGCATTAGGAGATTGAACCCGTCCGTGGTGCTACTCCAGGAGACACATTTGGTGGGCACCGCGAGTAAGGCCTTAAACAGGAGGGGATACCAAATGATAGTGCACTCCGAGTTCACGTCTGGCTCACGTGGGACAGGTATATTGCTGCGTAGGTCATCCCCATTTCTGCTCCTGACCACCAAAACAGACGATCAAGGCCGATTCGCGGCTGCGCACGGGCAGTGGGAGGGTAAACCTCTGACCTTGGTTTCGGTCTACATTCCTCCAGCGCTGCATGCCGTAGCGTTTCCTGCTCTGGGGAAGTTCCTCCTGGAGCTCCCGGAGGGAGACCTAATCATCGGGGGGGACTTCAACGCGGTTGCACACAACACACGAGATAGGTTCCCAATTAGGACACACACCCCGGGTCCTTCACGCTTTAGCGATTTCCTGGAAGCACAGGGACTGGTAGACATGTGGCGACGGATGCACCCCGCTGAGCAGCAGTACACTTACTACTCAGCGACACATAACAGTATGTCCCGCATTGATTACTTCCTTACCTTGGGCGGGGGCCTCTTTACCATTGACGAGGTACAAATCAAACCCAGGGGAATCTCAGACCACTCACCACTGACATTAACTCTATCATGTGCGGAATGGGCTCGTAGACGGTTATACCAGATACGCCCTGGGTATCTTGAGATACCGGAGGTGAGGAAGGAGTTGAAAAAGGCTACACTATACTACTTTGCGGAGAATCAGGCATCGGGAGAGTCCCCCACGGTCCTATGGGAAGCGTACAAGGCGGTTCTGCGGGGACAGGCCATATCCACGATAGCGGGACATAAACGAGAAAAAGGGAGGGAACTCCTACAGTTGGACCTCGACCTAGCCGAGGCAAACACTGCACATATGGCGGACCCCACGATGGAAACGCTGCACTCCCTTCAACTCTGCCAACAACTTCATAACAATCATCTGAAACAGCGCGCTATGGAGTCCTTGGCGGCGACCACGCATAAAATATACGATGTAGGGGATAAAGCGGACAAACTCCTTGCCTGGTAAGCGAAAAAGGAGAATGGCAATAGGAACATACTACAAATAGTGGATGGGAACGGGCGAATACACAGGATCCCAGCAGAAATTGTGGAGACTTTGGCGGATCACTTTCAAGGGGTTTACACCCCTGACTTCGAAGTTACGACCGAGATAGCGGTGGCGGCGCTCGTTGGGGTACCGACGCCTACTCTGTCGCAAGCTGCGGTTGACGATCTCGACGCAGCCCTCACGGTGGAGGAGGTGCAAGCGGCTATCAATATGCTGCATTCCGGGAGGGCACTGGGCCCTAACGGAATACCTATCGAATGGTACAAATCAATGGCTGACACTTTGAGTCCGCCGCTGCTAGCCATGTATGTGGATAGTCTTGATCGAGGTATCCTGCCCCTTGACCAGCGGCAGGCGACCGTCGTGGCGATTCCGAAGCCAGGCAAACCGACCACTGAATGTGGGTCTTACCGCCCCATCTCGCTTATAAATGCTGAGGCCAAAATATTGGCGAAACTGTTAGCTACTCGACTACAACCCCACCTTGCTCAGCTGATCCACCCGGACCAATCGGGCTTTATGCCCCATAGAAGCACGGCACTGAACCTCCGGAGGGTTCACGGAGTGATGGCGCGGGCGCCCTCGCTTACGGTACCGGCGGCCATACTCTCTCTTGACGCCAGAATGGCGTTTGACATGGTGGAGTGGAGATATCTTTTTGCGGTGCTAGCCCATATGGGATTTGGTCCCAATTTCATCGCCTGGATCAAACTGCTATACAATGCACTGGTAGCGCGGGTAGCGGCGAATGGGCATATCTCCCGTGCGATCCTCTTGCATAGAGGGACGAGACAGGGCTGCCCGCTTTCCCCGTTGCTATTCGCATTAGTCCTAGAGCCCTTAGCCACGATCCTTAGAACCACCCCGCTGCTCAAAGGAATCAGGTGGAGGGAGGACTGGGAGGATAGAGTGTCCCTCTATGCTGACGATATGTTGATTTATATGTCAGACCCGGAAGAGGGCATCCCGGAACTCCTCACACTGTGTGAGGAACACGGACGGGCATCAGGTTACAGGATCAACTGGGCAAAATCAGTGCTCTTCGAGCTGCGGGGACCCCCTCCGGTCCTCCCGAGCGAGTGCCAATTAGAGATAGCAGACGCCTCATTTAAATATTTGGGGATACACATCACCCGTAGCGCTACAGATTTCTACGACAGGAACCTGTTGCCACCCCTGACCAGGTTGAGAAAGGATGTGGGTCACTGGATGACCCTCCCTCTGACACTACTGGAGAGGGCAGCTTTATATAAGATGATTGCCTTGCCCAGACTTTTATACGTACTTGAGAATACACCGAGTTTGGTGCCTCCGCGGTATCTGCGGAACATAGCGGCGGTGGTGAATAGCTTGCTATGGGGGCAGCGCCCGGCACGAATAGCTCATCTGAAACTCAACAGGAGTTGGTACGAGGGAGGGATAGCATTGCCCAACATACAATTATATTACTGGGCATCACAACTTAAGGTAGTCAACCACTGGCTGCATGCACCGCAAGACAACCCGGCTTACCGGGCAGACAGAATACAGCTAGGCACACACAGCCTACTGGCCCCACTATACCACAAGGGAGTACTGGGGAAACTGATAGGGCCGACCAAACATACGGTCACGCTGTGGCACAGGGCGCAGAAGAGGCTCCAATGGGAGGGAGTTATAACAAAAATGACACCTCTGTGGGACACCAGGGCACTGGGCCACTTGCGACGTACCAAAGGCTTCACCCAATGGGATCTTATAGGCCTTTCTACGGTGGGGGACTTATGGTCGAATGATGGAGTGGTGCCATTCACACACCTTCAACAGACCTACCATCTGAGTTCGACCGAAACATACAGATATTTCCAGATTAGGCATGCGCTGCAAGCGGCGATACCAACCGGAACCCAGATCGCAGAGTCATCTCCACTAGAGGATCGTTTGCTCACGGACTTTCTACAAACACACGCCACCTCACTGACATATCGTAAACTCCTGAATAATCTGCCGGACCCCCTAGTTAAACTGAGGGAGACCTGGGTGGAAGAATTAGGAGACATGAGTGAATTGGAATGGAATATGGCTCTGGCATCCCCTCGGGAGGCGGGCATTTCGTCTAGATTCCGATTAGTGCAGCTGAAGGTCCTGCATAGGGTCTACTTCACTAGAACATTATTGCATAGATTACATAGGGCTGAGCACCCGTTCTGTTTAAGGGGTTGTAATGAGGAGGGTTCATTCAAACACACATTATGGGACTGCTCGATTATTACCTCGTATTGGCGTCAGATTTTCTGCACCATCACTCAGGCACTGGGAAAGGCGCTGCTGCCTGACCCCCGCACAGGCCTTTTACATATATGGGGCCCTACGGACCTTACACGATACGACCAACAATGGGTTACTATAGGCCTAATGGTAGCCAAGAGGGACATAGCGCAGAAGTGGGGGGCGGTAGAAACCCCGACACTGGCCCTATGGTGCAGGAATATGGACACGATGATGGTGACTGAGAGAGCGGTTTATAAATTGAGAGCTAACCCACGCAAGTGGAATAAGATTTGGACACCCTGGAATCAATATCGGGGTGATCTGTGTGAACCCCTGTCGGAGGACGAGGAGGATAGTTCAGAAGATGAAGAAGGGTAGGGGGGCGGGATAGTTATCGGAGATTTACTCCACGATCCCACCAAAGGACCGGCGCTTGAGCCGGACACAGCCGGGAGCCTGGAATTATCCCCGATAGAGAGTGGGAAGGGGGAGTGAACTAGTCGAGCCATTGTCAAGAACAGGTGTGTTGAAAATACCATCATGTATAAATTGTCATTCTACAGAGTCGAAAGTTATGTTATGGTTTGTTAAAAATATAAAAGTGAGATATTCGATGGAGCTACGTTATAAGCCATTACATTTGTTTGATTATTTTGCCTGATTTGCTGCCAGACCTTGGGTTGTCGGCTGAATAGCTGTGTAACTTCCATGTAAGACATATTACCGTGGTGAAACAGCCGGCCTCAGGGTTGTAGGCTTATCACCTTGTATTATTTACAACTCCGAATAAAGCTCTTTTAAAAAATAAAAAAATAAAAAATAAAAATAATCAATTTTTCATTGTAGGGGTGCATTATAGTCACACATGTAGACTGCATATAATCTTTTGTTGTGTTAACCTAAGTGTTAGAACCTTGTAACATGATAACATAAACATGATGTGTTTAGGCCAAATTGTAGAATATGTGAAGAAAATAATGTGAAAAATTAATGTAACTAGCAGAGAATATTACCTGAACGCACGTGTTGTGCCAATGACAATTTTTTCATTATTGAATGTGCTTACTAATCGTGTCATTTTGTATGTAGTTGAAATTAACTTTACATGATTCAATTTCCATATAACCTTGTAAAGTTCATGTTCCACTTCTCTTATTTTAACTGAATTCTGTAGGCCTGACATGCATTCTCCCTGGAAGCTCTTGCATTCAAATGAATAAATGAATTTCATGTGCACTTTGGATTCTGTTCTTTCTCACGTTTCGGTTGAAGGTAGAAGAATGTCTGTTTTAGGAGTTAGGCAAGAAGAGAAGGGGATACATTGAGCACCGATACTGATAATGGAGAACTGTTGAATTTTCTCACCGGAGTGAGCTTGAGAATCAAGGTCTTCTCACCACTGATCGGGAGCATCGCTGCCCAATGGAAAAGTACCTACGAGGACGTGGCCTGACCAGATGGCGTGACCCGTGAAGGGTCCTGGGAAGTCACCTGTAAGACTGATGTATCGTAACTAGGGAAAGAGCCCAAGGCACTTATTCTGTGCCTCGAGAGAGAGATAGAGCATCTTAGAACAAGCTCTGTAGCTTCATGCTACCTGACACAACTGATATGGGTAGACTTCTAAGTAAGACCTCACACTCTGACACCTTAACTGACCCTGCCCCGCAGAATGCTTATTTAGGGATGTCATGTTAGTGCTAGTTAAGGGATAGATTAATGCTTTATTCCCACGAACCTTCGATGCAGGGGAATTTGGACGTTTGTTCCCTAATCTTTTGTATCCTGATTCTTTAACTAATTATCTTGTGCATGTTGCACCACCTTAATTTCATTAGTCGTTTTGGCTTTGTATTAGTTCCAATGTATTTCTACACCCTCATCTTGAGGTGTCTGTACCTTCAGCTATTTTTGGCTTTCTAATAAACCAACAAATCTTATTTGGTAGTCTGTGATTCTTAAGAGCCCTAGTGATTTGAAACTTTGTGAGACACAGGAGAGCACGATTTTCGAGCGCTGGGAAAAATTAAGTATTGCACACGATTTTAAAGTGTTTATATTGTGTTTTTTAAACTTGTAATTGCACTCACCCATTTACATGTAAAGCGCACCTGATCCCCGGTCCACCGCCAAAAGTTTGGTTTGAGTGGAGGGACGGCGCCACGCCCACCACAGAGGAAGTGATTGCAACTTCCAGGGCACAACCAATCAGCGACCTGCAGCTGACTCCCCACAGGCTCTTAAGCCGCGCCTGCCTTTCACTCTGTTGATTTGAAACTTTGTGAGACACAGGAGAGCACGATTTTCGAGCGCTGGGAAAAATTAAGTATTGCACACGATTTTAAAGTGTTTATATTGTGTTTTTTAAACTTGTAATTGCACTCACCCATTTACATGTAAAGCGCACCTGATCCCCGGTCCACCGCCAAAAGTTTGGTTTGAGTGGAGGGACGGCGCCACGCCCACCACAGAGGAAGTGATTGCAACTTCCAGGGCACAACCAATCAGCGACCTGCAGCTGACTCCCCACAGGCTCTTAAGCCGCGCCTGCCTTTCACTCTGTTGATTTGAAACTTTCTGAGACACAGGAGAGCACGATTTTCGAGCGCTGGGAAAAATTAAGTATTGCACACGATTTTAAAGTGTTTATATTGTGTTTTTTAAACTTGTAATTGCACTCACCCATTTACATGTAAAGCGCACCTGATCCCCGGTCCACCGCCAAAAGTTTGGTTTGAGTGGAGGGACGGCGCCACGCCCACCACAGAGGAAGTGATTGCAACTTCCAGGGCACAACCAATCAGCGACCTGCAGCTGACTCCCCACAGGCTCTTAAGCCGCGCCTGCCTTTCACTCTGTTGATTTGAAACTTTGTGAGACACAGGAGAGCACGATTTTCGAGCGCTGGGAAAAATTAAGTATTGCACACGATTTTAAAGTGTTTATATTGTGTTTTTTAAACTTGTAATTGCACTCACCCATTTACATGTAAAGCGCACCTGATCCCCGGTCCACCGCCAAAAGTTTGGTTTGAGTGGAGGGACGGCGCCACGCCCACCACAGAGGAAGTGATTGCAACTTCCAGGGCACAACCAATCAGCGACCTGCAGCTGACTCCCCACAGGCTCTTAAGCCGCGCCTGCCTTTCACTCTGTTGATTTGAAACTTTGTGAGACACAGGAGAGCACGATTTTCGAGCGCTGGGAAAAATTAAGTATTGCACACGATTTTAAAGTGTTTATATTGTGTTTTTTAAACTTGTAATTGCACTCACCCATTTACATGTAAAGCGCACCTGATCCCCGGTCCACCGCCAAAAGTTTGGTTTGAGTGGAGGGACGGCGCCACGCCCACCACAGAGGAAGTGATTGCAACTTCCAGGGCACAACCAATCAGCGACCTGCAGCTGACTCCGCCCCTACCTATATAAATCATGTGTCCTCGGCCGCGCAGCGGTCGCGCGCAGCGGGCGCGCCGCTGTCGCGCCGAAGTCAAGCCAAAGTCCTGCCCGTCTGCGCCCGTCCGCGACCAGACGTGGGCAGTGGCCATGACCTCTGGCCCTATCGGTCACTCTCATATTACGTACTCGAGAGAGGCCCTTTTGGCATTTATCCCTCCCACATGCTCCAAAGGTAAACTTATAAATTGTGCACATACTCCTTGTGTATGTTCTGACTGTAACCTTCATCTCCTTTCCATACCGTCTGAAATCGACCTGGAAACGGCCGACTTTCCTCCAGTACGGCATATACCTACCCCCACTCAACCCCTAGTCAACCACTCTTTTATCAGTCTAAATTGTAGATCATTGCCTAAACATAAAAGTGATGTTTATGATCTACTTACAGATTCACAACCAACAGCACTTTTCCTTACTGAAACCTGGCTGACCAATAGCTCAGGTCCAGACATAGCAGCTGCATTACCTACTAACTACAGCTATATCAGCAAAAACAGAATACATAAAGAAGGGGGCGGTATCGCCATTATTTTTCAAAACTGCTACACATGTCAATGGATAGATCTTGACATTCCTAACTGTGAAGCTGGATCCTTTAAGCTTAAGTTATCTCCAAACTTTACACTATCTGGTGCTTTAATATATCGAGCCCCTGGCACTGCCAGCATGTTGGCAGCCTCTTTTCCCGAGCTCATTGCACCATTTTTACTAGAAGCATCGAACTTCTTGATAGTTGGTGACCTAAATATTCATCTAAATGACATCTCTAGTCACACCAGCACCAACTTCATAGCAGATCTACTGGCCTTAAATCTCACCCTTCACAACGAGGGTCCAACCCACAAGGCAGGTAACTTCCTTGATCCAATCTTTTTTAACCAAGATAACATCTCCTGCAAACCATCGAAACCTATTCCATGGTCTGACCACCATTTAGTGGAATTTGCGATAGCAATGCCGCAACTGACCACTTCTTGTAGACCTCCATCTGGGCCCAGAATTTTAAGAAATTGGAAAAAGTTGGATTCCACCAAGCTCAACACCTGTCTTGGGGACACTAGGCCCCTCACTAATATAACAAATATAGGTGAAGCTACAGTTATTCAAAAGTGGCTTAGTTCCGCCATTAATACATGCCTTCCACTGAAAAGTAAAAAACAAACTCCTCTTCACCCTCCCGCTCCTTGGTTTACAGACGCCCTCAGACTTGAAAAAACGGCCTGTAAAAATTTAGAGCGTAGATGGCGTGCCCATTATGATTCCGTACAAAAAGCAATATATAAAGCAGCCCTTCTGCGCTATCATGCTAACTGTGCATCAGCTAGAGCTGAATTCGCCAAAACAACTATTGAAAATGCTCATTATCGCCCAAAAGCACTTTTCAAAATAGTCCAGGAACTTTCTGGTTCATCCTGTCAACCAAAAGCACCTCCCTGGACTCTGCACAGTGTGATGCTTTGGCGGAATTCTTTAGAAATAAAATTGACAAAATATATGAGGAATTCGAAGACCTAACTACCTTTCCATCAGCTTCGAATTCCTCGGTATGCCTGTCCAAATCTGAAAAAGTCACTACAACTCCCGTCCTAGATGCCCACCCCCAGCTTCTAACCAACTGGGTCCCCCTCAACCTGCCCTCATTACAAAAAATTATAACATCCATTAAGTCGGGCTCTCCCCTCGACCCCTTCCCTCCCCAAATCCTCCCTTTACTTCGTCATTAACGCTCATTCTAGAGCTGCTAAATACCTCTTTAAGAGAGGCTGTTGTTCCCAAACCGTGGAAACATGCCATGGTCTCACCCCTTTTAAAGAAATCCACTGCAGATCCACAGGATCCATCCAGTTTCCGTCCAATTTCATTATTACCCTTATTCTCAAAAATTTTGGAGAAACATATTGTCTCCCAACTTGCACACTTTACAGAATCTAACCTTCTCCTTCACACATCCCAATCTGGTTTTAGGACAGGATTCTCAACGGAATCCACCCTTCTTGGGGTTTCCGAAACCATACGCCGGCAAGTTGATGATGGGGAGACCGTGGCACTTATATTACTCGATTTAAGTGCCGCATTTGACACGGTCTCCCACACCATCCTCCTTAACATCCTGCAAACCTATGGCATCACAGGACCGGCACTGGCGTGGCTTGAAAGCTTTCTCTCCGACAGAACCTTTCAAGTCTTTTCTACCACATCCTCATCTAAACCCTACAATCAACCTTATGGGGTCCCTCAGGGATCAATACTGAGCCCTTTGTTATTTAATGTATACATTAGTCCCCTTGCCTTCCTCGCAGAACAATCTGGGTTGACAATCTACTCATATGCAGACGATACCCAGATTGTGTACTCTCTCTCAGCAAATGCACACTCAAACCCATCCTCCCTCCATTTGGGCCTTACCAATATTGCCAGCTGGATGCATGAGAATAAGTTAAAACTCAATGGAGGAAAGACGGAACTACTTCTGTTTGGTAAACAAGCCTCCTTGTGGGGCCCACAACATTGGCCCTCCCAGATGGGGCCCACACCCACCCCCTCTAGTACCGCTCGCAATCTGGGCATAATTTTTGATGAAGACCCTCTTGGCTACCATTAGGCCTATAGACGGTTAGAGTGGCAGCCACGTGTTTTAACATACTCAAGTGGCTTAGAAAAATCAGGTGGATGCTCCCCCAGGACACTTTAAAAACCGTGGTCCAAGCTCTAATCACATCCAGATTGGACTACGGTAATATCCTATACCTGGGAGCTCGCAAGGATGTTATTAAAAAACTACAAACAGTGCAGAATGAAGCTGTGAGACTGATATGCATGTTACCAAAAAGATCCCCTACATCATCTGATCTCCGGAACCTCCATTGGCTCCGGATCGAACAACGAGCAAAATTTAAAGCTCTGTGTTTCATGCATAGAATCAAAGCTGATAAGGCTCCTGCCTATCTGAGCTCCTTGGTTAAGAAATACGTCCCCCCCAGAATCCTACGTTCCTCGACCCAACATAAGTTCCAGGTACCTAGGATTAAACGAGTTAGACAGGGAGGTCGCTCTTTTTCCTACTTGGCCCCCTCATTATGGAACTCGCTCCCACTTCAACTCCGTAAAAATGAATGCCATCTGCAATTCCGTAAAAACCTGAAGACATGGTTGTTTAACCAATAAACAGATTCCATTTGCTCACTATCTTCCCTCTCCATTGTTACTTTGTTTTAGTTTCTGTCTTAGCGCCGGGAAACCTTAGGGTAGCTGTTGCGCTCTATAAAAAAAAAAAATATATAATAATAATAATAATAGTGAATCGCAATTGAAATGATTGACTTGCTAACAATTTCTCTCCTCTCCACGCTTTCATGCTGAGAAAAAGTATCATCAACTTGAGGTTCTCGAGCAGATCCAGAATGTGGAAACTCAGCAAAGAAAGATTAAAGAACTTGATCGTTCTTGGGTTCAAAAAGCAGAGGCTCCCTAGAAGGTGATGAAGATGAAACAATGAACCCATTTTACAAATGCTCTTGTGCATAAGCCTTTAGTATGTCTTGCTTTCTCAGTTAAAGAATATTGATGTCCAAACATAATGATAGCACATTATTTTCAGACCCTGATGCAGAGGTCTGGCCAGACCCTGATGCAGAGGTCTGGCCCGGGACCAGGGTTCAATTCCTGCCTTGGCTGGTCTCGGCAGATCTTGGGCTCATAATTCCTCGGACCTGATTTCTCGCCTCGGTGCCTACTCTAAGCATGGGTCCCACGCTGCAACTCTGGGCAATAGCTTGCTTAGTCTCCACAACGGCCCCCTACAGCGCTAGGGATGCCTGGTTGCACCCTGGGGAAGCCCAGGAGTGGACATTTCACGGGGAAAAACCAGGAAGGGTTCCCTAGCGGTATGAGTACAGCGTCAGGACACTCAGGAGTATCAGTGCGCTTTACAAGTACGGCTACATTTACATTTACTATGCACTTCTGATATTCCTAACCTGGGGCTCTGTGAAAAGCTTAGGCTTGGAAAAACGTGCGATAAAGCAGGGTCTGCAGTGGCATGGATGATAAATGAGCCACTATTACTTTAGATGCTGAATCCTTTATTGCATCATTCAGACGCCAATAATTTCCTGAAACATCACAATGACCATTACACAACTCTGATGATAACTGAAATTGTTTATATTGACCAATTCACGAATAGGTTGTGCCTCTTAAACTCAGAAAAATTAAATAATATATTGTAACTAGGTGAGGCCACAATGTCACAGGATTACATTTACATATGATCCTTCAAATAAGACCTGAAATGGGACAGAAAGCTCTGGAATAGGACCAGAAGTAAATTATAAACCATCAATCGTTTGAATTACTTCAGGTGACTTTTAGGAATATTATTTCTTGAGGCCCAGTTTGGGTCAATAAGCAGTTCATAGTTGCGGCACTACATAGTGATTAACAACTTTTCCTTCTTTTGTCTTGATAGCAGTTGGTATTAGAAGCAAATGCTTATCAGTAGTATTCATAGATAATCCAGTATAGGCAATCCCACAGCCTGTGACTTTTTCTCAGGAAATGATTGAACCCTGCCAGCCTTTCACGGAGATCGTTTAGCCCAGGCTTGAATCGTATGGTCCATATCACCACAATACAGAAAGAGCCCAGACTTGTGCCGGCATGTCTTTTTGCAGCCAAACGACCCAATAAAGCTCCTACTTGCATAGTCTTCTTGGGATAAGACGTTCACTGGAACCTCTGATCGGGCAGACAAGGAGACCTTAGAATGTTTAAAATAGGTTCCTCTGACTTTCTTCTTTCCTTCAGTCTCTCTTGTAATCTGTGTTGAAATAACCTCATTAAATTGATAAATTCGGAAAATAAAGTTAGAGCTGTGAACCAACCAAATCTGCTTTGATTTCGTTCTGAGTTCTATCTGCCCAGGTAGTTTCTGCCACCAATAAACGAAAACCAGTCACATAATTTAAAAAATCCATTCCCCCTTGTTGAATATCATATAATGCTTCCTCTACAGAATACTTCAAATCAGGGCATTATCCCCTTCGCCGGGGTAATTCCCCCGCTCTGCTGGGGGAGGGGGGCACGCGCAGTGCCCCAGTGCTCATGACGAGCTCGGCTCGTCATGACCACACCCGTTTTTGTGGAATGTTCAGGACAGCATGGCAATTATCCCCGCATGAGCACAGCGCAACCGTGCCTCATGACGAGCTGAGCTTGTCATGAGCATGGGAGGGGTTAAAATCGTCTTAACTGTTAATAAGGAGGGGCCCAAGCCACTGCATATCGAGTAAGGCATCCAATCAGCTAACCAATCTTGAATTGATCACGACTAAACCATTCAAGGCAAAATCCAAAATACACCTTAAGTGGATCCAAAAATTCCTTTTACTTCATATGATCCCCAGAAAACAGTAGGGCACTTGAAAAGTTTACTGAGATATCTGGAGACCATTACATCAAGTTCTAATTTTCTCAAGCTGCAATTGTTGTAGCTCTTGAACTAAAACCTAGAAAACTAAAACCTAGAAAGTATCCAAGTGTTCAGAGGCGGCTGGCATCAGAGGGGAGGGGCGTGGCAGTGTAAGGGGGGATATACGACAACAAAAAAGGAACAAAAAAAGAAAAAACGTACCTCCCGCCTCCTGCAGTCTGCCGCATACCCGGTCTTCTCCTCCTCTTGTGACTCCACTTCAGGTACTGGCTCCCAGGATTGGCCTGAGCGCCGAGGATTTGTGCGCCCAGAGAGACTGAGAGCCTCTGCTTTACTTTCTCCAAACCAGCAACGCAGCTGGGTTGGAGAGTGTCTCAGTGCGCATAATACTTTGACTGGTCTGAGACGGCCGACCAAACCATCATGCGCACTGATAGCAGTGCCCACCACTCCCTTCTGCATATCATCTCCCTAGCCCCGCCCCAAGACTCAGCCTGGAAATACAATAAAACGATAATAAACCGAAGTTTATTATCGTTTTCTTTTTCTTTTTTAGGTTTCGGCTACCGTCCCACTGCGTAAGCAGTGGGTGGGCGGAGCCGAAATCTTTTGTTAGTAGTATGGGGGCCTGAACACGCCCCTCTTCTCCATTGGCTGGCCTCGTAAATGCTGGCCAGCCATTGGAGGAGAGGAGCGTCACTCAGTTCAGGGCCCGCCTTGACGCGATTCGGGGGCGTTTCTGGGTCTTTTTTTAAGTCCCGCCCTCTCCTCTTCCCATTGGCTGGAATTTTACCTTCCAGCCAATGGGAAGGGGAGAGCACGCCCCCGAATCCCTACAGGACGCTGTGCTTTCCGAGCAGCGTCTACCAGGGCCATGAGGTAAGCCTCTGCCCCCCTGTTTGTGTCAAATTTACGAGTGTTGCTTTTGGTACTTGCACATTTGATAGTGGTATTTTTTCTGAACTGTTTTAAAAGTATTTTTTCCCCACATTTATCCATGCACGGGTGCCTGTCTGTGTTGTTTGAGACTGATAAACGTCACCGTTTCCCCCAAGTGAGCATGACATTCTGTCCTGGCGAGCACAGAGGCGTTGGGGCGATTTCCAAGTTATTTATGACGAAAGACGATGCAAAGGGCGATTCGATTTGGTGATGTACTCTTCACGTGAAGTTACTTCTGACCTTAGACCAGGGTTTGCCGACTGCTTTCCTACAAATGAATCGGTTATTCCGAAACATTTTTTTTCTGTATTCCTTGATTTGTTGCGCATTTGGTATTGGGACGGACACCCTGAAATAAAGGAACAGCCCACCTCAGATCGGGAGTCTGTCGCTTGCAGACTGCGCTCGCGTCTACTCCATTCGCTCTTGGGCAGGGTTTTAAATGACCTTGCTGTGAATTCACGGAGCCGACGGCCCAGCTAATTTACAGTTGCAGTTTGTGTGGGGGGAGGGGGTGGTTTGGCGACGGTCTGGTGAAACATGGGTTTGCGTGTGCTTTGATTTTCACGCTTGGTCTGTTCTCGTCTGAATTAGTCTGTTGGGAATTCAGAGGCGCAGATGAGGGGGCTCTGCAGACCTGCACAAATCAATGTAAGTGGGGCGTCATTGTTCATTTAGCATCAATTCCGAACCGACAGGCACGGTGGCGAGGGACTGGTCGTGCCGCCACCAGCTGTCGCCAACATGAATGCACTGCATTGTAATTGTGCTGCGTTAAGACAGCATGGTACGTGTTTAGCTCTGGTACAGAAGCAGCTTTAGCTGTCTCGCCTTACACAGGAGTTCCCAAAAAATAAAATAATAATCCTATAAATGCCCATGTCTATATATACCTACACACATGCTTTTGGTCAGCCTTCTCTGTCCATTGGTCTGTTCATGCGTCATTCATATTTTACCGTCGTCCAACACATCCTACAGAATTGGGATAATTGACCGGGTCACATCAGTGATTGGCTCCCATCTCTGTGAGTGATGGCATTTCTTTCTTGCACATCTGGGCATCAGCCTATAAAGTAGTCCACTTCGGTGCCTGGGTGGGCACACCAATCTCTACTTACATTTCATCATTACTTTTTTTTTGGCAAGCATAGGCACACCATCTTTAGATGGCGACGGGTTTACTTTTTAATTATTTTTAATGTCTGTTGCATATCTCTGCATGAATATAAATTAAAAATGCTGCTTGGCTAAGGCTCGAACTATTGCCTTTGACAACGCTTTGTATAAGTTTGTGTCTGAAACGAGAGTCTGCCATAGGTGCATAGATCTATTACACATATGAATGAATGATTGTGTACAAGACAGCCTTAGGAATTCAAGACTTGCAAGACTAGTAAGATCTCAGGGGATGGAGGTAGTGTCGTATGCCGACGACACGCAGATTATGGTGTCCCTGACCCACTCTGTGAATGTCACCGCGTCCAGCTTTAAGGCCTGTATGCAACTTGTTGCAGACTGGATGGTTTTCAACTCATTAAAGTTGAACGGTGACAAAACGGAGGTCCTGGTCTTCGGCAAAGACCAGGGTATTTGGTCAGGTGAGTGGTGGCCTTCATCGCTAGGCATCTGCCCCACACCCACACAATCTGCTAGGAACCTAGGCGTCATTTTTGACACCCGGCTTTCCATGGAGCTTCAGGTAAATAGGACAGTGGCCACCTGTTGGGGGGTCATTAGGATTCTGAAAAGAATTGCTCACTATCTGTCCCCACAGGCACGTAAACAGGTTGTGATTGCCCTTGTTGGCTCAAGGCTTGATTATTGTAACTCACTCTATGCCGGGGCCAACAAGGGTATCTTACAACGCCTGCAGGTTGTACAAAACGCCGCGGCGCGTTTTGTTTTGGCTCTCCCGTGGCGGTCCTCTTCGACCCTGGCAAGGAAGAATCTCCACTGGTTGCCTATCCCTTCCAGAGTTTCGTTTAAACTTCTCTGCCTTACTTACAGTGCCTTGAGGGCAGGCCCGAACGATGCTTTGGGATCCTTGCTATCCAGGTATGTCCCAAATAGATGTCTTCGCTCTCTTGAGCTTAACCAACTGGTAGTCCCACGCGCCAGGATGGCGAGATGGGGGAGCAAAGCCTTCTCCATTCTTGCACCCCAACTATGGAATGCTCTCCCCCTGGAGATAAAGTTACAGCCTTCACTGGATCTCTTCAGGAAAGCATTGAAAACTTGGTGCTTCATTAAAGCCTACCAGTGAGCTCCTGGTTCTGGTTGCCGTTAGCTAGTTTTTGAATTAGGCGCCTTGACGCCCATTGGGCATAGCTGCGCGTAGACAAATAACATTTCATTCATTCATTCATATGTATCGCTAAGCACTTACTATTGGTCGCTGCGCTTGGTCTCTAACCCCCAGATTTATCAAAGTCCTCTTTTGCGAGTCCTTAATAGCGATTATTAAGGAATCGCTATTAAAGACTCGCAAAACGGGATGCATGTAGAAATGTCAATATTTTTTGCGATTTCTACTGCTTCCTTATTTGCGATTCGCTAATTGCTAATCGCAAATAAGGAATGGCTTTCCCATTCATTCCTATGGGCCTCAGGGCCCATAGGAATAAATGGGGAGTCATTCCTTATTTGCAATTAGCGAATCGCAAATAAAGAAGCGATTTCAAGGGTGCCCAAAGGACACCCTGTAGCACCCCTGAAATGGTAATGTACATTGGTGTTGCGCACACACATGTCCAAAGGACGTGTGTGTGTGTGTGTAACATACAACTTAGAAAAATGCACTAAAGTGCATTTTTCTAAGTTTCCGCTATTTACCACGTAGTTAGACTTCGCGGTAAATAGCGGCCCCATATTGCGAATTCGCAATTTTAAAAAGGTTCATGAATTGCATTTAAGGAATCTCTAATTGAGATTCCTTAAATGCAATTCTTCGCAATTTAGCGATTTTTATAATTGCGATTTTTGCATTTGGGATGATGAATCCCAAATGCAAAAATAGCGCTCGCAAAGGGCCAGATTCTCAGAATCTGGCCCTTTGCGAGCCGATTTTGGCTTGATGAATCTACCTGTAAGTGGTTCTGTAGGTCCACCACAAGGAACGTCTTCCTCGATAACTGAATGAGCTGCTGTTGCTTCTTCTGTGTACATTTCTTCTGATTTCAGCTTCTTGTTTCATAGGATTAATCTCAGAGATGCCAGTGGTAGACCCTCAAGGACTCTGTCTTCAGTGCTAAAAGACTACTCCTTCATATTGGTTTAAAATGAGCCCTGATTTTGTGTATCCTCTCAAAGACTTGTACCAGTGGCACAATGCGTTTGGAGCACATGCTCTCTGGTTTTGTTGTACAAAAGTAAATGTTACATTAAGTCAATTTTTCCGGCAATTGTGACTATTTTCGCCAGACCGATCTGCCACTGGGGCCAGAAAGCGCACTTCGGTTTAACCCTTGGCAGCCCTGCATCGAGTCCAGCAGGGCAAGCCTAAGGTGAGGAGACTAGGAATGATGGCAAGAGCCCTCAATGCCTAATACTAACCTGTGGTCCGGTATGTCCTCCCTTGACTGTTAGATCTGAGTAACGGGCAGCTCGAGCCCAGTCGCTGGTTCCACTGGTCCCAGGGGCTGCTTTGACGGACAGGTCCTGTACATCCGGCTGCAGTGCCTCTGTGGACAGGGAGGGTCTCCATATAAATGACCTCTTAGTAGAAGCTGTTACAGGGTGAAGGTGATCTAGTCATTGACTCGTTTGGGGCCTGTGCTGCCCCTGTCCAATTTGACATGGCTTCTAGCATCCCAAAAACTCCTGGACATTTTTTCTTTATCAGAGGGAGCAACCAGTAGTCCCTCCTCCCCTGGTTGAGGATCCAGAATCCCCC
This sequence comes from Lissotriton helveticus, assembly GCF_964261635.1. NCBI lineage: Eukaryota > Metazoa > Chordata > Amphibia > Caudata > Salamandridae > Lissotriton > Lissotriton helveticus. Next base: position 140,070,486 of record NC_136065.1, on the reverse strand, counting down.
TCCCCCTTTTTAGGTTTCGCCTGGCAATCCGCTGCGCAGCAGCGTTCGCGCAGGCGAAATCCTATGTTACAACATTATGTGGCTTTGTCCCGCCTCTCTGTTCCATTGGCTAGCTCCATAAATGGAGGCTAGCCATTGGAACAGAGATGAGTCAGTCATTGTGGGATTAGAGTCGTGGGCGTTCCGGCGATTTTTACTCATCCCGCCCCTTTAACAACGTCATGCGGCGGTGGTTTATTTTATTTTTTTTAAGGTTTGTTTTGGCCATTTTGAAAGTGTCGTTTGCAGGGGTGGGTTGCGCCATGTCCCGCTGTCCGTTCCTGCCCCCCTCCCGCTGTCCGTGTGCCCGTTCCTGCCCCCCCTCCCGCTGTCCGTGTGCCCGTTCCTGCCCCCCTCCCGCTGTCCGTGTGACCGTTCCCGCCCCCCCTACCGCTGTCCGTTCCCGCCCCCCTCCCGCTGTCCGTGTGCCCATAGGTGCTCGGTGGCAACGGCCCATCACTGGCTGCGCATGTGGAAGGGCGTGTGGGGTGTCGATTTCCGCTGCTTTCACCGACTCCGCCACTCTCTGTAATGAGGAAAAGAAAATGGCGGAGGGAAAAGCCTGCGAGCCGGAGGACCGCCCCAGCCTGACGGCCGCGGAGCGCGAGGCCTTGGCCGGCATCGACAGGTGGGTCCAGGATTACCGTAGCTGGCAAGCAGTGTGTGTGTGTGTGTGTGTGGCTGGCTCTGGGGGTGTGGCTCTGGGTGTGTGTGTGTGGTAGTAATTGCTGTCTGCTGAGCTCGTCCGTAGGGTACAATAGGTCTCACATTTGGGAGAGATTAAGCTAATGGCAATGTAAATGACAATGCCATTTATTTATCTGTTTCCAAAACCAACACATAAATACAAAATTTGTAATTTACAATGCCAATAGCTCTAACTTTTCCAAAGGCGAAACCATTGCATTGTAAATGCTTGTTTTCTAAGGTTGCTGGCGGGGGTGACACTCCTACGCCATTGCGGAGGAGCCGTCGCTGCAGGTGTTACAAAACATATGGATTCATGGATGTCACTGTATGTCAAGCTGTGTTTAATTTGAGCTGGTGGTTGCTGATGGGGGGCACAGTCGCTTATTTGTGGGACCTGCACCTTTTCCCACATTAGATATTTATGGAGTGCAAGAGAGGGAAAAACTCACAGAAAGAGAAAGAGGGAGGAAGAGAAACACAGCAAAACCACAGAGAGAAAGCTAGAACCTGGACGAGTGAGAAAAAGGGACAGGGAGTGTCTGGTAGTGGATTGAAGACCACCAGCTTTGGTATTCGACGCACAGACGTTTAATTGACCAGCCGCTATCTTCTGACTAGTGCTTCGGGCACCAGCACTCTTTCTTTAAAAAATTAAACACTGCTGCCAAGGACTGGATGCTGAGAATGTCTGTTGAGTCCCCATCTTGATTGTGTAAGGAAGGGGCAACTACTCACAGTTGCCATGGAGACCCCTTTCACAAATTAGTATAAGCCAAAGATGGCAAGTGTCCTTAAGAGGGTCCACAATAGGAAGGAAAAACAGAAAGGATAGAACACCTCCTTGGGAATCTTGTGTGTCTTGAAAGAAGATGTAAAATAGGATTACAGATATTAGAAAGGCACCAAACTCCTCCTGACAGGAAGGAGAAAAGAGCCAAGCACTGTAGAAATAGAATCAAGAACAAAGTTCCCATTTTAAAGAACCTAAGTCAGGGACAAAACTGGTAGCACAGGGGGTATAGAACGCAACAAAAAATAAGTGAACGAATGAGATTTAATGCACCGTTCACCTGGCGAAGAATTCTTAAGTATGATACTTACAGCAACCAACATCACGGGAAAACTGGCCCATCTTGGATAGGGAACATTGGTTAACATGCAATGGGCCAACCAACATCTTTGAGAAGGTTTGTTATAATGAAGGTCCATGCCCCTCTTCTGCATATCATGGGATTCACAATGTTAAATGAAGATTCACATCTTTAGACACGGGCTGTATTCTGTGATCCTGATGTTGCTCCAGGCAGATCACCCTTTTGGGTAACTGCAAGTTCAGAATCACCAAGGCAGTGCAGGCAGCATAAGCATGGCTGAGCACAGTGTCTCAGAGCATGAGGCCTGATTGTAAACTGCACTCCTTCCCCTTCGTCCCACACAGGGTCTCCTGTAAACTCTTAGGCCTCAGCACAGAAAACACTTGGGGGCATATTATCAAGAAACGGCGTTAAAATTATCGCCGCTTTAGCGGCAGAAAACTGCGGCTAAAGCGGCGATAATGGGCTTGATAACATGCTTTTGTGAATTCCCATAGAAGCCCAGGTTCTGGTGTGAACCTGGGCTTCTATTGGAATTCTCAAGGGCATATTATCAAGCTCATTATTGCCGCTTTAGCGGCAGTTTCCTGCAGCTAAAGCGGCAATAATTTTAACACTGTTCTTGATATATGCCCCCAGTTTCTGAATCGGATGCCCTTAGAACTAGTTCCAGATCTGACAGAGAGAAGCAAATGTTTAAGGGCTGAAAGGAGGAAGCAAAGGATAAAACAAACTCTCTAATTTAAAGTGGGAGGACGTGTGACAGTTAACAAAAATAGTGAATAATGTGTTGATTGCCTTGGTCATGGCTCAGAAACCTATCAAGAAAATCACTATTCTTGAATCTAAAGTGGGTATCAAAGGTAGCATCCGGTTTTTGGAAATCTGACTATAGTTCCCGCCATTTGATGGACTTGTTTTGTGTATTTTTGCCCTCTGCCATTGTTTTTCTGTTTACACTGTGAATAGTATTTGTAATTATTTGTTTTGTGTAATCCCGTGAGCACAATTCGTTAATTCATTAATTGTTCCTTATGAATATTTTGTAATAACAAACGAAAATTGTTTTGGGTACCGTCTCATTATTAAATTCCTTCTTTTTTTTCCTCTGTTTAAATCGAATTGTTTTATTTATGTGAAGTGATAGTGCGTTTGTTGTTGTTTTTATCATAACTTTTAGAAAGTTGGCATTTTCTTGCCTTGGCCATTTGGTGCTTGCAGTCTGTCTCTGGTCACATGGTTGGGTGTAGTTGGCAGTAGGGCTTTGTGTATTCCTCCTAGACAGCCACACACAATGGAAGCTTAGGTGTGACTGAATGAGCCATCACTGATAGGACGGGAGGAATTAGCTGGTCCCAGCTTCACTTACACCTGAATAGGCTGTGTCATGTCCCCACACAAAGGTATACCCCCTGTAGTTTGGAGCTAGGACTGGCCAGGCTGGATATTATTGCACTTCAAAGGCATGTCTCTAGAAGCTTCTCCCCACTTCAAAGGCACAGCTGTGTATAAAAGAAGGACCTCTGATACACTTCTGGACCTGTGGATACTCTGCCAGGAAGAAGGACTGCCACTCTGCTGGACTGCTGCTCTGGAAGAACTGCTTCCCTGCTGTTCTGACCTGCTGCCCCTTGCCTGGGTGAGAACCTGGAGTGACCCCAAGGTCTAGTTGACTGGCCTCCTGATCTGAAGCTTCAGGGATATAATAGGCTTTCAACAACCTTGCATCTGAACTCAGCCATCTATGAGTCTACTCTCCCAAGTGGTGCCACCCCAGTCCTTGGCCCTTGGAAGTGGCCCTAAGGTGTTTACCAGTAGAACCAAAGCTCTTCTCTGCTGAGCGGCGCATCCTCAAGCTGAACCGACGCATCTCCTCGGCTGAGTGGCACATCCTTGAGATGGGACTGAGAGAGGACCCCTGCGGGACACCACAAGGAAGCTGGAACGGCACAGCCCTGTAGTTCCTGCAGCTGACTGAGTCCTCTTTATCAAAAAGTATCACAACAGATCTAATGCAGAGTCCCTTAGCCCAGCCTGCGGCAACCTCTGCACCAATCAGGATAGAGATATAATGTTGAAGGCTGCGGACTGGTCAAGCATAACCAGGATAGCCGAGCCTCCCTGATCCACCTGGCAACGAATCAATCCGCAGCTGCGATCAATGCTGGTTCTGTGCTCTGGACACTCTGGAACCCATTCTGAGAGGGGTCTAAAAGATCGTGGTCTTTGATAAACTGGGCTAATTCTTGGTTGATGCATTTCTCAAGAATGTTAGCTGAGGTTAGCAAAAGCAAAGATTGTTTAGATCTCCTGAATTCCCATTAGTTTTTTTAGGGGGATGACAATTGCCTCCTTCCTTGTATTACCTTGTTGATGTTGTTAAAATACATGCATTTGTTTGGCATGGGTTCAGCTCCATGCTATTGATTGAGGGCCTACTATATCAAAGGGTTGCATTACCCTTGCGCCACGCAATCCCAGATTTACCATTACTAGTAGACCTGGGAATCTTTCTAAATGCTATACCTCCTTGGGGGAGGCATAACAAGGAGAAATATGTTTATTTCTCCTTGTTTTGTCCTCTTTCTGTTGGTGCTGCATCCTGGAGCACATGCAATGCAGTGCTGTGATTGGCTACGGGAGTCAGGAGATTGGGTGCTTCCTGTTCCTGCTTTGAGGAGCGAAAGGCAGTGAGCAGACAGCGAAGACGGCCGGCTGGGTGGCCAGCCTGAAGGTGTTTTTCTTTCATTTAGAACCCTCCCCATCCCCTCTCCCCACACGCCACCCCGGTAAATAACGGCCGCCACTGAATCCACACCACTATAGACATGTTCAGTGGCTGCTCAACAAACAAAAACTTGTGGGGGTAGCGAGCGGGGGGAATTTAATAATAAAAAAGGAAAATTTACCTGAAGCTGTCAGCCACCTCCTGCGTCGCAGTGTTCTTCCTTCTTCCTTGTCACAGCAGGCACTGGGGCAGCATCACAGACTCCCTGTGCAATCCCCGCGCTGCTCTCATGCTATGAGAGCCGTTCGGGGATGGGCTTGAGCGGACGCTTTGACGCTCCTCTCAGGACAGGGAGTCTGTGCTGTTTCTCCAACCTGGCTGTTCATTACAGCTCAGTTGGAGAAACCTAAGTGCACAAACCATTCCTCCTCCCCCTTCCCATGGCCCTGGCCCCGCCACTCCCTGCACATGCTGGCTCAGAACTGGCAAAGGAAAAGTAAAACAATTATAGTATATAGTTTTATTTTCAGGTACAGGATCTGAGCTAGTGGGGCGACGCTCCTTCAGCATTGCGGAGGAGCCACCCCTGGACATGTTAAGGCTGAGGAGTTTCTACCAGAGGATTCTCCACCGGTACAGAGTATTTAATAGTTCCAAAAAAACAGATGGTCGTTTGCGAGCAGCGGTGTCTCTAATCACTCCATCATACATTTAGACCTAATAATGTCAGCTATTGAAGTATCAGTCCTATGCAGATACGGCAAAATGTATCTTCTATGCAAGAGAGCCCAAGGGTGAGCTTGGGGTCCTTTGGTAGGGGTGGAGGAATGGCAACCTGCGTCAAAGAAGTAAGTTCTGCTGCCACAGACAATACGATTCAGTGATTTACTCTCCCAAACCCCAGAATTGCTCCCCATATCTGTACCTTTGACACATTAAATCAGGAGCGAGTGTGACATTTTTCAGCCTATGTCAAATTAAGCAGGTTTATTTTATTGATCATTCCCATGATAAGACAATTAGGGGATTTTTTTTTTTTTTTTTTTTTTAAAACCTTTATTGAGAAACAAGTATAAGTACAAGCGCAGGCCTACAACCACAAGGGCCGGCCGCAAAATCAGGAGAGTCAAAAGGGAACAACATCAACGTGTACGGTAGGAGGAATACAGGATGGACGTGCAATGAAATCGTTACACAGTAAGCGCCAGGATAAGAAAGGTTTCATTTTATAATGTATAGAGGAGGTCAAAGCCATATCTACCCATGTGTCATGCAACATACTCAGAAAAAGAGGGGGGGGGACGAGAGGGATGCAGCCCCCTACACAATCAAATAACCACAGTAGAGCAAAGCCCAGAGACATCCAATGCCCATCAAAGGTTCAAAAATAAAGGACAAATCGTAGCAAACAATTAAATGGGTCACCGCATAAACCGCCCTCCCGCCCCGAAAAAGGAGAAAGTGCAGACACTTACGAAACGAAGGAGAAAGAACAAAGGGACATAGCCCACCCCCTAGAAAGAAAGCAAAGAAGGGACCATAGAAGAAAACAAACTAAAATAACAAACACCCCCCCACCCTACATCACTGTAATGGCTATGGCCTATCCCACTAAACAGCGTGCCTGTCGCCCCGAATCACCCGAAATATAGAAGAAAGAGAAAGGGAATAATAACAAAGGGAAAAAGGAGAAAGGGATAAAAGGAGAGGAAAAAGAGGGAAGAGAAGGAGAGAAGAGAAGAGAGGAGGGGAGCCAGCGATCGAAAGACAGAACACCACCCCACCCGCAATAACGGATCACTAGTCGAGGTCAAAAAAAAGGGATACCGAGAAAAGCCTACATAAAGGAGGAAAACAGAACTGTCCAAATGATGAAGCACGGAGATGCCAATAAACAAAACAAAAGTCCCGCAGGCACCCAGGCACGATCACCCCTGTCCACTTCTATGAAAAGCAGAGCTGCCAGACCCCGCCACGGCCAGGAAACAGCACGACACAGTGGGTCCATACCAGTCAGGGAAAGCAAGTGGGATCTTCACGGAACACCGTCTCGGCGAACAAGAAGCAGCCAGGAAAAAACGGCAGCAGTCAGAATGCAAAAGTAACCCAAAGATCCACGTGGCCAAGCACAAAGTCCGGGCTGTCCAGCACAAAGCAAAGAAATCAGGATGTAGGAAATACTGCTGCATCGGCACCGGGTCCACTTGATCCCATGAAATCGAACACCCAGCCGGATATCCCAGCACAGCAGCTGGAGAAGTCTCAACAATACCAACTCGGGGAGACGACACCGCGTCACAAAATGGCTGAACAACCATGGCGGCGATCCGCAACTCCAAGTCCCGGCAGTGCAAGGACAGGTCGATCCGCAGAGCACCCAGGGCAAACAAGACAGCACTCCGTGTAGGGGCCGCCCGAATCAAACTAGGTCTGGGGAGAGCAAATGCAGCAACGTCCCTGTCTCCAGGAGGAAGACACTCCGAGGGGCCATCCGCCATCTTGTGCATATCGCCCGCCGCCATTGTCGCATCCGCCTCCAAGCCCATCAGGAGTGTCGGAGGCCCCAGGACACACAGCCGATCCACGGCGGATGGCGCTCGGCGGAGAAAGGAGAGTCACCAGAAGAACGGGCGTGCCCCCCACAACACTCGGGGGAGCCCTGCACCGGATCCCAGGAGGGACAATCAACAGGAGTGGGCTTCTCACCCGAGGGGTGCCGGACAACGCAGCTTCACTTCTTCGGGCCGGCAGGCAATCAGGCATGCGGGGCGGCTCACCATCGGGGGTGGGTCCGCTCCGGCGTTTCCGGCTCACGGCTCTCAGGCTCCCACCAGCGGGTCTCTTCAGCGGTTCCGGGCCGCCGGCACTCCGAACACCTCCGGGCAGACACAGCACTCGAGGCCCCGGCGTCAGGGCCGGGAAGGCCAGCAAGGTCACAAGGGCAGAACGCAGAAACCACTGCACGCCAGAGCCCCGGAAGAAGACGGTAAGTGAAGGCTCTTCCCAGGTAACCAAATTCGGAACACCCCGATCAGGATTAAAGACAGGATAGGCGGCGGGGAGGAAGGGATCTCGGAGCGAAGCGTTTATGCGACTGTTCCGATCGCCATCTTGGCTCCTCCCCCCGACAATTAGGGGATTATTATTATTTTTGTATTCTTTTTATTGATGACTTAACCAGGTTATCTCTGTAACATTCCAGTACATTAGCAATACGTAAGCGGCATTTAAAAACTCTATAGACCTTGTTACAACAATTTGAATTATTATGCAATTTTTTTTCCCCAGTGGAATGCAGACCCTTCAGTTCCTTGTCTTGCAAGGGTCCCGAGCCCAGGCAACATACTTATGTCCACCCTAAACGAATTCCATTTACCCCATATTTGCACCCACTTCTTTAGGCAGCCACTGCTTTCATAAACTGTCTTTTCTGAAATAATACTCCAGTCCATATCCTCCATCCATGCCCGAAGTGTTGGTGTTTCGGGAGCACCCCATGATTTTGCTATGTTTCGTTTTGCTATTGTCATTCCCAGTGTGGTCCAGGATTTTTCTTTACTATTCAAGTTTGTAGCCCCCCATACATTAAGGAGGCACTGCTTCGGCTCTGGCTTCAACCCCCAGTGTCTCTCCCAAACAGCGTATGACGGATCCCCAGTATTTCTTTATGTACATGCAGTCCCAAATTATGTGATAAAATGTGCTTTTTGCCCACAGTGCCTTCTAAAAGAGTGTGGCTTGAGAAGTATATTCTGTGGAATGTTTTGAGTTGTATTAATTTGAGTCTCGAAGAAATGGCCACCTCCCGGGATGAGGTCAATGCATCCTGCCACTCCTCATCGTCTAATTCCCCAATATCTAGTGTCCAGTGTTCTCGGAGTTGAAGGAAAGGGTCAGGAGAGTTATTAGTCAATTTTTAGAGGTCAAGGAGATCGCCTACAGTCCATATGGTCTGAGTATGTATCGAACAAGTTCTGTGTCCGCTAGATCATATTCTCTCTGTAGTGAAGCAAAGGGAACCACCCCTCCTTGTACCCATAAGTCTCCCACTCGAGGGATACCTGTGAGATACCATCTGTCAAATCCCTTAATGTTCCTCAGAGTTCTCAATCGCTCAGCATCCCTCAGTGGGGTGGCCTATGTGATCCTATTTGTCCACCGCAGGCTTTTGTTTACCGCATGCCATAGCTGAATATTATGTTTTGTGGGGCTGGTAAGCGGTAGTCGCTCCGGTGCAGTGTAGAGTGCCCTTCCGTATCTACCACCTAGTGGTTCATCGTAGGGTCGATGTAGGCAATGTTTGATCACCATTAGCTGTGATGCCCAGTAATACTTCTGTATATCTGGGAGTTCAATGCCACCATCATACCACCCCTTTACCAGTTTCTGTGTTGCTATTCGAAGGGGCTTACCGTCCTATAGGAGTGTTCTCTGCTCACTCTCTATACCTTTGAAATAAGAGGCAGAGACCTAGCTTGGTGCGCTTTGCAGTATGTATAAAAATCTAGGGAGTGCCATCATCTTAAATAGTGATGCGCGTCCCAACAAAGAGAGTGGAAGGGATCTCCAGTGCCGCACATCACCCCTCAAACGTTGTGTTGAAATTGGCAATGTATATACACATAAGCGGCGTTCATTTGTGTTCACTGTACCCGTTGTTGTAAGCAGAACGGATATCGCTAAAACCCTGACAGTGTTATCCCACTAGCATAGACCCATGCACACACGTACACGACAGCCATTTTAGGTATCATGGTCTCCCTGTTCACGATCGCCCGTCAGCACACTTCCCTGACCCTGCACCCTGACCGTCCCCGCTCTCACATGCACAAGTCATGAGCCCTCCCCTCCCGCATGACTCTGTCTCTGAGAATCGCACCCCGCGCCTGACCAACACCTCCTGTCCCTCCATGAATACCCCTCCTTTGATGACCTCTTCCTCTGAACCTAATTGTCTACATGGACTGCTGGTCATCCCTTAGCCTGAGGATACAGTTCATTGCCCACTACTGTATGCACTCGCCTCTCTTGAAAGGAGCCACTATTGATCATGACCACCCCACCCCCTGAGATTCGATCAGGAGCACACATTCCAACGGAATCAACAGCACACTCAGCTGCATGACAGCCCCCTCCTATTGTATGGAGGATAAGGGCCCCTACTGTAGCCACGTGTTGGAATATCGTCGTATTTTACAATGTCTTGATTGTAATGAAGGATGTGTGTGTGTCATAAACCTGTGTATAAAAGACGAAGCCTCAGAGAAACTTGTTAGAGCACCTCCCGAAGACACTATGCGAGTGTCCCAAATGACGGGCTCTCACTCATGAGTAATAAACTCTGTTCTTGTTTTCCTGCCTTCAGCACCCGTCTCTTTATTTGGTAATTATTCAAGATGGGAACTAAGAGTCGCCCTGCACCAGCAGCCTGGGCATCCGGTGCGTTATGGGCTGACTTTTCAACAATTGGCGTCCCAACGCGGGGCCCATCAGCGACATAAGGTCCGGTAAGAGAGGTCCAGACGATGGGGTGAACATCTAAATGATTGGAGTATACCTGCCTTGAGAGGGCCCTCGTCCGGCTGCCGATTGAATGAACTTCACCGATTCCGAACGGACCTCTCTCAAGTGACCTATTGTCCTGACTGGAATCCCACAGGACTGCTGCGGTAAAAACATGGAGAAAGAGAACGATCGGGCGCTGGAAAAAGGAAGGCGAAGAACTGTCCACATGGTCCGGTCCGGGTAAGGTCGTGACACACGACGAATTGCGAAATTGATTGATTGATTGTTTGAAAATACTAGTATTACTTATTGATTGTTTCTGAGAGATTCTCTATTTGCAAACAAGCACAGAGTCGCCATACTCTGTTTAGTCTTTGCAGATAGTGAAGGATAGGTAATGCAGACTTTTGTCCCCATTGTAATCCGTCATACCTATTTTTCTCCCCATTGATTGATTGATTGAATCGAGCATTGAATTGCTTGAAGTTGGTTCTCTTAAGGATCTTCTCTGCCCGCAAACGGGGAAGAATAGGAATATTCTCCCTCCCTTTGCCGGTAGTGAAGGGTAGGTAACGCAAGCCTTTAACACGTCGTACCTATTCCATTCCTCATTGATTGATTGATTGACCGAACATTGACTGTTTGGAATTGGTTCTTTTTGGAGGTATTCTCTATTTTTGCAAACGAGCACAGAGTCGCCATACTCTAGTCTTTGCAAGTAGTGAAGGGTAGGTAATGCGGACCTTTGTCCCCGTTGTAATCTGTCATGCCTATCTACTCCCCACTGATTGATACGCCAGTCTCACCCGGACCATTTGCTAGAGGAAGGTCATCTGGCCCGACCAGAGAGCACCCCTAGTGAAAAGGACATATACAATAATAACGAAGTGATCACTATATCCTGTTAACAGAAAACTTTAGCATGAAATCACCTGGAAAGAAAAGAATAGGAAAACGAAAATCAGTAGGCCACTGATGAACTTTTATTAAATAACGAACAAGGAAACAATAACAATACTTAATGATAAAACCTATTATTGTCCTAGAAACAAGAAACGTTAGAAGTAAGCCCGTAATAAGAAACCTGAAAATAGTAAGAGAAACCAAGCGTGACATTGCAACGACCACAAGGCAACGAGGCTTCATCGCCCATCACTGCCCCAAACATGTCTGTCCCACCGCCTGCCACGCCCAAATAACGGCAACTTGGGAAAGATACAAGTCAGCAGACATCCGCCCCCATTCTGGAAACTTCCAAAGTGCAACAGGTTTGCGGCTACGCCCAGCCGGAAACAGCACATATAGGGCGGGTCCTGCTGCCAACAGTCGGCTGGAGATCATCACGTAGGGTGTAGCCGGAGGAGAGGCCGAGGCCAAAGGGACCCGGCCAAGGGGATTGCTACGACCACCCTGGAGAGTTGCAGGGGAGGGAATGTCCGTGTCCTCGACCCTCCCCTCCCTCTCCCAGTCCGGCCACCATCAACCAGAGGCCGAGGCCGACGGGATCCGGCCGCGGTGGCGGTAACACTGGAGAATTGCAGGTTGACCCTCTCTCTTTCCCAGTCTGGACCAGTATCCATGGAGGGCCTGGGAGTGGAGAGGCCACTCAGGCGCCACTTCTTTCTTTTTTCTTCCGTAATGGCAGCGACAACATGCCAGGCGCCACTTCTTTCTTTTATAATGGCTGCGACAACCCTGGGGGGGGGATGTCTTGCACATGCCTCCGACCCCCCCCCTCGTCCTCATCGCCTGGTCCGGCCATAACAAATGTCAAGCGAGACGCCGTGGGGTGCGCTGGGAGGGAGAGGCGGTGCGAACAAGCCTCTCCCGCCTCCCCAGGTGGAGGCTTCCCAGCTGCACCCTCAGCGCTCCAGGCGCCCGGAAAAGGGTTCTTCCACTGTGGCGATGCTGCAACGCCTCGCCCGGCAGGGTGGAGCCCGTCCGCTCATTTGACCCCGCGATCGCCGGTAGCTGCCGAACTCTCAAAATGGCGATCGACCTGGCAAGAGTGGGCCCAGCACGAAGGAATGGCCCGGTCACTTGTTGACTCCACCATCATAGTTCTCCACAACCTTGAAGATTCTAGAGGAGCCGCGGGAGTCCCCGACTCCCGCAGATACCCCCGATGGGGAATGACTGCCATGATTGCCCTCGGAACGATGGAAATGTAGCCGCAGGACGTCGGCGCTCCCATGCTGTCGCCAGCCTCAGTTTGAATGACTAGAATCCTGCAGACTACAGTTCGGATCAGTTCCGGTGAAAGCACAGTATGACCCGGTAGAAAAAGATTGTTGCCTCCCTCCCCTTTTGACTGATGGTTCAGACCACCGACCCTTTCTTTTGCCCTTTAACGGAACTTTGGACTGCCAAAGGAAGCTCTGGGCCAACCACGAGTTAGTAGAGATTTAGACTATGCCTGGTTCTGCCTGACTGCACCCAAAATGGCGCCGATGCAAATGAAACTCTCAACTCCTTATTGTACCCCGATTGCTCAGCCTTGATGTCATAGGATATGTATGAAGTTTTTTAAACATATAGATTGATATAGAATGTGTACTGGTTATGAGTTCGGACAATGGATTGATATAGGATGTATACTGTCAGCTCGGACAATGAATTGATATGAGATGGGTACGGGTTATATGTTCGGACAAAGAATTGATATTGGATGGGTACTGGTTATGTGTTCAGACGGTAAAGTGACATCAGACGGGTATTAATTGAACATTCGGACAATGAATTGTTGTTGAGTTTGGCGCATCATGATTATTGAAAGTTCGAAATTTCGATGCTTATGATATTCCCTCACACTAAAGATTCAATATGATTTTTATTGCACTTGGTGCACTTTTTATGAAATAAACGACCACCGACTCCACTAAAGGTTTTACTAATAAAGTATCCCCACATCTACAGTTCCAGCCTGCTCCGTGGCCGGCCCACGGGGTTGTAGGCCCATATTTATGCACTGACATTCTTATTAAAGATTTTTGGAAAAAGCAAACGTAGTTGTCACGTGTGAATTAAGTAAGTTTCGAATAAATGACCACTGTTTAAGGATTAAAAAGTATAGTACGCAGAGATACTGCAAGAATGAATGGTACAGGTTTTTGTTGTATGTACTTTGCACATTTTTGTACAGCTTAAAGCAACCGCTAAAAGACCCTGGAATTCAGTCTATATTTTATATGCTACCTGTATCAGAAAAATTGTGCTAAAATGCCCCTAAGTCGCTCCAAAGGAGTGCCATCTGGCCTCCCTACATACGATCCGTAATACCACACTTGGGTGACCTATGCTATCCACCGGCTTCCGATAATCATCTCTCGCACACTAAAAGGTTCATCTGGACTTAAATGCCGAATTGGCAAGAACTGCGTTCCGGGGAGATAGACCGCGTATGTAGTAAGTAAAAGCCTTTTCGGGTTTATGCGCGCTGTTGTATTCTTAAATGCTCCCCCCCCCCCCTCTTCTTTTTCCCTCTTTTCTGCAGGTCACTTTGGAACATCGGTTAAAAATACGAAAAAAAGAAAATGGTGATCTAAACGGACGAAGAAGACGGGAAAAAGGCGTTCGATTATGGTGCCCACGCACTCCGAATAATACAACCTAAACTAATGTGCACACATGATTAAACCCTCCACACTTAACTAAATAGGGAAAGTTTAAGGAAAGTTCCGAGGTAAGGATTACACAAGTACCCTCCGACGGGAGGACTAGGGATATGGCCGACACTTAAAGACCTACTACCTCCTTTTCGCATCCTCATAGACATGTAACTAAAAGCTGCCCCATTGTTCTCCAATTGACACCAACTGTTGTCTCAGCCTAGAAACGCACTTGCTAAAGATGACTCGAATAAACCACCGTGAGCATTAGCCCGACCAGGTCAGTTCATGACCAATTGCCAACGGCGTAAGTGTGTACAATCAAAGCCACCAGTAAGGGCAGCCGACAAATAAAAGAGAAGAAAATGGTAAACAAAAGAGCTTAGGATGACAAGGATGCACAGCATACAGAAAAGGATAATTTTGGCCAATAGCTGTTTTATGTTTTGTCTTGGATTTTTGTGTATAATACATGTACTGTCTTCCCCGTCTGAGTTTGTATGTACGTGATGTATGGATCTACGTCATCCCTCCGTTTGTGTTTCCGTATTACTTAACCCCTGTTGTCCTATGTTGTGTGCACACTGAATGGACCATTATTGTACACGTCTCACTCTCTCTCTCTCCCCCTCTCTTTCTCTCTCCATGTCACACGTGTACTGAATGGACCACTTAGAGTGCGATCTCTCTCTCTCTCTCTCTTTCTCTCTCTCTCTCTCTCTCTCTCTCTCTCTCTCTTTCTCTTTCTCTCTCTCTCTCTCTCTCTCTCCCTCCCTCTCTCACTCTCACTCTCACTCTCTCACTCTCTCGCTCTCTCACTCCCTCTCTCTCTCTCTCTGAAGGTCCCCCTGTTCCCTCCTCCCTTATGGTAACGTTGTGCCCCTCCCGGCACAACACCTAATTGGGCCTCCTCGAACACAGAGGTGTTCAGCAAAATTGACCAAAACCAAAACGATTGTGACTTGCCATATTACTACCTCTCCTTTCTGCAAAACGATAAAACCCGAGTTGGTAATGAAGGAAAGGATAGGTAAGATGACGGATGCCCCCTAATCTGGCCTTCTATGGGGGGACTATAACGTCAATGGCCTTCTGTTTCTCAGTTCGCTAAAAATGCAATTGCCAATGCACAAATTACTTCGCCCCTCTGCCCTTGAGTACGAATGTCCAGAGTACCCCACTTCTCCCGATCGACCCCAGCTCCCTGTCCAAAGCGTCCCCGTTTCCCCCGATTAACCCCAGCCTCATGTCATCCACCCTCGAAAGCGAAATTGATGACCTTGATAACGTTCACTCCCCAAGAAGAGCATGTTTTACGTCCACCCCCTCCCCCTTCTTCATGACGATAACGCCCCACTTACAAGAGTTAGCCGACCCCGAAGGGAAATGTAAGATTGTCGATGCTTAGGTTAAAGGGAAGGGCGAGTCTCTACATAAGGACTCGACTTTGAGTTTGATATGATACACTGTGTATAAAGGTCCAATTTCTATCCACGTACGTCATGAATGAGCGCCGAACAGGGTTATGAATTCCATAGCAATGCACTCCTACAGACTCCATAAATGACGACTTCTGACTGTGACCGATGAACTTATTCCCCACCTACATAGGATTGGGGACGGAATTGAGATGTATAAATGTCTTCTCCTGCCAGTTTTATAAAACTTGTTTTCTACCCATTCAAAGATACAATCACCGGAGGAGAGGAGCTGGACGTGACGCACAGCCTGGCCACAGATCATGGAACACGTGTGACCGCAACCAAAGGTGGAGCCGCAGAGCAACGAGACGCGGGACGAGGCACAACTCTCAAACTCGGCAGATGAAAGAATGAAGGGCTACCTTGAAGCCCTCGACTTGCTGACCCACTCGTGCCTGAAGTCCCCGTTCCCTTTTTGAGTCCGACCGATGGGCCTGCCTGCTCATTGTCCTTTGCTCCCTTGGTCCCTTGGTGTGTTCGAAGATCTGGCCCCACTCCGCCCTCTCTTCCCTCGATTATTCAACAAACTCTTTCATATAAACTTTGACTATGGACTGGGATTTTGCCACGGAAAAAGAAAGACACGCAGGTGCCCAGCATAAGGCACCCCTAAGAAGATCAGTTAGGAAACAGGACTGTGATCTAACAGCAGAGGACTGATCGCACCCTGCAACGCGTAAGGATGATTCCGAGCTGGACTTATAGCTCCACCGCCGGTGCTCAAAAGCGCCAACGAAAAGAAAAACGGACTAACAGAGTCTACCAGTGGTGGCTCGTCGTTGAAAAAGACATTTTCACTAAGACCCCCCCCTTCCTGAACTTTCTACCTACCCCTTGACTAGTTGTTTACATCGAACTGAATTACTCCCTCAATTCTTATTGCTTTCAAAAATGTTTTCGGTCACTCAAGTCCAAAAGTCTCATATAGCACTTTTTACTATATGTTGATGTCATTGAAAAGAAAGTCAGAACCTGAGTCTATAATATGTTGGAACGTTTTTCCTGATTGCCCTCGACTAAGTCTTATGCCGATCTCTAGATTTGTATAAATAACGAAACGAATGTGAATTCATATGTACCGCATTCCGCCAATTGTATCGACTGCATATGGTTGCACGCAATTTGCTAGCATTTGACGAACGTTATTTAATTGGCCACACATGACTATATGTACACTCCTTCAGTTGGGGTAAACACAAATGTACTAGCTATGTTTAAAAGCGGCGACTGTTGAAATTGGCAATGTATATACACATAAGCGGCGTTCATTTGTGTTCACTGTACCCCTTGTTGTAAGCAGAAGGGATATCGCTAAAACCCTGACAGTGTTATCCCGCTAGCATAGACCCATGCACACACGTACACGACAGCCATTTTAGGTATCATGGTCTCCCTGTTCACGATCGCCCGTCAGCACACTTCCCTGACCCTGCAAGCTTCCCCCCATGCACCCTGACCGTCCCCGCTCTCACATGAACAAGTCATGAGCCCTCCCCTCCCGCATGACTCTGTCTCTGAGAATCGCACCCCGCGCCTGACCAACACCTCCTGTCCCTCCATGAATACCCCTCCTTTGATGACCTCTTCCTCTGAACCTAATTGTCTACATGGACTGCTGGTCATCCCTTAGCCTGAGGATACAGTTCATTGCCCACTACTGTATGCACTCGCCTCTCTTGAAAGGAGCCACTATTGATCATGACCACCCCACCCCCTGAGATTCGATCAGGAGCACACATTCCAACGGAATCAACAGCACACTCAGCTGCATGACAGCCCCCTCCTATTGTATGGAGGATAAGGGCCCCTACTGTAGCCACGTGTTGGAATATCGTCGTATTTTACAATGTCTTGATTGTAATGAAGGATGTGTGTGTGTCATAAACCTGTGTATAAAAGACGAAGCCTCAGAGAAACTTGTTAGAGCACCTCCCGAAGACACTATGCGAGTGTCCCAAATGACGGGCTCTCACTCATGAGTAATAAACTCTGTTCTTGTTTTCCTGCCTTCAGCGCCCGTCTCTTTATTTGGTAATTATTCAAGATGGGAACTAAGAGTCGCCCTGCACCAAAAGCCTGGGCATCCGGTGCGTTATGGGCTGACTTTTCAACAGTTGTAGTGGGAATAGAAGTTTCTATCATAGAATAAAGCTGGGTCAGTGGTAATATATATGCCTAGATATTGGAACTGTGGTCACTATTGCCTTGCATCCCCTGGGTAAGGAGGGGAGTGTGCCTCAAAATATATAGATAATTGAATTTGCCCAGTTAATCATGTAACCCGAGCATTTCCCAAAATTAGTGACTATGTTTAAGAGTCTGTTTAATGGGGATTTGGGAGATGCTAGGTATAAAAGTATGTTGTTGGCATAAAGAGAAATATGGTCCTCCCTCTCTTCCATCCAGCGCAGGCCTCTTATCAATGGATCGCCATGAATCTAGGTTGCCAGGGGTTCGAGTACTAAGGCAAAGGTCAAAAGAGACGGGGCAAACCTGTCTCGTCCCTCTCCCCACCAGGAATGTTGAGGAGATTTTGTTATTCACTACCACCTGTGCTAATGGTTCGCTGATTAGGAGTTTCAACCAAGCAATAAAGGTAAGTAAGAATCCCATCTTCTCCAGTAAAGTCCACATTTGTAAAGCGCACAATCACCCGTAAGGGTCTCTAGGCGCTGGGGGGCCGTCGGGAAGATTAAGCGAGCTATTGCCCAGAGTCACATGGTGCTGGGCTAACCTGCCGCCGGAGATCGAACCGTGGTCCCCAGATTCCAGCGTCAGTCGCCCTGGCCGCGGCGCCACACCTCTTCCACCGTATCAAACTCTATTTTCGAATCCAGTGACATGACCACTGCATCTTCTCTTAGTGTGTCTATCCGCCCGAGAACTCCATGTAGTCCAAGCAGATTTGATATTTATTTGATATTTGATATTTATTTATTTATATAGCGCTGAATCACCCATGAGGGTATCTCGGCGCTTTGGACGGAGAAACAACCTAATTCAGGAAGAAGATTTTTTTTTAAATTTTTTTTTATTTTTAGAAAAGGTGAGTTTTTAACATTTTTCTAAATTGAGACAAATTTTGTCCCAGACGTAGCGAAGAAGGCAAACCATTCCAAAATCTTGGGGCCAGGTAGGAAAAAGATTTGTCACTAGTGCGGTACACCTTCCTGGCATGAAGCCAGACTGGTTAGAGTGTACAAATGTTGGGATAATCTGTATTAGGTGTGAGAATAGTGGGATTATTGATCAATGCTTACTGAGACAATGTAAACGCAGCTACAGGGGTCTCCCAATTCTCACATTGCACTCACTGGAGATGTAGAACCTGACAGTTCACTTATTTTTAAATATCAGGATTTCTGACCAGCATTTCGTGAGGGTTTGAGACATTACAATGGCTGTCAGTCTGTATGCGAGTGATACTGAATTTACAGCCATAAGACTTTAATTTCAGATTTTCAGTGTTTCGCTCTTTGAAGAATTTATTACGGATTATCTTTTTGTGATGATCTAGCTTCTGATGTAATCTGTTATGGCCAGGCACGCCCAAAGTACAAATGTTTCAAAGTAAACTTCCCACTATATTTAAAGAAAAAAAACTTTGCACCTCTCACTCGCTCTGGGTCTACGTGACCCCAGATATTCAGGGGGTACACCAACATTAACATGTTTTGCATTCTTGAATTAGTAAAGGCCTAGCATGGGTCCATTAGCTGATTCAATTTTGGATAGATTATTGAAGTAAGAACGCAAGCCTCTTTGGAACATTTCATCAATTAGATCAGGAAAGACCAGTTTTAGATTAAATGCACACCTGGCGGTTGTACGACCGGCTTCCTTACCCTTACATTTAACTAACTTTGACAGTGGAATTAAATAACCGTAGATTTCTTTGTAACAACATATATTTTTGCTCACAGTCTACAAATTACACTTGTTAGTTGTGGAGCTTGACAGTACTACTCTGTCGATTCCAGAGATTTCTTCTTCTGTTTTCTTCTTGTCCCCCCCTTCATTCCTGCAATAGCTAACAAGAACATTTATGTTTTTACCACCCCATGTGTAACTGTTGATATTGTTGAAAGTTTCTGTGATGACCTCTCACTTTTATACAAAAAGCAAAAACTGACTTAAAAATAGTGGGTACTTTAGCATTCTTTCAACCCCATTTTAGCCTTACACAAAACCACATCACTAAACCTTATGGTGAGATGTTTCTTTTGCTTAACCAGGAAATTCAAGGACAGGAATGAATAATGCAAGACACATAGATCGAAGCTGTGAGCACAAAATATTATCTTTATTCAGCACAAATTATGCCTCTCCACCCTCCGCCCCCCCCAAAAAGAGGGCTGTATACTTTATAATTACACCTGGCTACGTTTACAGAAAAAAGTACCTTTTGGGTTGGTTTTATCCCATCAATGACCCAACAAATGCACATTGAAAATAAATAAGCTACTAATACATTCAAGAGGACAGCATTTGAGCACTGTTTGGAGAGGTGAAAGTCCAGGTTCCAGTTTGTATTGTTGCCATGTCCTGCTTGCAGGACATACACATTGTTGGCACACAATGGGCTGCACCAACCCAAAAGGTGTCCTAGGCAACTGTCTAGGGTGTCTTCCTTCAGGAAACACCAGTAAATGTTATTTATTTTATTAAGTTCTGCTTGAACAGGCAACATTAAGTAACAATACATTTTATATCATTGAATTTTGTAGGTGAAATGCTCTACAAACCAAGGGTTTCAGCACTTATTGACTATAATCTGACTAGAACCATACTTTAAGAATAACATCTTAGGGTACTTCCTAAATTTGAGCTTGTTGGGCCTTCGGTGGAAAGGCAAGGAAATCCACGTCTTGGAGAATAGAGCTCTGCGACTCCCTTGTCTCTGGTGAGAAGAACGTCAGATGTGCAACAGAAAACTACCATCTGAGCAAAAACTTTGGCCGGACTATAAAGCTACAAGTTACCCTTTCATAAAAGATAGGGGACCCCAAAGATGTTCTTTTCTGGGTGATTCACTTGAATTAAAGACACCTGTCTGGGCGAATGGGAAACTAGTGCAAAGGTTTTACTTTGAGGGAAACATGGTTGTGTTTCCTACTCTGGCGACCACTCTTTGAGCGACATTCTAGAGCAGTAAAAGGCATGAGATAATCTGGCAGCCCCAAAGACAGTCACTACCGAGTAATATACATTTAACAAAGACACTAATGGCTGTCATAGGGCCAACCTGTGTGAGAGAAGGAGACATTTTGAAAGGGTCAGTAGTAGAAATGTAGAGCTTAGAACTTCCTGTGTCTAAGCAGCGGATGACTGGACCGAGTCAAATTTGAAGCTTACATTTTTCTTTTACTCTGTTTATGTGAATTTCTTCTCTCAGTGTTAGAACCAAGAGATGAGGAATCTGTGTCAGGAATTTATGAATTACATTTTCTGGGAGAATAACCTGGAGTGCCATGAGGTCTGGAGCCATGCCAGAGATTGAGGATGCCCATGCTAAGTAAATTTATCGATAACTGTAACCATTCGATAGCCTGGGGTTATACTGAAAATATGGCACACTTGGAGGCTGTACAGGTCAACTTTGGACACATCCCTGATTTTAGATCATTACTGAGATATATGTATATTTAGGGAGAAGACGAGGTTCTTCAACATTGAATACTGTGCCGTTTACTGGGTCTTTCATTGGGTTCCACCACGCCTTCCGTCATGTGTGTGTAAATTCACCAGTAAGTATCGCAGAGCACAGAAAGTGTGTTTGACCTGTGTAAAGTCATTGCACTGCGTAAAGTCAAAGACCTGTGTAACGTCATTGTAAAAGTCTCATTGTGCAAGATATTCACACTGTAGTTTTCCTAATAAGATTGTCTTTCACAGCCTTGTTGCTTCTAAGGATACACTGAGCACTGGAGTATCTTTGAAATGGTAGGGTTTTGGTGAGTGGCAATAAGTAGTGTGGGTGTATCCTCATCATATACCACTTAGAACACCCACATGCACTTCCTTTCGTGGAAGGTGAGCTCTGACACATGGAAGTTCTGCAGGTGCCACTGAGATCGTCCTCTTCAGATGTGTTGCCAACACTGGAGAGGGTCCCATCACCACCACACCTCACGCGACCGGCTGATGTTTCCTGTCGTACATTAAGGCTTTTGGGTTGCAATGAGTGACAGATAGGAGAATGTGGAACAAGGGGTCTCTCAGCAGACTTGTTCCTCTGTTTCTTTTTTTCTTCAGTCAAACATTGAAACTCCTCTGCTCTACACAGGACTCAAAATTCTGATTAAAAGATTGTGGGCGACTTACTTCACATGACGGTAGCTGAGCTGAGGAATGAACTTTCCGAAAAACTCCAAGAATATCTCCAATTTGTCGTCTTTTAAAGTGAGACTCTGACAGCATTTGATGCAGTAACTTGCAACGCATCTCAGGCATCAATGACTAGCCTTTTTTATTTAAATTATAACTAGCTTTACGATCTTTCACTGATTTGTTTGCAGTTTCGTTACTATAACTGTTGTGTATTTTTTAACGTTTGGTTTTGTCGTTGCATTGTTTCTGCACCTCAAAGCTGTGCTCTCGGGCATTGCTTTGCATTACAAGTGAGATAAACTATTGCAAATTAAAAAGCTGGTGCATCTTAAATTCAATCAACAAATCTTGGAATGAGTCTTTGGGGCTGTTATAGAGTTTAATGGATGGTACTCTGCCCGTCAAGATTGTGGAGGACTTTACCTCCACCATCCTGACGGAATATCGTCCTTCAGGTTTAAAGGTGACCGCCGGCCCAGCTGTGATGTCTGTACCTTTAAGGGAACAAGGTAAAAATGTTTGGTGAACAGCAGTCTTCTGTTTTGTCGGCCATGCACCAAACTTTTAACTTTTTTGTTTTTCAAAAAGAAACTCCCAAAGTGGGAATAGGGAGTTTTCTCCCAGGGTGTGGGGTCATTATTCTCTTTTTGTGTTTCTCACAGGTTTTGTCTGGCATTAATGGACAGAAAGAACAAGACATTACACCATCCAACCCTTAAAAAGGTAGGCAGTGTAAAGCCCTTCTCCAGTCGCCCCTTACTCTGTTCAGGTATTGCAAAACACAGCAGCTCGAGTCCTCACTCGTACTCCTAAACATATCTCAGTCAGGAAAACCATCAAGCAGTTGCACTGGCTGCCAGTGAAGGAGAGGATCCAATTCAAGGCTTTGTGATTTCCGTTCAAAGCCTTGCATAAACAAGGACCACAATATCTAGGCCAGAAATTCAGATGGTACTCGCCTAATAGACCGCTTACATCGTCCAATTCTAGAACCATGCTAGTACCAAAATTCAAAGGTGGCAGAATTTTTATCTAGGAACTACAACAATCTGGAATAAACTTCTACTACTCATCTGATCTGCCACCTCCCTTCTCAATTTCAGACATGAGTTGAAAACCTGATTATTCAGCATATCAGACTTTTGGTGAGATCCCTGCCTCTTGTCTGATCATTGGTTAGAGCCAGGACACCGTTTGGTAACAGAGCGCTTTATAAATTTCCCACATCGACATTGACCTGTCAGAGGAAGTATTCCTGTCAACTGAGCTAACGGGGGCTTCATTGAGAGAAATCTTATAGTCCGCCCCTCTTTAAATAAGGCGGCAGACGAAGAGTTTGATGGGCAAGGTACTCAGTTGACTTCATGAAAGAATACCCTGTCTGCCAAACCCTAAAGCAGGCCCCTAGTTTCTAAACATGGAAGTGCATTGTCATACACTGAACCCAGTAAATGCAACCCTAAATACCACAAAACATGTTCAATAATGTTGCTCTCGGGCTCCACTACAACCTTTTACGTAATAATTTTGAGCGGGGTCGGGAAGGGAGGGTATAGGTTAAAAGGAGTTACTAAAATATTGTACGAGAGTAAGACTTGGCATGAAAATGTTTGAAGCTTGAAAACCATTGTTTTAGAGGGACTGTAGTGAGCAGCAGCTGCCCACTGCCCTGCAGTGATTGGATGGCCCTGAAACATGAAAAGGAACAGCTACTGACATTGTCTCTTCTGTCTGAAAACTTGAGCTGTGAATGCAGAGGGGTTGTCTCAGCCCACAGTTGCTGTTACAATCAAAGATGAGGTGTTAGTGAATTGTTCATGTACTGAGGCTACATATGTCTAACGGTATCCCAAGCTGTGACAGCCTCTTGGAGCTATTTGACCAACTTGTTGATCAGCATTGAACTGAGATTAGCAAACTGCCCGGGCACGCAAAAAAAGGGGCCCACATTTGCATATTGCCTTTCCTCGAAACACTGATTTGGCGAAGTTTTATAAACAGCTGAAAACAAGTGAGGCCTCTTCTGCTCAGGTCCCCTGCCCCCGCCCACCGAGATAAAGGGGAGTGACACCGCTGCCCGTTGATAAAAAGGGAGGTAATGGACGCCCATCTGCCTCCAGAAAGGCCACTCAGACCCACAGGGCGGCTGGCAACATATGAGCCACAGCCCAAATCGTCCCCCCAGGCTGTCAAAAAAGCAGCCCACAGCTGGAACTTAGATACCGGCCCCATGGGCATTACCCGAGTGCCCGCCTTACCAATCCGACCCTTTCGTTCATCCATTAGCTGCCCTGAAACTGCAGTATGCTTGTTCATCCACCCTCTGAAACACCCACTCAACGCGACGATGCAGGGGTTGTTTGGCTTTCAGGGCGCTCTCCCCTTAAAAAATCTTTCATGTGCAATATTTATTTCACAAAAGTGACCCGTTAGGAAAGCGACTTCATTTAATTGGCTATTAAAAAGAATCATCATATTATACGTGGCACAAACAGAGCAAAGAGGTTTTAAATACTGGCGAGGACGCTAACATTCCACTAGAGGGCAGCATTGTTTCAGATAAGGAGTCGTCCACAAACAATGGCGGTCTACCTAGTTTTAACAATCCTCTCAAAACTCAGTCAATCAACGTCAAGGGCTGACCACTGCATGAATGTTTTAAAACATGTATCTACGTTGGCAGACGAAGGAGCTGCCTTAACTTCTGAAAATAACTGTCCATTTCGGTATAGTTCTTATCTTCTTGGTGAAACAGCGGGCATGACCGCATCCATTCAATCTGTTTGTAAAAGAACTGAATTGACGTGGTCCCTGCATAAAGTTGGTGGACCCAAAGGGGTTGATGCATTTTAACATTCTTGCCCTCCGCCCAGGTATCTGTAATGTTGAAACTTACACTGCAGATGTATCAAACAGACCCAGGTGCTGGTCAGCATGTTTCGCTCTCTTTACAATTGATAGAGCCTTCTGCAGCACACACCACGTTGCTCACCTTTGATGTTACCTTGGCATGAGCCTGCATCCACACACATGGATGGTTTGTGGGCCAATCGCTTTGCGACAAATGCTATTGTATGACTGCTGTGTCGCTGCAAAATATACTGACCTACAGGACCAGCACCTTTTGCAGCTTCTAGGACCTCTCCTGAGGATAGGGCCAATCCTTCCACCCCTTCCGAGAATTGAATATTTCCTTCATGTCTCTGGCAGTATATTAACTGAGCTATGCATGATTTGTCAGGTGTTCTGTCCTGCACCCTGCACTTCAGGCTGATTGTGCAGCTCTGGGTTTGCCCCAGCTGCCATTGCAGCAGTACCTGGAACTTAAACATCTTGCCTCTATAAAAACAGACTATAAAAAGAGCCTGGCAGTTTAGTTTTCATCCCTAAAACTTTAATCAGCCAACTATATTACCTGTTCATTTGGCTGTCTATAGCTTGCAACACAAGTCTGTGCCTGGATGGCAAGATTGTCTTTTTTTAAATCATATTTCACACTGTGTTTTCCACATGTTCCTAGTTTTAAAGTATCTGCCAGCAGTCTTGGTCCATGAGCGGGTGGCATGTTGGTTTGTTGGCGCTGAGGCTTGAAGGCCTCCCTCAAGCCCATGTCTTAGCTGCAGCTCGGCCGCCTCTGCTTCTCTGATTGGTCCTCCTCCTGTACCTCGTCATTTCCTTCTTCTTCTTCCACCTCGTCTTGATTGCCCTGAAGGTCGACCCGCTGCTCGTCCATGCGCTTGGCTTGAACTCGCTGGATGAGGCTGAAGAAGTCTTCGTCGGGCATGGTGGGCCCGCGTGGGACAGCATCTGGGGGCGCGCACCGCTGGTCGTCGATTCGCGCAGACTGTAAAAGACAAAGACAGAAGTCAATGTTGTTTTGGAATAATAGACTGTATATGTATTCTAATTGTGGTAGGGGCACTGCATGGGAGAACTTGCAAAATTCAATATGCAAAACAGAAAGTAAAGTAAAATGAGTTATAATACATAATCTAGGACACACAATTGGCGAGAGAAGGAGAGAAGAGACCATAACGTCCGAATACTGGGGGTTGTAGAAAGCTGTGGGTTAAGGTCTATTCCTACCGGGAAAGATGGCATTAAAAGTTTGCCAAGTTTGAGAAAAAAAAATAATGTTGCAAGTGCCCTTGCAGCGGGGCCTTGAATTGCAAGAGTTCCTGAGGGTTTGGTGGGAGAACCCACAGCATGTGGGCACTGGAAGAAAACATTGGCACAGTCAGTTGGTGCAGTGGCAAGGCACGTTGGCGTTGCCAATGCTTGTTGAGATGATTTCCTGAACACTCACTCCTCAGTGCTTATACGCCGCTCACAGCAGTTTGTAATTATGGTGGTCACCTCCAAATGTCCTTTCCTACTATCTCCTTGACTCCAAGGAGCTATATGCCACTGTGGATGGGGTTGTTGCGGACAGACCCCAATCCACGAGGAAGTCTTGTCCGCACGACATGTTCACACACAGGATGGGTTCATTGTGCGCTTTCATTCCAGGAGTTAGACTTGTGGACTGTCCACCCACAAGGTGTGATGTTGTGGACAAAGAGCGACAGGACATTGTACACAGCGGCGTAGCTGGGAGGGGTGGGGGGTGAGGGCACTCTTTTTGGGGGCGGCGGAGGTGAGCAAGTCATGTCTGTTGACTACCACTGCCCTCTGCGAACAAGTCGTCCATCGGCTGCCAGACACCCAATCCCCCCACCGTCGGAAAAAATAGCCTGTCACACCCCCACCCCCCACGCTTAACTGCCCCGGGCGGCAAACTTAGGGTCCGCCCCAGGTGGCAGTAGGTCAAGCTACGCCACTGATTGTAAAGCCCACTTATTATTATTATTTATTATTACGTAGCTTATAGCTCGCGTGGCTACCCCCAACGGGAGTGTCCCGGATGGAGAAGTGGTGTCAGTCACCCAGGAAGAACCACTGATGCAAGTGGTCCATTGCATCCTGCACTTGCTTCTGTCAGTCACCTAGGAAAACCCACTGATACAAGTGGTCTATTGCATCCTGCCCTTGCTTCTGTCAGTCATCCAGGAAGACCCACTGATGCAAGTGGTCCATTGCATCCTGCACTTGCTTCTGTCAGTTACCCAGGAAAACCCACTGATGCTAGTGGTCCATTGCATCCTGCCCTTGCTTCTGTCAGTCATCCAGGAAGACCCACGGATGCAAGTGGTCCATTGCATCCTGCACTTGCTTCTGTCAGTTACCCAGGGAGAGCCTCTGATGCAAGTGGTCCATTGCATCCTACCCTTGCTTCTGTCAGTCACCCAGGGAGACCCACTGATGCTAGTGGTCCATTGCATCCTGCACTTGCTTCTGTCAGTTACCCAGGGAGAGCCACTGATGCAAGTGGTCCATTGCATCCTGCCCTTGCTTCTGTCAGTCACCCAGAGAGACCCACTGATGCTAGTGGTCCATTGCATCCTGCACTTGCTTCTGTCAGTCACCCAGAGAGACCCACTGATGCTAGTGGTCCATTGCATCCTGCCCTTGCTTCTGTCAGTCACCCAGAGAGACCCACTGATGCAAGTGGTCCATTGCATCCTGCCCTTGCTTCTGTCAGTTACCAAGGGAGACACACTGATGCTGGTGGTCCATTGCATCCTGCACTTGCTTCTGTCAGTTACCCAGGGAGAGCCACTGATGCAAGTGGTCCATTGCATCCTTCCCTTGCTTCTATCAGTCACCCAGGAAGACACACTGATGCTGGTGGTCCATTGCATCCTGCACTTGCTTCTGTCAGTTACCCAGGGAGAGCCACTGATGCAAGTGGTCCATTGCATCCTTCCCTTGCTTCTATCAGTCACCCAGGGAGACACACTGATGCTGGTGGTCCATTGTATCCTGCACTTGCTTCTGTCAGTCACCCAGGAAGACCCACTGATGCTAGTGGTCCATTGCATCCTGCACTTGCTTCTGCCAGTCACCCAGGAAGACCCACTGATGCTAGTGGTCCATTGCATCCTGCACTTGCTTCTGTCAGTTACCCAGAGAGACACACTGATGCTAGTGGTCCATTGCATCCTGCACTTGCTTCTGTCAGTCACCCAGGAAAACCCACTGATGCTAGTGGTCCATTGCATCCTGCACTTGCTTCTGTCAGTCACCCAGGAAGACCCACTGATGCTAGTGGTCCATTGCATCCTGTCCTTGCTTCTGTCAGTCACCCAGGTAGACCCACTGATGCTGGTGGTCCATTGTATCCTGCCCTTGCTTCTGTCAGTCACCCAGGAAGACACACTGATGCTGGTGGTCCATTGTATCCTGCCCTTGCTTCTGTCAGTCACCCAGGAAGACCCACTGATGCTAGTGGTCCATTGCATCCTGCACTTGCTTCTGTCAGTCACCCAGGAAGACCCACTGATGCTGGTGGTCCATTGCATCCTGCACTTGCTTCTGTCAGTCACCCAGGAAGACCCACTGATGCTAGTGGTCCATTGCATCCTGCACTTGCTTCTGTCAGTTACCCAGAGAGACACACTGATGCTAGTGGTCCATTGCATCCTGCACTTGCTTCTGTCAGTCACCCAGGAAGACCCACTGATGCTGGTGGTCCATTGCATCCTGCACTTGCTTCTGTCAGTCACCCAGGAAGACCCACTGATGCTAGTGGTCCATTGCATCCTGCACTTGCTTCTGTCAGTTACCCAGAGAGACACACTGATGCAAGTGGTCCATTGCATCCTGCCCTTGCTTCTGTCAGTCACCCAGGTAGACCCACTGATGCTGGTGGTCCATTGTATCCTGCCCTTGCTTCTGTCAGTCACCCAGGAAGACCCACTGATGCTAGTGGTCCATTGCATCCTGCACTTGCTTCTGTCAGTCACCCAGGGAGACACACTGATGCAAGTGGTCCATTGCATCCTGCCCTTGCTTCAGTCAGTCACCCAGGGAGACCCACTGATGCTGGTGGTCCATTGCATCCTGCCCTTGCTTCAGTCAGTCACCCAGGGAGACACACTGATGCTAGTGGTCCATTGCATCCTGCACTTGCTTCTGTCAGTCACCCAGGAAGACCCACTGATGCTAGTGGTCCATTGCATCCTGCACTTGCTTCTGTCAGTCACCCAGGGAGACACACTGATGCAAGTGGTCCATTGCATCCTGCCCTTGCTTCTGTCAGTTACCCAGAGAGACACACTGATGCAAGTGGTCCATTGCATCCTGCCCTTGCTTCTGCCAGTCACCCAGGAAGACCCACTGATGCAACTGGTCCATTGCATCCTGCCCTTGCTTCAGTCAGTCACCCAGGGAGACCCACTGATGCAAGTGGTCTATTGCATCCTGCCCTTGCTTCAGCCAGTCACCCAGGGAGACCCACTGATGCTGGTGGTCCATTGCATCCTGCCCTTGCTTCTGTTATTGTTGTTGTTAAATGGATTTATAAAGTGCATAGCTGCCCCAGGGCTTCCCAGCGCTAAAGGAGTGAGCTGCTGAAAGAAAGTGCGTAAGTATGTTTAAAAATACTGCTGAAATAACCATGTCTTCAACTTTTTCCTGAAAATAGATTCAGCTTCCAAAAATATTAATTCACGTGGAAATGTGTTCTAGAGCTTAGGCACCAGATGTGAGAAAGAACTGCCTCCCCATCTTGCTCTTTTGATTCTTGTAGTTCTGAGAAGATATTCTTGGTATGATCTTAAACATCTATTATGTCTCTGATTTTCAAGGGACCTCTTATTTATTGCTTTATGGGTCAAGTGAAGTGCCTTAAATTTAATCCTGTGGGTGAGTGTCTGAAAAGTTTCAGTGCTCCGTCCATCATCTCCTTGTGTTTGCTTTGTTCGCCCTAACGTGGGTCCCTTGCTCACTTTGACACTGGATTCAAGCTAGCCTGGCTGATGAGCAGTGTTAGTCCAAAACCGGTCCCAGGATGCTTGTCTCCGGTCCAGGGAAGACATGGATTGTCAGTCGGTCTGCACTGTTCTCATGAGGCACAGGGTCAAGACTGATTTGCATATAGCTGGGTCTGAACACCGGTGGTGTAGTGAGCTAAAGAACGATGATGGATTCAGCCCAGATCTGTGGCTGGGGGTGAGTGTCTGAAAA
Organism: Lissotriton helveticus; assembly: GCF_964261635.1. Lineage (NCBI taxonomy): Eukaryota > Metazoa > Chordata > Amphibia > Caudata > Salamandridae > Lissotriton > Lissotriton helveticus. The sequence continues at coordinate 140,040,944 of NC_136065.1, read as the reverse complement.
GTTTCAGCGCTCCGTCCATCTTCTCCTTGTGTTTGCTTTGTTCGCCCTAAATTGGCAGGGTATGCCCAGACATGGGTCCCTTGCTCACTTTTCTACTGTATTCAAGCTAGCCTGGCTGATGAGGGCTGTTAGCTCAAAACTGGTCCCAGGATGCTTGTTTCCAGTCCAGGGAAGACCTGGCTTGGCAGTTCAGTCTGCACTGTTCCCATGAGGTACAGGGTCAAGACTAATTTGCATATAGCTGTGTCTGAACTGAGATGGCGAAGTGAGCTAAAGAATGATGTTGGGTTCAACCCAGATATTTGACTGGGTGTCAGTGTTTGAAATGTTTCAGTGCTCTGTGGCCTCAATCGGTAACCAGTGGAGCAATAACAACTGCTTCCCAACTGGTTCGTGGATTGGCACCTTACACAGGAGCCTAGCTTCAGCATTCTGCATGACTTGGAGTCATGTAATAACATGTTTTGGGGCACCTAAGTAAAGAGAGTTACCATAATCAAGACGCGAGGTCACCAGCGCGTGAATGACTGTTTTTCTTAGGTTTTTTGGAATTAGCTCCAGTACCTTTCAGAGCATTCTGAGTAAACCAAAGCATGAGCTGGATAGCTTTTTAACTTGTGCTTCCATTTTAAGTTCCTTGTCCAAACAAATTACGAGTCTCTTGAGGGAGTGATTTGGAACTGGCGGTTTTCCCATACAGCTTGGCCAGCTGGGCAAAGGCCTGGGGACCGATTTGCTTCCCACAATCATCAGTTCTGTCTTGTCTCCATTCAACTTTAGGCAACTGCTCATCATCCCCTCTGTCACCTTTTCCAAACAAGGCGTTAGTTGCTTAAGGTCCAAGTTTGATCCAGTATCAAAGGAAACTACCAGCTGCGTATCATCTGCGTATGGGACCATGGATATCCCAAACTCCCGGACAATATCAGCCAGCGGCCGCATATAAATATTGAATAATGTGGGGCTGAGCGAGGAGCCCTGAGGCACCCCACATATCAAAGGCATTTTGTCCGAGAAGTAGCTGGCTTCCATGACTTGGAAGGATCGGTCCTCAAGAAAGGGTAGCAGCCACTCCAAGGCTTTGTCCTAGATCCCCATCTCCCTGAGTCTCTTTAGCATAATGCTATGATCCACGCTATCAAATGCCGCGCTCAGATCTGAGAGTAGTGTTGCAGCTGCGCTGCCTTGATCAAGAGTGTTTACCTTGGTATGGCTGCCTTTTTTCAATGAGCCTCTTGCGATAAATTGTCGGGTATTCAAGACATTTATTGCATCGCTCCCTGGGCCTTATCTGACACATTTTGTGCATGATTATAAGTAGGCATGATTTTGTGCATGATTATAAGTTGATGGTGAATGGCCCTTGCTACAAGGCTTCTGCGGATGGGTTGTGGGTTCTGACCTCGATGGGCTTCATATTTACCAAATTACCCTTTAGAATCATGAAGTTCTGTGTGGTTTGTTTCATGCATGAGTGTGTTGGTTTGATTGCTTGGTGCATCCTTGCAAGTTAAGCCTTTGTTGAGGTAGGAAGGCGAGATTGAATGCACCGATTCCGCTTCATTACTCAGCGCCTAGCCTTCCTCATTGTTGTTCCTTAACCCTGCCTTCCCTCTGCTTTGCATCATGGTCCTCTTGTTTGGGACGAACAGGATGCATTGGGCGTCTAAAAGGAAGTGTCCTGGCAGGCAAGGGGCAGGGATTATAAATGCTTTTCATGTATGGGGCTAGGGTAGTGCTTGTCTCGGGTGTGTAAACTCCCCACCCAAAGTTAAGCCTGTAACAAGATAAGCTGGACTCGGAGTAATGAAGATTACTGGTAAGTAACAGGAGATCTCCATGCACTTGGGGGGCTCATCCCAAGGTGACCAGTGATCGCAAATACACCCAAACTACCATTTTTGGCCAACACAGGATTATAAATGCCCTGGTATTTTCAGAACCATTTCTGCAGTCATAAGTGATATCGGAAACTCTAAACTTCCCCATTTACTAACTTTGTGAATAAAGGTTTGATATTACCTGCATTGTGTACCTTTTCTTCATTCAAGTTAGCATTGTGCATGGAAAAAGTATGGTATAGTGGGGCAGTAATTACAAGATTTTACAGGAATCATGTCTGACATAATCCAGGACTTCATGTATTTGGTGCCCACATCTCACTGAATGCCAGTGGATAGGATATTAGTTTAGATGACACCGCCCCTTTGACATGACCCTGCCTTTCAAGGTTAATTTACCCCACCCAGTGTTCTTACCACTACGATGTTTAAAGTTATAGTTCACATACCCTGCGTATTCACATGGCTTCAATCAGAAATCAGCAACCCCATGCACGCTTTACATACCCCTCGGTTGTACCACAGTGCAGATGGCCCATCACTTCCACAGACCAGCTATCTACCCCTTTCTTTCACTTGCCAGCTCTGTTTTACATTTTAGATGCCACCTGTGCGTGTGCCGGCTTTCTCTCTGCGCCCTGCCCACGTTTAATGGGCACATCTCATATTTGTGTGTCCCTCAACCTTCACAAAGGTCTACAGGAAACGAAGCTGTGAAGTTTAACGCTTTTCCCCACATTTCCTTGAAAATCGTGACTTTTACATCAGCGTATGTCGCAACAGATAAACTTACAGGTACAAAAATCTTCATACTCAGGCCATCCTGCAGAGAAAACTTTTGTAAGAGGTAAACGTGCAAATGACAAATCGATATAAGTTTCCCATTTTTAGATGGTTAGAGTAAAAATTATGTTGCAATACAACAAAAACACCTCACAGTGTGCATAAACTTAGTACATGCAAAGACAATCTTAAAGAGAGCCATTTTGTAAAGTTTCTTATGTGCAAAACCAGAACATTTTGCAAAATTTCGCTAGCATAAAAGAAAATTTTTCATAACTCTATAGCCAAGATGGCTGATCTGTGCTGCCTCACCACTATTCAGGTCCCTTAGCTCCATCTCCATTCTCCCCCATTAAATTTCTTTTGAGGTGGGTCTCTCTGCGGAGGCCCTTCTTAGTAAGGTTCAGGCTACCCCGCATACTACAGTCGGTCTTAAACCATAGAACTGCCTTCATACCTGACACTTCATGAGCATGTTGAAGAACTCGTCCCCGGGTTCTTGGGGGTCTCCCTCAACCATTAAGTGACCCAGGTTGTTCTGCGTTATCCGAAGCCCAGGTAGGTTGCCGACACTCGCTCGCTGGTCGTCCAGGCGCCGGCTTTGGGAACTGGCGATCAGGTCAAAGAATTCTTCTGTTTGTGGTGATGCCAGCAAGGTAGAGGGAGCTGAAGATAAGATGAGAAGAAGAGACCTTCTGTGAATCTTCATCAGGAATACATTAAAAAAACTTGAGCATCATAATATAACAGCTCATATGTCCTACTCCAATACGTTTTGATAGAAAAATAATTGACAAAAGCGCTTGTGAACAGGAACAGATTATTATAATTATAATTGCATTTATATAGCACTTATTGGCGAGTAGCACGCTATTCCTGAACCCAAAAAGTAATAGTGGTGAATTAGTACAGGGAAATTTGAAATTAATTTGAGCGGTGGACATGTGAGTCTGTTAGTGGAGTTGAAAAAGATAGTGGAGGGATAGAAGAGGGAGGGGTCTAGAAAGTGTTTAGTTGGATATCCTAGCAGCAGGAGGAGGTTTGGGATGAATAAAAGAGAGATGGAATAGGGAAGAGTCTATAGAAGTGGATTAGGGAGAGAAATGAGGTGTCGGGTGAGTCTAGGAGGCATACATGAGGGAAGGGTTTAGAAAGGCTTGTTTGGGAGATCTGAAGAATTACAACATGAACAACTAAAAGACACTTTTATGGTCACATGATTATGTAAACCAATAAACAAAATACAAAACAAATACCTTATATAAAAAAAAGAAATCATATAGAAATCTGATTGCCACTCTGTAGTTATAGTCCGTAAAATAGGAATTCCTCTGATATTAGCGACCTAGTAACTTTCTACCCATTTGACGACTCACCACAAAACTTTCCAGACCTACACCATTTTTTACATTTTGCGATGATGTACATTTTGACGGGATTTTGTTAAGGGGAATACTTACATGCTCTATAGTCTTAAATCTGCATGAGCCAAAGAGTTACAGAGTTCCCATTATAGCGACACCAATCATTAATGTTCCATTGAAAGTATTTTTTGCTAGTGCTTAATTAGTAAAAAAATAAAACTGCCAGGGCTCTATCAGAAGGCCACTTCCGCTTGCACCACCCTTTACTGCTGCCATAACTACTAACCATCACACTCCTACATGTATGATAATTCTAACTATTCGAGGCCCCAAAAGCTATAAGAATGACTTGGACGCAGGTATTAGTAATTTTCAATGTATATTGAATTAATAAACAACTGTTGCTGTGTTTGTCAATAAATTAGACAAACAAATTTACCGTGGCAGACTGTCATAAGTGCCGGTGTTGAGCACCAGAAACCACAGCCTCAAATTAAGCACTGATTTTTGCTGACTTACAATATATCTCTAACTCTTGTTCGGACACCACTAACCTGAATCCAGTGGTCATCCAGTGCACATGCTAATCTAGCACTGTAGAATATGCAAAGAACACTACACCCCGAGCTTTACGAGTAACCTATGGCAAAACACTCATTGTTGTCTTATTCAAGTTTCCACCCTAAATCCCTGAGGAATAATTTGCAGTTTGGCCAATATTTACGGCTTAGACGAAACTGTACAGATTTGGACAAATTCAAAAGACATGCAGCAAATTTAGAATGTCAATTGCTGGACCGTCAATATCCGCGGACCCTGATCAAGAAGTCTACAAAGAGAGTCAGGAATAACAACCGTGAAGCTCTACTTGAAGCTCACCCTCAGAAAGAATAGACTGACACATTGATATGTTTCAGCACCTTTAGCAGCACGTCAGGTTTGGTCCAGAAATCCATTACCAAGAACTGGAAAATTCTGAACGAAGGATCACGCTCGCTGCCCGAACCGATGTTTGCAGGGCACAAGTCTTAAAAAAAATAAGTGGGGGGACGCCCAAGTTAGGTGGTGTCATAGGAAGTGATGTCACAAAAGTAGTACCCTGTTATTACAGGGAGTTCCGCTGCACTTGGCACCTGATATAAACTGGTGGCTAGCAACTTCGCATCGCAATATGGTGGCAGACATCAAGTCAAGTGTAAAATGTAAATGGAACACTTGGTTGTTATTGCCAGACTCTGAAAGTAAAAGCGTTGCGTACTTCTTGAATACTTCATGGCACTTTTGGGCAGGGGGGACAGCGTCCACCCGGTAAAATAAGTGGGGGGGCGCCGTCCTCCCGCGTGGTACCCAGACTCGAGCACTGGATGTTTGCGTTTAAACGAAGTGCTAATTTGAGAGATAAGCTGGTACACACAAGATCTCGGATACAGCTTACCAAACAACTAAACACTCTCTGGGATCTCCCGCCTGTAAAAGGACATTTTCAATGTGCCACATGTAGTGTGTGTGCCCAAACTTCACATACAACGCACATTGGTATAGGCACAGATCGACCATGGGAGCAAAAACAGCACACTAATTGCAATTCAGAATGCTTGATCTACCTGATTACTTGCCCCTGTGGTTTGAGGTACGTGGGTATGACAACTAGAAAAGTTAAAACCCATATATTGGAACACAAAAGCACAATTTGCTGCAAAAAAAACTGATTACTAAATTTACCACACATTTTCAAGAAATGGGGCACAATGCCAACAAACTCAAATGGACAGTTCTAGATAAACCAACCATTTCCAACATGTCACAATATCTGTTCAGAAAGGAGCAGTGCTGAGTATTTGGATTACGCATTGATAGATCAGGTCTCAACTATGAGATTCCCTGGTTTAGTCTATCTCGACCCTGATTAAATAACATCATCTGTTTTGAGCGAGGATCCAATATGAGAACAACACTAGACAGGACCGCCTGACATTCCAGGGTACTCATGACAACAAAATGTGGGTTTTAGTTTTACATTGTGACACCGAGTCCCACATCACGACTTAGGAGCATTACTGATGGACCGCTCTGTTCCATGAGCTGCATTACAGCATGCATATAAGAATCTGGCGCAGTTCTCACTTTCTTTGTTGAAACAATAAAACTTTTCTAGTTGAAATAAAATATTTTTTCATGTTAAAAAATATTTTATCTATATCCATATATTAAAAATCTCTTATGCCCACTCATTGAGCACTCATAGGATTTACGTTCTACAATAGTCATGAATTTACGCTGACATTTGCCTTCGGTTTTTAACTATCTTACCACATTTCAGTTGAGACTAGTTTTTAGGTGAATATATGATTTTTGACAGAGACAAACCCCATAGCTAAAATTACACCTCCCATAATTCCTTTGTTTGGCACAACCCCGATTAAGCAGGCACCCTTTGCCGCGGCTGACAGTCTGTCTTCTCTGACGTTTCTCAGCTTACGTCAGTAGCGGGTGGACTGCACCTACGCGCATTGAGGAAGAAAAAGCTTGGATGCTTTCATTAGCAGTCACCCTTCCGAGGCGCGAATCCACGCCAGGGGCATCTGTCTTTACAGTTATTTTCTTTGCTGTATATATTTGTGTTTGGGGGCTCCAGCGCTCCGTTTATCATCTTCTAGTGTTTGCTTTGTTCACCCTAAATTGGCTTGGTATTCCCAGATGTGGGTCCCTTGCTCACTTTACCACTGGATTCAAGCTAGCCTGGCTGATGAGGGGTTTTAGCACAAAAAACGGTCCCAGGATGCTTGTTTCCGGTCTAGGGAAGGCCTGGCTTGGCAGTTTGGGCTGGACTGTTCCCATGAGGCACAGGGTCAAGACTGATTTGCATATAGCAGGGTCTGAACTGGGGTGGCGAAGTGAGCTAAAGAACGATGATGATTTCAACCCAGATCTGTGACTAGGGGGAGTGTCTTAAAAGTTTCAGCGCTCCGTCCATCATCTCCTTGTGCTTGCTTTGGGTTTTTGAACCAGTCTTATGGTAATTCAAAAGACGTTGTCATTTCCTTTGCAGTAGGTATGACAGGCGAGTATGGTGTGAGCGCTTTTAACATGCATGTCTCCCTACCCTGTGATCTTTACTGGTATTACCACATTCATGCATGTTTTCTGCCATCAGCTTCAAAAGACAGGGAGTCCCTCTCCCTGCTACTTTCATGTCTGTTTTTAGGTCCCTGTTTTCTTGCCTATTTTAATTTACATGTTGTGTGGGTCACTGTTTCTGTTAGTACTAAGAGCATGACTCGCCTTCCTTTTTGATTGTAAACAGCCCGTCTGCAGCAATTTACATACAAGAAAACACTCTCGCTTTTAAATTTACATGACTTCTGGGTTCTTTCTGTTCAGAAACAGCAGGTTCATGTGCAGGTCCACTATCAAAGTTCGATCATATAACTTGAGTCAACTGTGTACATTGTGCCTTTTAGGACGGCGCAGTACAGTCAAACCTTTATCCCCACTTGTGTTTTCTAATAGGATTTGGATGCCACCTCGAGTTTCTGCGCCAAGGTTTAATCCCTTTCCTGCGGGGGTTATTCCCCCACTGTGCTGGGGGGGAGGGGGGCGCGCACAGCGCCCCCATGCTCATGACGTGCTCAGCTCGTCATGAGCTACGGCGCTCCGGTGCTCATGACGAGCTCAGCTCATCACAGGTATCTTACCTCCCGTGAAACGCTCAGCACAGGAGGGGAATTCTCCCCGCACCTGAGCGTTCCACGGCTCATGACGAGCTGAGCTCGTCATGAGCACCGGAGCGCCGTGCCTCATGTCATGAGCCTCGAAGAGGTTAAGGTGTCACTGGTTCGCCCGAAAATATGGGTAAGCTATATTCATAGTTAATCAATACATGGATTGATTGACCATATGGTTTATTGATGGGTTCAGTAACGACTTAGTTATGAACACCTAGTGCTAAAGTTTGTTTTCTTGTCTTATGAGTGCGTGAAGAAAAGTGTATGTTAGAAGGAGCCTAGGACTTTGTCTCTATCCAGGTAGTATATATTTTCCAGTTAAGGAGTTTGGTATGGTTGGAAATCTCACTTTATACTTTTCTTTTTCATGTCTTTCCTGAAGAAAGCGGCCACACCTCTACGGAGGGTAATACGCTGAAACATGTCATCCCTCACAGTTCTATTACAGGTTGAATAACATTCTGTCATAGTCTCACTTTTTAATTCTGACCTCTGGATGCCCCAATAAAGATTTGTTGGCATACCACATAGTCTGTTTTAGTTCACACACACTTTCTTTTCTGAGCACCACACCCTGGTCATCTACAGATTTTAGGAGACATCTTCTTTCTCATAAACAAAACATCCCTGAGCTCCTCCCTCTCAGAGAGGGGGTTGCAGCCCGCATTGCAACCAGGTTCGCAATGCGAAGAGGTTACCGGATGATGAAGCATGCCACCCTTGGGTGGGTGAGGGAAACCGACCTGTAAAAGGGACACTCCAGCACTCTCCTCTTTTATACTTAGACCCAGGGGCCATTTCTGTGCCTTCTGGTTATGCAACGGTCCCACATGTTGAAGTAAGTTACTCATATGTCAGGATTTGCCCATAGTAAAATATAATTTTAACCTACAGAATTGAAACAGGAAATATGCCGAATGGAAATTTTGACATGATCATAGTACGTGTAAAGGGCATTAGGGGGGACTCGCGTGTGGGGGGAGGCGGGGTCGCATGGGGAGGGAGGAGGGGGTTTAATTTTTTTTTTAAGTTAACTTACCTTCACCAGCCTCCTCACAGCAAGCAGCCCAGGCAGCCTCACTCCCTTCCCCTCAGCCAATCACAATGCTGCAACGGCAGCGTTCTGACTGGTTGGGACGCTGACCACACCGGCGTCTATAGGGAGGCCATTTTCTCCATGTAGGCTGCATGCAGCATAAAAAGACAAAATGTAGAGTACGTATGGCTGGTTTGGTCGGCCCTGGGGCAAACAGTCAGCGCCTTTCAAGTGGGCAAGCCACTGCTCCCCTACCCTAGCGCCGGACCGCCCACCCCCAAATCCTTCTGCCTTCTCGCAGTGCGAAAAGCAGAAACGTAAAATGGTATTTATAATACCATTTTATGTTTCTGCTTCTCGTACTTCCAGAAGGAAGTGGGGCGACGCTCCTTCGCCCACATGGAGGAGCCGCCCCTGGATGTTTGAGGTATTCATTTGAGAAATCACGGTCACTGAAACGTGGGCACCACTCTCTAATTTACATCATATCTCTCTGAGAAGAACATCACTTGCATGAAGATTTCGGGTCTGAGTTATTGTTTGTCATTCTGTCAGGGTGGTGGAGGACATTATGCCCACCACCTGACAGACGACCGTCTGCCATACTCTGCTATCAGGGCCACCACGGCTGCTCTTGTGGTGGCATGGGAGGTTTGCTGAGCATCCACCATGTTTCTAGCAGTCACCCACCAATTCTTTTTCATTTTTCAAAACCAGACTACTAATGTTCCTGACGTTCTGGGAGTTTTCTCCCATGGTATGGGGGGGAGGGGAGGGGTGGGGTGGGTTGTAAAGCTGGACTGGTCACGTTTTCGTTGCCTATTTGTATATTTGGGTGTTAAACTGGTACTAACATGGTGCAGCCAATTCCTACAAAATAATGAAGTCATACTACTGAAAAATGTGTTGCATAATTTGCCTATCTTGTTGTATAATTTACTCAACCCTGCCGCATAATTTGGACCCCTCCTGCTGCATAATTCCAGTGACAATGAATATAGCATACTTTATACATTGAAAACATACCCTGTAAGGCAATACATGAGCTAAAGCCCTATTCCAAACTATGAAACTTGCCCACCAGTTCCACAGCATGACCACTCACTACCTGAGCTTTAGCTCTAATATTGAAAGTGGGCAACCTTTAAATCTACCCAAAATGTTTCTGCTCCTGAACCTCACCACTGGTAACCATACAGATTATTAAAATGTATGTATTCATATTAAACATAATTAGTGTATAGCCAAAAGGTCTGGTTTAATATGCTAATTTTTAAACAGAATTGTATTAGTATATGTTAGCAGATAAAAGGTAGACCTATTGGCTTTAGCAAGAACGTCTGATAGCAAGAGCCCTGTCATAATTGTCCTGCTTTTGTTTCTATGATAGAAAGAAAAGCAGAACTGTAATGAAAATGTTTATGGCATCACCCTTTACTTTAGAAAGAAAATGACACAGGACTAAAAAAGGTCCTGTGCTATCTTATCAATTAAAGTGAAGGTCAGAAAGTCAAGGAATCTTTATTGTAGAACTTTGTTTGTAGTGTGTGAAACAAAAGTAATATAGAAAGGGAGCCATACCATACTGAAGGCTCCCTTGCTATCCTACCAATGTTGCAAAACAGTAGGAATAGAAGAAGTACTATTATGAAAGTGCCTTTGCTATTCAACCAAGTTAAATGAAGGTCTGGAAGCTAAGGGACTTTCATTATAGTCTTAATTTTCTTTCTTTGGAAAAGAGGGTGAGAGATTTTTTCAGGCATGGGGAAAGTGGGCTCTGGATTGTTTTAAATATCTTTTTACTTTAATTTATTTTTAATGTGAGTTAATGTGTGTTACAGATGTATTGTAGAGAAATGTTGTATCTATGTTTATTTATAAAGTTTTATATAGCGCGAACAAGATTCCTGCAATATTAAAACAAAACATGATTTACGAGAAATAGGAGGGTGTCACAGAGATTATTTGCATGAATATGAATGAGTTGCTGCTATAGTACAATATTGAAAACACGTCACAATCCCTGAATACTAGACGTAAACATATTTAGAATTTGGGCGAGTGGGCACGTGCACTGTCAGTGACCTGGCCAAAGAGGGAATGAAAGAGCCCAAACTGGATAATAAATTCAACTACTCCAAAAAGGGGACCACAAAATATGCTTGGCCCAAGGCACCTAAAACCCTTAGGATGTCCCAGGAGGAAGGGTGTCTTCGTGATACACTTACTTTTGTTTTTATGAGTTAGAAAATAAATCCACTCTTTAAACTTGGCATAAAGGTGGGGAGAAAATAGCCAGTCAAAATTGATAAATGCCCGGGCACAAAAGAAAATGAAAGGAAATAGCTACTCAGCACAGCAGGCAGGGAAGAGAAGTTGCCATGAGCTTAAAAAGCAGACAGAAAAAGCAGAGGTCTTTTGAGACTGTGGAACGGCCATTTCCCTGGTTACATAGGAGAAATTAGGAGGCCATGTTAGGGTCAGGCTCATCCTCGAGTTGGACAAATATTTTTTAGAAAGCCTTAGTTTTTTGTGACTGACGATTCATTGTAATTTTCAGAAGTAAAATCGAATGTATGACGTTACTACTCGGGCAAATACCACGCGGTAGGTTACAACGCTGTCGTTACAACGACCCCGGTGTTACCACGCGTGGCTTTACATCGCAAGTCGTTTCTACGACTTGCGCTAGATGGCGCGCTGTATTTAGGAATAGTATAAATTACTATTTCTACTCCAGTTAGCGCAACAGCAGGGAATGTGTCTTGGGCTTTAAATCCAAAACATTCCCTGGTGTTGCATGCCACCTAGCACAAGTCGTAGAAACTACTTGAGATGTAAAGCCACGCGTGGTAACAGCAGCGCTGTAAGCGCTGTTTCCCAGTAAAATCAAAAACAAAACAGGGAGTTCCCCCTCAATCCTATCTGGGACGGGGTTTTATAAAGTGACAAAAGCGAAAAGTCCCACCTAATTCCTGCTGTTTAAGCAGTGACTCGATGTATGAGTCAGGAGACTTTATGTCTCGAAGTCCCCAGTAATTACCACGGGAATTTGCAATCTATACCAAAGGCAATATATAACATTAATAGTACACACATGTATGCATTTCGTGAGGGGAGTTCTATGTGGCGCACATAAGACCAGATATACGTTTCTTTTAAAAGGTTGTACAGTTTTTTATTTAATAAAAAAAATTTTTGGACCATAACACGATACACAATTATACATAATCAATAAAATACATTTTAAAACATCATGATTAACTCATAGAAAAACCAAAAAACAAAGTCGACGCGGCGTTTCGGTGCTTGTATGTAGATACGACACCTTCTTCAGGACGGTTAATCTTATTAGCAAACTAAAGTTGTTCCAATCAGAGATCCCTGCATTTGACTTCAAGGGGGATGCTCGTAAGGTTTCCAATATATACGGATAAAATATGGCACCTGTTTAAAAATCAGGTCTTAACATGAAGCTGTATCAGGGTTGGCCACCGTTTTCTTTTTTCTCATCAGTTGACAAATTGCCCAGTTGGCATACTTCAGTTGTCACCGTTTTATAGACATGGGGACTTCTATCATCAGAGGCTCTGCATTCAGTAATCACCCTTTTGCTTAGTCGTCGTTTGAATTCTTTTAAAAGCAGTAATCTTCTGCAAGAGTACCGGCCTCCCTGCCTCCTCCGTGATACAGCTATCGGGACCCGGAAGCTGTATCACGGAGGAGGCAGGGAGGCCGGTACTCTTGCAGAAGATTACTGCTTTTAAAAGAATTCAAACGACGACTAAGCAAAAGGGTGATTACTGAATGCAGAGCCTCTGATGATAGAAGTCCCCATGTCTATAAAACGGTGACAACTGAGGTATGCCAACTGGGCAATTTGTCAACTGATGAGAAAAAAGAAAACGGTGGCCAACCCTGATACAGCTTCATGTTAAGACCTGATTTTTAAACAGGTGCCATATTTTATCCGTATATATTGGAAACCTTACGAGCATCCCCCTTGAAGTCAAATGCAGGGATCTCTGATTGGAACAACTTTAGTTTGCTAATAAGATTAACCGTCCTGAAGAAGGTGTCGTATCTACATACAAGCACCGAAACGCCGCGTCGACTTTGTTTTTTGGTTTTTCTATGAGTTAATCATGATGTTTTAAAATGTATTTTATTGATTATGTATAATTGTGTATCGTGTTATGGTCCAAAATTTTTTTTTATTAAATAAAAAACTGTACAACCTTTTAAAAGAAACGTATATCTGGTCTTATGTGCGCCACATAGAACTCCCCTCACGAAATGCATACATGTGTGTACTATTAATGTTATATATTGCCTTTGGTATAGATTGCAAATTCCCGTGGTAATTACTGGGGACTTCGAGACATAAAGTCTCCTGACTCATACATCGAGTCACTGCTTAAACAGCAGGAATTAGGTGGGACTTTTCGCTTTTGTCCCAGTAAAATCACCCCTCATTCATCACAATGGAAGCACAATAGTCAAACTCCACAGGAAGTGGAATGATAAACCAAACACACGATAGCATGTGGTGAAAAAGTCATCCTCATCGGAAGCAAATTGTATCTAATTGTTTTTTAAAGAATTAGCAAAAAAAATCCTGATTTACAGCTTTACCTGTCAGTAACCAGACCTAATGAGTGCTGGTTGTGCTGATACGCAATAAAGGAGCCCCGTGCTGAGCAGAACCTTTAATGCACACAGAGGTAGGTGAGATATATTGATCTGCTGCTGGTGAAGCTCTATAGGGAGTTGGCTAGAAGCAAGAAGAGATCATTGGAACCAAGATGAGCATTGGCACAGACCCCCTGCCTGGAAGTCAGCTGCTGAGGCAGTGGCCTGGAAATGTAGAGCCTTTGGTTTGATATCCTACGTCCTGTCCTGTTCCAAACGCTTGCCTACTGCAGTATCTCTACAGCAAAGACAGTGAGAAGTGCCTAGGAGGTGCTACTGGTGGTCTAGGTAACAGTACCAACGCCAGGTGTTCCCACCTGTGAGCTGGCGATGACCCACTGCTACATCATGAAATCTGACACATTTTATATTTCACAACAAGGGGTGGTGATGGACAGAGTCTCTGAATTAAGCAGAGTACTCTCACCCAGTCAAGAGATCAGGGCTAGATCCAACACCGTTTTTTAGCTCATTGCACCATCCCAGTTTCCGAACCTGGCTGTATGCAAATTAGTCTGTCCCTGGCCCAGTGCATCATGGGAACAGGGCAGACCAGACTACAAAAGCCAATTCTTACACTGGGAAGGAAACAAGCTTCCGGGGACCGGTTTCTGCCATTTCAGGCGTCTTCGGCCCGGCTTGCTTGAATCCTGATGGTGCAATGAGCAAGGGACTCACATCTGAGTATACCCTTCCACGCTTAGGGTGGACAAAATAATTTACAACAAGGGGTGGTGATGGACAGAGTCTCTGAATTAAGCAGAGTACTCTCACCCAGTCAAGAGATCAGGGCTAGATCTAACACCGTTTTTTAGCTCATTGCACCATCCCAGTTTCAGAACCTTGCTGTATGCAAATTAGTCTGTCCCTGGCCCAGTGCATCATGGGAACAGGGCAGACCAGACTACAAAAGCCAATTCTTACACTGGGAAGGAAACAAGCTTCCGGGGACCGGTTTCTGCCATTTCAGGCGTCTTCGGCCCGGCTTGCTTGAATCCTGATGGTGCAATGAGCAAGGGACTCACATCTGAGTATACCCTTCCACGCTTAGGGTGGACAAAATAATTTACAACAAGGGGTGGTGATGGACAGTGTCTCTGAATTAAGCAGAGTACTCTCACCCAGTCAAGAGATCAGGGCTAGATCCAACACCGTTTTTTAGCTCATTGCACCATCCCAGTTTCAGAACCTGGCTGTATGCAAATTAGTCTGTCCCTGGCCCAGTGCATCATGGGAACAGGGCAGACCAGACTACAAAAGCCAATTCTTACACTGGGAAGGAAACAAGCTTCCGGGGACCGGTTTCTGCCATTTCAGGCGTCTTGGGCCCGGCTTGCTTGAATCCTGATGGTGCAATGAGCAAGGGACTCACATCTGAGTATACCCTTCCACGCTTAGGGTGGACAAAATAATTTACAACAAGGGGTGGTGATGGACAGAGTCTCTGAATTAAGCAGAGTACTCTCACCCAGTCAAGAGATCAGGGCTAGATCCAACACCGTTTTTTAGCTCATTGCACCATCCCAGTTTCAGAACCTGGCTGTATGCAAATTAGTCTGTCCCTGGCCCAGTGCATCATGGGAACAGGGCAGACCAGACTACAAAAGCCAATTCTTACACTGGGAAGGAAACAAGCTTCCGGGGACCGGTTTCTGCCATTTCAGGCGTCTTCGGCCCGGCATGCTTGAATCCTGATGGTGCAATGAGCAAGGGACTCACATCTGAGTATACCCTTCCACGCTTAGGGTGGACAAAATAATTTACAACAAGGGGTGGTGATGGACAGAGTCTCTGAATTAAGCAGAGTACTCTCACCCAGTCAAGAGATCAGGGCTAGATCTAACACCGTTTTTTAGCTCATTGCACCATCCCAGTTTCAGAACCTTGCTGTATGCAAATTAGTCTGTCCCTGGCCCAGTGCATCATGGGAACAGGGCAGACCAGACTACAAAAGCCAATTCTTACACTGGGAAGGAAACAAGCTTCCGGGGACCGGTTTCTGCCATTTCAGGCGTCTTCGGCCCGGCTTGCTTGAATCCTGATGGTGCAATGAGCAAGGGACTCACATCTGAGTATACCCTTCCACGCTTAGGGTGGACAAAATAATTTACAACAAGGGGTGGTGATGGACAGTGTCTCTGAATTAAGCAGAGTACTCTCACCCAGTCAAGAGATCAGGGCTAGATCCAACACCGTTTTTTAGCTCATTGCACCATCCCAGTTTCAGAACCTGGCTGTATGCAAATTAGTCTGTCCCTGGCCCAGTGCATCATGGGAACAGGGCAGACCAGACTACAAAAGCCAATTCTTACACTGGGAAGGAAACAAGCTTCCGGGGACCGGTTTCTGCCATTTCAGGCGTCTTGGGCCCGGCTTGCTTGAATCCTGATGGTGCAATGAGCAAGGGACTCACATCTGAGTATACCCTTCCACGCTTAGGGTGGACAAAATAATTTACAACAAGGGGTGGTGATGGACAGAGTCTCTGAATTAAGCAGAGTACTCTCACCCAGTCAAGAGATCAGGGCTAGATCCAACACCGTTTTTTAGCTCATTGCACCATCCCAGTTTCAGAACCTGGCTGTATGCAAATTAGTCTGTCCCTGGCCCAGTGCATCATGGGAACAGGGCAGACCAGACTACAAAAGCCAATTCTTACACTGGGAAGGAAACAAGCTTCCGGGGACCGGTTTCTGCCATTTCAGGCGTCTTCGGCCCGGCATGCTTGAATCCTGATGGTGCAATGAGCAAGGGACTCACATCTGAGTATACCCTTCCAAACCGGTCCCCGGAAGCTTGTTTCCTTCCCAGTGTAAGAATTGGCTTTTGTAGTTTGGTTTGCCCTGTTCCCATCATGCACTGGGACAGGAAAAGACTAATTTGCATACAGCCAGGTTCTGAAACTGGGATGGTGCAATGAGCTAAAAAACGGTGTTGGATCTAGCCCTGATCTCTTGACTGGGTGAGAGTATTCTGCTTAATTCAGAGACTCTGTCCCTCACCACCCCTTGTTGTAAACATTTTATATTTCAGCACTGTCACACATGCCATTATATTCAGAGTTCAAAATACAACACGAACACCTGGCTCCGTACTAGCCTACACTCCTACTATTTATGGAGTAACTATTCTTTGACCTGTCCGAATAGAATTTTTATTAAATAGTCTTTAAACTGATCAAATTCTTTTTTTCATAAGACTGAAAAAGAAACACATATTTCTCAAATTGAAACAGAAATTCATTTAGTGATGTTGTCGTTGGTTGTAATTTGCTGCAAATAATTCTTATTTTGACGTATGTTCAATTTGTTTTTGACTGTGAATTGTGGTATTTATATGTGATGGTTTCTGTGTCAATTCCAGAAATATGTGTTTCTTTTTCAGTCTTTTGAAAAAGTTGTTTTTGATCAGTTTAAATTCTGCTTAATAAAAATTCTATTCGGACAGATAAAAGAATAGTCTGCCAGTTACTCAATACATAGTATAAACATACAAAGACACACAAACCCAATCAGCTAAAGCACACACAAAATTCATACTGAAATTGAACCAAGACACATACAAACTCCTACTTAACACCAGTTAGCAAACACACATAGTAGCTCATATCCAAATCCAGCAAACATATTTTCAAATCCCATCTGGTAATACACATACAAACATACGTCCATCCCTAGATAGCAAAGACACTTGCAGACACATCCAAAAGCTAAGATACGAACAAAAACATGAATAAACTCAAGCATGTAAAACACATATAAACCAAAACCCAAGTCCAATCAAGAGGTATGCATGCACACACCCAACCACATAGCCAAACCCAATGAGGATAAATACCAACCCATAATCAGTGGCTCTCAAGAACGCCAGTCGTAGACAGATGAAGTAGAAAGAACCTAAAGTGGAAAATCCACATCAATTCGCAATACATTAAAGTTGCTCCATGAGACTAAACTGCTGTCATTTACCAAAATAAGAGACCAAAAGCAAAATGTATCCCTGTAATAGCACGTTGATGGGGTAAAAGTCTAAAGAGATATTTATCATATATATCAAAAAAGGGGTTCCAAAATCTTCCACTGTGAAATTTTCAGCGGAAAGACCTGTATACAGTGTTGTCTTTTGCCTTCATAAGGCTCTATATCAAAAAGACACTTTTGTATTAGATGTGTGTTTTCATTTTCAACAGAAGTGCTTTGGGGACTTGTAGTGTTGCTTTAATTTAAATGAATCCTTTCGCCCATCACAATCAAATCGAATCTAAGGATTGGAAAAGTTGTTCCCTAGTGACACTTAGTCATCTGGTAACTCTAAGATATGAGAAAAACAATGCGTAGAATACTATTTTGGAGTCTGCGGAAATCATAACCTTCAGAAAAAATTGCTTTCACAACAGTTACACTCATACCTCATGTACTAAAATGAGTAACACACATCACACATTATATCAAGGGACACAAGACGACCATCAAAACCAGTGTGGTGGAGAACCTGCCCTTCAGAATTCATACATCCCCCAAGTTGTGACAATCGGAGTCCCTGTATCGCTCCTATGCCGATGGGAGTTACTGCAGACACATACCTACATGAGGACATGACATTCTGAATATAATGTGTTATCAGAATCTAAAATATAGAAAACATGGTCCACCCAAAGAAAACCCTCATCCATTGCTGTGTAACTTTAGCAAAATGCTGCCCGTCACTTACTGTGTCACACAACACGATAACTAGAAGCTTTCACCGCATGCCTGCCCGTCGGCAACTGGGCCAATGAGTGTCTGCTCAAGATTTCTGGCGCCAAGTTACTGTACCAGATTATGCCTGACCATCAGCGGCTTTGCCACATAACTCTTGCTCGGCCATTGCTGTGCCACAGAGTGCCTACTCATCATGTATTGTGCCCAAGTGTCTTTGCCCACAGGCACCATGGACCAGTTAGGTATCATTTACCAGGCAATACATATGTAAAAGAATTGGTTATTCACATAGTAACCATGAATAACCAACTAGACATCTCAACTTCCATCATTATACCACCCGCCTGGCAGACTAGTAGACGTGTCCACAACCCGGAACACAGATGACTGCCGTGAGGAGACAAGAGCACACACTCTTCTGATTTCCCAATACACGGGATTGCCGTAGTACGTACGATCTCCCTCACGGCACCTCCAACATAATATTTACCACTACCACGGTTAATACTGGAACCTGTTGTCCAGCACATTAGGACCTTTTTAGTTAGCCTGTGACTAACCTCACCGGCAACGTGGTCTTTTTACTTCTCCATTCGGTATTTATTAACATCATTGTGGTCAGCCGGAGAACCTAAGAACCGGCAGCCTGGCGTTCCCTTATAAGAATTTAACCACCGATACTGCCTAAGCCCAGCCGGGTTTGAATTATCACCGGCAGCGCGATTATAAGGAATTAAAACTTCGCTATTCAGCCCTGAGGAAGATGCAGAATTACATTCCACATGCGACGAAACACATGTCGGCTGGTTTCTGTTGCAGCTCATTGAAAAACGAATTAAAGATACAACAACGAGACTGCAGCATGATTATGGATTTTTTTCATTGAATTTGACTTTTATAACGAACATTACACACTGTTTATTATCTTATTGTGTGCCTAGGTCTGGTTAGAATTGTGTTAACTGTGAGGGTTTCTCCCTCACATTAATGGTGGGGTTATAGGGCTTATCCCCTCTCCTAGTAGCACCAAGTAACCTATTTTACTCTTGAATTTGCGTTATATAGCAGAGCGCCCATTTACCCTGACTTCCTAAAAAGTCTTTGCTTAGAGATTCACTAGTAGGACAAAGAAGCCAATATGGGATTAAAATTTGTTCAGGAAAAGGGATTTTGACAAGATGTCCTGATCAGGGGCACTCTCCCGTCTCAGTGGATCGGGTTGCACTGCAGCTACAGACATTTCCCATCAGGTCAATGCAGCCCTCAAAGGTTTAGTAGTAGCACTTACGCAGCGTGGGCACTGGCGTAGGGGCGGTTTCCCCTGTTCCTCCTGGGCTCTCCTCCAGTGTGCACCTCTGGTCGTCCATTCGATTGCTCTGAAATTTACTGAGTAGGTCGAAGAAGCATTCCTCATCAGACGGTGCCCGCTTGATTTTCTGCAAAAGTAAAAGACAGTGGCGCTCCATTAGCAATGAGTATAGTAACGTTTATTTTGTTGATTAATTAAAACCATTACAAACAGCAAAGAGCAAATTCAGTTTACAACCTGATTTGAGAAAAGCAATATAAACACAGACCCAGATTATCCAGCGCTCATTACATACTTAGTTCAGCTGTAGTAGGATGATCAATAAACAATTTAGCAGCAAAAGTGAAATAAACTGCAACGAGTTGTTAATGAACGAATTAGCAGCAAAAGTTAAATAAAGTGCAATGTGCGCTCTAGATCCATAACAAATACTTTAGATGCTAATCAAAGAATTCTGATAAAACCATTTTAATCTTAGAATAATAATTAATATACTATCTCCCCAACTGTTTTGATATACCTTAAGGCAACAAATTAGAAAATCATATACTTACAGCAAATATTATCTATAAAATGAAATAATACTTTTATAACAATTAAATTTAAAAATTTCTATAAAATTTCCTCATGATCCCTAAAAACATTTACTATTATAAAGTCATTGACATTTTAGATAGCATTCATTACATGGATTTCATCGATTGCAGTGTCTTCCTTACATAATTTTGTTTCCACTATAAGGATATATTTAACAAACTGATTAACTAATCTAGGTGTAATACCTCTTAGACATACAATGATTGCAGTTCTGCATGTTCTTACTCCCATTTCCTTAAAAAGCGGTTTTAAAAACATCTTTCGTTCAACAAGCAATCTTGGGCCCAAAGTTACAATATGCTGTAGAGTTTCTTCGTTTTTACCACATAATCTACAGACATTAGAGGGCCAATTTTTTCCCCATTTTGGGATTCCATCTTTGGTTGGGTATCTCCCAAACCGTAGCAGCATAAATTTATTTTTAATATAAGGTTTTAAATAAAATTTCTAATAGGGCTGGGGATACAAATTGTTAAAAGAGTTTGCTATTGTCCAAAGATGTTTTTTCCCCTTAAACGTCTTTATCCGTTATACAAGACAAAAGTGCTGCTAATTGATTGATTGTTTTTTAAAGACCATTTTACACCTTGTTTCATCCTCTAATTCCGGGCAATCAAAGGCAAGCAAACACTCGTTTAAATAAGATCACCAGCTTCCCGAATAGGCCCCTCTTTGAATCTCTAGCCAACAAAGGTTGGCCAGCGAGCCTTCCTCTGATCTGGATAATAACAGTAAAGATTTTAAAAATGTAGATTGCCTAACGAGACACTGTTTCTTCAGTCCAAATTCCAGTCTGACATTCGCTCGACTGATGTTTTTTGGGATTCTAAATACCGATTTATATGATGTTATTTCAATATCATTAGCAAAGAGATATTTAGATGTTCTCAATGAGTAAACAAAGAAGGTATGTGACGGCGGCTGGGGGAGCGAGGTTGGACAGGCTTTGTATATCGGGGTGCGGACACCACACTGGGCTATCCAACATGTATGCGGATGCTTGTGATCTAGAACAGTGATACTCAAAGTACGGCCGGGGGGGGGCGCATGCGGCAGTCCTGACCTTTACATGCCCCCCGCCCCCGGTGACATTAGCACTAGGCATCTATTTAATCGACTCAGCACTTACATAAAAAAAGATTCTAAATAATTGGGCAAGATTATTTAAAGTTAAAGAGAGGAAGTAACTAGGATGTCCTGCACTGCTTAACTTTAGGAACACCTTCATTTTTAAAGGCCTCTTGCAGCAAATGTGAAAATATTTGAAGGTCTCTTCAAAGTTCAAAAAGTGTTTCCTTAACATGCAGAAGCATTAAACCTTAGTACATCAGATTATATTAGTACTTTGAGAAGTATTTTTAAAGTATTTTTTTTAAAGTGAGAGTTTGCAAAAATAAATTTAGAAATATTCATGCTTCCGCCTATCCTGATAGTAATAGTAAATTAAGAGGCGAGTCGCTTGCTGTGTGCACCCTTTGGGAGGCCTGGGTTGCTATTATATATAAGCGACATTATGGGTAATTAAATCAAACACAGGAGAAGGTTTTGTACCGCACACATCCTGAAGTCATGTATTTCGAGATCCTCTTATATGTAATATTGAAGAAAAAGGAGTTAAAGTGAAATAAAACAATTGTCCAGGATCACACAGTTTGGTTAAGTAGTCAAGCAGGATTGATCCCATGATTTATGGTTTCACATTGTGCAATTCAGCCACTAGATATACATGCTTTGCTTCCCCTATACCCAGCTTAGCCAACACCCACAACCCCAACTCCCCATCCCAAACTGCCAATCTGCTGGCATCAGTGCGGCCCTCGGTCACACCAAAAACCAAACTTTTTGGCCCCTGGGAACATATTTGTGAGTGCCCATGCTCTAGATGGAAGGCCAAGCTTTCAAGCGTTGGAGCTCAGAGTCTGATCTATGCCAGATATCCGAGATAGACACAACCTATATGATCAACTTCCATCCAGATCATGAGATGGCTATGCACATCTCATGTTGGTATTGTGAACATCAAACAAGCATTGGCACTTCAGAAATCAATGGCCGAGGGCTCCATGTTTGGTCAGAGTGAGATCACACTGCTTGCACAGTCTCTTGGGAAGGCTTTGAGGCTCTGGGATTCTGGGAGCGTTTGTGTAGAGAATGAAGATCAGGAATCCACGTACATGATGAAGATATTTATTTAAGTAAGGTGGTGCAAGATAGTTGTACATTCATTAAGTAAAAAGTAATGGAATATTAAACCCCACCAGGAGCAGGATGGTACCAGCTCAGCCCCAGCTTACAACTGGAATTCAAGAGCTCTGTAACATTCTAATACATCATCATGATGTGAACATTCTATATGGCTGGTCGGAGACTATGGGAAAAGAAATAAGAAGTGCAGCCACCACAGTTTGCCCAGGTGGGGATATTCAAACCTGGCTGTACATAAGGCCAAACTCTTGAATCCTGGGGCTCCTTGCATAAGGCTTCAGTTCCGGGGCCACAACCTGCCTGGGGAGCAGCTCTTAGCCCCTGTGGGGAGCATCGTCAACCAGCAGGTCCAATTGCCCTTAGAACCCCCTCGCCTCGAGTCTGCTGTCTGCCCATCGTTTCTGGTAACCCTTTTAGCAACAGAGTACAAGCTACACGGAGCAAGGGGCACAGGCATATCATGGCTGGCACAGGAATCCAAGGGCTGGCACAGGCATACCAGAGCTGGCACAGGAATCCAAGAGCTGGCACAGGAGTCCAAGAGCTGGCACAGGCATACCAGGGCTGGCACAGGAATACAAGGGCTGGCACAGGCATACCAGGGCTGGCACAGGAATCCAAGAGCTGGCACTGGAATCCAAGAGCTGGCACTGGAATCCAATGCCTGGCATAGGCATATCATGGCTGGCACAGAAATCCAAGGGCTGGCACAGGCATACCAGGGCTGGCACAGGAATCCAAGGGCTGGCGCAGTAATCCAAGGGCTGGCACAGGAATCCAAGGGCTGGCACCGGCATACCAGGACTGGCATTGGATCCTAGGGCTGCCGCTGAA
This sequence comes from Lissotriton helveticus, assembly GCF_964261635.1. Taxonomy (NCBI): domain Eukaryota; kingdom Metazoa; phylum Chordata; class Amphibia; order Caudata; family Salamandridae; genus Lissotriton; species Lissotriton helveticus. Next base: position 140,017,858 of record NC_136065.1, on the reverse strand, counting down.
ATCCATGGGCTGGCACAGGAATCCAAGGGCTGGCACTGGAATCCAAGGGCTGGCACTGGAATCCAAGAACTGGCACAGGCATACCAGGGCTGGCACAGAAATCCAAGAGCTGGCACAGGAATCCAATGCCTGGCATAGGCATATCATGGCTGGCACAGAAATCCAAGGGCTGGCACAGGCATACCAGGGCTGGCACAGGAATCCAAGGGCTGGCGCAGTAATCCAAGGGCTGGCACAGGAATCCAAGGGCTGGCACCGGCATACCAGGACTGGCATTGGATCCTAGGGCTGCCGCTGGAATCCATGGGCTGGCACTGGAATCCAAGAACTGGCACACGCATACCATGGCTGGCGCAGGATCCTAGGGCTGCCACAGAGATCCACGGGCTGGCACAGAGATCCAAGGGCTGGCACAGAGATCCAAGGGCTGGCACAGAGATCCAAGGGCTGGCACAGAGATCCAAGGGCTGGCACAGGAATCCAAGGGCTGGCACTGGAATCCAAGGTCTGGCACCGGTGTACCGCTGGTATTCCCACCCCTGCACCGCGCCCGGAATGAGGACTAACATGCAGCTCTTTCTCCTGGATGTTGCCTTGATTCTGAGCTCGTTCTGTCTCAAACATTTCGCTTGCTGTTAGCATGCTGCAATGAGACACCCCATAGAACAGGCCCAACACAGCCAGCAGCCCCAATAGTGTGGCACCATCAAAGCGGGCAGTGCATCCTCGGATTAATTAATTAATAAATATACATGCCGTGGCGCAAAGCGTGTCTCAGAAGCCAGCCTGCCTTAGCATCCCACTCTGGACTCCACCTCATGGTCTTCCATCCACCAGCCCACACTTCCTCCTTTTCCCCTCTCTCTTGCGGGGTCCCCCACCCCCGCTGCCACTCTTACCTGCTTCCTCTCTCGCCCTTTCTGCCTTCCTCTCTCTTGCTCTGGGTTAAAGCCTGATGATAAAAATCCTAATTCTCATAATCACTAATTACAGCCGCCCCAGCTTCCTTAGATAAGGATAGAGCGGCAAGAAGGCAGCCTGCCAGCCATCAAACGCACCCCGTGCTCTCCACACTCGTTTATGTTTAATAGTTTATTTTTGTATACAATACAGCTGTTGTCAACCAGCTGTGTGCTCATCTGTTTATTTGACTATTTTTAGGAATCCTTTGCCAGTTGAAGGGGGGTCTATCTTGGCTGCTGAACCTACAGCCCTGGGTTTTAAGCCGGCTTTTGGCGTGTAATCAAAAAGTGTGTCATTCTGGTTCAATTATGTCCGCTCCCTATGCCTGAAGTTAGAAACATGTGTAATGTAAAGAGGTAAAAACCAACTGGGCAGCGAGCTGTCCAGTAATGTCTCAATCACACGTTCACACTGCCCTTCCACATGAGAAGCTGGTTTCTGTGAATCCATGCACCTTACGTTTCTGTGTACAGCATCTCATGTCAAGATCTTTCTGCCCCCAGAAAAGTGTTCTTTATAAAGTGCTCCACTGTCCCCCGACACAATGTTGGCGCTTTATCGAGTACTACAAAAAAGGTTTCAAATAAGTGATTTCTTCTAAACATATACTCTATAAGCAGAAACGTGTTAAGGCATGGGCAAAGTGGGCTCTGTCCCATGGCCCCTGCCTATCAGCCGCCCCTCCACCCCACCATAGAGCCAGCTCTGTTCTGAAGAGAGTCTTTCCCGGATGACCATGAATAATTCTTAAAGAGATTGTGTTTTTAAATAACATTTTCCTTTAATTTATTTTTAATGTGGGTGATGTGCAAGAGTCTATTACATATTACGACATTTTGTATAGAAATGTGTTTATGTTTCATGCAACATCCATTAAAAAAATTATTTTAGATAAAAAGAGGACATCATATATGAGAAATTGTAGGTTGTCACAGAGATTATTTGCAGCCATATTAATGAGTTGCTGCTGTGGTACAACATTGAAAACACATCTCACTATCCCTGGATATTAGATGTAAACACATTTAGAATGTGGACGAGGGTGCCTGTGCTCTCTCAGTGACCTGGCCAAAGAGCTCAAATTAATTCCGAGCAGGGGCCCCTAAGTATGTTTGGCCCAGAGCCCCCAAAATCCTTAAGATGTCCTTATCTGTAAGAGTGTAACAATGTGGTAAATGTGATTAGAAATTAAGCAACTCATGCGAATTCTATTAGAGATCAAACGTTTCCACTAGTCCCTGTTATTTCTGCAGTCATCCCTTTCTCAAGAATCCTTAGGACCTTTGACCTATTAGCAGATGTTCAGCACAAGCCACTGCTACATCAAGGCCAAACAAACAGCTGGCTTACTGCATCATCACTAATGGCCATAAGAAGGCGCCAGATTTAAATCATAGCTTAAAAAAATACCCTGTTGCTAGTGGAGCTGGAGTGCCCAAACAACAAAATGTAATTTTGCCTGCGGGTCTGGAAATTATTGAGCCGGATCTGGTTCTCTGCCAACGCATTTTCATTGCCATAACCAAATAACCTAAAAAGTTGGTACATAAAAGTGCAATCTAAATTAATGCACTGCATGCAATCCTTCTTTAAACCAAACTGGTAATGTCATTGATTTATTTTTCTAGTTATTTCAATTCACTCAATATCAGAGTTTAAAAAAAAAATGCATCATGCTTATATGTCCATTTCTTTTAATATCTCATTCAAAGAAATGAATTATTGATGAAAACTGCACACACAAACTCGCTTAGCTGCACTTAAATTACAAGACAAGCCCCATAAGGGCCCAGATGTTTCCAGGTACTGATAGACTGAAGCAATATTGAGCTCACTGTTTCCCTTACAAAGCCACAAATACTGCAGTGTGTGTAGAATAAGGTAGCTACAATCGGCCTGATTCACGTAGAGTTTTTGTGCACAGATGCAAATTTGCTCCCACATAAGTTGCCAAAGTTCAGATGAAACTTCTGACTTTCAGAAGATTAACAAAGTATCCTAAGAGCACTCATGGAAATCTAGGTCGGTTGTAGATTTCCAGGAGTATGCTCATTCTTAAACATACACATACAGACTTCTACATGGTGAGTAATTAGGGCTGTGCAAATGTGAGCCAAATGTACATGTATGCACTTAAGACACCTATGCATAGATTATGTTGTGAGTAGGTGCGCCTTACTCTGGTTGTACACCTAACATATTTGTGATTTCCAAGAGTAAGGCAGGATTACTTCAAGAGTAAGTGAGAAAAAATATATTTGTCAATCGGGCCCTCAGTTTCTGTGTTCCTCCACTTTGGATAGAGGAGCTTACTCTTACGCTCTTTACACATGGGGGTGCAGAACTCAGGTCCTGGCGGGGAACAAGATGAAAGTGTAGGAGTATGGACGGGGTGTAGCCGTGAATGACCAAAATCAGGGGCGCGGCAGACGTATTACCACGTCTTGCAAACAGAATCCAGGTAATTAGGGACTTTGCTTCAATTTGTACCACGTCTGGTGACAGATTTTCGGGGTCCTTTGCTCACTTTCTATCCCTCTCTCTCTCACTCTCTCCCTGATCCTGGAGTCCCAAGTCAGCAGAAGGGAGAACTGGTGTTCTTTGGTGCAGAAAATGTAATTTCCCCGTGTGCTTCTGTGAACACTGACACGCCTGGAGTAGACTCCCTTCCCACCCCCTCAGGAGCCCCGTATGGATAATTGACAAGGTTGCGGTACATTCATGATGGAACTTATCATGGCTCCACGATTATTGAAATTAAAGAGAATTTGACGACTTCCATTTCACTTGCTCGACTGAATGTGATTACATTTACGGTGAATCTTATACAAAGAATCTCGTACATTGGCTAACCTGTGATGGCATGACTTTAGTGCTCAATATATTGTGAACAAGCCTTGAGGAAGACCGCATAGGGCGCAACGCGCATCGGCTGTGGAGCATTGTGTTTTGAAAGAAATAAAATCTGAATTTTCTATGTGACTCTCTAGGATTGGAATAGAGTGTTCCGACAAGAATAATAACTGAAGAAAAGTGCTGACTGCACAGAGGACAAAAGTTACCATATGTGATGTGCGCTGGCGTTTTATTACCACCCCCTCAGGATGCTGAAAGTGCATTGGGTGGTCCTCAGTCTGCTGTTACCTACAACTGATTGCATTCACATACCAGAGCGAGTGCGGATGCGTCAAATAAAAAGTGCACAGTGTGCACGTGTTAAGTTGTGTTGTATTGAGTACCTATCGAAAAGGCCAAGCAAGCTATGCTGCTTTTACACGCCCAATGATCCCACTTGGGAAGACGTCAATGGCCAACAGAACCCATTGGCGCCATAAGTCTCCCTGCAGGGCCTTTAAAAGATGGGGACGAGGGAGCATTAGGTCCCAGGTCCGCGCTTTTTCTGCAACACTTATTAGTACATTTGTAGTTGCAGGCAAATGTGTTATCTTCAATAATAAAGAGGCAACTTTTGTGGCCAGACTACTAGATGGCGACAGACACATTGTTTTCTCCTTCACTGGAGTACATTATTTTTTATCAGTTAGAAACGTGCTTACAGCATCTGACAAAAATGGGAGCAGCTTCCAGGGGCCCCGCATCACAATTTGGCCGAGGCCTCGTAAAAACATTGGATAGAGTGACTGTGCTGGGTGAACTTTACAAACTGGGTAAAAGGGACTGGAAGTGCAACCTGACAGAGGGCGGCCCCTTCCCGCAGTGAGAGCTGGAGTCGCAGGAGAGAGTTTGACTGAGGGGGTACCTCAGTTTTAGGAGATTTTTAGCTCTTTGTGCAGAGCTCATATATTGTTAATGGCTGGCAGAGGGGTACTTTGCAAGGTTCATCTGAATTCCTTACAACCATTTATGCTAAGACACACCCCAAGGCTTGGACACAAAGCGGGAAATAAACTGTGTTGCCTGTTCACATGATAGCTAGTACATGGCAGTCAACCGGCCCATTGTGAGGATGGCCGTAACCAGACCTAGTTTCCGGTACCCAGCACTAATCATGCAGTGGTATATATTTGAGCCTTTTCCCTTAATCGCCATGGACTTGTGAGCCCCAGAAGCCAGGACTGGCCGATAGTCACCGGCCGGAAGTACTTCAATGTACTGATGTTGTCCTGTGGAGCGGTGTGGTGCAGCGGCCAGGGCAGCTGACTTCGGAGCACAGGGTTCACTCACGGTTCGATCCCCGGCTCCAGCGGCAGCTGAGCTCAGCACCATGTGACTCTGGGCAATAGCTCACTTAATTTCCACGACGGCCCACAGCGCCTTGAGACCCGTAAGGGTGAGTAGTTTGCGTTTTACTAATACGGATTTATTTATTTACTGTGGATCACACATTTCCTGAGAATTGTTGCTGCTTTACATTGATTTCAAGATGCAAACCTGCAAAAAAGGCAAGCCTCCACACCCTTGCTCAAAGACTGCGCGTCTTGTTTAAGGCATAAGGTATAGGTGTTGATGTTGACATGCTGATCCCTTGTACTTTTAACACCATGCGTGCGGTGCAGATTTCCGCGGTGCGCTGAAGTTTGCAAAAACCCGCGGTTCATGACGAGCTCAGCTCGTCATGAGCGTACGAGAGGTGTACCTCATGACGAGCTGAGCTGAGCTCGTCATGAGCGTCGAAGGGGATATACCTTCATTTTTTTCTCATGTCATTTAGTTGTCTTTATCCATCTTCTGTTCTCTTTCCGAGATGTTCGTACTCTCATGAACTATCGCTTTTTTTGTGTAATCACAGTGAGGTGCCTGTTTATAGCTATCATTTCAAAACACAAAGCAGTAAATTTAATGTATAGTCCAGCCAAATTGCAGCTCACATAAAAATAATCTTTGCTGCTACACAAAATGACTAACTTTCCCGAGTCGGCGATATTTATAGGAAAGGGCGTAGGAAGGGTCCACCCGTCGCAGCCTGAGATCCAGTGTGACGTTGACCTAGACCAATCTCTCATTCATCGACGACAAGCATGAATGGGGCATGCCAAGGTGAGTACCAACCTCAAAGGGTGGCAACGGCAGGAGAGAATGATTCTGTGTAGGAACGCTCTTTTGGAGTCTGTCTACCAGGTCTTGTGTAAAAGGTGTTGTACTTGTAAAGCGCACGGCTGCCCCAGCGACGGGGCGTCCCGGCGCTGCACTCATACTGCTGTGGAACCCTTCCTGGCTTTTCCCTGTGAAATGTCCACTCCTGGGCACCCCCAAGGTGAAGCCAGGCATCCAAGTGCTGCTGGGGACGTTGTGGAGATTAAGCAAGCTATTGCCCAGAGTCACAGAGTGGGGTCCATGATTAGACTAGGCACCGTGTGGAGAATTATCAGGTCCGGGGAGATTGAGTCCAAGAGCCGCCGAGGCGGGAATTGAACCCTGATCCCGGGCCAGACCTCTGCATCAGGTTCTGCCGCTCTAACCATTGAGCCACACTTCTCCTCTTGTTAAGAGGAAGGAGAGACAAGGGAGAGAGAGCTCTCCTAAGAGGAAGAGCGTGATGATGAATAACCCGACATATTCAGGGGTTTCCATGTTGGAACCTAGGGGAGATGGGGTGTCAAATCACAGAATGGGCAAGTGCCGTTCTTAGGAGCTTCATGCACATCTACATAGATAAATTCAGAAGGCAGGTGGAGGATTCTCCACTCTTGCTGAGTGCCTTCATGCAGTGAACTCACTTTGAAAGATCTGTGGGAAGGCTTAGCACCAATGCACATCACCAACCATCAAAGGACTTTCTCCTCCAGCGTGGACTCTTGGCTTTGTATGCATGGATGGAGCAGTGCTGGGAAGCTGTGTTGTGTTCATCCATGGTAAGGTCTGTTGATGGTGCCACCGCCAAGAGAAGCAAGATGAAAATCACAGGTCACAAGGCTTGTAAGAGTGCACAGGAGGTTGGACCGTTTCAAGGATTTATTGTTCTGATCTTTGCAGAGTAAATCGTCGTAAACCCTACACCATAATAACACGCGAACAAGGATGATTGCGGTCATTGCAGGGATGCAATAAAGTGTCCACCTTGAGGTGCCACCTGGGAAGGCGATCCCATCCACTCACCGTATGCTCTGGTCATTAACCCTCGGGACAAGGCGGTGAGAGACTCCACCCGAAGAACAGCCTAGATACATATGAGGTCTGTGACACCCAAATTCTTTCTACGCCGGTGTCTCCTTGCACTATGTTCATTATCGAGAGGACTTACTCTCTCTGGTAGAACTCCTGGACAAATACGGGCAGGTCTCCCATCCTTTACAGCTAGGTTTGTGCTGTGTCGATATGACGCATACATACATATAGATCATAGATTTACTTCATTAAGCCGAAAGATAATATAATAAAAGCAGACAATCATTAGGAGCAGAAGCTTAAAATAGTGAAGGACTGCAGCAGTTAATCTGATTGGACAGGGCCAAATCATAGCTAGTGAGACAGATGAGGTCCTAGGTCATATACGTTAAAACAGTAATGCATAACATGGGTATAGGATGGACGATATTCAGCAGGATATCCAAGCCAGGTAGATATATGTACAATGTACCTGAATGAGAACCAGTTCCACATTCAGCGGTTATCCTGCAACCTGGAACTACTGAACGACTCAGCCATCCTAGGTATACCTTGAACAATCATAATTTATCATGAAAGAATACATTAGAGTGATATAATTGTTTACAAGCTAAAGTTGGGCCAAAGGAAACTGAGGTCTAGCCTGGTAATCTGTAGAACACAGCATCGTTTGTTGATTCATCAGGTTCGCCCCATATTGTGCCATTTGCTGTATATTAGTCAAACGCATAGTTTTCTGCCCCACAGAGCTTGGGGGCAGGTATGCCCTGAACCCTAAGCAGTGAAGGTACCATTGCTCACTTACACGGTGGCCAAAACTGACCTCGTGGTAAGCATATCCGACAATTTTTTAGGTAACTCGATAAAAGGAGGAGCTAGACATCCTTCAATAACATCTTGAAAACAGGGACTGTGTTAAGTGACACTTACTCTGCAGGCGGTAAAGCGGCTAGCAGGCACACACTACGCGCTATATCAATGAGGACAAATTACCCTCTCACGGCTCTAGGATTTTGAGTCCATTCAGCGGAGATAATGTCTGACTACACTAACACTAACCTCTTACTACTCAGTCCAGATGCATCTAGTTATGAAATGCCTAGCTTCCAGAGGAGCATGGGACAAGAAAACCAGAGGGAGGCGGAGTAGAGGTCTGGGAGACCGAAGGTACGGTGTCCCTGTGCTTTAAGCAGAGAGATAGCTAACACAAGATAAACAAAGGATCTCACACTGTCCTAGTGTAACCAGGCAACAGGACTGAGGAACCACCATTACTGCTGATCTGAACATCTCTGAGAACATGGCTCTCAATGTTCTGATTCCAGCTGTGCGTGACCACCAATGCCCAGGCGGTCCCGGAGAAACCTGCTCTGAGTGTTTGATTGGGCACACTGTGGCTTTCTGAGAAAAGTTCTAAAAAAACAGACACGAGCTTCTGGGGCACTGCAGCAGAGTCTTGCGGTGCCGTAAACTCTTCTGGCCATTGGCCACCTTGAATCTGAAAGATCTTCATTAGATGAGGCCAGCTGTAGACACAGCTGGAAAGAGAACTTGTGCTCAGAAGGCAGGAGGTTGCTGAGAACCTTTCCCAACATCCTATCAAGTGAATGCGACAGGCTGCGTGGAGCGGACGCCCGCCATTTACATCACCTAGTGTTATACAAGACATGTCCAGCAATGATCTAATGGCTAATTGAGTAGCTTGGGATCAAGCTCCTGACAAATTTTCGCTCAGCCCCTCAAACTATTTTTATTTAATAAATCTGAGAGAAAGACATGCTCCAGCTTCTTTTATCATTGAAACCTAGACCCTCAAGGCTCCCATGACGAGGAGAGCATAGTTTTTTTTTTCAGTTTCAAGAAAAATATCTCACTTAGGGATTTTGTTTTCGAAAAAAATAAAACCATTGTCGCTTTACGGTACAGCTCTGTCATATTGGTTGGTCAAAGTTAAAATGGATTCACAGGAACCGCCTTCATGGCTTCTGGCTATATGCACACCTGGTCAGCACCAGGATACCCTTCTGGGATATAGTGCGCTAACATAACGTAACATGAAATAACATATAATGTAAACAATTCATGCTATAGTATATTTTTAGCTGCAGCATCTCCACAGCAAATAGAGAAAGGACGCCATTGGAACTTTCATCGTCTTACAAAACAAGTGTAGCACTTTCCTGTCAAAAATAATGTAGATGCTGTACTTAATTTGTTGAAGGGTTAAGCAACATCACTCAGTTTTAAGATCCTGTGCTTATTTCATACTTTCACATTTTTTACCAAGCACAAGAGAGAAAAGAGGAAAAGGGAGAAAGAAGGAGGAAGAGAAAGTTAGGAAACCCCTCACAGAATGAGATAAAAAACGGACCCTGCAAGAGTGACATAAGCCGACAGGAAGTGTAGGGTGGAGGAAGAAAGAGGCATGGGATGGAGTCAAGATTGGGCATCCTTGGTTCTCCGCCTTGGTCCGCTACAAGGAAGACGTCAACCTGTGATTAGGGATGCTGCTGGGTGCCACCCCGGGCATCAGGTGATGTTATGTTCAGGCGTGTCTCTCTGTACAATGAAGATGCCACAAGCAATGTGGGATGCTGCAGTTATAAAACTGAGAGTTTAGTGTGTCATTAGAAAGCTCCAAGAGCCAATACTTTGGTTTCTGCCAGGAGTGATTGAAGCACTTTGTATTAGTTAGGGAGATGGGATCAGCAATGACAGGGAGGCCAGGCTCTCATTTCAGAGCACCCTTGTCCATTTATCACTGTTTCTAGATAATAACAATCTCATCTTTCTTGAGTAAATGAAACAGCATGGTGATGCTAGCAAAATATATTGCATTATGAATGTGTGCTGTCTAGAGCAGGAGCACAAGGTTCTTCAGAATACCTCATATCAGACCTGGACATTCGCCACAAAGGGGATGGTGCCAGCTCAATGGAGAATGAACAAGCACTGCTAATGCCAAATGCCTGTTAATGGTGAGGTGAGGCATTCAATTACTCAACATTAGGGGTGGGCGGAACTCATGGAGTTTTACTTCGCAGAATTACCTAGGAACTCTGCGCGATTTCAAGGAGTTCTGTGAGCGGCTGATTTCTGGTCCGTCGCACTGCTCGCACTGATTTTTAGTGCTGGTAGGTTGTCTCGCGGGGTAAAATCAGTATGGACGGCCCCACGCAGCATGCCAGATGGTGCTGCTTCTTTCTGCCACTTGAGTAGATTTTGTACTCGAGCTTTCGCAATGTGAGTGGTAGCGACCTGCTGCAGCCGCCCATGTGAAGAAATTTTGCCATGTAGGCAGAGGTTTTTGCCGAACTCCGCACTCCAATCAAAGCGCGGAGTGGGCAAAACTCTGCCGACAAAGCAGAGTTTATCGCAAACCCCTACTCAATGTACATGCACTCTATCACTCATTCGTGCACTCATGCACCCATTCATCCACCCACATATTATTTGAATTCATCCACTCATAAACCACAGAAAAAACACACACACAGGCTCAACAAGCACATGCAAGGTAAATTAAAAAGATAAAAGTACAAGAAAATCTAAGAATGCTTTGTGCATAGGGTATCATTATTTTGTACCCTAAGGAGGGGGACTTCTGGTAGCAGGGAACAAGGCTGGATTGGCCATTACATCCCCAGGCAATTCCCTGGGAGGCTGGAGGCCAGGTACAGTCATGTACATGGTAGTGGTGGCTGATCGGTTATTAAATTATTTAAACTTCACCGGCATCGCTGCCACAGACAACATCTGGATGATCATGGACAGAGGTGACACCACAACCCTTTTCCTACTGGACTTTTCTGCAGTTTTCAACACCGTTTCCCACCCCACCCTAAACCAATGACTGCATGAAGCCAGTATCCAAGGACTCGCACTTCGCTAGATTTGTTTCTTCCTGACAGGCCAGTCATTCAAACTAGCCCCCTTCACCTCATCTGGCATCAACCTCACTTGTAGATTGCTACAAGGGTCCCCACTCAGCTCCACTCTGTTCAACACAGACATGATCCCACTCACCAGCATCATCCGTGCCTGTAATCAACACTGGATCCTACCTACCCTGATGAGACCCAGCTAACACTCGCCCTCACAGACAAGACACCAAACACGTGACCAATTTTTCCTTCTGTCTGACTGACGTCGTCAGATGGATGAAAATCCAAGCTCAACACAGACAAGGTAGAAGTAGTAATCTTTGAGCTAAGACACCTCGCCCTGAAACTCCACCTGGTGGCCTGCTGAACTCAGACCCACTTCCCTCCTGGCAAAAAAGTGATTGACAACCAACTCACCATGACTGGCGAAGAGAAAGTAGTTTCTGTTTCCTGCTTCTACACTCTGAAGATGCTCAAGAAGATTTTCAAATGGCTCCACACCAACACTTGCAGAACTGTCACTCAAGCTCTTATCACCAGCAGACTGGGATACGGCAACACACTATATGCTGGAATCAACACTCAACTGATCAGAACCGAGAGATCATACAAAACGTAATGCCCAGGCTCACTCTAAGCCTTCAACCGTACGCTAACATCACCCCGTAACACAAAGAGCTTGACTGGCTCCCAATCCACAAATGAGCACTCTTCAAACTTCCCCCAAACACATAATCCGATTTACACTCTCACCCCCCCGGTATACGCAGAACCAGATATGGCAGTTGTGCCTTCTACCTCGCTCCTAAAGCCTGGACCGCCCTGCCACTGAACTTCAGAGTCTACTCCTCCGCTCAAAAATTCTGCAAAATTCTGAAGACCTGGCTCTTCATCTAGCTCTGACCTTGGCTCAGCCAATCAACCTCCTGTTTAAGTGCCAGGGGCTCTTCTGGGTGAGTTATGTGCTATACAAATGCATCTAACACCAGGCGCTTTCATTATGCTGCCTGATGTAATGTGTGCAGGTATGAAAGCGATTGGCATGGCTCCTTTGGGTCCCTAAATTTGCCCAGGCAGAGGTTCCCAAATGTGAAGCAGTGGCCTCTAAACCGTCTGCTGTTGAAGGCTAAGGAAAAACCTGTGCAGCAGCAATTAAAAAAAATTAAAACAACAACAAAAAATAGTAGACAGCGAATGCACCATTCGCTGTAGCTGGCTGAGTTGCCCTTTCTGAGTGGGACTACAGAAATATGAGGACTCAGTGGGCTAGTGAACTTCGCATTGGGCATTTGATTGAAAAATCATGGAAATAATCAACTTAGTATGTCAATTTTATGCTTTAAATACACAACTGGTATATAATGCACAAATGAGAAAAACATGCTGAACCCCTGCAAATGCTCTGCACAAACGTGACATCATTTATGAGATCACATAGGACATAATGAATAAGATAGTTGTTGAAGTCACTGTACACATGTTTGACATGGAAACCTCAGAAAGTGCCTGGAAAATCAACCTATTGCTGTCGAAAGGGGTATGGATGCCATACTAAAGGATGATTGTTCGCTACACAAAAGCCACAGAACAAGAGCAGCAATACCAAGATACCCAATGACATAATTGAAGACTACACTGGCATATTTCCTATAGAAGGAGCTGTGTGCAGGTTTGAATATTGCATAATTTTAGAGGGGTGGCACAAATTGGGGCACAGATAAAATTGATTGGGAGCCCTTTGCATGTATATATATATAAACATATGTGTATTTTCCAAAAGGTGCCCTGAGCTCGAGGACGCCACTCCATGGGGGATTGTTCAACATGAACTTGATTAAACAAGACCAGCTTTTTTCATTTTGAGTTAAAATCCGCTTTTCCCTGACGCGTGTCGGGGCCACTGCTCCTTAACCCGTTTGCTGCTTCGAACGTTCCGCGCCAGTGCGGAGCGTTCTATTGAGCGGGCGGGGCCATGTCGGCCAATGGACGTGCGCAGCACTACCGAGGTAGTGCTCGCGACGGCGGTTTGTCGACACCCACAGCGAACGGGTTAATCATAAGGAAAGCTATCAGTGCACGGCTGCACAAAACTTATTCTTTTATCCCAGTGTAGCATGCTGCTCCCATGTGAGCCTGATTGTTTATGCATGCTGGGAATTGTAGTGCTACTTAATAAATCCAGTGGGGTCCGAGTTCTGACACAATATTTGCTTCTCAATGTGGAGGACAGCACCGCCCACGTAAATGAAGTGTGGGTCTGCAGAGCTGGAACTTTTCTGAGCAGATTCAGCAGCATGGAGGTTTTTCTCATGTCAAGACTGGTTCATTCCCTCTGAGGCACACTGGAGGGTCGTAATTGATTTTAAAAGCAAATATTGTGCCCCCCGCCATTTAGTAGCATATGGGTGCTCTTAGTGAGCACTGAGGCACCCACTAGATACACTGGGGAATGGAGTCCCTGAAGCTCTTGGTGCCTCAGGTGGGGCCATGTACCCCTCCTCCTATTTTGTTTTTAAAAAAAGCCCCAGAGTCACTTGTGGCTCACCACGGGGGTGCCGCATGTCACCCCTTTCTTATTAAGAAAATCCAACTGTGGGGAATGGGGACCCTGGGGCCTGGAAAGGCTCTGAGAGGGAGGCTGCACACCCAATACCGTTTAAAAAAAGTATATATGGGTATATATTGGTATCCTGTAGCTGCACACCCCCTAGCCTTTAAAACATTATATATGGGTGGCTCGGTTGGGCAACAAGTCACTCAAGTAAGCATTGAAAAAAAAGTGAATAATTGAGCTTTAAGAGGCACTCATTATTCACTGCTTTTAGAAAGGAGCGCCCCAAAATACCCTGTAAGAGTCATGTAGTTTCCACCAATCCATTTCATTTAAATCTTTATTCGGTTTAAAAAACCTTGTAAGATACAATACATAAAACCAAACAAAAAACGAATCATACACATCATTGTAATACATAACAATACAGCAGTGGGTAAAAATATCATCACATCTTATTTGTGCAAAATACGCAAGAATCATCTAGACTGAGATTACCTAGATCCTGGTCGGTCCCCCTTCTATTGAGAACACTAGGTAAATATAACAATGATAAAATAATAATTTAATTTCTATTAGTTTAAAAAAGTAGTATACACCATAGCGATCAGACAGGCTGCAATATAACTAGTAAACAATTAATAACATGGTAAAATAGCTCATTACATTCAAAGTTTCTGATCTTTCTTTCTCCTGATCAGGGCAACACACAGGAGAAAACGACTTAGGCTAAACACAATCGGTTGTGCAGTATCTCCTTTAAATATCCTGAGTCCAACCTTAATTTGCCTAAGGCCTAACCTGTTACAAATTGGCTTAAGCCATTTTTTCCTTGCTTTAAGGTATGCTGGGCATGTGAACAAGACATGGGACTCGTCTTCTTTCATCCCCATTTGACAAAACTCACATATATTAGAGACATCGACCCCGGTCAACCCCTTATTACGTTTCCAGCTAGATGTTCTATCTTTTAAAAGCAAAATGCTATACCGGAACTTTAGATATAGGCTTTTGGCCAATGGTGGGTGAATTTCATCCATAAGGGGCTCTAATTGCATATTCATTTTAATTTCAAGGAACTTCGAGGTCAGAGTCCCTGTTCTAGGATTTGCAAACACTGAGTCTCTAATATAGTCCCAGTACCTTTGCTTCAAGATGTTTTTTGAGCTATTTGTAAGGGAATCAGGGTCAAGCCAAAAATCACATAGACCTAATTTTTCAAGCCATTTTTTAACATATTCCAGCCATGGCAAATGCGTAATGTTCTTTATGGCCAGTATCTCTTGCAATGCTTCTCTATAATCGACCAGCTCTTCAGTGGACCATAAACGGACCCAATAGAGTAGTGGGCGAAGCGAAGCATAGTCGTCAGTACGCCTGAAGTTGAGATCCCATAATACAGGTGTCAATGGTGTTGACCGTGGTATCCCCAACAATTGCCGAATGAAGGAATTTTCCCTCATTCGAAAAGTATCCTTTGAAGCATTTGCCCAGAGATCCGCGCCATAAAGAGAAGAAGATTGCACTTTATATTTAAATAATTCAATGGCTGGTGAGACCGCTTTAAAATGGCTATTCTTATGCTTCTTTAAGATTGGAACCTGATTTTGGGTTAACCTTAGTTTTGAATTCTCCAGTTGTGTTTTCCATGTCAAATCACTGTCTAAAATAATACCCAGGTATTTAAAATTAGAAACTTCTTCAATAGGTTCATTGTTTATTTTAAAAACCTTATTGAAGCCTTTATGGGGGTTGATTGTCATAACTTTTGTTTTTGAAGAATTGATTTCTAGTTTCTTGTCATGACAATACAAACTAAATGTATTTAAAAGAGTTTGGAGCCCCCTAGGTGTCTGAGAAATTAAAATTGTGTCGTCTGCAAATAATAGTGCCGGAACGGCTTGCCCACTCAATTTGGGAGAGTCATGCTCGCAGCCCAAAAGAGTATCAGGGATGTCATTGACGTATAAAGAAAATAAGGTAGGTGCCATTACGCACCCTTGCCTTACCCCTTTTGCTATTTTTATTTTTTCAGTGACTTCTCCATTCGGACCCCATCTAACACGTGCATAATTGTTCTCATGGAGTCTAATTAGAATTTGAAGGATATTACCAGGGACCCCCATTTCATTTAATGTCTTCCATAGGGCTGCCCTGGGTATCATATCAAAAGCTGCCTTGAAGTCAACAAAGGCCACGTATATGTGGGAACTCCTTATAATGGTGTATTTCCAGACTAAACATAAAAATCTAAAAACCTGGTCTACTGTACTTATCTTACATCTAAAACCAGCCTGATATTTTGTGTAAATAGAGTGTTCTTCAATCCAAGAAGTGAGCCGACCAAGGACCTGCCGTGCAAAAAATTTTTGTAGCACGTCGATAAGGCTGATAGGTCGGTAATGTGAAGGATTTGACCTATCACCCTTCTTGAACAGAGTCACAATCTCTGCCCCCTTCCAGGTTTCCGGAATAGGAGCTCCTTGAGCAATTTCGTTGGATAATAAGTTGATGTAGGGAGCCCAAATATAGTTTTCATGTTTCCAGAGGTCACCTGGTATTCTGTCAGGGCCTGGTGCTTTCCCTGGCTTCACTGCCTTAATTGCGGAGATAGTTTCTGTTAAAGAAAAAATAAGAGGTGCATCATACGCTACCAATGGAGCCTGCAGACTATCCCAGCCTCCACTCTGACCTGAACTTGTACATGAGTATAACATAGTAAAATGCTCGACCCATGTCTTTTCCTCTAGAAATTTATCCTTACATTCTATCATCCCCCTGGTGCCTCTAGCAATGAGGCTCCAAAAAGTGGTCTGATCTTTACGCTTGCAAGCATCCAATAAATCGGACCACACCCTTTCGTCCCACTCTCTCTTGGCCTTTGATAAAGTTCTTTTATACTGTACTCTCCTGGTTCTCACAATATCCATTGAGCCCCCCCTAACCGCTATAATTAAATCTGACTTGGCTTTTCTGCAATCCTGGTTATACCAGGTAATCCCTGTTTGATTACTTTTTTGGGCATTATGTGATCTTTTTATTGCCCTAGTCAGGATCCCGCCAAGTTGGTTAGTTAATTGCTCATGGGATTTTATCAAACTAAGATTTTGGATATCAGTGTTATTACCTAGGAGTGAAGACATATGACTCACAAATACATTATAGATTTGAGTAATGATTTTGGAGTTGCCTAGTACTACTGGCCATTTCAGGGATCTGCGATTATTTGCCACTAGAGGATCTTGTGGCAAGGATATAGTGCTATTTGCACTTTTATCAAGGGTTTTAAAGATCTGGGTTTGAACAGATAAAATCAGCGGATAATGGTCGCTTTCCATGCGATCATCCACAGTAAGGTCGATGATCATAGGCCACGAGTTCAGGGAGACTAATAAATAATCTAAGTGGCTGGAGTAAGCCCCTCTAGTAAACGTTGGTCTACTAGGACAGTCTGATGACAACCGCCCATTGCATGCGCGTAGGCCTATTTCTAATGTCAAGTTCAGTAATTGTAAGGCGCTCACAGAGCAGGGTGCTTTATAGTTTGTATCTACTAGGGGGATATTGTTGGCGATGTCCTCATCCTTATAGATGTCTTCTAAACCTATTATAGGTTCAAAGCCTCTGTTAAAATCACCACCTATAATTATTTGTGCATTTTGATCAAATCCCGCCAAAAAACTATTCAGATGATTTACAACTGTTGATTCTTTACATGATCGATGTGGTCTATTATAAATATTGATCACGTAAGTACTACAACCCTTAGTGTTTTTTAGCTTGAGTAATAAAATGTCGGGATTGTTCAAATCAATTTGCTCAAAGGACAGGCCTCTTGTGATTTTCACCCAGATTGTTAATCCGCCAGAGGGTCTCCCCCCATTTGCGTTTACTGCGGGTATGAAAAAAGATCTATAATCCACCTTAAAGTAGTTTTCGAGCCCCCATGTCTCCTGGAACATAATTAGATCCCCACTCGTCAGGTAATCATGCCAAGACGGGTCTGTGAGTTTTTTTTTCAAACCCGCTATATTCCAGCAGATAATTTTCATGCTTCCTAAATCCCCCAGTGCTTCTACTGCCTGACATGGTGCGCTTACCCTAGATATCTCTAAGTACGATTGTTGCGCTACTGTTTCAGCTGGATGTAATGGCTGATACAAGATTTCATTTGGTACAGTCTGATTTGTTCCAGCTTTAAGCAGCAACCTACGATGTATGTAGTTTCTTCTACATGGCGTTATCGGGTCCCCTCTCTCAAGTCAGTCGCAGTCAGCTAAGCCGGCTAGGGCTTCAAACCTATTTGAAGTGCTAACTCCCCAGTTGTAAGATGGAGCCCCGAAACCCCAGTCGTTAGAGGGGGCATTCCATCCAGGTGCAGGAGTAATGGGGAAGGGTGGGTTCTGATAAGAGCTCGGCCATCCTCCATTAAAGTTAGCATTGCCCATAGGTACTGGGGTGTTAGGATACCGTATATTCTGCTGCATACCTAGCCATCCTCCATTATATTTAGCATTTCCTGTAGGGCCACAATTATTGGTTATTATACCAGGCCCTTGTCTGGCCATCTGATTCCAATTTTGCCCTAAGGTAGTGTTTTGAAAGATGTTGTGTTGGTTTGGTGGCCATTGACCCACCCTATTTTGGGGAGCATAAATCATGTCAGAAACTGATGGTCCCCCTCCCCAACCATGTGCTCTTGTTGACCAAACTGGCTTCCGGGGTTTTTGAATGTTGGCCTTTTCTATTTCATTATAGAAAAATTCTAGTGTGAGGGGGATTATAGAGCTACTTTTACTTTTACTCTTTTGTGGTGGAAGGATATTTGGTAAAATATCTGGAAGAGCAGCTGCAGATGAGAGGTTTAGTATCACACAGTCGCCCTTCCATTTTTTCTGCTTATTACCTATCCAACCAACCCTCCTTGCTGTTTTAATTTCATCGGCCAACCGCTGTTCACCCCCCTGCGCTAGCCGCATATTATTTGAGAGCCAGTGTAATGCCTTACTTTTTAATGATGAGGCTGACTCAATTTGGTCTGGTAGTAGGGTTGGGGTATTGGCTAACACAAGCACTAACGGTGCTGCTTCCACTACAAATTGTGTTTGATTTTCATCAAAACAAGAGTGCACTATAGTTTGCATGGAGTCAATTGGTCGGTCAGTCGGGGCTTCTAATGGCAAATTGGTAGTATTTTTGCCAAAGGTTTGTGGGCATTCTACAGGAATTACTACTGGAGGAATAGCGTCTGGCGTTACCTTGGGTACGTTATCTTTCTCTGGGAGATCACTATATTTGTTGACATTACTAAGGGCATTGCCTATTACATCTGCTAGGCCATTTTGCGCACTCCCAAGCTTCTTTATCTCTGCGGAGAGTTTATCAATCTTACTAATAAGTGGCTTGATAATTGTCTGTATTTTTATTTCTAACAGCTCTGCTATTTTAGACATTAAGTCCTCGTCCAAAGTGTCCCTTAGATTATTTTCCTCATTGTGCTTGCATATATTTTTTTCCTTTGGTGGTGGTGATGTAGCCTTGTTTTTCCCAGAGCGTGCCCCCCCACATTTGTTTTGTAATCTGCGACAGGCTCCAACTGCCCTGGAGGACGGTTTGGCCGATGAGTCATCCTCCACATCTTCTTTATCATTGTCATTAGTTCCTTCAACCTCAATGATAACCTGTGCATCAGATTCGTTAACCATGTGATGATCAGTATCCCTCGCATTCAATGTGCTCACATCGATATTAACAGTTTCTGGGGAAGCTGGTACCTGAAGATCATTGTTCAGGTCTATTAACAGGGACTCATTGGTTTGTGAGGAGGTAGGTGGGCTCATGGGATGAAGAATAGGTGATTGGGACAGACCTAACGATTGTCTGCGTTTGCTGTTTATTTGACTGACCACTTGGACAAGGTAGTTCTCCATGGTGTTCTTCGGTGTGTCGGGTGCCGTATGATTGTTTCTTTTACGCATATTTTGCAAAGAAATGTGAAAGTCTTATGCCCACTGCTCAATTGATTGACAAAGTATAGGTCCCAAAATTAAAACTAAAAAGTCTTACTTCAAATGTGTGCAGATATCCAGCAGACTCCTTTACAGAATCATCAGTGTTGTTGACTGTACCAGCGTCAGGAACACCACTATTTGCCGTGGACAATTTTAAGGATGATCCCCTGTTGCACAGCAAAGTAATATAAAAAGGGGTGGCCTAGCCTGGCCTCCTAGTGCCGATGAGGGCCGTAGAGGGCCCGCCCTTTGCCCGGGCTTAGCCCCGGGCGTCCCGCTCGCGTCCCGCGACGCGGGTCTCAGCCTCCCTTTATTGCGTCCTTGCGCACTGCTGGCGCGTTGCTCGTCACTTCCTCGCGCCGCCGCGATGCCTGCCGGGAGTTGTGGTCCCTCCCGGAGCGGCGGCGCGGTTTCAATGGCCCGGTGTGACTCTCCTGGCGGTGGCGGCTTCAGCAACTGCTCGGCGCTTTCTCCGGCGCCCGTTTGCTGCCCTGGTTGACTCTCAGCAGTGGCGGCAGACCAACGGATCCCAGGAACTGACTCTCGGCGGTGGCGGCAGGTAAATTGTGTCCCCCCGCTCTGCCGGTCTCAGCCTCCCTTTATTGCGTCCTTGCGCACTGCTGGCGCGTTGCTCGTCACTTCCTCGCGCCGCCGCGATGCCTGCCGGGAGTTGTGGTCCCTCCCGGAGCGGCGGCGCGGTTTCAATGGCCCGGTGTGACTCTCCTGGCGGTGGCGGCTTCAGCAACTGCTCGGCGCTTTCTCCGGCGCCCGTTTGCTGCCCTGGTTGACTCTCAGCAGTGGCGGCAGACCAACGGATCCCAGGAACTGACTCTCGGCGGTGGCGGCAGGTAAATTGTGTTTCCACCAATCAGTAGGAACCTCGCGTTTGTGGACAACAGAAACTTAGGCTGGTGCCAGACTGATTCCATGCACCCTCTCAGGATATGTTGTCCTTTGGACCAGCTAGCTCGCAGTGCCATTGTTAGGCCCCCTCAACCTAAACAGGGAGTGAACGGTTCTGGCAACCACTGAATATGACAACTCTGTTCCCTCAGGAACCATGGTGCCAGACTTCAAACTTTCGCTCAGTCACTCATGCTTTCTTTTGCTCAGACAAAATATACAAAGAATACACAAAGGGGCGTCTTCAATATTTATTGAACCAGACCGATTCTTGTATAGAATATATGGCCTGCGATTATTAATAGACAGAAGCAGAGAAAAGTTAAAATGAGTGTCAACACAGAGAGTTCCACCATATTGTTGAGACAGGTTATATATGCATACTTACGAAAGATTATAAAAATCAAGCATGCGTCAACAATGCTAACCCTAACCTATGTGTCTAGGGTGTGAAGGCATTGTCTGCTGAGAAACCCCCCATCTGGATGATCTAAACTCTTTACCTGGTGGCTAAGAGTGTACAACCCCGTCTTTGTCACGAACTGGACACACCCTTCACAGCTGCTAGGCGGCATCTTCAGCATGCAGGGACCCCCTGAGATCAGCATAAGTGACTCCTCTGATTATGTTAGGAAACAGCTGATATATATATATATATATATATATCACCAAAACCTCCTTCCATCCGTACAGAGCAGAGGCCACACAGGGGAATACCAGGGAACCATTTTATTTCACGGCAAATGCATTTCGGCCAGACGGCCTTCCTCAGTGCCTAGCAGTATCCAAAAGGTTTCCCAGTCCCAATTATTTTTAGTCCTTCTTCGTTGTTGCCGAACAAAGACAATCCACCTCCTACACAGGTGTAACTGCTCAACCCTCGTAGCTCACAGTGTTGATGTGAACTACTGGTCCCACAATGCTGTTCATTTGCAGGTGAGTGGTGCGGAATATTGTAAAAAGCACTAAGATGATCTTGCTGCTTGCTGGATAATTGATAATGGCCTAGGGACCAATATCCTGCTGCGATGTGTGATGCGCGGTTCCCCGGGTCCCCAAACCACGTCAACCTCCGTACCTCAGAGTCCTTCTAGCGGGGGCAGGAGTAGTGATGCATCCCGCCCTGTGTGAAGTGTGAATACTTCACGACCGCCTTCGTCCATCCAAAGCGCAGAGGTGGGCCCCAGCTTTTCAATACCTTGAAAAATGTCACAGCACTGCCGAGGCAGCAGCCAGAACAGATGGGGCCAACTTGCAACGTGGGGTCCTCTGTAAAGCGAAACTGGCCAACGCTTTAACATCACCAAAATCTCCTTCCATCCGGACAGAGCAGAGGCCACACAGGGGAGTACCAGGGAACCATTTTATTTCACGGCAAATGCATTTCGGCCAGACGGCCTTCTTCAGTGGCCTTGGACCGAGATTGTGATCGGGCAACCATTGTTTGTGTTCTACAGATAGCTGTGTAGCCATATGTATGTTAAACCTGTTAAGCTTTAGGAAAAACTTAAAAACATGGCTTTACCCTTGGCAAAGGATGGCTGTGGTGAAGTAGTCCCAGTTTTAACCGTCTAATTGAATTTTCTGTATACTGATAAGTTATCAGCGCCAAGATGCCCGCTGGGTAATATTTGCCCTCTATAAATGGTTAATAATAAAAAACACATTTGTATTACGCACATGAGAGGCCTTGCATAAATGCCAAGGCAATGCGATAGTACTCTCACGAAGTGTTCTGCGTCAGCAAGGTCAGTTTTTCTGTGAAACCAGTCCAAGCATCACGAATGCAAAATATGTGGAAAATGTTAATGTGGCAAAGAGAAGGCAACTTTAGGAACAGGATATGTGTACATGCAAGAATGATACTAATTCCTACTGTGCCTAAATCAGGCACATGACAGAAACTTTATTTTTTATTTTTTGCTTGCTGGTGTCCCTAGTTCACGGAGGGGGGCAGTCAAGCCTTTTTTAATGATGTCGGAGCTGCAGTGAGTCAAGCAGCCCCAAGGAACCATTTACATTAAAAATAAAAAACTGTACATTTCCTGGGTCATTAAATCCATGACCAGAGGAGACATCTTTCTTTAACCTCTTGGGTGCCATGGACGTGCTGGAGCCGTCCTCAGCACCTCAGCTCTGGTGCTGAGAACGGCTCCAGCATGACCTGGCACCAAATGCAGGAATCCCTCTGTAGCTTTTATTCATTTTAGCCTCGGAAGCTGCAGTTGGGCAATCCACAAACAGAGATCCACCCACTAGATCACCAGGGAGAGGATTTTGAGGGGGGTGGGGTCGTCCCCCTTGCAATGGGCAACTGATCCCCCCCCAGGCCCAAAAATCTTTCTTCACCCCCTAGGGAAAGATTTGAGGTTGTTACCTCCAATTTGCCCCCATGATAGGAAGCACACTAGACACCAGGTTTTATTTTTTGTGCCAAAATGGGTGGTGGTGTCCCTCCCAGGCATGGGGCCCAGCCGCCAACCCATCAAATATCCCCCAGCAGTCTTTCTGCCCACCTCACAAATGGCTAGTGCTCCTGCCTCTTCCCACAGGCCTAGAGGTCAGTCTGCTCCCCCTCCCAGTTTAGCAATCCCATGAGACAGAAGGGATTTTTATAGTTGCAAAAATTGGTGGGGTTGGCCCACCCATGCATTAGGCCCTCCTGCCCAAGCCATTGCAGGCCCCAGGGAGACCACCCCGGGGCCAAAACTTACAAAAAAGGGGAGGGGTCGCACAGCCCCCTTCTCAAGTCTCTTTAGGCCCTGAGGACCGCACCGCCCAGGGTCTTTTGTTGTTTTAATTAAAGGGGAGGCGGCATGGCTCCCTCTCTGAGCCTTGTTAGGCCCTGGGGACTCCATCCCCCAGGGCCGTTTTTGTAACTTAAGGTGAGGGGAACCACTCACCCCCCCTTCCCCCATGAGCCTTGTTAGGCCCTGGGCACCCTTCCCTCAGGGCCACTCCTTGAAATAAAGGGGAGAGAGCTGCGTGGCCCACCTTCCCAAGTCATAATCGGACACGGGGACACCATTCCCAGGGCCTGCATCAATAAAGGTGGGTGCCAGGGCGCTCACCCTTGGGCGAGAGCAATATTTTGATCTATTTCCCTTCCTGCGTCGATGCGGGCAGTGAAACAGATCAAAAGTCTGCTCCCAGCCGGAGGGAGCATGTTCAATTTCCTGCCCGCGGTTGTTTTTTATTTTTAATTCTGTCATGGATTTGCAGATCCTCTGCAAATTTGCTGCACATTTTTGGGCCCTCTGTGGGGTTCCTCTGGGTATCCATTCCCTGCTCCCTTATGTCTCTTTTAAAAACTTTTTTTAGGACTCAGGACTGATATTTGAGTCTAAGATGGCTGCCACCACTTCATGGTTAGGGGGTGGCTGCCAATCAGTTCACAACTTGAGATCTGTCAGGCTAGGCGGAGGCTCTGCGTCCTTAGATATACAAAGGTTTTGAGCATTAATTTCTCAATAAACACAAAAACACTCTTTCTGGACCAAGATCTAGCATTGTGCCAAATTTTGTGTAAATCTGTTCAGCGATTTAGGCTGTAGCTGCGCCTAAAGTTCCTATTGGAAAATGAATCCGGAAAATGCGTCTTGGGACCCCCCTTTTTTCTCGGCCCCGGGTTGATGGATTACCCTGAAACTTTCCATGTATAAACTAGTAAAAAAGTGGCACTTTTAAAAAACTTTCGTGGAGATAAATCACCTCCTGTCCGATAACCTCGATTTCCACCATATGCCCGTGCATTCTGCATGGATGCACAGGGCCTAGTGAATGGAAAGCATGATGGCCTTAGGAAGCCAGTTCGAGATGCTACCAGTTAGGCAATAATCATGGTAGGCAGGTGATTAGTGAGTAGCAATGGCACCAAATAATTGGGAGACATTTAGAAGAAAGCTGCTAGTTGGTCATCATCTTCAATTTCTTTCTCGCCCGAGGAACCTTCCCAGACCCCCTTAAGACCAGAGAGATGCTCCCGCTGCTGGGGAAACCAACCCTGGGACCCAGTTAATCATGCCAACTTTCATCCTATCACCCATCTACCGTTCATACTTAAAAACATCAAAAAAGCAATCTTCACCCATCTACAGGAGCAGATCAGCAACAGCAAACTCCCCTGGCCTCAGATCATGTGTCAGCCCCAAGCCAGCCTCCCTTAAGTCTTCACAATGTTCTGTCTATCGGTGTTGGAAACAACCTCTGGCTGTGTTGGCTCGCCCCCACCATTCATCCCTCTCTCTGTTGTCTAGGGTGGCTTGCCCCCATCTTCCCTCCCTGCTAACTGTGCTGCTGTACAACAAGCCAACAAAACTTTGACCAAGCCAATACCTTGTGTAAGCGAGACCTATTCGCTTTGCCAATGCTTGTTATTTTGTGTCACGAGTGCCGACACCCTAAGGCGCTGCCTCACCTCGCCTTAAAGGAGCACTGGCACGGTCTTCTCACACAGACTTTTTTGATGGCCTCATTGCTAATGTTAAGACACCATATTCCACATTTGGACTTTCATTTAACAAACCAATGTATTCTTGGAGTTGTGGTCTTTGTTCACTAACAGAGCATTAAAAAAGAACAAATATGACCATATTACAAGTGCCACTTCTTGAGTGGTGGATGGTCACTTCCTGAGTGGGGAGGCAGGTCACTTCTTGAGTGGTGGCAGCTCACTTCCTGAGTGTTGGCCGGTCACTCCCTGAGTGGTGGCAGGTCACTTCCTGAGTGGTGGCAGGTCACTTCCTGAGTGGTGGCAGGTCACTTCCTGAGTGGTGGCAGGCCGCTTCTTGAGTGGTGGCAGGCCGCTTCTTGAGTGGTGGCTGGCCGCTTCTTGAGTGGTGGCAGGCCGCTTCTTGAGTGGTGGCAGGTCGCTCCCTGAGTGGTGGCAGGTCACTCCCTGAGTGGTGGCAGGTCACTCCTTGAGTGGTGGCAGGTCACTTCCTGAGTGGTGGCAGGTCACTTCCTGAGTGGTGGCAGGCCGCTTCTTGAGTGGTGGCAGGTCACTTCCTGAGTGGTGGCAGGTCACTTCCTGAGTGGTGGCAGGTCACTTCCTGAGTGGTGGCAGGTCACTTCCTGAATGGTGGCAGGTCACTTCTTGAGTGGTGGCAGGTCCCTTCCTGAGTGTTGGCCGGTCACTCCCTGAGTGGTGGCAGGTCACTTCCCGAGCGGTGGCAGACCGCTTCTTGAGTGGTGGCAGGTCACTTCCTGAGTGGTGGCAGGTCACTTCCTGAGTGGTGACAGGTCACTTTCTGAGTGTTGTCCGGTCACTCCCCGAGTGGTGGCAGGTCACTTCCTGAGTGGTGGCAGGCCGCTTCTTGAGTGGTTGCAGGTCACTTCCTGAGTGGTGGCAGGTCACTTCCTGAGTGGTGGCAGGTCACTTCTTGAGTGGTGGCAGGTCACTTCCTGAGTGTTGGCCGGTCACTCCCTGAGTGGTGGCAGGTCACTTCCTGAGTGGTGGCAGGTCACTTCTTGAGTGGTGGCAGGTCACTTCCTGAGTGGTGGCAGGCCGCTTCTTGAGTAGTGGCAGGCCGCTTCTTGAGTGGTGGCAGGTCACTCCCTGAGTGGTGGCAGGTCACTCCCTGAGTGGTGGCAGGTCACTCCTTGAGTGGTGGCAGGTCACTTCTTGAGTGGTGGCAGGTCACTTCCTGAGTGGTGGCAGGCCGCTTCTTGAGTGGTGGCAGGTCACTTCCTGAGTGGTGGCAGGTCACTTCCTGAGTGGTGGCAGGTCACTTCCTGAGTGGTGGCAGTTCACTTCTTGAGTGGTGGCAGGTCACTTCCTGAATGGTGGCAGGTCACTTCCTGAATGGTGGCAGGTCACTTCCTGAATGGTGGCAGGTCACTTCTTGAGTGGTGGCAGGTCCCTTCCTGAGTGTTGGCCGGTCACTCCCTGAGTGGTGGCAGGTCACTTCCCGAGCGGTGGCAGGCCGCTTCTTGAGTGGTGGCAGGTCACTTCCTGAGTGGTGGCAGGCCACTTCCTGAGTGGTGGCAGGTCACTTCCTGAGTGTTGTCCGGTCACTCCCTGAGTGGTGGCAGGTCACTCCCTGAGCGGTGGCAGGTCACTTCCTGAGTGGTGGCAGGTCACTCCCTGAGTGGTGGCAGGTCACTTCCTGAGTGGTGGCAGGCCGCTTCTTGAGCCAATACCTTGAGCCAATACCTTGTATAAGCGAGACCTATTCGCTTTGCCAATGCTTGTTATTTTGTGTCACGAGTGCTGACACCCTAAGGCGCTGCCTCACCTCGCCTTAAAGGAGCACTGGCACGGTCTTCTCACACAGACTTTTTTGATGGCCTCATTGCTAATGTTAAGACACCATATTCCACATTTGGACTTTCATTTAACAAACCAATGTATTCTTGGAGTTGTGGTCTTTGTTCACTAACAGAGCATTAAAAAAGAACAAATATGACCATATTACAAGTGCCACTTCTTGAGTGGTGGATGGTCACTTCCTGAGTGGGGAGGCAGGTCACTTCTTGAGTGGTGGCAGCTCACTTCCTGAGTGTTGGCCGGTCACTCCCTGAGTGTTGGCCGGTCACTCCCTGAGTGGTGGCAGGTCACTTCCTGAGTGGTGGCAGGTCACTTCCTGACTGGTGGCAGGTCACTTCCTGAATGGTGGCAGGTCACTTCTTGAGTGGTGGCAGGTCCCTTCCTGAGTGTTGGCCGGTCACTCCCTGAGTGGTGGCAGGTCACTTCCCGAGCGGTGGCAGGCCGCTTCTTGAGTGGTGGCAGGTCACTTCCTGAGTGGTGGCAGGTCACTTCCTGAGTGGTGACAGGTCACTTCCTGAGTGTTGTCCGGTCACTCCCTGAGTGGTGGCAGGTCACTTCCTGAGTGGTGGCAGGTCACTTCCTGAGTGGTGGCAGGTCACTTCCTGAATGGTGGCAGGTCACTTCTTGAGTGGTGGCAGGTCCCTTCCTGAGTGTTGGCCGGTCACTCCCTGAGTGGTGGCAGGTCACTTCCCGAGCGGTGGCAGGCCGCTTCTTGAGTGGTGGCAGGTCACTTCCTGAGTGGTGGCAGGTCACTTCCTGAGTGGTGACAGGTCACTTCCTGAGTGTTGTCCGGTCACTCCCTGAGTGGTGGCAGGTCACTTCCTGAGTGGTGGCAGGCCGCTTCTTGAGTGGTGGCAGGTCACTTCCTGAGTGGTGGCAGGTCACTTCCTGAGTGGTGGCAGGTCACTTCCTGAGTGGTGGCAGGTCACTTCTTGAGTGGTGGCAGGTCACTTCCTGAATGGTGGCAGGTCACTTACTGAGTGGTGGCAGGTCACTTCCTGAGTGGTGGCAGGTCACTTCTTGAGTGGTGCAGGTCACTTCTTGAGTGGTGCAGGTCACTTCTTGCGTGGTGGCAGGCCACTTCTTGAGTGGTGGACGGTCACTTCCTGAGTGGTGGCAGGCCACTTCCTGAGTGGTGGATGGTCACTTCCTGAGTGGGGAGGCAGGTCACTTCTTGAGTGGTGGCAGCTCACTTCCTGAGTGTTGGCCGGTCACTCCCTGAGTGGTGGCAGGTCACTTCCTGAGTGGTGGCAGGTCACTTCTTGAGTGGTGGCATGTCACTTCCTGAGTGGTGGCAGGCCGCTTCTTGAGTAGTGGCAGGCCGCTTCTTGAGTGGTGGCAGGTCACTCCCTGAGTGGTGGCAGGTCACTCCCTGAGTGGTGGCAGGTCACTCCCTGAGTGGTGGCAGGTCACTTCCTGAGTGGTGGCAGGTCACTTCCTGAGTGGTGGCAGGCCGCTTCTTGAGTGGTGGCAGGTCACTTCCTGAGTGGTGGCAGGTCACTTCCTGAGTGGTGGCAGGTCACTTCCTGAGTGGTGGCAGTTCACTTCTTGAGTGGTGGCAGGTCACTTCCTGAATGGTGGCAGGTCACTTCCTGAGTGGTGGCAGGTCACTTCCTGAATGGTGGCAGGTCACTTCTTGAGTGGTGGCAGGTCCCTTCCTGAGTGGTGGCAGTTCACTTCTTGAGTGGTGGCAGGTCACTTCCTGAATGGTGGCAGGTCACTTCCTGAGTGGTGGCAGGTCACTTCCTGAGTGGTGGCAGGTCACTTCCTGAATGGTGGCAGGTCACTTCCTGAGTGGTGGCAGGTCACTTCCTGAGTGGTGGCAGGCCGCTTCTTGAGTAGTGGCAGGCCGCTTCTTGAGTGGTGGCAGGTCACTTCCTGAGTGGTGGCAGGTCACTTCCTGAGTGGTGGCAGGCCGCTTCTTGAGTGGTGGCAGGTCACTTCCTGAGTGGTGGCAGGTCACTTCCTGAGTGGTGGCAGGTCACTTCCTGAGTGGTGGCAGTTCACTTCTTGAGTGGTGGCAGGTCACTTCTTGAGTGGTGGCAGGTCACTTCCTGAATGGTGGCAGGTCACTTCCTGAGTGGTGGCAGGTCACTTCCTGAATGGTGGCAGGTCACTTCTTGAGTGGTGGCAGGTCCCTTCCTGAGTGGTGGCAGTTCACTTCTTGAGTGGTGGCAGGTCACTTCCTGAATGGTGGCAGGTCACTTCCTGAGTGGTGGCAGGTCACTTCCTGAATGGTGGCAGGTCACTTCTTGAGTGGTGGCAGGTCCCTTCCTGAGTGGGGAGGCAGGTCACTTCTTGAGTAGTGGATGGTCACTTCCTGAGTGGTGGCAGGTCGCTTCTTGAGTGGTGGCAGGTCACTTCCTGAATGGTGGCAGGTCACTTCCTGAGTGGTGGCAGGTCACTTCCTGAGTGGTGGCAGGTCACTTCCTGAGTGGTGGCAGGTCACTTCCTGAGTGGTGGCAGGCCGCTTCTTGAGTGGTGGCAGGTCACTTCCTGAATGGTGGCAGGTCACTTCTTGAGTGGTGGCAGGTCCCTTCCTGAGTGGTGGCAGTTCACTTCTTGAGTGGTGGCAGGTCACTTCCTGAATGGTGGCAGGTCACTTCCTGAGTGGTGGCAGGTCACTTCCTGAATGGTGGCAGGTCACTTCTTGAGTGGTGGCAGGTCCCTTCCTGAGTGGGGAGGCAGGTCACTTCTTGAGTAGTGGATGGTCACTTCCTGAGTGGTGGCAGGTCGCTTCTTGAGTGGTGGCAGGTCACTTCCTGAATGGTGGCAGGTCACTTCCTGAGTGGTGGCAGGTCACTTCCTGAGTGGTGGCAGGTCACTTCCTGAGTGGTGGCAGGCCGCTTCTTGAGTGGTGTCCTCCTTGACATGCGTCTTCAAGGCTTTCTTGAAGGATCAGAAGGTTGGAGATACTTCTCAAGAAAGGATTTAATGTGTTCCAGAGCGGAGGTTCCAGATTGTTCATTGAGTTCCCACCATTTCCCTTCGTGGATTTGGCACTTTGAACCTGCTTGGAGAACTAGTTTGGTGTTACCTGAATTTAGGGTGCGGTGCAGATTATTTTTGCGAGTTAGCTTCCGATAGTATTCCAAAGGTCTGCAGACCATGCATGGGAGTTTGAACTTTATTCTTTGTTCCTTTCAAGACTAGGTGAAGCTCCTCCCACAGAGATCTTTGTGTTCGATTACTAGTGAAGCTGACACTGCCCTTCATCATTCCAGTGCCAAATATAGGAAACCACTTAGTTGGGTTAAAATCACGTCTATTTTAGGCTGCCAGGCATAATTTAGATCATGGTTGCATTTAAGGTTTGTTTTAACGTCTGAGTTTGACAGTGCAACTGTCTAAATAGATCTATTGTTTCCAATATACATGCAAAGGGCTTGGGTCTGCCATTTTCAGCCATTGACATACAACCATTGATTTGAGACTTTGTCAATCTCAGGGGAGTACGTCACTCTCACCCAGGGCCACTGAAATGATGCTGCAGGGAGAGCCACATTATGCAGCAGGGCTGAGTAAATTATGCAGCAAGAAAAGGCCAATTAAGCTGCTCAATCCTGCTCATATTGTGATAGTATTACTTCATTATTTTTTCACTTTTACATTAGCGGAGTTCTGGTTGCACCTAATTTGTACCCGTTTAACACCCAAATGCAGCAATATGCAACAGAAAGGTGACAAGTCAGCTTTTGCTTTATACCTTCCGCTCTGCGGCAACACGGGTCGCTTCATTTTTAGTATCTTTAGAACCGTTTCAGCTAGAAACAAACTTTTCTTTTGTTAATATCAGCAGATTACACAGCAGGTGATGGATTATGTGGTAATTGCAGCAAATCTATAACTATGGAAATAACACTGCTGCTGCTAAATGGCATATTTCCAGTGGCCCTGCTCTCATCTAATGCTATTGGCTGTTTAGGTGCATCCTTCCACCCCGAGTGAGTGCATACATTGCAGTTTATGAGGGACTATTTATCATCTTCTTGCCTCTCACTCTGTCGGCTCCCCGTTGCTAACACATGCACCATTGCAGCCTTGTGCATGACTGTCTTTAAATTTGCTAACATATTAAACCCAGATCTGCTGACTTTGCAAGTGCTTTTTGGAGTTGGGTTTGTTGCTTTTACGTCTTTCAGAATAGGTTTAATGGACAAGCTGGCTGGTGAGTGGAGTTTGTTTTGAGGTGCAATGCTTGTACCATGTTTCTAAATATCAGAGGTAGGTATAAGTAAATAAATGGGGCCCACCCATCCTCTGCAACGTCTGCTGACCATCAATTTTCTGCTTGGCTGCCCAGGACATTAAAACCTGGGCTTTGCAATTAATTATAGTAATTGTCTTTACAGGCGGACATTTATCACCAGCGTGAAATTAATTTCAAGGTTAGGTAATGGTTGAAACGCTATTTGGATGATAAAAGGGATGTTTTTTTGCTTGTTTTACCGGTTACACGTCACAAAAAGCAGACTTCAAAAAATGTCTGCTGGATTGTAAAGCCAAGGCCTCGCCCGATTCCTCTATTATCAAGAGTTACTCTTATCGCAATGGCTAATTTGGTTAAGTGCTCACCGCTAACATCTGCTGTGATCTGCAGGTCACGAAGAGTTTGGCTCTTATCTTTTCATCCACCCGAGTTTTGTAAACTGAGTACCAGTAAAACAGGGCATTAATAACACAAGTTATTTAAAGTACTTTGAAATGACAGTAGTGCGGAATGAAGCTTTATATAAAATACATTGCGATTATAACTCCTTTTTATATGAGACACAAGACCAACACAAGAGTTACCAATTGTAATTTTGATGTTTTAAGATGAATGCCCTTTCTTTCCTGATAAGACCCATCATGACTGGCAGATTAAAGACTCTTAAACTCTATCACAGGAAGTGATCCAGGGCTCTATCACAGGAGGTAATCCATGGCTCTATCACAGGAAGTGGTAAAGGGCTCTATCACAGGAAGTGGAAAGGGGCTCTATCGCAGGAAGTGGTCCAGGGCTCTATCACAGGAAGTGGTCCAGGGCTCTATCAGAGGAAGTGGTCCAGGCCTCTATCACAGGAAGTGGTCCAGGCCTCTATCACAGGAAGTGGTCCAGGGCTCTATCACAGGAAGTGGTCCAGGGCTCTATCACAAGAAGTGGTCCAGGGCTCTATCACAGGAAGTGGTCAAGGCCTCTATCACAGGAAGTGGTCCAGGGCTCTATCACAGGAAGTGGTCCAGGGCTCTATCACAAGAAGTGGTCTAGGCCTCTATCACGGGAAGTGGTCCGAGGCTCTATCACAGGAAGTGGTCCAAGCCTCTATCACAGAAAGTGATCCAGGGCTCTATCACAGGAAGTGGTCCAAGGCTCTATCACAGGAGGTGGTCCAGGGCTCTATCCCAGGAAGTGGTCCAGGGCTCTATCACAGGAGGTGGTCAAGGGCTCTATCACAAGAAGTGATCCAGGGTTCTATCACAGGAAGTAATCCAGGGCTCTTTCACAGGAAGTGGTCCAGGGCTCTATCATGGGAAGTGGTCCAGGGCTCTAGCACGGGAAGTGGTCTAGGGCTCTATCACAGGAAGTGGTCTAGGGTGCTATCACAGGAAGTGGTTCGGGCTCTATCACAGGAAGTTGACCAGGGCTCTATCACAAGAATTGGCCCAGGGCTCTATCACAAGAAGTGGCCCAGACCTGTATCACAGGAAGTGGTCCAGGGCTCTTTCACAGGAGGTGGTCAAGGGCTCTATCACAGGAAGTGATCCAGGGCTCTATCACAGGAAGTGATCCAGGGCTCTATCACAGGAAGTACTCCAGGGCTCTTTCACAGGAAGTGGTCAAGGGCTCTATCAGGGGAAGTGGTCCAGGGCTCTATCACGGGAAGTGGCCCAGGGCTCTATCACGGGAAGTGGTCCAGGGCTCTATCACGGGAAGTGGTCTAGGGCTCTATCACAGGAAGTGGTCCAGGGCTCTATCACAGGAGGCAGTCCTGTATTTATTTTTAAAAGTGGATAAAAACGGAAATTGGATTGCTTTTTGAGTAATTTTAAATACTGGCTGCCTTGACTGCAAGGCAATAGATGTGTGGATTAACAGATATGCAGGTTAAAAAAATTAAGGAATTTTACTAAAGAGGCTTTAACAGCAGTAGATATGCACAAGGTTAATACTGAAATTTGCATTTTTTCATATAAGTGCACTGATTTCATATGTATCATTAAGTCAATGTGGAAATATGCTAGTTTCAGCTTAATGTTCCCACAAAAAACAAAATATTTAGGGATAAATATAGATAAAATTAACAAAAAATAAATATGTATAAATACAAATGGAAACAGCAAAAAAATAAATACCATAAAACTGGGAGCCCTACTCATGATCTCACACTCTGTAGTCCAAAGGGGGAAAGAGGGGTCGCCCTTTCATAAAGGGTGCTGTATATATGTACATATATGCAGAATTCCCTGGCATCAAGCTGTACCTCTTGGATATAGCCAATGCAGATGTTTCTGCACATTTTAGGACAAAAATGTACCTTGCCGAGGCGTGCAAATTGCAGACCTGATGTACAAAGCTGAACTTTACTGATGAAGCCGAACAACATAGAAACTCTTTGACTGGTGTAAGCAAATGTTATCAGCGCCTAGAGGCCTGTAAGTGGAGGTGGAGTGCTGTGGAAGTGTACTCAGTCAGCCAATCACAGCATTAGTGTATTTAGTAAAAGGATGTTTCCATTACAGCTGTCTTGGAGATGTTTTCTGGGGCACTCCAACTGCTAACAGTCTATCCTAGCACAAGAGACCTACTGTATCTTGTAGGGTCCGCCCGATAGCTAATCATCACAATACTGAAAGCCACTGGGGGGCTTTTTGACTAAGCAGAGGAGCACTGTTGAAAGCTGACTTCCATAACATACTCACAAAACTCTGGGGTGACGACTTTTGGTACGATAGGGGTACTTTATTTCTTATAATACATAGCCATATAATCGCCCTTTAATGGGTGTACAAAGATGCAGATGCATCCCTCCTTGCTTTAAATGAACTCCAGCAGTGCAATGAGCGCAGCTGCCCTCACTAGCCACTTTAGATGTACATAGAACTAAAGTTCAAATAAAACGCTCTTAAAACTTAATGATTCATGTGTTGTTGCGAGGGCAGCTTGTGCTCTCTTTAGGGACCTGCCTTTCGGTCTATAGGCTGGCTCTGGCAGATGGCCCTGTGAGTTCACGACTCAAATGTAATCATTTACTAGACTAATGTGAACATTAGGTACCTGCTCGACCACAGATAATACAGACGACCGTGTATTACAGTGCTTGGTTTGCAAAAATATAAGTGCCAGGGCCCAAGATATTCCACTGTAGTGGGCACCCTCTGCAGCTCCTGTCACTTCTGCCCAATGGCAGTGCCAGTATTGCCTACTAACAGTCACATTTAACAAAACAAAGTGTGACATTTTGGACTACTGCAGGTCCCCTAAGCAGTAGGGGTGGTCTGGAAGCCCAATGTTATCATTTGCAATTCAATGAATTGCTATATACTTGTGCTGAGCTAAAAACATAGCCTGTCAGCGCCACCATGTGGTGTGCTCTCAAAAACATATACCGGAATCTAAAATTGAGTGTGTTGGTACTGAGCACTGGCAAACATCGCCACAAATTAAGTAATTATGTATTAGAAAAATTATGAGGCCGAGCTGGTGCAAAGGATTTCGGCACACTGGACACAGGGACATCTTATCAAATCCCACTCGCCACTGCTTGGCACCCCCAGGAAAATCAGTGCCCCCTTGTGGTGGGGTCGGAAAATCAGTGCCCCCTTGTGGTGGGGTCCCCGGTATTCACCGTTCTTTGACCTACATTGACCCCTTGTGGTGGGGTCCTCGGTATTCACCGTTCCTTGACCTACAGTGCCCCTTATGGCGGGGTACCCGGTATTCACCGTTCCTTGACCTACAGTGACCCCTTGTGGTGGGGTCCCCGATATTCACTGTGCCTTGACCTACAACGATAGTTTTCAAAATGTGGTGTAGACACGCTTCGAGATCCTTCAGGTGCGCGTCACTGGTGAGAAGAGGATGTTTGAAACTTTACATATTAATTATTAAGAACATTAATAGTTTAGTTATGGGACAACCAACCGGTGTTCACTCAAGAGGAAAGTGGGTGCTCAACATAAAACGTTTAAAGTCCACTGCCCTAAAATCCACCTTAACAATTGAAGGCAAATTCTCCCAATCAAGTGTTACAAAATGGATTTCAGTTGCTCCCAGAATTTTAGGAAACCACTTTCCTAGAATGCATTGTGTTCTCATCACTTTCTCGCTGGTGACATTTTAAAGTGTTATATAATCTATAAAATGTCTGATTTACCTGAGTTCTCAATACATTTCAGGCGTCCTCATGGACAGCTGTGACAATTGACCTTTACCAGGAGTTCAACTTTTGAAAATGTATTTAGGTGGAATGTCCTCAAGCTAGAAAATTCAAGGTAGGGAAGGGAAACGCGCATCTGTGCTAAACCCTGGTTTTGTTTTCCACCGAGAAGATAATTTCCGTGTAGAGATCCCCTTGTGTTTATAATCCCATTACATACGAAGGTGTTCCTCCTAATTCCCACTCGGAAAATAGACTAACTCCTCCCGCCAAAAGTAAATCTGCCTCTGTTTTCAGGGTGGAAACTAGATATAAGAGGTACATGAACACAAACAAACTTGAGATTTTTTGTTCTTTACTTCTTTCATAATTATTGCTTCCCTGGAACAACGACAAACTTTCAGAAAACCCTAAATTTGCAATTGCAGAATTCACACTAAACCTTTCCTAGGCCAAATAGAAGGGTACATTTCTACAATTGATTCTGGGAATTAGGATTGAGAAAATGGCCCATCTAAATGCATGTATGTGTGAACCTAAGTGTATCTCAGGTGGGTGTATAGCTTTGTGAATCGAGATCTTTGATCACCTGCAGAGCAAGTTAACCCAAGAAATCTGAATTTAAATATATTCCCGAAGCTGAAAAGATTCATTTGAAATCCCAAAGAAAGTTCGGATAAATGGCTGAAGATGCTCCCACAGCTGTCTCTGTTCTGACTCCTTTGAGAGGCCACGTGATCTGCCCCCTCCTTGGCGCCATTTTACTTTTGACGGTCCCTGGCTGCCCACGTGACCTTCGCAGGCGCCCGAGAGTTCCAAATATAGGCCAGGCCCACATCGAATTGTTCCCTCCGGGCCTTTGATGCTCCGCGCCCTCGGTGGCATTAAACACCCGCCCGGCCCTTTCTGTGCCGCTCAGTGTGACTTGTGCTGGGCAGAGGGCAGCCTCGGCGAGGCGGGCACACGAACTTCAGTGGAAAGGTCACGCTGCCTGCTGTTCTCCAAGTACCCCCTTTCATCGCAAACACACAATACGCTGGGCTTTCATTGTGTGCAGCCTTTTCATGGACACATCACAACCCGGTCTGCTTCTGTCCAATTACCAAAGGGCTCGGCGACTTATTTGTCAAATGTTTTCTGAAGTGCTGAGCTGAGGGACAGAACAGAACTGTTGAAGGGGTGAGAGACGAGCAGGCATCCCTGGATCGGGTCAGGGCTGGTTTCAAAAGATGGGGGCATCACTGAGTGTGATGTGTGCATTTGTGCTGTGCCTGTGCAGCCCATCTGTAAACACTGTGTGATCCTGGGCAAATACCAGCTCATTATACTTCAGTATAAAACACACTCCTGAGAGACAGGGTAAATGCTGGTGTTACCTTGTACATAGAATATATAAGGACTCTTCCACGAGTTTTTATGAGGGGCTAGCTGGGCTCTTTAGAGGGTGAAGTTGTTAAGGAAAGGGCAAGTTCTGAGTTTTTTTCTGAAAGGAAGAGGTTTGGGCTGTTTGCTGAGCTCTTTGGGACACAAACACGACCTATAAGTGTAGCAATTACAGGGAGATATTACAGCCCAGACCCACCTTATCGCCACGCCTTTGATTAATTATAACCAGGGTAACGTGAATGGTGTGATGGTTCTGCGTCCCCAGCGTTTTCTGCATAATTATGGGTTTGCCACATAAGCCATCATCTGCCGCATAACATTCGGATTTTAACCCAAAAAATAGTTTCAAGGTCAACCGGATCAAAAGTTACTAAAAACATGACAACGTGGGTTCCCTCACAGTGGAAAGCCCCTCACAAAGGTTGACTGGTGAGCTTTCAATTTCTTATTCCAATATTTGTGTATTAAACTTGTACTGATAAGGTGACATTGTTGGCTAGAAAGTGTTACCACGTGAAAAGTGATAAAATAAAGAAGTTATTCGATCACAAAATGTGCTGAATGACACATCATATTTCGCCTTTTCTTGCCGCATAATTTCATTAACCCTGTGGCATAATCTGGGAGGCCCTTTCTGAATGGTTCTGGGCTTTCTCATAGCCCAACATGGTGGACTAGTAGTGTGTTCTGTCAGTGAAACAAAGATATGGCTGCTCAGTGTATTATTTAGTGATGGGATGCTATGAGTTTGGGGGCAGAGCAGTCGAATGGCATTGTTTGTTACTTGTTTAGCTATAAAACTGTTCTGCACAAGTAAGTGAGGCGATGTGTATTTAACTTCTGCTGACTCTGTGGAGTGAGGCTGAGAGGCGAATGGGCCCCCCCTCATGCTCCTGTTGTGTTCACATGTGCAGGTTTCTTCTCATGGGCCCTCATTAGGTCTGCCGGGCTTGTACTGTGTCGACCATTATCTGCAGTTCTCTGGCCAGTGCTAAATTTGAGCCAGTGGCTTCCGGTACTCGGCACCGCATCTTAATTGCCAACACCGGGACTTATGACAGCCAGCCACATGGTGGCGCCATTTGTCACATTTTGTGAGGAACACAACAACAGTTGTTTAGCAATTCTATATACATTAAAAGTGACACATTCCTGCCACCCAAAGCTACAAAAATAGATTGGATGTCAGATATTAGTCATTTGTAATATATAAAAAGTCTGAAATGTTATAAGTATAGTGCAATTGGTGGTGCAAGCGACTGTGGTCTCGTGACAAGGGCCCTGGCACTTATTTCTTTACAAATTAAGTACTGCGTCTGAGGACATCGCCTTGTGACCTGAACTCCTCACAGCGCACCCGAATGACACCCCGGCCAACAGGTACTGTTGTACAGGAGGCTTGGACAGCAGCGTCCTGCTGGAGCCTATGGCGAGGGGGAGTGGGGGAGGAGAGAGAGGGTACACAGAGGTGTCTGTGTCTCTGCTGTGTGGCTAGACTCTCATGCAGTGACTGGGGTCCCCTGGGGTCCAGAGACACTATGGAAACCCCCTCCGTCTCACAGGGGACGCACAGCCAGGAGCCGCAGGAAGTCAGGTCTGGACTTGCCACGTGAAGCCTGAGTGGACAGGATGCTTCTCTCAGGGCAGGGTGACCGGAGGAACCCTCGGTCCTGGATGGAAGAGCGCACACCTGTCTCACAGGCACGTCTAGGACCTGCCGCTCCTGAGAAATAAAGCGCCCAGGCAGTGAGCCGGACCAAACCACAGTGCAATATTTGATGAACTTCTTATCAGAACTACCATAAAACCAGTGGCCTTTCAAACAAGAAAGGTGCAAAGTCGTGCTGTTCGGTCAAACCGAATGGGTAATCCCACTTCAAAAACAATCTTCTTGCGGTGGGTTCCGGGAACCCTTTTCAATCCTGCTAGAGCCGCGTGCTCTCTGGTGCAGTAGGGTGGGGTCTTATATTACAACGTTCCCTGTTTTGATAGTTGTTGCCACAGCACCCCTTTGTGAAGGCCTTCCGGACGTTTTTGCAGGGCCAAAGTTAAAACCTTCAAGCGGGGCCCCGCACAGCACAGACACCTATTCCAAAGTCTAAAAATATTGTACGACAGGGAAAGAGAAACTCCTCTCTTTATCATACAGTTAATTAAAACCGTAACATACAAACATCTCATCAAAACTTAATTAAAACAAAGAAAAAATGTAAAAGCACATTATAAAAGCAAACAGTCAAGATTAATAACAATTCCCAAGCAGCAGTTCTGATTAATGGCAAGAATGTTAAATGTAACTATTTAG
Source organism: Lissotriton helveticus (assembly GCF_964261635.1). Lineage (NCBI taxonomy): Eukaryota > Metazoa > Chordata > Amphibia > Caudata > Salamandridae > Lissotriton > Lissotriton helveticus. The sequence continues at coordinate 139,979,161 of NC_136065.1, read as the reverse complement.
AGCCAGAAGAGAAGTGTGAGGTGCAAAAGGCAGTATCAGAGTGCCCCTAGGGTTTGTTGTAGTTGCCAATGCCTAGCTTTCAGCAAAGTCCTTTCGTACAATGGCAATATAAGAAGGGACTTGAGAATGCTTCAACAGCTCTTAGCGAGCTCTGTAAGCGTGTTGTTGGGCCCTGCAAGATGATCCGATGTGACCCCCCCCGGCGTCGTTTCGTGTTCTTTAGCTGTATCTTAGCGCTGAGCTGTGTGCAGTGTGGTTAAGATAATGTTAATAAACTTCCAAGCCCTTGCAAGAACTAAAGCACAAATCAGATGCTTCCCTGCAATGCCTCAGCTGCTCTAGCATCTAGCGCCATCTGCTGGTATTAGCTGGGATAGCTACCTCGTAATTAATTAACATGGCTGTCTTGTTTCAAAATCATTAAATACATTTTGGGGTACTAGTGCTGGCCCTAAAAAGGTGGGCCCTGGGGACTAATGCCCGCCTGCCCCGGCGGACCGAGCCCTGGGGAATAATGCCCGCCTGCCCGGGCGGACCTCCACCTTTTGTCGGCCCTGCAAGTATTCTCTAAACTACATTCATGAAGGAGAGTAGGGACAATTATTTGTTCTGAAGCCAAAGGTCACTGATGCAAATTAAAAATAACAAAAGGCAGAACATGACAAGTGGACAAATAAAGGACTGCATAAGACTCCACGCTCGGCAAAAAGGTAAAAAAATACAAAGAGCATAATTTGCGGCGGTGTCTCCCAAGACGCTGGGCCAGTTCTGGAAGTTCAGGTGTGCCACATCATTGAAATGATCAGGCTGTGCCCCTGTGCATTAAGAGTGAACAGTTCACGAATTCAGCAAAAACAACTACAGCTACAGGCCACACAGCCATGTGCACCTGATAGGGGGTGACAACATGCCACGGGCAGTATATAAAAGCGAGAGTTCACTTCTCCAATACATAGAATACCACCTCTACCTTCCGAAGAATAGATCTAGTTTGGAACTCTATCATTTGCACGGTACAATTTCTTTTTCCGTGACATATGTGCCTGCACTATCAATGTATCAATGTTCGAGTGCAAATTGTGTTCACGTGACTCACAGCTGCTAGAGGTCTTGTCATGAGGTACAGGGAAGTATCCCACAAACAGACTAAACCCCCTCATCATCGCCTCTATTCCTTCTACTTTGCCTAACCACACACACAACCGCTCATATCACACTGCAACACCTCTAGGACCCCCTCCTCTGCACGCCCCTGAGGTATTAATTAGTTTTTACAGGCGTTTGTAAAGTGCCTCAAACACTTCCGTGCGCTAGAAGCGGTGGTCTCTGTCCCCCCTCTGCTGGCCATGCAGACCATGCTGGTATGAACCTTCCTGTGTCCATCTTCTCCTCCCTTGTTACCTGCCTCCACCTGTTGAATTCAGCCTACCTGCCGTCCCCCAACCTGGGTACCATCACCACCACCCCCTTTTATGCTCTCTGTAGCTCCTCTTTCTCCGATTGCTTTGCGTCACTCGCTTTAACTACTTACTCTCCATCTCCACCTCCCCCGTTTGTAGGTCTTGCCTATCAGGCAGCACCAGCGGTCTGGTTGCATAAAGACCTATAGTCAGCTTACAGTGGACTTCGAGCACGCCCGTTTCTTATAATTGGTTGCCTTTATTGTTAAATGTATATTTTAATATTTTTTATTTGGGGGTGGAGGCGGGGAGCGGAGCAGAGTTCCATGGAGTTTTTTCTAGGCCTGGGCGGTGAACTTCGCTCCGTTCGCAGAGTTTTCTGCACTTCGCACTCCGCTGAGTTCGAGGAGTGCAGAAACCTCCGCTCCATGATATTCAGCGGATTTTTTTCCCCCGCTCGCTATCATGAACGATAAGTTCGCGAGAGCGAACTGCCGCTTGGGTAGAATTTCTACCAGAGCATAAGGAATGCCACCACAAACTGCAGTTCGCACTGCACTCCACCACTCGTGGAACTTTGCTGAGTTTTTTTGCAACTTCGCGGAATTTCGCGTAGCAGAACTCCGGGAACTACGCCCAGGCTTCGTTTTTTCCCAACTCTGTGGAACTCCACATAGTGGCACTACGCCAGCTCCGCCCGGGGATACATCTAAACACAATTAGTATCACTGATAATGCATCCGTAAATGGCACGAAAACCATTCACAGTTCACTACATTCTTGTCATGAGATACCTTTGCTGCTGAAATGCAGATGCTTTGGCTATAACAGATTACTTAATCAATTCATCAATATGATTTGTTAAGCGGGGCTAATCATCCAATAGGGTATCCAGGAGCTTGCAGGTCCTGGAGGCTCATTCGATTAGCCAGTTCTTAACAGGAAAGCAAGGAGAAAGCAGTGAAAACGAGGGAAAAGGAGGATAAGGCACTAAAAAAACTGGGGGAAAAGCAAGGAGAAGGCTGTGAAAACGAGGGAAAAGCGAAGTGAAGGAACTCAAAAAACAGGGGGAAAGCAAGGAGAAGGCTGTGAAAACGAGGGAAAAGCGAAGTGAAGGAACTCAAAAAACAGGGGGAAAGCAAGGAGAAGGCTGTGAAAATGAGGGATAAGGAGGAGAAGGCACTCAAAAGGTAGGGGTAGAAACAAAGAGAATGCAGTGAAAATGAGGGAAAAGGTGGAGAATGCAATCAGAAAACAGTGGCAAAAGCAAGGAGAAGGCTGTGAAAATGAGGGGAAAAGCAAGGCGAAGGAACTCAAAAAACAGCGGAAAAAGCAAGGAGAGAGTAATGAAAATGAGGGAAAACGAGGTGAAAGCCCTTAAAAGACTGGGAAAGAAGCAAAAAGAAAACAGTTAAAACGAGGGAAAAGGTAGGAGATTGCACTCAAAAAACTGGGGGAAAGCAAGGGGAAAGCAGTGAAAACAAGGGAAAAGTGAGGAGAAGGCACTCAAAAAAAGGGGAAGAAGCAAGGAGAAAACAGTGTAAAGGAGGGAAAAGGAGGAGAAGGCACTCTAAAAACAGGGAAAACGGCAAGGAGAAGGCAGTGAAAACAAGGAAAAAGCAAGGCAAAGGCACTAAAAAAACAGGGGGAAATGCTAGCAAGTAGAAAGCAGTAAAGACGAGGGAAAAGCAAGGAAAATGTACTCAAAAACAGGGGGAAAAGCGAGGAGAAAGCAGTGAAAACAAGGAAAAAGTGTGGAGAAGGCACTGAAAAACCGGGGAAGAAGAAAGGAGAAGGAAGTGAAAACGAGGGAAAAGTGAAGGGAAGGCACACAGGGGGAGAAGCAAGGAGAAAGCAGTGAAAAAGAGGGAACAGCAAGGATAAGGCACCTAAGAACAGGGGAGAAAAGTAAGGAGAAGACAGGAGCAAGAGCGCGGTAGCAGCATGGGGCGAGCTGGGCCTCCTGTCTACTGTCCGTTAATCAGGAGACTTTAGATAGTTATTTATTGAGAGTACCTTTAGAAACTGTGTGGCTGTGCAAGGAACAGGTGATTGCAACAATTATGCCAAAGAAGCACAGCATTGGGACCCAGGTAAGGAAGGAGGGAGTATCCTACTGCTATAGGCTGCCTGCTCTTTACACTATGCCCCTACGAGGTCGCCAGCTTCAGCATCGCTCACTTCAGGGCAATAGTTTTTTCTCCCATGTTTCTGACCCAGACTTTTTCAATTCATTAATTCTTCCTCAAGCCCTCATTCTGGTGTTCAAAGACCCTCTCTCTTTGAAGCATATAAGCATCTGCAGTGGTCAAAGTGGGCGGGATCGGAAGGGCAGGACGTGCCCATACTTTTTAAATTTATGGAAAACCGTTCCCCTACTTTTTGTAAAAAGACAGCTAATTTCCATAGTTTGAATGCTTTAGCTGAAGTATCATTCAGGGAGATTCCTAGGCTGGCAGACCGCTTAACAATAAACAAGCTTTGTTGCCAGTGGGCCTGCTTGCCTGCAAGAAATGCAAATGTGCACAACTGGTTAATCTGCAGATGTAAAGGGTAATCTGCAGATGTAAAGCGTGCTTGAAAATCACACTGGCTTCAATTGATGGAATCACGTGAAGCTTTGTGATGACATTTACTCTTTTTGAGTCGAAGTGCAAGGGAGTTATCAGCTGAGCTGTAAAGGGCTTGCTTTTAAGGGACAGCTATATACAAAAAAATGCTTTATGTACAGTCTGGGTATTACTAAAATCTATATTTAGGAAGCACCATTTTACCTTAAAACTTTTTTCACATTTTGTAGCAGTTTATCTCATACTGTGATAATAATAATCCATATTTGTAAAGCGCGAAAATATCACCCCTTAAGATTTCAAGGTGCTGGGGGCAGTCGGGGAGATTCAGTGAACTACTGCCCAGAGTCACATGGTGCTGAGCTAAACTGTGAGCCCCGCGCTCTGGAGTCAGCTGCCCTGGCCGCTGTGCCACACCTCTCCCCACACTCACACTGTGAGTAATGCAAGTTTAAAATAAGGACTCACATATTTACAGCGCTTTCTGACACTGGCTGTGACCTTGTAGCACAAAAAATACACGTCACGACTCTCCACTGCACCAACCAAGATTTAATTCTGTGGCTCTCTGGTTCTACCCAGACCTCTGCAGTGCATTTATTAATAGAAGTTTCCTAATGTACTACAGTGCATTAGCAACTGATTAACTTAACCTTTCTAATGTATTTCTCACTTAAGCTGTGTGCTATTTTATATGTAGCTTCCTGAAGGTGAAAGACGAAAAAAATGTACAGAACATTTATTTTTTTAGCCACACCTTTGACCCCGCCCCCACGCTCACTGACCTCGCCCCATTGTATGCAGCATCACCGTTCTCATGCTTTTTAAAATTAATTTCGACTGCTGAGCACCAGCCATATATTTCAATGATAGCCCTGGTCGTGCAGCCTTTGCCCGTACACCTGGATTAAGGACCTGGATTAAGGACTGGCCTAAGGTACAGTGTGCTGGACTGTTCTGTCAACAATTCCAGCACAAAGCAGTATAAGATGTTTTCTTGTCACTAAAAGAGCTAGTATAACTTGGTCTGGCCACTGCTCATGCAGTACTGAGCTGTGTTGTAGAGTAGTAGATGGTGAAATATATTTTAGAGCTTAAAAACACGTCCCTCAGGGTTCCTAGGACAGAGAAGGTGGTGCTCAGCACCCCTCAACAAACACAATGTGTATCATAACCTTACATCAAGATTTACTAAGTAAGTCAAACGTACACATCCCTGCAAACCCCATGCACTTACGTCAACTAGAAGAGGGGTGGTAAGGGCCGGACTGGCCGTTGCGGGCACCGGGCAATTCCCCAGTGGGCTGTAAGGAGGTGGGGGCTGGTTTTGTGCCCGTGGGTGCCGGTTTTGTCACTGGGGGCCGGTTTTGCAGAAGTGCGGGAGCGGTGCTTCTTGCTGCCATCCTCCCCCCTCCATCCCACTCCATCCCACTCCCATGACCGGTCGAGCAGCAATCTGCCAGGGCTGGTTGCTGTTCCCAGTCCGGCCCTGGGGGTGATTGGCATTGACACAGCATACTTGAAGGAGGTGAAGGCGTAAGTTTGTGCTCGACTCACAGAAACCAGAATCAAAGTATCATACTATGAAATTTTAGGGGTGGGCGTAGTGTGTGTAGTGGGGCTCCGCGAAGCTCCGCGAAGTGGGGAGGAAGCTATGCCCACCCACACACTTCGCGTAGCCCCACTACGCGCCGCCCGCCTCCCTCCCGCCCTCTTCTACATCCCCAAGTTAATGTTAAACAGAGTAAAAGTAATTAGAAAGGACTTACCTGAGATGCGGCGTCCCGGGGCTCCCCCTTCCTGCTGTCGCGTCGACTTGCTCCAGGCAAATGGAAATGGGTGCCCGCGCATGCGCATTTGTCTGGAAGAAGTCGGCGCGACAGCAGGAAGAGGGAGCCTGGGACACCGCATCTCAGGTAAGTCCTTTCTAATTACTTTTACTCTGTTTAACATTAAATTGGGCATTTAGAAGAGGGCGGGAGGGAGGCGGGTGGTGGGCAACTTCACTCCGCCATGGCGTGTGCGGAGTGTTGTCTACTACGCCTACTTTGCGAATCACAAAGTAGGCAACACTATGCACACTCCGTGGACGGAGCGGAGCATTGCGCCCACCTTTAACTATGATAAGACTAACTTTAAAAGGCTGTCCCACTCTGCATGTGTGCCGTACTGCGCAGCAGACATACAAAGTCAGAAAAGTTTGGAGAAATCTCTGGATTATTAAAGCCTGCCTCAAGACAGTATATTTTTTGACGCAAAACCCCTTCTACTATTGTTACTAGGCAGTGCTTAATTTGAGCCGGTGCTTTCTGGTGCTCAGCACCTGCACTTAATTGATTTCCGGTGCTCGGCACCAAGGGTGTGCGTTAAATCCCCCGGAAGGTACTGTGTAAATACCTAAGTATGACCTATTGGAAAACCCTTGGTGCAAAGCAATGTAAAACAGAGCAAGCAATGCTTTGCTGTACTTTAGGGCTACTTCCCAGCAGAGATACACTTAGGTGCTGGAAAGTAAATCCAAAAACAAGAGTTTGCATCAGTGTGCGTCACTTTTGTGATGCAAACCCGGCACAAATTCTTAGTAAATCTATCCCATTATTTGTTACATTTCACAAATGTCCTAAGTACGCAGTCAAACTTTCTGCAGTGCACGGAATCTGCAGACGTTAATGACAGGAAAACCGGTTTGCCCCAAAGAGACAATGAAAAACTGAATTGTGAATCGCGAACACACAGCCACAAGTGCCAGTGATCCCAGGCTTAACCCAGAGCAAACGGAGGTCTGTTTTTGGAATCGGTCCAGAGAGTGTAAACATCGCCAAATTTTCATCATGTGCCGTGGGCACACAGAAGCACCCACTGTAGACAATAAAATATCTGTCTCATGTAGGGTGACCAGAATTTTAAAGCCAGAAACCGGGACATTTCACAAAAATAGAAGAAGGACTACCATTTTACTTCAAGCGATGAGAGCGCTCCTCAGCAGAAAATTACAGAACAGGCAGTAAGAACATATATAAAATGTCATTTTTAAACCAGTATCTTGCCTGTTAATTAAATTTTTTTTTAAACAACTGCTAACTTTCCCTGCTTTGTAAAACATAAAAAACACCTCCCACCGTTTTCAGTCGACACTCTCTAAAAACCGGGACATGAGCTAAATTTCTTGAAATTTGCTGGGACAGCTGGTTAAAAACGAGGACCATCCTGGCAAAACGGGGACGCCTGGTCACCCTAGTCTCATGTGCTTACTGTTTCCAAGAGACTGAACACACCGCACTCATTGGGTCGATTCTTGAAAGTATATCTTCGCCTTTAGGTTTACTTCTAAGGCTGGGTGCAGATTTTTAAATTACTGGAGCGCACAAAGGTTTCCAGAACCATACCTGGAAAACTTTTGTGAATTCCTAGTCCATGTTCAAATGAATGTTTATACTTAGTGCCCTGGTGCACGCGGGAAAATGCCTCACACGAGTATCATTGCACTTTCTAACTTATTTTCTTCTTTTGTTGTGCACTGGGACAATATTTTCTCCTAGAGAGGCCCCTTCCACTACATCCACTTACATTTTGCAGGTGTCTCTCTCTCATTTCTACCCTGGAAACAGATTTACTCCTGACATTAACAGGAGGACATCTACAGCTTTTTCTAGGGGTGAATGGGCCAGGAAATAGTTTGTCAATTTCAGGAAAGAAGTACTTTTGTAGTATTTATCCAATAGAAAGTGTACTCAAATGAAAATCTATTTATATGTATTTACGTATATGAATGTGAAACTGATTTCTGTGAATGGAAAAAGAGTGCTTTACACTTGTATCTGTAAATACCACACTGGATAATAATGGCCGTGCACAGTCAGAGTGAGAGTAATAGTGTGAAGTGATAGCAGTCATAGCATGAAGGCTTCCTTCTTCATTGAGTCTTTCCAGCAGTATCGCAATACGTCTCAGGCAGAATGCAGCCGACACGTGTTTCGACCCACACAACAGGACTTTTTCAAGGGTGTAAATAATCAATATATGAGAAATGCGCAAAACCATTCACAAAACATGTAAGTGTGAACAAGAATACAAAATCATTTGCAAGATTGTCAGAAGGAAGACTTTGCGCCCTCATTTGCGATCACTTCAAACTATTAGTCAGCTTGTGTGTTGTTGTTTTAAATGATAAACTGGTTACTATCTTACCTGAGAAAGCGCCAATGCTACACTGCCATGTCAAGTGGTGTGAATTGTGTTTCACGTGTGCACCTGTTTGATGTAGCGTTATCTTAGGTGTGCAGTACACATTATAACCAGTGATAATCATTTCACCTATCTTCATATGTACAACTCTTTTTGTATTGTATGTACTGTGCTTAATATTGTCACACACAGCGACAAGCTACCAACACTGCACTAATTGCATCGTGTGTTTAGTGCAGCCAGACACTTGAAAAGGACTGTAATCACTTATCAGTATATCTTTCAATTATTGCAGCTAAATTCAGGTGATAAGCAGTCAAAACTGCCCCCTCTGTATGATGTGTTTAGTTTAGGCAGACTCACAAAGGCCGAAAGGTGGACTACATCCACTTACAGTGACTTCTGTTCGGAGGTATGTTTTCTTCTTAGAACTTCCTGTCACGTGACGTGCACTTCCTGTAACAGAGGAGCTTCCGTTAGACTATTTGATTGGCAGAGGCTCTTAGCTAGACCTGAATGCCTTCTCTGACAGTGTGTACTGGTTGCAATTTGCAGAACCTCTGGTTTGGGACTTGTTTGTACTTTGGGACTTGACACAATGGGGCAGGGGGGTTTGTCAGTCCAAGAGTGCTCTATTCAGGGCTTGGTAATGAAGGCGTAAATGATGTTTATTTACCCAAGTCCGAAGTAAATATATGGATCATCATAGTACAGGCAGTGTAAGCAAAAACAGCAAATTAATTTAAAAAAGTCCCAGCACAGACTCGGCAGAATGATACCACTGCGAAAGAAGGTGCAAAGCTGGAGACTATGTAAACCAAAGTGTATCTAGGAGGTTTGAAAATACGAGCCTTGATAGTTTTATGTTATTTAGGTTTCATATACACATACCGTGGTGGCTGGTTGGGTCTGTTTTAATTTAGTATTAAAGTTGACTAAGTGTTAATGAGGCTGGCATAAGACAGCCTATTGCTCCTCGTTTGTGTAGAAGGGCTAAGAAGGCCTTGCTGAGATGCGAGCACTTCGTTTTTGTCTCTGCAGTGGGCGCCCAACTCACTGAGCTGTATTATCAGAAGTATTTATTTTCTTTTCACTCTCTCACTTGTCATTTCCTGTGATGGGGAGCTGCTGTTCCGCTGTCTCTGGACAGAGCCCACAGTTAGGCGGCTCATGTTTGGCCTGTTGTCAGTGGACTGAGGGGTGCTTGAAAAGAAGGTTTGCTCGTGGAACAACCTTCTCCCTCATTGTCTAATGTACAGGCCCGGACTGGCCGTTGCGGGCACCGGGCAATCCCCCGGTGCGCCGCAAGGGTGGGGCCGGTTTTGAGCCCTGGGGGCCGTTTTTGTTATAGCTGCAAAATCGGCCCTGTAACAAAATCGGCCGAAAATCGTTCCCGCCAAAGAGCTCGGTCGCACACCCAGGGGGCCGGCTGAGCACTTTGCCAGGGCCGGTTTTGGTTCTCAGTCCGGCCCTGCTAATGTAGCCATATACAGTGGCGTAGCTGGGGGGCTGGCGGGAGCCACGTCTGTCGACTACCACCATTCCACCGTCCCTGAGAACAAGTCGGCTGCCACACCCACCCCCGAATAAGTTGTCCATCGGCCACCGCCCCCTTGCTCTTCCCTGCACCCGGGCGGCAAACTTAGGGGACCCCAGGTGGCAGTACTTCTAGCTACGCCACTGACGCCCGCTGCCGAGGGCTTCACAAGTTGTTAAAGGCCCTAAACCTGAGTTATAGGCCCGAGCCACAGGTGAGGGCCAATAACGAGGGTGAAGGCCTTTAACAAATGGCATAGACCGAGGCAGAAGGGCTATACGGCTATTAGAACATTCCACCCACTAAGAGTAGAATGATTTAAATTAAAAAGGGAGAAACAGAAGGAAAATTGTTGTAATGTTGGAGATGCAGGCTTATACCAGCCACTATAAGCCCGGAGCGGCTCTATTGTCTTCAGTGGAGCTCTCAACAATCCAATGTTCTAATACAAATTAATGTATAATTATTTAAATTATGAGTGACCTTTACTTATCCCAATTGTTTCTGTTAAAGGTTGTCTTAACACAGTACAACCCAGTGGATTTGGAATCGGCCAGGAAACAATCAAATACTAGTCAGTGATAGAAAAACGTACCGAAAAGACACGATATGTCCATTGCTACTGGCTGCGAAGGAAACCCCTGCCGGGTGGCTCAGTGAGTTAGACCTTTGCTGCAAACATGTGCAGTGATCTGTGATCTGCTGGTCATCAGCTCGAGTTGCCATGGCTGAGTCAGCCTTCAAGCTTCAATGGTCTGTAAACTGACCGCTGACATTAACTTGGGCAATAGTAACATCTGTTATTTAGAAACAGCAGAAGTACAGCAAACAGCGCTATATAAAACCAACCTATTCGCGGCATCACTGTGCTCAACATATATTGTGTCACGCCTCAGCAGTGCTCCTCTTACACCCGGGAGAGAGGTTTAAGACGTCTTATAATGCATGGAGCCTGCAATCACTGTATATAAGGCTGTGTCCTGCAATCTCTTTATAAAAGGCAGTCTCTAATTTCGTTATTCCATTCCATTCAATAACTTTATTTTGGTTCGAAGAACCATAAAAGTGCACAACATGATATTATGCCACTCGTATAATAAAACCACACAGCTATAAAACTCAATACCCAATTGATCACAAAGCTTCTCCACTGAAGGCAATTCAGATGGAAATATATAAGATATATTACAATAAATACTATAAACCAGTTTAAATCTATTGCCCCATATAAAATAGAACACTTAAGTACCCCCCCCCCCCGCCCCCTTAAGACCAAATTGTATGGGACAAAAACCTCCAGGAGATTCTATAACTAAATCTAGAGGGGTCCGCTGTGCCAACCATATTGTCCAGGGTCGGGGACTATTTCATAAAAAACTCAGTCATTATCATGGTCCTCTTTCTAAAGTGCACAGTGCTAGGGTAAAATATTTTAAAATCACTAAGACCTTATAGTAGATTTTTAGATACATTTTGCTCCAATGTGCCAGGTTGGGCATGGAGGACAGACTAAGGAGTTGTGTGTTTACTAAAGACGTAATGTAATGTAATGTAAATTGATACTTGTATAGCGCACTACCCACCCGCAAGGGTCTCAAGGCGCTTGTACGAATACCGCTGTGGAACCCATCCTGGCTTTCCCTGTGAGGTGTCCACTCCTGGGCACCCCCAAGGTGGAAGCCAGGCATCCTTAGCGTTGTGGGGGCCGTTGTGGAGATTAAGCAAGCTATTGCCCAGAGTTGCAGAGTGGGACTCCATGACTGGAATAGGCACCGAGGCGAGAATTATCAGGTCCGTGGAATTTTTGAGCCCAAGACCCGCCGAGGCGGGGAATTGAACCCTGGTCCCGGGCTAGACCTCTGCATCAGGGTCTGCCGCTCTAACCATTGAGCCACACTTCTCCACAATACATCCCCTTATGATTCTTAAGAATTCTCAGGTGCCACACAATAGGGCCCGGCTTCCTTCCTATCGAGCAAAAACAAGGCCTCACAGAAACCTTCTCCTCACACACAAGTATTTAGAAACTGCGAAAGCGATAGGCTGGCGCGTGTCCGTTCTCAAGCTCCTAAAGGCCTCATGGCAACATGATATCTCTAGATTTTTGCAGAGCTGAATCAACCATTTGGCCCTGGGTTTCCTATTGGCTGCGCAGAAAAGTAAGATGGGAGCCTCTGTTTCTTTGTCCAAACCACTGGAAGGGCCTACACTGGATGTACAGCTTCCTCGCTAGGGCCAGTTGCACCTCATCCAGAAAGTCCCCAAATCAATAGGTTTCCTTAATCCCTAAAAATCTTATTGTTAGTGTTCCTGAGGAGAAACTTGCCAGGAGGGAGGTGGATTTAAACCCCTTTATAACATGTCACCAACTCCCCCTTGGACTCTGCCAAGCCAGCCACTGCCGGCTCATCCCACAGGCTTGCTTTGCCAATAGTTGTTAAGGTTTCCCTGATATAGTGAAGCCATGGCAGCCGGCCTGCCCCTTGAAGTCCTAGGATCTCCACCAAAGTCAATCTATAAGAGGTCAGCTCCAGCGTGATGCATAATCTTCTCCAAAATAGAAGTGGCGCAAGTCCAGCCCCCTGCGCAACTGAGCTAATGCCTAGATCCAGTCGAAAGGGGGTTAGTGGGGTGCTAGCAAGGATGCTCACGAGTTGCCTTAGAAACGTATCCTCCACCTGCACAACATCTTTAATAGATTGGTGTCCCCATAGCTTGGCAGCATTCACGGTAGCACCTAGGGCTTGCATTTTGTAGAACTCAATAGTGGGGTTAATAGGTTTATAAAAGGATCCCTTGCACACCCTCGCAAGCCCACCCATATATTGCACCAGTTTATGCCTTTGTTTGGCAATATGGAATGACCAGTCCCTATTCTCGCTAAGAGTTAATCCTAGATAATCAAAAATAGAAACCCTCTTAAGGAGAGTGTCATTCAGACTGGGGTTTAAACGTGTAGAATGTGATGGATTGAAAACCATACATTTGGTTTTGGTAACATTAATTTCAAGGCCTGTCACCCTGCAAAATTCATTAAAGCGATCTAATGTCCTTTGGATGCCCTTTTGGGTTTTAGATATAAAAAGGGTATCATCAACAAACATCAAAGCCGGTATTTTGCAAGAACCAAGCCTAGGTGCATCATTGTTGCTGGTAGTATTCAATAGATCAATAAGACCATTATTATACAGGCAAAATAGTGTCGGCGCCAACACATAACCTTGTCGAACACCACTGCTGACAGCAAAGGATTGGGAGAGTTCTCCCAGTTTGCCACAACGCACCTGTGCAAAGTTATTCTTGTGCAACCTTTTTATAATTGGCTTGGCAGTTCGGGCTGGACTGTTCCCATGAGGCACAGGGTCAGACTGATTTGCATATGGCCATGTCTGAACTGGGGTGGCAGAGTGGGCTAAAGAACGGTGATGGATCAAACCCAGATCTTTTGACTGGGTGTGAGTGTTTGATTGGTTCAGATGCTCCATCCATCACCACCCCTTTTGTACCACCTTTTTATTATATGGCACAGATAGCGGGGAACCCCCATATCAGCACTGCCCAAATGCTGTTATTAAGTTATTACAGTTGAGTTGTGATGTCATTATGCCTGCTGTCAAAGACAGTGGCCAAGGGAAAGGCACGGAAACACTGAGCAAAGTTAAATGTACAGTTTTAACAGCAAAACGAAAACTGGCCTGTCTGCTTTCTGCTCTCTTTTCTAGATGGCCAATGATCAGCAGAAAATGATATTTATATCAACAGGTTTATTTTTTGCTGGCTTTAGATAAGTATACAACAGATGGAATATCTCTGTCTGCTTCTGTACGTTCTGAGCAACAGTTTATTTTAATTGACTTATATAAACACATTCCAATATCTTTCGCAACAAATATCTATAACTGCTACCTGCTTTTTTTTACCTTGCTTTACAGATTCTCCTTGTATTCTTTATGTTTATAAAATCCTATCTCTTTAATATGATTGAACACACAGAGGATTTAGGCAGCTTGTGGAAAGAGTGATGGTTCGACCATGCATTATAAGGAATAAATTACCCCCTACTGTACTTTATAAGGATATTGCAAGTCACCACCACGTTCCATCACCTTATAAGGGAACTCCTCAGTGATTTGCAGTATCCTTATAATGTTCAGCAGGGGGTACTTTAATCCGTATATATTGTAATATCACTAGGCGGAGGGATGGGGTCCCTAGAAGAACTTTATAACGCCTGAAGTGGATGTGATTACGTAGCCTAATAAGTGTTGCTCAAAACATGGATTGTTGTCAACATATGAAAACTGATATTAGTTTAAGAATTCTAGTCGAGGATTAGGGTGGGGAAAGGGGGGCTTTGGGAAGTGAACAAGAGCTGTCCTAGGTTCGAATCCTGGAGGGGCCAACACTGAGTTTCATCTTTCATAATGTAATCAAATGACTATTGTTTTTTCAATAGGGTAAAACTAGTTGTACGTTAAGGTTTAGTACTTTGAGCATTTTGTTTAACGCTCTCTCATAAACACCTGCTGGTGGAGTTAGATGTATTCTGGCTGCAAACACTTTCAACACATGTTAGATAATTAGGGAAAGTGGGCAGTCTTACAGAGCCACAACAACTTGTAGCAAGAATAACAAGCATTGGCAAAACCAACAGGACTGGTCTTGGCAAGTTTGTATTTTGTAAGTTTTTAATTTGTTTGCACGCATGTGCAATACACATTTAAATATTACGTGCAAATAAGCAGAAATACCGCCATCTGAAAGTGGCGAGCATATGTTATCAAATAAAATAATTAAAAGCAGTGCTTCCCATACAGGCTTGATTTAACACCCCTAGCGCTGAAGCACGCTGTTCTCAGGTGGATATGCACATGTGATCCAGGTACAATGCCATTACTTTAGTGCACTACTGTCAGTGACTGTGTGTGTGTGTGTGGGGGGGGGGGGGGGGTCCCATGGACGCATGGTGTACGCGGTGATGGGCGGAAGCAAAATGTGAAGGACACTTCGACAACCCAATGGCTAAAGAGAACTGACCAAAAACCCCTCTATGTATTTTATTTTCTATGATGATTGTTTATTGCATTGAGTTTTCAATAACTTAAGTTGTTTCCAGGACAACACTTAAAAACAAAAAAGCTAAATCTGCTGCTTCCAGAGCAGACCTAAAAAATGTCAGAGGATGCGCGGGGATGTTGTTCGATTTACGGATTTCCTGCTGATGGGCCCGGGTGGGTGTCCGCAGAACCAGCATTATTCCGTCACTTCTTCAGTTTTGGTCTTTTATATAGCGTCAAGATAGAGAGGGGGCGCGCCTCTAGGCGCAATGAGTGTGTCACTGACACAAGCGGAGCTCAGCCCGGAGTAAAGCATCTGGAAGGCAGTAAGAAAGCCCGCGGGGGCAGGTATTGCCGGGGGTTGTCAGGAGAGCAACCGGCGGGGCTCCACGCCAGGTGAAGCACTAAGTGGCGACGAGGATTTAAAACGAATATGTATCCTGCCCATGACAGGCACGCTGGTGTCACCGAAGGACAGCGCCTTGAACAAGTCTGCAGTAACACAACTCAGCCAGTCAGTAACTCAGTTATTTTTGTCAAATAATATCAAAGAGAAACGCCGTTCCGCAGGCAGGCGGGTTCATTCGATACACTATGGTCTGGGCTGTAAATGACAGCTCTTCGGGCGGTACTCATGTTATCCTCTGTAAAGGGTGAAATGCGGAGACTCCACCACCCGTGATTCTGACCTGGGACCTGCAGGTGACACGTGTCACCTGCAGGTCCCGTGTTGGTGTGATTCCTGCTACGCGTGACTAGACCCACTGAAGTCAGTGTGACATGAAGGACTTGAAGGGGGGGGGGGGGGTCGACCGGTAGTCGCCGGAGCTGTGCTCACCTGCCAGGGGACACTTGTGCACCTCCCGCCGTGCAGTGTAAGCGTGATGCCATCCCATCTTTCCAACCGTGTACACGGCAGCATATTTGGGTAGAGTATGCGTAATGCCCCCCTACACCACGCCACCCCACACCCATCCAAACACGGGCCCCTTCCTTTGGCTCCCGCTTCTCACAGCAGCATAACTGTCCAGAGTATACTCTCCCCCTCCAGGTCCCCCTAAACAACAGCCCCCCCCCCCCCCCTCGCAGGGCGCTAGTCGGACATGGGTGCATGGTGTGTTAGTTACTCTCAGACACAAGCCCCTGACTGCTGGTGACACTCATTCATTTGCCAGAAACAGGTCCCCTACCTTCGTGCGCGCTCCTGGGGTCGGAAACTGCTTCCTAGACTCAGTCTCTTCTCTCGCCGCGACTCCTGAAGCGCTCTGGCTGCTTCCTAGACACAGGTCTCTTTCCTTAGACTTCACTCGTGAAGCTGTCAGCTGCTCCCTAGACACAGGTCTATTTCCTTAGACTTGACTCGTAAAGCTGTCAGCTGCTTGCTCCCTAGACACAGGTCTCTTTCCTTAGACTTGACTCCTGAAGCGCTCTGGCTGCGTCCCAGACACAGGTCTCTTTCCTTAGACTTGACTCGTGAACCTGTCACGTGCTTCCCAGACACAGGTCTCTTTCCTTAGACTTGACTCGTGAAGCTGTCACGTGCTTCCCAGACACAGGTCTCTTTCCTTAGACTTGACTCGTTAATCTGTCACGTGCTTCCCAGACACAGGTCTCTTTCCTTAGACTTGACTCGTGAAGCTGTCACGTGCTTCCCAGACACAGGTCTCTCCTCGCTGTCCAGGGTGCTGCAGACTGTCACCTGCCCGCAGACACAGGTCCCTCCTCACTGTCCAGGGTCCTGCAGACTGTCCCCTGGCTGCAGACACGGGTCTCACTCTCTCCTCACTGTCCTGGGTGCTGCAGACTGTCACCTGCCCGCAGACACAGGTCTCTCTCCTCACTGTCCTGGGTGCCGCAGACTGTCACTCCCTCCTAGACACAGGTCCCCCTCTCGATCCTCGCGCTGTCCACCGGGCAGCCCCGCTCCCGTCTGCACGAGCCCTGGGATTGCAGCGCGCGCGGCTCGGGCGCGCGGAGGGTGTCAGTGACCGGCTCGGGGCTGGGATCTCTTTAAAGTGACAGGCTGCCACTTACGCGCCCGGTAATTACATCAGATGAAGTCTCCGGCGGGGCGGGCGGGATATCCTCCCACCCCCCTCCCACCTCCACATACACCTTTATAAATAGATTGAAACGTCTCTCTCGGATTAATCACGACCGCTCCTTTCCCTGCTCCGACACAGACACTTATTATTACCTTGTGGACTACAGTTAGCTCAGCGGGCTGAGCGCCGGCTGCAGAGGCGTGTGGGTGAACGGAGGATCAAATGCCCCCAGCCCTGAAACACAGACCCTCGGATTCATGCATCTAAAGCAGGTCACAGACCCCAATCTGTTCTCACAAGTTCAGTCGGTTAGTGTGCCTGCTGCACGGAGTAAGAACTGGCCATTAAGATTTCAAAATATCGACTGAGAAAACATTACTAAAACATCATCACCTCAGGGCGCTTTATGTCATGCTGGGAGGTTAGAAATACTGCTTAATACAGAGCAGCACATCACATGCCAAAAACACACCGGAGAAACAATGTACGAACAAAAATAAATATATTATGGTATAACGCAACACATACGGCACGACATGCCAAAATAACTATAGTCTAACAAAACACCTAGCGGCACAGCATGACGTCATGGCAAGGCATAGGGTGAAACAACACCGCAATACAACATAACACATAAGGTAACATTTCAAATCTGTCGCGTCTGTGCTTGTGTCAAAAGAACGTTCACCGTGTGACGTGCCAGGGTCTACATATCTGCTCTAACATACATGCAAGGGGGCATTGCAGTGACGTTGTGAACCCAGCGCTTTAGCAGATAAGAGACCTGGTTATCTGGGTTCCACCAAAAGTGGATGACACTCACAGAGGACTCTTTTTTCGGCAGATAGAACCTCATAAAAGGACCTTAGGGACGAGCAGGGTCGGGGCTGCTAGGTGAGCCAAGGTCAGAATCGAGGAAACATTTCAAATACAGGACAGAAGGGTGGTGGATCGAAAATGGAAAGAGCCACGGGGAGAAAGAGTGAAAGGGAAGCAAAGGTGAAAGGAAAAGGTAAAATATGAAAGGAAGTAAGGAAAGTTAAAAGGAAACGTGATAGGAAGGTAGAGTTAAAAGAACAAAGGAAGTGGTTGAGGCTGGTGGCTGAAAAATGAATGGATTGAAGGGTGAAAGGATGGCAGAAACTGTGAAAGGATGAATGGATAGATGGCGAGGCATATGGACAGAAGGGTGGAAGGAAGAATAGATGGAAGACAGAAAGGATGGATCTTTGAGTGGGTGAAATGGTCTTTGGCTGGATGGATGGGGAGGTGAAAGGAAATATAGATGGATGGCTAGGTGAATGGAAGGATGCACAAAGGGATAGGGATATGAATAGACAGAAGAGTGAAATGATGGCTGGATGGATTGCTAGGTAGATGAAAGCAGAAGGTATGAAGTTGAATAGATGGATGGATAAATGGAAAGGTGAAGGGACGGAAGGGTAAATGTATGGATGGACGGGTATGTGGATGGAAGGATGCACAGAGGGGTCGAAAGAAGATTTGACAGAAGAGCGGAAGGATTGATCCCTGAGTAGATGGAATGGCCTTTGGATGGATGGATGGAAAGATGGAAGAGGTGAATGGATGGATGGACTCCCAGGTAGATGAAAGGCTGGACAGAAGGTTACGAAGATGAATAGATGCAAGAGTGAAAATATGGACGGATTGATGTTCGGATGAAATGACTTTTGGATGTATGGATATACGGAAAGGTGAATGGATAGATGGGTAATCGGATGAGTGGCCGGGTGAGAGGGTGAATGCATAGATGGATGCAAAGGTGACTGGGACTATTCTAGAAAGAATTTGCCTGACTGGCTTTGCTCAATCGGTGACATTTGAAGTTTGGTTCCAAGTGGGGAGTATTTATATTTTCTGATTACACTCATGGAGCATCGCATAAAGCACAGTTGCCATGTCTACATTTAGGAAATATATACCATCGCACAGCATAACATGAAGCAGAGAGCTAAACAATATTCCGATTCTTGTTTCAATTGGCCAAGAAAGGTACGCAAAGTCCCCAAAAATATGGTACGCAAGTATAATTATTGATTGCAAAACAAATATGCTGCAGCTGGGCCCAAAAAATGACATCTCAAAATGGCTGCCACTTAGTCATCCGGACCATCCCTGAGGTAGATGTGCGCATGCTCTGTGAGGGCAGCGTGTGGGCCATCGTTTGATGTATTCAAAATCTCTGCCACACTTTATTTATTTGACAGGACTTGCTACTTCTGATGAATCAATCGGTGCTATCACCCATACTGTACCTGCTGTGAGCCTCATAGTGCAGAAACGCAGACATTTTACACATATTAGTTACAACTAGTATTAATACCACTAGTAACAAGAACACTGGTTACGGCTGGTTTAATCCAGGACGCCGTGTCTGGGGCCAGATTTAGAAGATGGAATTATAAACCAGCTGTAACCAGTGCTATCTATGGCTGACCTGTGAGGGGATTAGACCCACAAAGCCTCTGTCCGGGTCTTCTTGAGTAGGCCCTGGAGGCGTGGCGGACTCCAGGTAAACAGAACACACCGGTAGTAAAACACTCCCGCTGGTTGGAGCCAGCAGGTCTCGCAGGGAGTGAAAGGATGGGCATTCTTCCTGGATTAGGCCCAGCGGGTCACCTGCGGTGCCACCGGGTGGTGTCCTGGGGGTGGTAATCTTGTCACCGGAGCCAACACAACCATGAACCCGAAGCAACCGGAATGCGCTTTTTGTGCCACGGTAAGGCTTCCAAGCGCCCTAGGCTCGGGTTCCCGCTCAAGAAAGTCTAACAGCTCCTGGAAACATCAACAATACACAGAAGCTTGGGGTTGGAGGGAACCCCACGCCCCAGGAATATCCTCACTGTACATCCTGGCGACCAGGATACCTGACCCCCCCCTCCCCTAGGTAAACACTACCTAAACCTGGGCTCAACCTGTATGTCTGACTCCTCAGGTGCACACAACCTGAACCTAGCCTCCACCTGAATGTCTGCCCCCCCTCCGAAGGGACACACAACCTGAACCTGGCCTCGCCCAGGATGCATGACCCCTACCCACCCTCAGGGACACACAACCTGAACCTGGCCTCGCCCTGTGTGTCTGACGCCCCAGGTACACACAACCTGAACCTGGCCTCGACCTGGATGTCTGACACCCCAGGTACACACAACCTGAACGCGGCCTCGCCCTGTATGCCTGAAGCCTCAGGTACACACAACCTGAACCTGGCCTCGCCCTGTATGTCTGACGCCCCAGGTACACACAACCTGAACCTGGCCTCGCCCTGTATGTTTGACGCCCCAGGTACACACAACCTGAACCTGGCCTCGCCCTGTATGCCTGACGCCCCAGGTACCCACAACCTGAACCTGGCCTCGCCCTGTAGGCCTGACGCCCCAGGTACACACAACCTGAACCTGGCCTCGCCCTGTATGTCTGACGCCCCAGGTACACACAACCTGAACCGGCCTCGCCCTGCATGCCTGACGCCCTAGGTACACACAACCTGAACCTGGCCTCGCCCTGTAGGCCTGACGCCCCAGGTACACACAACCTGAACCTGGCCTCGCCCTGTATGTCTGACGCCCCAGGTACACACAACCTGAACCGGCCTCGCCCTGCATGCCTGACGCCCTAGGTACACACAACCTGAACCTGGCCTCGCCCTGTAGGCCTGACGCCCCAGGTACACACAACCTGAACCTGGCCTCGCCCTGTATGCCTGACGCCCCAGGTACACACAACCTGAACCTGGCCTCGCCCTGTAGGCCTGACGCCCCAGGTACACACAACCTGAACCTGGCCTCGCCCTGTATGTCTGACGCCCCAGGTACACACAACCTGAACCGGCCTCGCCCTGCATGCCTGACGCCCTAGGTACACACAACCTGAACCTGGCCTCGCCCTGTAGGCCTGACGCCCCAGGTACACACAACCTGAACCTGGCCTCGCCCTGTATGCCTGACGCCCCAGGTACACACAACCTGAACCTGGCCTCGCCCTGTATGTCTAACGCCCCAGGTACACAAAACCTGAACCTGGCCTCGCCCTGTATGCCTGACGCCCCAGGTACACACACCCTGAACCTGGCCTCGCCCTGTATGCCTGACGCCCCAGGTACACACAACCTGAACCTGGCCTCGACCTGGATGTCTGACGCCCCAGGTACACACAACCTGAACCTGGCCTCCTCCGGGATGCCTGACCCCCACTCTCGTCCCTCAGGGACACACAACCTGAACTTGGCCTCGTCCAGGATGCCTGACCTCCCCCCCACGAAGGGACACACAACCCGAACCTGGCCTCGCCCTGTATGTCTGACACTCCCCCCGCCCCCCATGGTACACACAACCTGAACCTGGCTTCGCCCAGGATGCCTAGCCCCCACCTCCCGGAGGGACACACAGCCTGGTCTCTGTCCCGCCTTCTCACCTGCTCGTCTGCATTCTTTCTTCCAGGCTTCATTCGTTCTCTCGTTTCTTCTGTCCTCCTCCTTTCATCCCTCCCTTCGCCCTTCTTCCATTCTTCTTTCCATCCTCCCTCCCGTTTTTCCTCCCTTCCCTTCCCACCCCTATTTCCTTCTTTTCCCCTCCACCCCTCTTCTTAACTCTGTCCTTCCTCGGCTTTGCCTAATTGTTTTCGTTATTGCGTCTCCCTCGCTCTCTATATCCGTCCATCCACCCCTGCTTCCCTTCCCCACCTCCACTCCCTCACCCCCACTCCCACCCCCCCTTTACGCCACCCTTCCCTTACGTCTTCCACATTTTCTTGTGCGGTCCGAAGGGCGCTCCCCGGGCCAGGGCCCTTTGCTCCCCAGTCGGGACTACTATGGAAGTTCTGCCGGACCGTGACCCGAGGTCGCACCTCAGGTTTTGTCTGTAGTAGCGGGCCGCCCTCAATCTGAGGGGAACTTGTGACACCTCGAAGCAGCCCCGTGAGGCCACGGCGAAGGCCCTATGAGCCGCCCGGGGACCAGTCCCGCCTAGAAGCTGAGAAGGCCCAGGCAGGCCCCAGGTCCGAGCCCAGGGTTCACTTCCACCTCCCCCTCCAGCAGCAGAGCGCCCCCTGCAGGCCGAGGGGCTTCAAACTGGAGCACGTGACCCGCACCTGGGCTGCAAGAGTGTCACGAGACACTGTGGAATCCGTCCAATGGGACGCGAGGCCCAGCTCCTATCGTCCTCCATTGATTGCAAACTCTTAGATTCATTCTAACCCTGTCCCCTGCACCCTCCAAACCAGTGCATGATGACAACATGGACCACCGTGAAAAAGAATCTACCAGAACCTCCAGGAGTGGAGAAACTGCCCTGTACTGCCCTTCTTGTGATCCCAGCCATGACCGGCCGAGGGCGAGAGAGGCAGATGAGAGAGAGAGCTGGAAAGCGAGAGTGCAAGAGTGAGAGACCGAAACCGAGTGCCACGAGACAAACCGAGGCAAGATGTAACCGCAGAAGCCAGATAGAGACCCGGAGAGGCTCCAGATGGCAGCAACGAGAGACCTGGGCCGGCTTTAGGGCCGTGCGACAGGTGCAGCAGCACCGGGCGCAGACCTCAACAGGGGCGCGGTGTTTAGCAATAACGCCATTTGAAAGCACCTGCTGCAGAGTTCCTTGTGGGTCCAGGTTTCAGGCAGCAATAAAAATGTCATGATAACTCTTGTGATTAATGTCTCTGCTAGACACAGCAGAGTTTTTTCTGGAGGCATTTTTTTGGACTCTGAAGTAGCGCAGAGGGTTAATATACCTGCTGCAAAGAACAGATCTATATTTTATGTGGATAGCTGAGTGGATTAGTAACGACAGCGTTCACCAGCGCTTTAAAACAAATGACATGTATGTGAGAGAGGGGCTATGGAGAGATGAGGAGCAATTTTGTTTGGTGGCAGCAGAGCACGAGTCGGGAGTACACACGGGTGTACGGCGTCCACCCACTTTTTTCACCCTGCCAAGAAGTTGGGCTGCACTGAAAAAGATGCTGAATTCGTCCCGGTGTAATTTCCAAACACACTGGACACTTTTAGCAGCCCCTGCACTTTGTTATCTGCTTTGGATCTGCAACACCAGTGCAGGCGGGGAGGGGGCTTTCTTATTCCTGACTCCTGCTACGCCCATAATAAAGCAGTACAAAAGGGGGTGGTGATGGACGGAGCATCTGAACCAATCAAACACTCACACCAAGTCAAAAGATCTGGGTTTACTCCATCACCGTTCTTTAGCTCACTCTGCCACACCAGTTCAGACATGGCCATATGCAAATCAGTCTGACCCTGTGCCTCATGGGAACAGTCCAGCCCGAACTGCCAAGCCATGCCTTCCCTGGACCGGAAACAAGCTTCCTAGGACCGGTCTCTGGCATTCCAGCCGTCTTCAGCCAGGCTTGCTTGAATCCAGTGGCAAAGTGAGCAAGGGACTCACGTCTGAGCATACCCTGCCAAACTTATGGCGAACAAAGCGGTACAGAAGGGGGTGGTGATGGACGGAGCATCTGAACCAATCAAACACTCACACCCAGTCAAAAGATCTGGGTTTAATCCATCACCGTTCTTTAGCCCACTCTGCCACCCCAGTTCAGACATGGCCATATGCAAATCAGTCTGACCCTGTGCCTCATAGGAGCAGTCCAGCCCGAACTGCCAAGCCATGCCTTCCCTGGACCGGAAACAAGCTTCCTAGGACCGGTTTCTAGCATTCCAGCCGTCTTCAGCCAGGCTTGCTTGAATCCAGTGGCAAAGTGAGCAAGGGACTCACGTCTAAGCATACCCTGCCAAACTTATGGCGAACAAAGCGGTACAAAAGGGGGTGGTGATGGACGGAGCATCTGAACCAATCAAACACTAACACCCAGTCAAAAGATCTGGGTTTAATCCATCACTGTTCTTTAGCCCATTCTGCCACCCCAGTTCAGACATGGCCATTTGCAAATCAGTCTGACCCTGTGCCTCATTGGAACAGTCCAGCCAGAACTGCCAAGCCATGCCTTCCCTGGACCGAAAACAAGCTTCCTAGGACCGGTTTCTGGCATTCCAGCCGTCTTCAGCCGGGCTTGCTTGAATCCAGTGGCAAAGTGAGAAACCGGTCCTAGGAAGCTTGTTTTCGGTCCAGGGAAGGCATGGCTTGGCAGTTCTGGCTGGACTGTTCTCATGAGGCACAGGGTCAGACTGATTTGCATATGGCCATGTCTGAACTGGGGTGGCAGAATGGGCTAAAGAACAGTGATGGATTAAACCCAGATCTTTTGACTGAGTGTTAGTGTTTGATTGGTTCAGATGCTCCGTCCATGACCACCCCCTTTTGTACCGCTTTGTTCGCCATAAGTTTGGCAGGGTATGCTCAGAAGTGAGTCCCTTGCTCACTTTGCCACTGGATTCAAGCAAGCCTGGCTGAAGACGGCTGGAATGCTAGAAACCGGTCCTAGGAAGCTTGTTTCCGGTCCAGGGAAGGCATGGCTTGGCAGTTCGGGCCGGACTGTTCCCATGAGGCACAGGGTCAGACTGATTTGCATATGGCCATGTCTGAACTGGGGTGGCAGAGTGGGCTAAAGAACGGTGATGGATTAAACCCAGATCTTTTGACTGGGTGTGAGTGTTTGATTGGTTCAGATGCTCCGTCCATCACCACCCCCTTTTGTACCACTTTGTTCGCCATAAGTTTGACAGGGTATGCTCAGACGTGGTGAGTCCCTTGCTCACTTTGCCACTGGATTCAAGCAAGCCTGGCTGAAGATGGCTAGAATGCCAGACACCGGTGCTAGGAAGCTTGTTTCCGGTCCAGGGAAGGCATGGCTTGGCAGTTCGGGCTGGACTGTTCCCATGAGGATAAATAAAACAAATTTCATAGCGCACCCTGCATTGCATTTTGCGATGCAGGGCGCGCTACGAAATTCATTTTATTAATTAAATTGATTACTTACCTTCAACTATCTGTACTCTGGTTTTTATCACCCCCCACCCTGCCCCTCCCCCGCCGCGGCAGGGGAGACCGAAAGAGAGGGAAACTGAAAGAGAGGTAGAAAGATAGAGAAAGAGGTACTGATGGTGAGGGGGAGATGGAGTAACGTTTAAGGAGAAGAGAACATGTAGAAAGAATGCTGTGGTGTGAGAGATACAAAGACAGCGATGAATGAGAGGGGAGAAAAGAAAAAGACGGCGAAGGAGGCAGAGACAAAGGTTAGGGAGGCAGGGACTAAGAACCGGGGTTAGAGAGAGAGAGAGGAGGCAGAAAAGGGGCAGAGAGAGGGAGAAAAAGGAGCCAGAGATAGAAAGAGAAGGAGAGAGAAAGAGGGGGAGAGAGAGTGAGAGTGAGAGGTAGAAAGAGAGAAAGTGAGAAAGAGGAGACCGAGGGACAGAGAGGTGTAGAGAGGGAGATAGTGAAAGCACAAGAGAGTGACAGGTAGAACAAGGGATTGAGAAAGAGGGGCAGAGAGTGGAAGAGAGACAGGCAGAAAGAGAAGCAGAGAGAAAGAGGAGAGAAAGAGACAGGTAGAAAGAGGGAGTGAGAGAGAGGGGGGAGAGAGACAGGCAAAAAGAGAAGCAGAGAGAAGGAGGGGAGAGAGACAGGCAGAAAGAGGGAGTAAGAAAGAGGGGCACCGAGGGAAAGAGAGAGACAGAAAGAGAGAAAGAGGAGAGAGAGAAAGGTAGAAAGAGGGAGTAAGAAAGAGGGGCACCGAGGGAAAGAGAGAGACAGAAAGAGAGAAAGAGGAGAGAGAGAAAGGTAGAAAGAGGGAGTGAGAAAGAGGGGCAGCGAGGGGAAGAGAGTGAGAGACAGAAAGAGAGAAAGAGGGGCGAGAGACAGGTAGAAAGAGGGGGTGAGCAAGAGGAACAGAGAGAGAGAGGGAGCAATAGATGGAGAGAGGGAGGACAAAGACGGTCATATTGCACAAGACAGAATGAGGCAGAGGGGCGAGTGGGGTACGGGGGTACACGCACAGTGAGGGGGCCCGGTGTGGAGGGCGGGGCACTGGCTGAAGTCCCAGAGAGCCTGCGAGGGGATGCACTGTTCAGCAAGAAGCCTCAATCACCAATAGCAATAATTGGTCTTTGTGCGCCTATTTTTGTTTTACTGAAGCAAGAAGATACTGTTTTATAAATAACCCTGCCGCATATTCTTTTTTTGTTGTAAACAGTGTCTTCAGAGAGTTGACAGATTTTGTTAACGCTTTGCTGTAAAGTCCAGGCATTCTCATGAAGTCTCAGCGACTGGTGGCTTCGTGGAAACCATCTCTCCAGCCGCACCCAGGAGCCAGGCACAGCACCTCCAATCAATCAATCAATCAATCAATCAGTGCATTTATAGAGCGCGCTACTCACCCGTTAGGGTCTCAAGGCGCTGAAGGGAGGGGGGGGTCGCTACTGCTCGAAAAGCCAGGTCTTGAGGTGTTTTCTGAAGGTGA
Source organism: Lissotriton helveticus (assembly GCF_964261635.1). NCBI lineage: Eukaryota > Metazoa > Chordata > Amphibia > Caudata > Salamandridae > Lissotriton > Lissotriton helveticus. The sequence continues at coordinate 139,952,977 of NC_136065.1, read as the reverse complement.
GATGGTCCTGGGTCAGTCGTAGGTGCGCGGGGAGGGAGTTCCATGTTTTGGCTGCCAGGTAGGAGAAGGATCTTCCTCCGGTGGTGGCTCTGCGGAGGGGATGGTCTTGCCTGTGGGGATGGGGCGGGGAGGGCACTGTGACACTCTCCACGGCTTCAATGAACGACAAAGACACACATCTGTGTGCAAGTCCATTGTTTAGCACCAGCGTGAGACCACCACGGCTCACATTGACACATTTCTGTAATTAATACAACGCCCGTGGGCCTGAGATGGCGCTGCCTCAACAGAACAGCGCAGATTCAAACAGAACCTGACAAGTAATTAAACCCTATGAACCAGAACAAGTGTAAATTAGGTTTAAACAATTGCCTGGAAAAACAGGAGGAGAAACTCAAGTGGCCTTCTAGAAAAAACAACACAGGGGCCCTGTTAACACCTTAACCGCGGCGGCAATTCCGGCGTGGTGCGTTCCATTAGGTGGGCGGGGCCGCGTCGGCCAACGGACGTGCGCAGCACTACCAAGGTAGTACTCGCGATGGCCGTTGGCCGACGGGTGCAATTAACAGGTTAATGGTGGTCTGGGAAAACGGCTGGATTTTACCCCCCTGCTGGAGTCACCAATAGAGGTGGTACAGTTAACGCCGTCATTGGGGAAAACCCGTTCCAATATTAGTTGCACGCTGATGGTCTACTAAGAAATTAAGACTGGCCTGGCGAATTGGTAATTTTGAGACTGATGCACATCTTGGGATGGATTTAATTTCTAATATATAATCTCGGGCACACATGGTCCTGAAATGGTACACGGTCAGACTTTTAGATACTTATCTTACTTATCTGCAAAATCTTACAGAAATTAAAAGAAAGCTGCAGTCAATACCAGATGAACAGGAGCAGAAAAACCGAAAGTTCAAGACGATTACTTCAAAACCAACAAGGAAGCAAAGTGAAGCTTAAAAGAGCAGACGAGCGAAAATACACTGATAGCCTTGCCACAGAAGCACAGGAAGCAGCAATAAAATGGAAACTTCAAAGAACTCTAAGACATAACAAGGACATTCTCTGGCAGATACGGCCAGAAAGACCTGTTAATGACAAAGCTGGGAAGGCAATCATGGGTAACGAAGGCCAACAATTAATATGGGAGGAGCACTTTGGAGAACTGCTGAACCAGCCAGTACCACAGTCTCACTAGACATAGCTGGGTCTGAACTGGGTTGGCGAAGGGAGCGAAAGAACGATGATGGATTCAACCCAGATCTGTGACTGGGAAGAGTGTCTGAAAAGTTTCAGCGCTCTGTCCATCGTCTCCTTGTGTTTGCTTTGTTTGTCCTAAGTTGGCAGGGTATGCCCAGACATGGTTATTTGCTCACTTTGCTACTGGATTCAAGCTAGCCTGGCTGATGAGGGGTGTTATCCCGAAACCTGTCCCTTATTTCTGGTCTAGGGGAAGAACTGGCTTGGCAGTTCAAGTTGGACTGTTCCCCTGAGGCACAGGGTCAAGACTGATTTGCATACGGCTGGGTCTAAACTGGGGTGGCATGGTGAGCTAAAGAATGATGATAGATTCAACCCAGATCTGTAACTGTGGGTGAGTGTTTGAAAAGTTTCAGTGCTGAGTCCATCATCTCCTTGTGTTTGCTCCACCAGACAAATAGCCAGCTGTCAAGGACTTACCATATGACTGCAGCAGACAATCCAAGTAAGAAACACGGCAAGCTACCAAACATCTGAGAAATGGGAAGGCATTCCTGTAGAAGCATCGAAGGCATGCATTGAAAGATCAGAAGACATGCTCTACGGCATGTTTGGTAAGATCGGGGAAAAGGAAAAGGTGCCATCAGACTGGAAGGAGGGATATCTGATCGAGATCCCCAAGAAAGGTGATCTGAGTAATTGCACAAACTACAGAGGGGTAACTTTTTTATCAACCCTAGGCACAGTGTTCAACAGCGTCCTGATGAACAGAATGAAGGAAAAAGTCAATGTTCAGTTGGGAGACCAGCAAGCTGACTTGAGCAAAGACAGATCCTGTACAGGCCAGATTGCAACACTGCACATCATCATTGAGCAGTCGAAGGAATGGAACTCCCCCTCTATGTCAACTTCATCGACTATGAGAAGGCATTCAATAGCTTGGACAGAGAGACCCTTTCGAAACTCCTCCTTCACTATGGTGTGTCAGATAAACTTGTCTGAATCATCAGGAACTCGTACGAGAAAATGGCGTGCAAGATAGTCCATGGAGGACGACTCGTGGAAGCCTTTGAAGTGATGACTGACGTCCTCCAGGGTTGTTTGCTCTCGCATTTTCTCTTCCTTCTGGCCACAGACTGGATTATGAAGACATCCATAGCAAGGAGAAGAAATGGGATCCAGTTGATGCCTTGAACACAGTTCGATGACCATGACTTTGCAGATGACCGGGCCCTATTCTATCCAATCCATCTGCAGATGCAAAAAAAGACCAATGTGGCAGCCACGTCAGCACAACTTGACCTCAACATCCAGAGGGGAAAAAAACCAAGATTCTGAAGGCTAGCACGGCCAGCACAACTGTATTCACTCTTGCAGGCGATGCACTGGAAGAGGCTGAGGCCTTCACCTACCTCAGCAGTATCATAGACAAGCAGGGCTGCAAAGGCAAAGATGTCAAAGAGAGAATTGGCAAAGCAAGGGCTGCCTTCATTCAGCTAAAGAAGACCTGAAGCACCAAGGAGCTAACTCTAAAACTACGAACAAACTTTTTAACACAAACGTAAAATCATTCCTTCTGTCCCGGAGCAGAAACTTGAAGGACAACAGTGATCACCATCAACAAAGTCCAGACCTTTATCAACACCTGTCTTAGGACAATCCTCCAAATCCACTGGCCAAACACCATCAGCAACAACCACCTAGTGCATTAGACTTTCCAACTCTTTGCTCATAAAGAAATCATTAAAAGATGCTGGGGCTGGATATGTCACACCCTCCGTAAGCCTGCATCAAACACCGCCAGGGAAGCCCTAACCTGGTTCCCTCAAGGGAAAAGGAAAAAGAGGAAGGTCAAGAAACACATGGCACAGAGGCCTTGAGGCTGACTGCAAGCGGATTAAACCTGGGGTCAGATGGAAAGAAAGGCCCAAGACAGAGATGGCTGGAGAGTCCTGGTTGATGACCTATACATCAGTAGGGGTAATAGGCATTAGCAAGTAAGTTAGTTCTTGCTAAGAAAAATTACAGAATAGTTTATTTTTTAGGGTGTAGGAGACCCAACACATTGCTGTATTTATGTGCCAGAAAGGGTGCTCTAAAGTTAATAAGTTGTGCCACAGGCAACCAGAGAAGCGTAATTTTGAATTTGGTTGACTGGATACTCTGTCAAAACATGATGAGCATCCAGTCGGCATATAAAAGAGTGCAGAGTGCCATAGGCTATAATGCACTTGTAATACAGTGGACAGTACAGCCTCACGTTTCGAGCATCCTATCTGTCAAACTCTAAACATGGCCCTTCACCATAGTTCTTGCTCATGCATAGTTGTATTGTCTGCAGCTTTCATAGGAGTTTCTTTTGAGAGGATAACACACTGGAGCAAGCCAACAATCCAGACATGCGATGGCTTTAACTATAGACATTTATGTTCTCTTGTATGACAGGCGCATGCTCCAAGGTCAACCCTGGGTCCAGAGTCGCAAGTGTGAAGCACTGATGCTTGTGTTACTGGGGGCAAATATTACAACACCGCTGCTTTACCAACCATAGTAACAAAACCTGTCCCCAGCTTTGCAGCCTCCAAGGGAAACGCTACGGCCAATCTGGCTCCGACTATGTGACATTCAATGCCCCTAAAATGTGATAGGTGGAACTTTACTTGTAGGTATGCTAAATAGCTCTTTGTGGAAGGATTTCTTTGGTATAGTCATTATTTGTTGCTTTTAGCATCTTCCTTTTATAGGATTTGTTAGGTTCTTAAGAGGGTTAATTCAATCCTGTTTGTGTACATATTGTTGCAAGGAGGCACACTCCCTACTCAAGAAGTAGAATTTCGGTGTGAACTAGGCACAAAAGAGCCTGTATCAGCGTCAGATTGGTAATGCGGGCACTCGGGCAATGCCAGAGGGGCTGGTGCGAGTTGCAACTGTGGGCTGCTTTTTTGAGCATCCTGGGGATTTGATTTGGGCGGGTTCTACATTGTTCGGGTGCCGCCAGCGGCCCAATGGGTGCCCTCAGTGGCCTTGCTGGAGGCAGATAGGCCTCAATTACTTCCCTTTTATCAAAGGGCAGAGGTGTCACTCCCTTTCTCTCGCTGGGGCCGGCCCATTAACATATGCTTATTGAGTGGGGGCAGGGGGCCGGAGCAAAAGTGGCCTCACTTGTATTCAGGTGTGTTTCACCAGTGCAAGCTAATCCGTGCATTTTTTTTACCCCCCCCTTTTTTTTTTTTTATAAAACTTCGCCGAAGCAGTGTATTGTAAAGACAATATGCAAATGTGGGCCACTTTTTTTTTAGTGCCCGTGGCCGATTTTTAATCCCAATCCAATCCTGGCCTGTATTCAGAGTTTTCCTTCTTTTAGAGGGGTTTGTGCTCCTGTACATTAAGTTCCCATCACAGTCTTCTACGAATAAGCTAATATCACCCTCACTCATTCATGTATGGAGTTCATTAAAGGCAATTAGTTAATTAATTTAAGATCCCTTAATTGAAATATGTCACTGTCAAATTTTCACAACAAAGAACTAAACTGTTTGGATAGGATTATGGATCCCTGACATCATTTAGGAATCTTATATGGCCATTTGTGAACTGATCTGTATGATCAAGTTGAAAAAGTATTCTGTTCAATGGGTTCGTTCTTTGGTTTGCATCCTGGCCTGGCCAGTGTACGCCCGCTTGAAAATAACGTCTGATGGTGGATATAGCCGAAAGCCGACAAATAGGAGAGGAGTGACTGAACCTGGAAATTTCCTACATGCGCTGCCCTTCAATGCATGTAACCCAATACTTAGATTTCTAGACCTAATTCCCTTAGAGTGTCCCCTAAGTCTACTAATCTGGTTCAAAACTTTCTCTGCTAATATTTAGGGGCTTATAACTCACAGACACAGTAAGAGATTCGCTATACGGCATGATCCATTTACAAAGTGATTGTTCAAGTCTGTCTCATGCTGTTACCAAAACTTCCAACATTTTATAATGCTTACCTGCAGGGTTCACCAACATTAACTGCACTTATTTGCGGGTACTAATAAGAGTAAGTCATACATGCTCTTTCTGCCAGCAGCACCGACTCTGACTGCAGGGTTGACTCTGCCAACATCTGGGAGTAGCACCAGCTGCAACTGACACACAAGCAGGTACCACCAGCCACACCTGCATGATGCTGTACCAGATTGCTTCCGTAAGGGCTCCCGCAGCACCTGCTAGTAAGACCGACTGTACCTGCAGCCACACCTACTACACCTGGAGTACACACGAGTAGCTCAAACTAAAACCCTGTACCTGTTCAGGGGGTTTCTGGCCTGGCAGGTCGGGCTGGACTGTTCCTGTTGGAGCAGGGCCAAGGGTGATTTGCATATGTCTGGTTCCTGTCTGAGAATGCATGGATTGGAATTACCAGTGACGGAGATTAATTCAATCATTCAATCCCTGTGGCGGAGATTAATTGCATCCCTCAATCCATCACATTTTCCCCCATATACCATAACCCCAGCATCTCTGAGCACCACCTGCAGAATATTAGTTTCCCCCCAGATAGAGGGAATCTTCAGGTTCCACCACCTGATCCCACATTACTTGCGATTACTACTAACGGGCTCTGTAGTATGCGCGAGATCCCCGTCTGTACCTGCAGCACCTCTATGTACTCTTAGCTCCAGTTCCATTGAACACACACAACGCCCCCTGCAGGGCCTGATCTGCAGTACATGTGGCGCCAGCAGTGTAGCCTGAAGCACCTGGAGGGCCAACAGTTGTGTCTGCAGTACATGCTGCCATGACCACGCATACCTGTAAACCTGCAAGTACCGTAAGTTACACTCGCATGCTTGTGCTACACACTGTACGCACACCACCTGGAGTACCTTAAAGCCCAACACCTGCACCACATGCATATACGTACCTGATGCATCTGCAGGAAAACTTGGCCTATGGCCCCTCAAAATTCCACCAACTGTGACTGCAACACCTGTACGACCAGCACACACCATCACGTGTGCTTGCAACACCTGTATGACCAGCCCACACAATCACGTGTGCTTGCAGCACCTGTATGACCAGCACACACCATCACCTGCGCTTGCAGCACCTGTATGACCAGCACACACCATCACCTGTGCTTGCAGCACCTGTATGACCAGCACACACCATCACCTGTGCTTGCAGCACCTGTATGACCAGCACACACCATCACCTGTGGTTGTAGTAACTGCACTACCAGCACACACCACCACCTGTGCTTGCAGCACCTGTACTACCTGCACATCAAATCCCCCGTGCTTGAAACCCCTGTACAACCAGCACATCTCACCACCTGTACTTGCAGCACCTTTACTTAGAGCACATCCCACCACCTGTACTACCAACACATGCCGCCACCTGTGCTTGCAGCACCTGTACTAAGAGCACATCCCACCACCTGAGCTTGCAGCACCTGTACTACCAGCACATGCCGCCACCTGTGCTTGCAGCACCTGTGCTAAGAGCACATCCCACCACCTGTACTACCAACACATGCCGCCACCTGTGCTTGCAGCACCTGTACTAAGAGCACATCCCACCACCTGAGCTTGCAGCACCTGTACTAAGAGCACATCCCACCACCTGAGCTTGCAGCACCTGTACTAAGAGCACATCCCACCACCTGTACTACCAACACATGCCGCCACCTGTGCTTGCAGCACCTGTACTAAGAGCACATCCCACCACCTGAGCTTGCAGCACCTGTACTAAGAGCACATCCCACCACCTGAGCTTGCAGCACCTGTACTAAGAGCACATCCCACCACCTGTGCTTGCAGCACCTGTACTACCAGCACTTCCCATCACATGTGCTTGCAGCACTTGTACTACCAGCACATCACATCACCTGTGATTACAGCACCTGTACTACCAACACATCACATTACCTGTGCTTGCAACACCTGTACTAAGAGCACATCCCACCACCTGTACTTGCAGCACTTGTACCACCAGCACATCACATCACCTGTGATTACAGCACCTGTACTACCAGCACACATCACCTATGCTTGCAGCACCTGTGCTAAGAGCCCATCCCACCACATGTGCTTGCAGCACCTGTACTACCTGCACACATCACCTGTGCTTGCAGCACCTGTACGACCAGCACAACCCATCACCTGTGCTTGCAGCACCTGTGCTAAGAGCAAATCCTACCAACTGGACTTGCAGTACCTGTACTTCCAGCACATCCCACCACCTGTGCTTGCAGCACCTGTACTACCAGCACTTCCCATCACCTGTGCTTGCAGCATCTGTGCTAAGAGCACATCCCACCACCTGCGCTTGCAGCACCTGTACTAACTGCACATCCCATCACCTGTGCTTTGAGCACCTGTACTACCAGCACTTCCCATCACCTGTGCTTGCAGCACCTGTGCTAAGAGCACATCCCACCACCTGCGCTTGCAGCACCTGTACTAAGAGCACATCCCACCGCCAGTGCTTGCAGCACCTGTTCTAAGAGCACATCCCACCGCCAGTGCTTGCAGCACCTGTACCACCAGCACATCCCACCACCTGTGCTTGCAGCACCTGTACTAAGAGCACATCCTACCACCTGTGCTTGCAGCACCTGTACTAAGAGCACATCCCACCTTCAGTGCTTGCAGCACCTGTTCTAAGAGCACATCCTACCACCTGTGCTTGCAGCACCTGTACTAAGAGCACATCCCACCTTCAGTGCTTGCAGCACCTGTACTAAGAGCACATCCTACCACCTGCGCTTGCAGCACCTGTACTAAGAGCACATCCCACCACCAGTGCTTGCAGCACCTGTACTAAGAGCACATCCTACCACCTGCGCTTGCAGCACCTGTACCAAGAGCACATCCCACCACATGTGCTTGCAGCACCTGTACTTCCAGCACATCCCACCACCCGTGCTTGCAGCATCTGTATTAACTGCACATCCCATCACCTGTGCTTGTAGCACTTGTACAACCAGCACTTCCCATCACCTGTGATTACAGCACCTGTACCACCAGCACATCCCACCACCTGTGATTACAGCACCTGTACTACCAGCACACATCACCTATGCTTGCAGCACCTGTGCTAAGAGCCCATCCCACCACATGTGCTTGCAGCACCTGTACTACCTGCACACATCACCTGTGCTTGCAGCACCTGTACGACCAGCACAACCCATCACCTGTGCTTGCAGCACCTGTGCTAAGAGCAAATCCTACCAACTGGACTTGCAGTACCTGTACTTCCAGCACATCCCACCACCTGTGCTTGCAGCACCTGTACTACCAGCACTTCCCATCACCTGTGCTTGCAGCATCTGTGCTAAGAGCACATCCCACCACCTGCGCTTGCAGCACCTGTACTAACTGCACATCCCATCACCTGTGCTTTGAGCACCTGTACTACCAGCACTTCCCATCACCTGTGCTTGCAGCACCTGTGCTAAGAGCACATCCCACCACCTGCGCTTGCAGCACCTGTACTAAGAACACATCCCATCACCTGTGCTTGCAGCACCTGTACTAAGAGCACATCCCACCGCCAGTGCTTGCAGCACCTGTTCTAAGAGCACATCCCACCGCCAGTGCTTGCAGCACCTGTTCTAAGAGCACATCCTGCCACCTGTGCTTGCAGCACCTGTACTAAGAGCACATCCCACCTTCAGTGCTTGTAGCACCTGTACTAAGAGCACATCCTACCACCTGCGCTTGCAGCACCTGTACTAAGAGCACATCCCACCACCAGTGCTTGCAGCACCTGTACTAAGAGCACATCCCACCACCTGCGCTTGCAGCACCTGTGCTCAGAGCACATCCTACCACCTGGACTTGCAGCACCTGTACTAAGAGCACATCCCACCACCTGCGCTTGCAGCATCTGTACTAAGAGCACATCCCACCACCTGAGCTTGCAGCATCTGTACTAAGAGCACATCCCACCACCTGAGCTTGCAGCACCTGTACTAAGAGCACATCCCACCACCTGAGCTTGCAGCACCTGTACTAAGAGCACATCCCACCACCTGAGCTTGCAGCACCTGTACTAAGAGCACATCCCACCACCTGAGCTTGCAGCACCTGTACTAAAAGCACATCCCAACACCTGTGCTTGCAGCACCTGTACTACCAGCACTTCCCATCACCTGTGCTTGCAGCACTTGTACTACCAGAACATCACATCACCTGTGATTACAGCACCTGTACTACCAACACATCACATCACCTGTGCTTGCAACACCTGTACTAAGAGCACATCCCACCACCTGTACTTGCAGCACTTGTACCACCAGCACATCACATCACCTGTGATTACAGCACCTGTACTACCAGCACACATCACCTATGCTTGCAGCACCTGTGCTAAGAGCCCATCCCACCACATGTGCTTGCAGCACCTGTACTACCTGCACACATCACCTGTGCTTGCAGCACCTGTACGACCAGCACAACGCATCACCTGTGCTTGCAGCACCTGTGCTAAGAGCAAATCCTACCAACTGGACTTGCAGTACCTGTACTTCCAGCACATCCCACCACCTGTGCTTGCAGCACCTGTACTACCAGCACTTCCCATCACCTGTGCTTGCAGCATCTGTGCTAAGAGCACATCCCACCACCTGCGCTTGCAGCACCTGTACTAACTGCACATCCCATCACCTGTGCTTTGAGCACCTGTACTACCAGCACTTCCCATCACCTGTGCTTGCAGCACCTGTGCTAAGAGCACATCCCACCACCTGCGCTTGCAGCACCTGTACTAAGAGCACATCCCACCACCTGCGCTTGCAGCACCTGTACTAAGAGCACATCCCATCACCTGTGCTTGCAGCACCTGTACTAAGAGCACATCCCATCACCTGTGCTTGCAGCACCTGTACTAAGAGCACATCCCACCTTCAGTGCTTGCAGCACCTGTGCTAAGAGCACATCCCACCACCTGCGCTTGCAGCACCTGTACTAAGAGCACATCCCACCGCCAGTGCTTGCAGCACCTGTTCTAAGAGCACATCCCACCACCTGTGCTTGCAGCACCTGTACCACCAGCACATCCCACCACCTGTGCTTGCAGCACCTGTACCACCAGCACATCCCACCACCTGTGCTTGCAGCACCTGTACCACCAGCACTTCCCATCACCTGTGCTTGCAGCACCTGTGCTAAGAGCACATCCCACCACCTGCGCTTGCAGCACCTGTACTAAGAGCACATCCCATCACCTGTGCTTGCAGCACCTGTACTAAGAGCACATCCCACCGCCAGTGCTTGCAGCACCTGTTCTAAGAGCACATCCTACCACCTGTGCTTGCAGCACCTGTACTAAGAGCACATCCCACCTTCAGTGCTTGCAGCACCTGTACTAAGAGCACATCCTACCACCTGCGCTTGCAGCACCTGTGCTAAGAGCAAATCCTACCAACTGGACTTGCAGTACCTGTACTTCCAGCACATCCCACCGCCAGTGCTTGCAGCACCTGTTCTAAGAGCACATCCCACCGCCAGTGCTTGCAGCACCTGTTCTAAGAGCACATCCTACCACCTGTGCTTGCAGCACCTGTACTAAGAGCACATCCTACCACCTGCGCTTGCAGCACCTGTGCTAAGAGCACATCCCACCACCTGCGCTTGCAGCACCTGTAATACCAGCACATCCCACCACCCGTGCTTGCAGCATCTGTATTAACTGCACATCCCATCACCTGTGCTTGCAGCACTTGTACAACCAGCACTTCCCATCACCTGTGATTACAGCACCTGTACCACCAGCACATCCCACCACCTGTGCTTGCAGCACCTGTACTACCAGCACTTCCCACCGCCAGTGCTTGCAGCACCTGTACTAAGAGCACATCCTACCACCTGCGCTTGCAGCACCTGTACTAAGAGCACATCCCACCACCAGTGCTTGCAGCACCTGTACTAAGAGCACATCCCACCACCTGCGCTTGCAGCACCTGTGCTAAGAGCACATCCTACCACCTGGACTTGCAGCACCTGTACTTCCAGCACATCCCACCACCTGCGCTTGCAGCATCTGTACTAAGAGCACATCCCACCACCTGAGCTTGCAGCACCTGTACTAAGAGCACATCCCACCACCTGAGCTTGCAGCACCTGTACTAAAAGCACATCCCACCACCTGTGCTTGCAGCACTTGTACTACCAGCACATCACATCACCTGTGCTTGCAACACCTGTACTAAGAGCACATCCCACCACCTGTACTTGCAGCACTTGTACCACCAGCACATCACATCACCTGTGATTACAGCACCTGTACTACCAGCACACATCACCTATGCTTGCAGCACCTGTGCTAAGAGCCCATCCCACCACATGTGCTTGCAGCACCTGTACTACCTGCACACATCACCTGTGCTTGCAGCACCTGTACGACCAGCACAACCCATCACCTGTGCTTGCAGCACCTGTGCTAAGAGCAAATCCTACCAACTGGACTTGCAGTACCTGTACTTCCAGCACATCCCACCACCTGTGCTTGCAGCACCTGTACTACCAGCACTTCCCATCACCTGTGCTTGCAGCATCTGTGCTAAGAGCACATCCCACCACCTGCGCTTGCAGCACCTGTACTAACTGCACATCCCATCACCTGTGCTTTGAGCACCTGTACTACCAGCACTTCCCATCACCTGTGCTTGCAGCACCTGTGCTAAGAGCACATCCCACCACCTGCGCTTGCAGCACCTGTACTAAGAGCACATCCCATCACCTGTGCTTGCAGCACCTGTACTAAGAGCACATCCCACCGCCAGTGCTTGCAGCACCTGTTCTAAGAGCACATCCTACCACCTGTGCTTGCAGCACCTGTACCACCAGCACATCCCACCACCTGTGCTTGCAGCACCTGTACCACCAGCACTTCCCATCACCTGTGCTTGCAGCACCTGTGCTAAGAGCACATCCCACCACCTGCGCTTGCAGCACCTGTACTAAGAGCACATCCCATCACCTGTGCTTGCAGCACCTGTACTAAGAGCACATCCCACCGCCAGTGCTTGCAGCACCTGTTCTAAGAGCACATCCTACCACCTGTGCTTGCAGCACCTGTACTAAGAGCACATCCCACCTTTAGTGCTTGCAGCACCTGTACTAAGAGCACATCCTACCACCTGCGCTTGCAGCACCTGTGCTAAGAGCAAATCCTACCAACTGGACTTGCAGTACCTGTACTTCCAGCACATCCCACCGCCAGTGCTTGCAGCACCTGTTCTAAGAGCACATCCCACCGCCAGTGCTTGCAGCACCTGTTCTAAGAGCACATCCTACCACCTGTGCTTGCAGCACCTGTACTAAGAGCACATCCTACCACCTGCGCTTGCAGCACCTGTGCTAAGAGCACATCCTACCACCTGGACTTGCAGCACCTGTACTTCCAGCACATCCCACCACCTGCGCTTGCAGCACCTGTAATACCAGCACATCCCACCACCCGTGCTTGCAGCATCTGTATTAACTGCACATCCCATCACCTGTGCTTGCAGCACTTGTACAACCAGCACTTCCCATCACCTGTGATTACAGCACCTGTACCACCAGCACATCCCACCACCTGTGCTTGCAGCACCTGTACTACCAGCACTTCCCACCGCCAGTGCTTGCAGCACCTCTACTAAGAGCACATCCCATCACCTGTGCTTGCAGCACCTGTACCACCAGCACATCCCACCACCTGTGCTTGCAGCACCTGTACTAAGAGCACATCCCATCACCTGTGTTTGCAGCACCTGTACCACCAGCACATCCCACCACCTAGAGCACATCCCATCACCTGTGCTTGCAGCATCTGTATTAACTGCACATCTGTGAGAAGTTGGCCTGATAGGTGATGTTTCCAATTCTGGAACCACCGGTTATCAGACCAAACAATCCCTTATGGTGTCTGGTTGTAAGTCAACCTTATTAGACAAGCTATCCTAGGGGTAGCATGGACTAAGCAGCCTAAAGGCTTAACTTAAGAGGTCGTGTTAAGCGAGCTGTTTTACCACATACAATCCTGTAATATCAAATGAAAGGACACCACACAAGTATATATTATAAAAAATATATGTATTTATTACTAAAAACAATCCCCAGTATTCTTTATGAATAAAGGGGCACAAGCGTTAAATCAAAAGCACAGTATAACATACAAAGTTGCACAAATATGGATGAGGGCGAGGGGCCACTCAGACCATATACTAAACAAGTGGTATAAGAGATACCAATCGAACAGTGGTTAGGCCTAGGGCCTAGGGAATCGCTGGGAGCAGTCGGGACAAGCAGTGCTGAAGTCGGGAAAAGCCCGCGGGATTCGGGTGCAGTGCAGAAAGCGCACGCATGCACCAATGTTAACCAATGGTGCGCAAAAGTTGTAAAGTTAAAGTTTAAGGACACTTCCGCTGAACCTAGAGGAACAAAACTTAAGACACAGACCCTAGGGATGTGTACCAGTGTGGGAACACCGGCGGAGCAAAGTTACCTCACCCACAGGAAGCGGGTGCACAGGGTCGAAGTTGAGTCGGGTTTCGTCACGCAGGCTCTTGGTGCTTGGAGCTGAAAGGGCTGCAGGCAGGGTGAAAGAGAAGTGTCCGGTGGAGTCCAAGGGTGGACTCAAGTCGAAGAGTACCTGAAAGCAGAGGGAACAGAGTCTGGGTCACTCAGCAGTGACCAGGGTGGAACCAGGACGGAACCAGGCAATGTCGGGCGCAATCAGGTGGTCGTCGAGGAGCTTCTCTCCGCTGTCACGTGGGCTCTGGGGCATCTGCGACGTCCAGGAGCGGGTCACGATCTGTCCCACGAGGGCTCTCACCGTCGGCGCAGTCGGCTTCAAGTTTGGAGCAAACAACACTTGGCAAGAGCAATCCACGCGGAACCGGGAGATTGCTTCTCACTCAAACCAGGAGGGTCAGAGTGGGGGCTCCTTTTCAGGGGAGCTGGTGCAAATCTGGAGCAACCAGAATCGCAAGTTGATTTTCAAAGTTCGTCGGCACAGGGGCCACTAGCCGGCTGGCAAGTGACCGGGCCAACGCGTTCAGCCAAAAGTAGCAGAAGGGCCCCACGCAGCACTCAGCGAGTGTAGAGGGGTGAGCTTCGGTGCAAGAGTGGCTCAGGGTTGGGGCTTCTCAAACCCCGGTGTACAGCTTCGAGGGTCACTCGTGGGCTGCACGGTCAGCGTCTCGTGGTCTTTCCAAGATGGCGTGCCCCACGCTTCCTGTCGCCTCCACGGGTCTCAGCTCTGCAGGGACTGTGGATCGGGCTGTTGGAGGGCAGGCAAGCTTGATCTCGTCGATCTCTGTCGCTCGAGTTCCGGCAGGAACTGCAACAAAGCAGACGTCGATGGCTGGATGGTGCCTGTTTGCACAGGGTGGTCACTCCTTGACCACAAGGGAGATTCTTCGGGATTCTACGTCGAGTAGGATGTCGAAGGGTCCAGAATTTTGTTTCTTGTGTTTCTTCAGGATAATCTGAAGTGCATTGGCACTGCTCCCAGTCTTATACTAATTTTGGGGGCTGGATTACCTGCTAGGTCCCCTCCTATGGGTGGGACCCAGGAAGTGGGTGGATACACCCCCTTCCTTTGATCCAGGCCGCCCTGGCACGAGGGCTGGAGTGCCCCAGAACCGGTTTGGCCGGATTATGCAAGGGGCAGCCTTGTGCGCCCAAAGCAGTGTCTGGTTTCTTTCAAACCTCCCTGCTACAATCCACTATCTCCTGTCTGGGGGGGTGTAACACCTCCCTGCGACAGGAAACCCTTTGTCCAGACCCCTTTGGCTGAGTTTCGGTCAGCTTCAGGGGGTCAGACTCTTGTCTGTGGCAGAGGCATCCATTTTGTGGATCTAAGGTCCTTTTAGAAATTAACCGCATTTAAGTAAAGTAACATGTCTTACCCCTCTAGAGGGGTGGAATGCTATCCCCGTCCCCAGAACTGGCGAGGGGATAGTATTCCAAATCGTATGACACCTTACACGACATGTTTTGATAAAGCCAAACCAAAGTTGCTATATAACCGCGAGGATTATAATGCGCTTAAGAGTATATGGTATGGCATTATCCTGAAACAGCTTAGGGAGTTGTTCCCGACAGCTGCAGACAGGCTCAGCTCATGCTAGAGCTCCATCTCACATTAAACCACGCACTCTGCCTCCAGGATTGATGAGGCCTTCCATAGGAGTGGCTCATAGGTTAATATGTGTCCAGATATAGGTTTAGATATAGGTATACTATATCTAAGTAAGGGGTGATTACCCCACCTTACCCCAGCTGAGTGATCAGCCAGTTGTGTCAATTTAAGAACCAGCCAGGGGTGGCAAAAGATATGCTGCAGCCCCTGGTAGGCCTTGGTGGCCCCTATGCCCTGGGCACCTATAGTGCATTATACAGGGGCTGACAAGGAGTCCATTTCCAATTGTGGTATGTGCCTATAGCACATGTATCATTAATTTAGTGAGAGAACAGCAGGCTGGGGGTCTGATCAGCAGGCCCACAGCCTCAGTAGTCGAAAACCAGTGAAGCAGAAAGCAAAAATTTGGGGTGACCATAGGATAGCAGACCCTACTCTCCTACACAATCCCATCACCTGTGCTTGCAGCACTTGTACAGCCAGCACATCCCACCACCTGTGCTTGCAGCATCTGTATTAACTGCACATCCCATCACCTGTGCTTGCAGCACCTGTACTACCAGCACACATCACCTGTGCTTGCAGCACTTGTACAACCAGCACTTCCCATCACCTGCGCTTGCAGCACCTGTACTACCAGCACACCCCACCACATGTGCTTGCAGCACCTGTACTACCAGCACACATCACCTGTGCTTGCAGCACCTGTACGACCAGCACAACCCATCACCTGTGCTTGGAGCACCTGTGCTAAGAGCACATCCACCACCTGTGCTTGCAGCACCTGTGCCAAGAGCACATCCCACCGCCAGTGCTTGCAGCATCTGTATTAACTGCACATCCCATCACCTGTGCTTGCAGCACTTGTACAACCAGCACTTCCCATCACCTGTGCTTGCAGCACATGTACTACCAGCACATATCACCTGTGCTTGCAGCACCTGTACTACCAGCACTTCCCATCACCTGTGCTTGCAGCACCTGTACTACCAGCACACATCACCTGTGCTTGCAGCACCTGTGCTAAGAGCACATCCAACCACCTGCGCTTGCAGCACCTGTACTAAGAGCACATCCCATCACCTGTGCTTGCAGCACCTGTACTAAGAGCACATCCCACCACCTGTGCTTGCAGCACCTGTACTAAGAGCACATCCCACCGCCAGTGCTTGCAGCACCTGTATTAAGAGCACATCCTACCACCTGCGCTTGCAGCACCTGTGCTAAGAGCACATCCCACCGCCAGTGCTTGCAGCACCTGTATTAAGAGCACATCCTACCACCTGGACTTGCAGCACCTGTACTTCCAGCACATCCCACCACCTGCGCTTGCAGCACCTGTACTACCAGCACATCCCACCACCTGTGCTTGCAGCATCTGTATTAACTGCACATCCCATCACCTGTGCTTGCAGCACTTGTACAACCAGCACTTCCCATCACCTGCGCTTGCAGCACCTGTACTAAGAGCACATCCCACCACCTGTGCTTGCAACACCTGTACCACCAGCACATCCCACCACCTGTGCTTGCAGCACCTGTACTACCAGCACTTCCCATCACCTGTGCTTGCAGCACCTGTACTACCAGCACATCCCCCACCTGTGCTTGCAGCACCTGTACTACCAGCACACATCACCTGTGCTTGCAGCACCTGTGCTAAGAGCACATCCAACCACCTGCGCTTGCAGCACCTGTACTACCAGCACACATCACCTGTGCTTGCAGCACCTGTACGACCAGCACAACCCATCACCTGTGCTTGCAGCACCTGTGCCAAGAGCACATCCACCACCTGTGCTTGCAGCACCTGTGCCAAGAGCACATCCCACCGCCAGTGCTTGCAGCACCTGTACTAAGAGCACATCCCACCACCAGTGCTTGCAGCCCCTGTACTAAGAGCACATCCCACCACCTGCGCTTGCAGCCCCTGTACTAAGAGCACATCCCATCATCAGTGCTTGCAGCACCTGTACTAAAGGCACATCCCACCGCCAGTGCTTGCAGCACCTGTACTAAGAGCACATCCCATCACCAGTGCTTGCAGCACCTGTACTAAGAGCACATCCCATCACCTGTGCTTGCAGCACCTGTACTAAGAGCACATCCCACCGCCAGTGCTTGCAGCACCTGTACTAAGAGCACATCCCACCGCCAGTGCTTGCAGAACCTGTACTACCAGCACATATCACCTGTACTTGCAGCACCTGTACCACCAGCACATCCCATCACCTGTGCTTGCAGCACCTGTTCTACCAGCACACATCACCTGTGCTTGCAGCACCTGTGCTAAGAGCACATCCAACCACCTGCGCTTGCAGCACCTGTACTAAGAGCACATCCCATCACCTGTGCTTGCAGCACCTGTACTAAGAGCACATCCCACCACCTGTGCTTGCAGCACCTGTACTAAGAGCACATCCCACCGCCAGTGCTTGCAGCACCTGTATTAAGAGCACATCCTACCACCTGCGCTTGCAGCACCTGTGCTAAGAGCACATCCCACCGCCAGTGCTTGCAGCACCTGTATTAAGGGCACATCCTACCACCTGGACTTGCAGCACCTGTACTTCCAGCACATCCCACCACCTGTGCTTGCAGCATCTGTATTAACTGCACATCCCATCACCTGTGCTTGCAGCACTTGTACAACCAGCACTTCCCATCACCTGCGCTTGCAGCACCTGTACTAAGAGCACATCCCACCACCTGTGCTTGCAGCACCTGTACCACCAGCACATCCCACCACCTGTGCTTGCAGCACCTGTACTACCAGCACTTCCCATCACCTGTGCTTGCAGCACCTGTGCTAAGAGCACATCCAACCACCTGCGCTTGCAGCACCTGTACTACCAGCACACATCACCTGTGCTTGCAGCACCTGTACGACCAGCACAACCCATCACCTGTGCTTGCAGCACCTGTGCTAAGAGCACATCCACCACCTGTGCTTGCAGCACCTGTGCCAAGAGCACATCCCACCGCCAGTGCTTGCAGCCCCTGTACTAAGAGCACATCCCACCACCTGCGCTTGCAGCACCTGTACTAAGAGCACATCCCACCACCTGCGCTTGCAGCACCTGTACTAAGAGCACATCCCATCACCAGTGCTTGCAGCACCTGTACTAAAGGCACATCCCACCGCCAGTGCTTGCAGCACCTGTACTAAGAGCACATCCCATCACCAGTGCTTGCAGCACCTGTACTAAGAGCACATCCCATCACCTGTGCTTGCAGCACCTGTACTAAGAGCACATCCCACCGCCAGTGCTTGCAGCACCTGTACGAAGAGCACATCCCACCGCCAGCGCTTGCAGAACCTGTACTACCAGCACATATCACCTGTACTTGCAGCACCTGTACCACCAGCACATCCCACCACATGTGCTTGCAGCACCTGTACGACCAGCACAACCCATCACCTGTGCTTGCAGCACCTGTGCTAAGAGCAAATCCTACCAACTGGACTTGCAGTACCTGTACTTCCAGCACATCCCACCACCTGTGCTTGCAGCACCTGTACTACCAGCACTTCCCATCACCTGTGCTTGCAGCATCTGTGCTAAGAGCACATCCCACCACCTGCGCTTGCAGCACCTGTACTAACTGCACATCCCATCACCTGTGCTTTGAGCACCTGTACTACCAGCACTTCCCATCACCTGTGCTTGCAGCACCTGTACTAAGAGCACATCCCATCACCTGTGCTTGCAGCACCTGTACTAAGAGCACATCCCACCGCCAGTGCTTGCAGCACCTGTTCTAAGAGCACATCCCACCGCCAGTGCTTGCAGCATCTGTACTAAGAGCACATCCCACCTTCAGTGCTTGCAGCACCTGTTCTAAGAGCACATCCTACCACCTGTGCTTGCAGCACCTGTACTAAGAGCAAATCCCACCTTCAGTGCTTGCAGCACCTGTACTAAGAGCACATCCCACCACCTGCGCTTGCAGCACCTGTACTAAGAGCACATCCCACCACCTGTGCTTGCATCACCTGTACTAAGAGCACATCCCACCACCTGTGCTTGCAGCACCTGTACTAAGAGCACATCCCACCGCCAGTGCTTGCAGCATCTGTACTAAGAGCACATCCCACCGCCAGTGCTTGCAGCACCTGTACTAAGAGCACATCTTACCACCTGCGCTTGCAGCACCTGTACTAAGAGCACATCCCACCACCTGTGCTTGCAGCACCTGTACTACGAGCACATCCCACCACCTGTGCTTGCAGCATCTGTACTAAGAGCACATCCCACCGCCAGTGCTTGCAGCACCTGTACTAAGAGCACATCCTACCACCTGCGCTTGCAGCACCTGTACTAAGAGCACATCCCACCACCTGTGCTTGCAGCACCTGTTCTAAGAGCACATCCCACCGCCAGTGCTTGCAGCACCTGTTCTAAGAGCACATCCTACCACCTGTGCTTGCAGCACCTGTACTAAGAGCACATCCCACCACCAGTGCTTGCAGCACCTGTTCTAAGAGCACATCCCACCGCCAGTGCTTGCAGCATCTGTACTAAGAGCACATCCCACCGCCAGTGCTTGCAGCACCTGTGCTAAGAGCACATCCTACCACCTGTGCTTGCAGCACCTGTACTAAGAGCACATCCCACGGCCAGTGCTTGCAGCACCTGTTCTAAGAGCACATCCCACCGCCAGTGCTTGCAGCACCTGTTCTAAGAGCACATCCTACCACCTGTGCTTGCAGCACCTGTACTAAGAGCACATCCCACCTTCAGTGCTTGCAGCACCTGTACTAAGAGCACATCCTACCACCTGCGCTTGCAGCACCTGTACTAAGAGCACATCCCACCACCTGTGCTTGCAGCACCTGTACTAAGAGCACATCCCACCGCCAGTGCTTGCAGCATCTGTACTAAGAGTACATCCCACCGCCAGTGCTTGCAGCACCTGTACTAAGAGCACATCCCACCACCTGTGCTTGCAGCACCTGTACTAAGAGCACATCCCACCACCTGTGCTTGCAGCACCTGTACTAAGAGCACATCCCACCGCCAGTGCTTGCAGCATCTGTACTAAGAGCACATCCCACCTTCAGTGCTTGCAGCACCTGTACTAAGAGCACATCCCACCACCTGTGCTTGCAGCACCTGTACTAAGAGCACATCCCACCACCTGTGCTTGCAGCACCTGTACTAAGAGCACATCCCACCGCCAGTGCTTGCAGCATCTGTACTAAGAGCACATCCCACCTTCAGTGCTTGCAGCACCTGTACTAAGAGCACATCTTACCACCTGCGCTTGCAGCACCTGTACTAAGAGCACATCCCACCACCTGTGCTTGCAGCACCTGTACTAAGAGCACATCCCACCACCTGTGCTTGCAGCATCTGTACTAAGAGCACATCCTACCACCTGCGCTTGCAGCACCTGTACTAAGAGCACATCCTGCCACCTGCGCTTGCAGCACCTGTGCTTCCAGCACATCCCACCACCTGTGCTTGCAGCACCTGTTCTAAGAGCACATCCCACCGCCAGTGCTTGCAGCACCTGTACTAAGAGCACATCCCACCGCCAGTGCTTGCAGCACCTGTACTAAGAGCACATCCTGCCACCTGCGCTTGCAGCACCTGTGCTAAGAGCACATCCCACCTTCAGTGCTTGCAGCACCTGTACTAAGAGCACATCCTGCCACCTGCGCTTGCAGCACCTGTACTAAGAGCACATCCCACCACCTGTGCTTGCAGCACCTGTACTAAGAGCACATCCTACCACCTGCGCTTGCAGCACCTGTACTAAGAGCACATCCCACCACCTGTGCTTGCAGCACCTGTGCTAAGAGCACATCCCATCACCTGTGCTTGCAGCACCTGTACTAAGAGCACATCCCACCGCCAGTGCTTGCAGCACCTGTTCTAAGAGCACATCCTACCACCTGTGCTTGCAGCACCTGTACTAAGAGCACATCCCACCTTCAGTGCTTGCAGCACCTGTACTAAGAGCACATCCTACCACCTGCGCTTGCAGCACCTGTACTAAGAGCACATCCCATCATCTGTGCTTGCAGCACCTGTGCTAAGAGCACATCCCACCGCCAGTGCTTGCAGCACCTGTACTAAGAGCACATCCCACCACCTGCGCTTGCAGCACCTGTACTAAGAGCACATCCCACCGCCAGTGCTTGCAGCACCTGTACTAAGAGCACATCCCACCGCCAGTGCTTGCAGCCCCTGTACTAAGAGCACATCCCACCGCCAGTGCTTGCAGCACCTGTTCTAAGAGCACATCCTACCACCTGTGCTTGCAGCACCTGTACTAAGAGCACATCCCACCTTCAGTGCTTGCAGCACCTGTACTAAGAGCACATCCTACCACCTGCGCTTGCAGCACCTGTACTAAGAGCACATCCCATCATCTGTGCTTGCAGCACCTGTACTAAGAGCACATCCCACCTTCAGTGCTTGCAGCACCTGTACTAAGAGCACATCCTACCACCTGCGCTTGCAGCACCTGTACTAAGAGCACATCCCATCATCTGTGCTTGCAGCACCTTTGCTAAGAGCACATCCCACCGCCAGTGCTTGCAGCACCTGTACTAAGAGCACATCCCACCACCTGCGCTTGCAGCACCTGTACTAAGAGCACATCCCACCGCCAGTGCTTGCAGCACCTGTACTAAGAGCACATCCCACCGCCAGTGCTTGCAGCCCCTGTACTAAGAGCACATCCCACCGCCAGTGCTTGCAGCACCTGTTCTAAGAGCACATCCTACCACCTGTGCTTGCAGCACCTGTACTAAGAGCACATCCCACCTTCAGTGCTTGCAGCACCTGTACTAAGAGCACATCCTACCACCTGCGCTTGCAGCACCTGTACTAAGAGCACATCCCATCATCTGTGCTTGCAGCACCTGTGCTAAGAGCACATCCCACCGCCAGTGCTTGCAGCACCTGTACTAAGAGCACATCCCACCACCTGCGCTTGCAGCACCTGTACTAAGAGCACATCCTACCACCTGCGCTTGCAGCACCTGTACTAAGAGCACATCCCATCATCTGTGCTTGCAGCACCTGTGCTAAGAGCACATCCCACCGCCAGTGCTTGCAGCACCTGTACTAAGAGCACATCCCACCACCTGCGCTTGCAGCACCTGTACTAAGAGCACATCCCACCACCTGCGCTTGCAGCACCTGTACTAAGAGCACATCCTACCACCTGCGCTTGCAGCACCTGTACTAAGAGCACATCCCACCGCCAGTGCTTGCAGCACCTGTACTAAGAGCACATCCCACCACCTGTGCTTGCAGCACCTGTACTAAGAGCACATCCTACCACCTGCGCTTGCAGCACCTGTACTAAGAGCACATCCCACCACCTGTGCTTGCAGCACCTGTGCTAAGAGCACATCCCATCACCTGTGCTTGCAGCACCTGTACTAAGAGCACATCCCACCGCCAGTGCTTGCAGCACCTGTTCTAAGAGCACATCCTACCACCTGTGCTTGCAGCACCTGTACTAAGAGCACATCCCACCGCCAGTGCTTGCAGCACCTGTACTAAGAGCACATCCCACCACCTGTGCTTGCAGCACCTGTACTAAGAGCACATCCCACCGCCAGTGCTTGCAGCACCTGTACTAAGAGCACATCCCACCACCTGTGCTTGCAGCACCTGTACTAAGAGCACATCCCACGGCCAGTGCTTGCAGCACCTGTACTAAGAGCACATCCCACCACCTGTGCTTGCAGCACCTGTACTAAGAGCACATCCCACCACCTGCGCTTGCAGCACCTGTACTAAGAGCACATCCCACCACCTGTGCTTGCAGCACCTGTACTAAGAGCACATCCCACCACCTGTGCTTGCAGCACCTGTACTAAGAGCACATCCCACCTTCAGTGCTTGCAGCACCTGTACTAAGAGCACATCCCACCGCCAGTGCTTGCAGCACCTGTACTAAGAGCACATCCTACCACCTGTGCTTGCAGCACCTGTACTAAGAGCACATCCTACCACCTGCGCTTGCAGCACCTGTACTAAGAGCACATCCTACCACCTGCGCTTGCAGCACCTGTACTAAGAGCACATCCCACCACCTGTGCTTGCAGCACCTGTACTAAGAGCACATCCCACCACCTGTGCTTGCAGCACCTGTACTAAGAGCACATCCCACCGCCAGTGCTTGCAGCACCTGTACTAAGAGCACATCCCACCACCTGTGCTTGCAGCACCTGTACTAAGAGCACATCCCACGGCCAGTGCTTGCAGCACCTGTACTAAGAGCACATCCCACCACCTGTGCTTGCAGCACCTGTACTAAGAGCACATCCCATCACCTGTGCTTGCAGCACCTGTACTAAGAGCACATTCCACCGCCAGTGCTTGCAGCACCTGTTCTAAGAGCACATCCCACCGCCAGTGCTTGCAGCACCTGTTCTAAGAGCACATCCTACCACCTGTGCTTGCAGCACCTGTACTAAGAGCACATCCCACCTTCAGTGCTTGCAGCACCTGTACTAAGAGCACATCCTACCACCTGTGCTTGCAGCACCTGTACTAAGAGCACATCCTACCACCTGCGCTTGCAGCACCTGTTCTAAGAGCACATCCCACCACCTGTGCTTGCAGAACCTCAGAGTCCCACAACCTGTGCCTGGTGTGTCTGGGAGGGCTGAGATGGACTTTCAGTACCCTGAGTCCCCTCTCCAGGGATTGTAGGGGATGTGAGAGCTCAGATGAACTTGCATTACTTGTCAGCACCACTACCCTGACATGCCCTGCAGCAAGTGCCTCAAATAGTACCTGTAGCATGTGCTGCTTACACTATTTGCACTGTACACACCTCAAGCAATGAAGCATCATTTAAACTTGGATGTCTGCGCGACCTGTCTCGTGAAGGTCTGCGACACCGCCTCTCTATGGAGCAGCGCTGCACTGATAAATCAATCAATGGAAATGTTCGATCTAAAGGCGCACGTGCGGTCTCCTTACGCTGCAGCCGAGCAGAGGTTAATGGCTAATGGGACCTCCGTCCTCCCAGCATCAAAGGTTCGCCTTATTCAGCACCACTTTCCCATTAAAGATATATAAATGACGACCTTCATATGGGTGACTGGGCTCAGAAACGCTGACCGGGGGCCCATAAATTCTTTCCTGGCGGGACAGGCAGTGCCAGCAGAGACAGATCTCTTACAACCAAGGGCCACAGGGGGCCTTTCACCCAAAGACCTGTGCTACGGCCTCCCGGGTTTCAGATTTTTCTTTTTTATTCTAGTTCCCTCTGTAGTTATCTTAGGTTTTCTCGTTTTATCAGTGTTTATCCATTTGTATATGGTTTCATGAAAGTTTTAGGTTGTAGTACCTGTCCACATGAACTGGACCTAAAAACGTACAACGTTGACATGTGGACGTCACTAGAGTTTCTGAAGCCCACTGCAAGGTCCCCAAACTCCAGATGTGATTGTAAGGTCAACCCTAGCTCCGCGGGCCAGGTACATTTCAACCCCAGACGCTGTGTGATAGGAGCAGACACATTCTTAGGGTGAAACTATGGGGATTTGCTGGTGAAATCAGGTCAGGAAATACAGAGCAACTCAATATTTTCTAATTTCTCAGGTGAACCTCAGGCGAACACTTGCAGTCCCCATTAATACCACCCTACAGAGCTACAGGTAATCCTGGTAGCCTGTGGGGACGGACTTCACAGGGCCGGCACACTGACCTCATAATGTGGCCCTAAGTATTGTAACCAACCAGGGATACTGTAACAACACACTCACCTGAGGAACGGTGGAACTGAAAAACACCGGCACGTGCACATCTAGAAATACTTAAGATTCATTAGGAAATCTTGACGCAATTTTTATTTTAGCTTCGCATTCTGTAAATATGCACTAATGGTGCTGGCCTGGAAGTCCTAACAGACCACTTAGAGTCATTCCAAAGAAGAACAAGTTTCAGTTTTGTCCACCTGTGTTGATATTTAAAATTCAATACAAACCTAAAACAGGGAGCCTTGGTTTATGATGAGCACACTGGGGCCTGAGGTGAGAATAGTTGTAGGTAGATGCCATGTTAGGCAAATAGGAAAGATTTGCAAAGCCTTAATGAGTATATGCTGTGTGGCGCGACCGCCCTTGAAAACGTTTGCACTGGTACAAAAAAAGTATTTTTGCAAATGGTCTTGCACCACTAGATAGGTTTTGCTGCTATTCTGAAAAAGAAACACCTTGTAGAAAAAATTGTATTAGAGCCCAAAATAGGGCAAATTTGGGATCTGACTTGGAGAACAGCATGTGGCACAGAGGTAATAAACTCTGCTGTCCTAGCAGACTACTGGCCACAATACTTAGAGATCTTTGAAGCAGTCGCGGCCAGCATGGCTCGCGAGTGGCGGGTGCAGGGGGTCGCTCGGAACCTTTCAACCGGCCGGGTCCCGCAACTTACCGGCTCCTGCTTCTGCTCTCCAGCCTCTGGCAGGATCAGGAAGCAGGCATCCTCCTTCGCCTCCCCTAAGCCAATCACAACGCGGCAATGGCAGCGTTGTGATTTGTGGGGACGCCGCAAAGCCTGGGGCTTACGTGGAGGCCATGTTCTCCATGCAGGCTCTCCACTCCTCCCCTGCCCGCAGAGCAGCTCCGCCCACCCGACCGCCCACAACTAAACATAGAATGGTAATAACGGGAAGTTAATACAATTTTATGTTTCTGCTTCTCACACTGCAAGACAGCAGCGGTGAGGCGCTCCTCCGCCCTAATGGAGCAGCCGCCCCTGCTTTGAAGGCATAGTGAGCTCCATCAGACAGGCAGAGGAGCCAACCACATGGCCGCTTCTCTTAATGCCCTGTTTCATGGGGTTGCTGAAGAAACTTTTTTGTTTTTCCCAAAGCAGGATTGGGTACCTTCAGTGCCAGAGACTTCTGTGGCAGTGTGTACTTTCAGAAACCTGGCAGTCTGCTCTAAATAGGGCGGAGAGTCTGATGTACCCACGCCGACGACCTCAAGTCTGTCGACCATCGGTGTAAGGTGCGCCTGAATCTACCTACATCGGGCAGGCCGTCGGTTCAGCAGACAGGATACTCAGCCACATCTGAGGTGGAGCAACCTGTCCAGCACCCACCACACCAGAACCCCTGTTTTCACCATTTCCCATATCTGACTTCATACACAACAAAGTAAAGCAACTTCTCCACTTTTCATAATTGTTCTGTTTCTGGGGTTGATGGCAGTTCACAAAATGTAGACCTGCCCCAGCAAACCACGCTTGTCACAGGGATTTTAAGGCATGTGCTGGATTTGGATGGAAATGTAGCAGTATTTGTTAAGATCTCTAAAGTAAACAACAGAACATAACACAATAACATGCAGAAACCACCAGAGAACAAACTGGGGCAATGCAGTCAAAATGCAACACAACAACCACACTACATCACAACACAACATCACACAGCAGTACTGCCACAGAAAGCACAATGGAAACAATAAATCAACACATCACCACCAAATACTACACAACAAACATTCACAAACCTTCTTGTCACACATTACCAGCACCGCCTCCAGAAATCTGCTTTCATAATTCGGGGATAAAAGGTGCTTGTACCAAGCACTGCCTCACCAAGGACCAGAAACAGCATCACTCCCCAAAAATATTTTGGGATGTGGACCAATGTGTTTTATTTTTTGTAAATAATAAATGTTTTCAGTACTTCATTTATATAAGAAGAATGGCAGGCTCAGATTTTTTTTAAGAGCCGATTGGCAGTTCTACCAAATGTCGGGCTGCCAAATGCTAAGCTTTTCTCATCTTGATATTACTTCATGCCTCTTTCACCCACCACCATCCTCACCATGCCCATTTATCTCACAGGTTTTTTTTTTCCTGGTTTCTCCCTGTTTCACTGGTTTGCCATCTTTGTCTTTCTACCCTTTCTTACTTTCTGTTTCTTGCTCTGTATCAAAGTCTGATGATGACAAATTAGTCCTGGTCCTCAGAATTGAGAGCCATTGGGCCAAACTTGCAACCACCGGCTTAAATTGCACATGCCCTTTTATTTTCACAGGTTGGGTCTTTGGTAGAAAAGCACCAGGGGGGGACCCCAGCTCGAAAAATCCAGAACCAGTGGCATAGCAAGGGGGACATGTGGCTGTGGTTTGCCGCGGGCGGCACGAGCTGTGAGGGCGGTGGCCTCCCCCACTCTTACCTGCAGCAAATACCTCTGAGAAGCACCAACTCACTTCTTCCCATCCCTCCGAAACTGAAAAGGAAAACGACCCAGTACCGATCCTTCTCTGGTAACGTACCCAGGATGCGGAACGCACTCCCTATTGACCTCAGATGCAACCCCTCCTTCTCTTGCTTCAAAAAGGACCAGAAACTCCTTCTCCTCAACCAATACTTTAGCGACCAACCAACCTAGCCATCAATAACATTATGGACTCTCCCCTCACTTTGACCTTCAAGGGTGGTGGTTATCTGACTGTTTCAACCACCTGCGTCTTTCTCCCCTCACTGTATACATAAGTATTATGTCTTTGCTTATATCTTTATGCATCCTCATGTCCTGCGATGTTATGCAATTTTTCTTTTCCTTTCTGTATGTAAAGCGCTCCGATACCCACGGGTCTAGTTAGCGCTATATAAAACTTTATAAATAAAGTGCCCTGGAAGGGGTGCAGAAACTAAGGGTCAGGACAACAAAAAACCCCAAAAAAACGCAGGAATCGCCAGCATCCCCCCGCTCTTACATGCGTCTGCCGCGGGGTGGCAAAATCAGGGACCACCACAGGTGGCAAAAGGTCTATCTACACCACTGTCCCGAACTGTTGCGTGAACAGCGGAAGAGCTGCAGCAACAGCAAGGCTGCAGGCTGGCTTCACTGTCCAGAGATTAGAAAACTGCGCTCGCTTACCATTTAATGCCTCGGCGGTCTCATCAAAGCAGGCGGCAAGTAATTTGCTGTGTGCACCAGGTCATTAGGGGCTGATCCAATTCAAGGTTTAATTGTATCAGCTAATTGGGTCCTCAGAAAATTATCATTCGCGACACAGCGATCCCTAGAGACGCAAACTCCTCACAGCCATGGCAGGGTCCTTTGTTGCGTGGCTAACCTTTTGATTCTTCCGGCCACCTGATTTTGCATCTAGAGTGGCTATAACTGCATCCATTTCATGGATCAATGAAAGTCATTTACTCTTTACTTTTTTATCGCTTGTAGTTTTTATCTCCTACATGAAACCTCCTGACTGCACAAATGAGGCTCATTTGAAGGAGATGCGGCGCAGAGACCAAGTTGTGAATACAGAATTAAAAGATCTATTATTGGCTTCCTCCACTTGACACAAACTCAGTGATCCAGGGAAAACATTTCTGGGAAAACACTTTGCGTCATTGCCCCACTTATCCCTTCTTTAGCAAAAACAGAGTGCTTAAAAACACGCAAAACACCAGTATTCTTGGTTACATTACATGTAATGCATAAATATATGAGTATATAAAAAATGACATTTCAATCTTTAATTGCCCCTAGGCAGTTTTTGCCAATGCCAAGTCCAAAGGCAGTGAAATTGAGAATTTAGAAAATGTGAATTTGAAATCCAAAATCACACCGCTTCAAAAATTGCAGTGGTTGGGAAAAGAAGATAGGAGTATGTCTTCACCACAGTCCTATGTTTTAGTTCCCCTTCTTCTGGGCGCCCCTGTATCAATTTTAAAGTGATCTCCTAGAACTTTATCATCACAGCCCATGGTCAACTATGCCTTATGGGGCAAACCTGTTTAAACCCTGTTGTCATGTATGGCGGTGATGGCGATTATCAGTTTATAAAACAAAGGAAAGTATAGGTCGCCTCCTTTTAATGAATTCCTCTGACCCATTATTTTGATGAGCAGCAACTCTGACCCTCTAGGCACACCCGATCCCTTCCTACTTTTAAAGTCTCTGCATCTGTCAAATGTGTGCCCGGTGAGAGGACGGTGCCACCCTCTGGGTTCTTGGCCATAGAGGCGCCTTTCATCACTGAAAATACAAGATTTGAAAAAAATATAGTCAACGGGTGCTTGTGGAGGACAATTTCTATGGACTGGAATCTAGAGAATGCTAAAGTGATTCTGGTATTTTACTGACCTCTGCTGGTCGTTTTCCATCAAGACAGTTAAATAGAGGAAGTTGAACAGAAAAAAAGTACCTAAGCGGAAGCAGACAAGTCCTATGGCTGATCTCCAGACCCCACAAAGTACATACACATAAGTATATACTAAAGTCTATACAAGAGGTCTCGAATGCTCGACCTAAAAATGGCGTTGATGCACCTGGTTCTATAGGGAAAGACAAACACTGCTTTGGTAAGTAGAGATGGGTGGATACGGTCAATGCTTAAGTGTGGGTAATAAAATCTGGAAGTTTTAGAGAGCCTGTCCCCTGTCAAAATTAATATATAAAGCTGAAGCAGGAGTTAACAAATTAAAACGAACTACGTCAGATGAGGAATAATAAAGCAAACAATACATGTTAAAAGTGCATAGTGCTAGCAATGGATATTAATACAGGAATACTTTATAAAAGAGAAACACTACCTTGTGCGGCATTCAATGGATGGCCCGGTTACATAGAAGCTATAACCAGCGCAGAAAGTGTAATTAGTACAGTCATTCCAGTTCTTTTTTGTCGACCATTTAAATAACCACACATGAGAAAAGGGTCACTTTTTATCAACTCGGCGGTGCTCCTTTTTTCGACCTTGGTAGGATAAAAGGCTGAGACAGCCATAACCTGTGAGCTGCAGGTTGCAGTGACAGATTGTTGCAGTAAGCTCCCAACCCTCTGAGCTACCTTGCGCCTGAGAGTTCGGATTTCATTTTTCTATAGTACTGTTCTGTTCCTCCTGGTCACGAAGACCATGAAACAAAGTTGGCACTGGAACGGAGGGTATCTGGCATACATCAAGCATATGCGGCAATGCCAAGGAAAGGCAGGGGCAAAGGCATTAGTGATGTATTGGGCACGTAATGGCTTCTTCACCAGCCCTGCGGCACATTCATCCTTTCTCCTCCAAACAACTTCAAGGCCATGGCAAGGAAACATGGAAAAACAAACGGCATCCGCCGTAACGAGCAGTACAGAAGCACTACCGTAATTATCTGCACCGCGCAGCGGCTCTTTACCGAGGGTTCTCGACTCGCCCCAGCATCAAGGCAGCCGCAGAGGCTGCTGGGTATGCAGATTTTCAAAGACTACAAGGCGCTTTATCCCGCTTCAAGGATTGCAAGAAAGCTCAGAGAGGAAGTTTCACTTTCAAGGTGACCTTCTCAGTCGGAGACAGACCCTCCCAGGGATGATGAACAATTCCATTATTAATGGGCTGAAGGGTATGAGGACAAATGCCTGGAAATGTAGGACAAAGCTTTCCCGCCCAAAACTTTGTACTTACAGCCTGCAGGAGGCGGCCGTGCACAGCCAAACTGCGCATATGTGAGGGACAGAAGGCCCATAGCATAGCTGCTGCTTGTGCTTTCAGATGGGCACGTGCACCAGGCCTCTGCTGGAGAGATGGATCTAAACCCACCCACACTCATCTGTAAACAGAGATCTATATACTCACGATCCATAAAGTAACCAGTGGCCGGGAACTCCGCAAGCACTCACATGATGTAACCTGCAGCCTGTCCAATCAGCCAGCGGTTAATGCCCTAATATAGTGATTGGTCATGATGGACGGCCCGGGCTGTCAATTACACCTGGTGAGTGCCAGAGCCTGCCACAGTGCAGAGGAGAAATAAGAGCTGGAGTGGGAGCGCTAGGGAGGGCTTGGGTAGGCAGTCAGGGCAGTGCTTAATTTGAGCCGGGGTTCTCCAGTGTTGGACATCAGCACTTAATTGTCAGCACCGGCACTAGTAACAATCCAACACATGCTGGCGCTGTTGGTTTAATTTTGTGAAGAGCAGGAAAACACGTTTATTAAGTCAATTCGCATTGAAAATGAATAATAGCAGCCTATCACACCATTATCCTAGATTTGTGTGGCCTGAAATAATCTGAATTGTCACACTAGTAGGAGTGCGATGGTTAGGTGGTATGATAGTACTGTCATTGGCAGTGCTGGCAGGGGCAATGGGTGGTGCAAGCTGCAGTGGCCTTCCGAGAAGGGCCCTGGCGCTTAGTTGTTTTTACAAATTCAGCACTGATTCAGGTGTTTATGACTCTGTTGCTGTGTCCTTCTGGGTGTCTGCATGTGAGTGACAGAATGTGAGTGATGGGTGTGGCTCCTCCAAGCCACCAGTGTTCCTCCCAGGTAGCCATAGATACATGACCCTGGCATCTCCAGGCTCTGAGTGATTTCATCTGGGGCTCCCCCATCACTCCGGGTCCATTTCTGGAATGATTGTGACATCACTGGCATAGTGATAGCCATTGTGGGCATGTTGTCTTTTCGAAGCCTATCCTTCGCATTGCACTATGCGAGCTATGGAGTAGGGTGGCATGGTGTTGGCCATGTGTTGGTCATCCTTGGTATACTATTGACATCCGTGGTGTTATGGAGCACACTCCTGGCATTGTGCTGGAACTAGCATAAAGATGGTCATTGTACAACATTGTCAACTGCACGATGATACCCATCCCTAGTATAATGTGGTCCATTCTTGGTATGCTGAGCGCATCTTTTGCATTATGGAGCCCAACCATGGCATCATGGTACTCTTGCCTGAATGGCACCTGCCCGTGACATGCATGACATGGTTGTTGCGTGCTCTCGTATATGATGGGCATCTCTTGCATGTGTCGGTGATACTTGGGCGAGCATAGCATTATCTGATCAAATGTGGATGTAAAGCATATTAATACTTGGTGAAAATGATAAGCTATTGTTTGATGATGAAATGTGGAAACGAAAAGCTGGTCTTCATGTAGAAGGAAGATTTTTTCTATTCAAAATATTGGGCTTTTAAGGGACCTGAGTTAATTTATCCAAAATGAAAAGCCTTTATTTCACATTCAAAAAATCTGCATTTCCAGGAAGTGGTAAGTAGGTTTTTTAATACAAAATTATGGAATTTCCAAAATGTATCTACAGCTATTTGAGCAACATTGTTATTAGACTTATTCCTGGTGTTGTTTCCTAGGTGGAAGAGGACATTTGCTGTTATGGTTGTAATTTCATGGGCAGGAATGTAATCATATATGTAAGGAAAGCATTATCTGACATTATAACTACTGATGTCTTAGGTTAGAAATGTTGGTGTGGTGTGACTACTGCCTGAATCTGTTAGGCCCCTGTACCCTGAGTGAAATCACTGCTGTTTGGTCCTTTAATGCCTCTTTCTCTCCACTGTCTATGGGCCAATATTGTGAGGTCTATGCAACTTCCAATTTTTCAATGAGAACCATTCCAAGTTGCTTCTCTGTGATAATGTGTATGATAATTTACTTCGAAGAAGTGAGATGGAAAAATGAAAGGAAGTGCAAAATAGAAGAGATAAAATATGCGGTAAACATTTTGAAAAATGAAAGGCCATTTAAAATAACATGCCCAGATATTTGAACTGTCTGTGATGCTTAGGTTTTTAGCCAGCTTTTGTGGAAATTTCTCTGAAAAATTGAACATTTTGCTACTCTTTAAAGTATTTTAATGGGGAGCTTGAACCTCAAAACACCAGGGTTACTTCTTACACCATAACATTCCATAAAAGTAATACAATACTTAATGAGGCTTCCGAACCTTTGCTTCCTTAGACACTATCGTAGATGGATTGAACATCGGAGGCCAGGTAAGTGAATAAAGGCAGGGTTTATTAGAGCTTTGAATAAAGTGTAAGGACTCCTGCCTCAGCAACCGCCTAATCAGAATGAGGGGAATCTGGAACCAACTGCATGTAGTGCATGATTCCAGATTCCACATTCCACGGCCAGAGTCAGGACAACATAGAATACAACATATCCTCTCTTCTTAATGAACAAAGAATAAACCATGTGATTATACAGCAATGACATGGAAGAGAGCATGTAAACTTTACATTCGGAACAGGGGTATATTGTAAGATGACAACACACCGGAAAAGTATGTATATAACCTAAGCAAGAAAGGTTAACAATAACAAGAAAGAATACAATTAACACATTGCAAAGTCATGAACTCTGGTATATAGGTAATACATCACAAAATTATAAACCTGTAATAAAACGTACGTGAAATTACCCAAGGAGAGTAATTAGCCAAAAAGAATATAAATGTAAGAAAAGATCAATATAACACAAAGTTATCATACTTCCTGGGAGTACTACGCTGTCTTGAGGAGCGAGGATCCACTTGTGCAGGCACCCTGACTTGCCCATTAACTCGCCCAAACCCACTAGGGATGATGATCTTGGGATTGACAACGACTCCAGAACCATTGGAGCAGGAAGCACTTCCAGAATCAGACTCAACATCAATTACATCCTTGGCAACACCACCACTCCCTTTCGCAAATAGAGCAATTCTCCTAAAGTTCCAGTTCTGGCCATTTTCAAGAACAACATGCCACTTGTGCACTTCTTTCACCTTAAAAGGGTCTGAAAATTTGTTCGCCCCGGACTCTTTCCTACCTAACTTTATTTTGACATAGTCACCAACATCAACTCTACCAACCTTCCCCTTGAAGCAACATTTGTCATTCATGGGACTAACACCATGGTTTTCAAACCCATGAGACTTAAGTTCTAACAACCACTGAGATACCATCTTAGTTTTGGGAATTCTACCTCTCATGCTTTCAAAGGGAACTCTATTGGTCACACTGTGAACCGTGGTATTGTAGGACCAAACAGCTTCTTCCACAGCACTGCGAACATGTCGTTGACCTTGCACGGCCAATTGAATGACACCCTTGATTAGTCTGTTCATGCGCTCCACAATGCCGTTCCCCTGTGGATTATACAAGGATGTATGCATGTGCCTAATGCCGTGATTGGATAGAAAAATCTGCATAGAGGAGGATGTCAATTGTGTACCGTTGTCTGTCAATAATATACAAGGAAAACTTTCTTTCATAAAGACAAACCTAAGATACCCAATCACACTCTCAGTGGTTATGTTTTTCATGAACTCAACACACAACCATCGCGAACATACATCCACTAAAACTGTCGCAAACCGACAATCAGCAGGCAAGTAGTCCATGGGACCAATAAAGTCTAGACAGACTTTACTCCAAGGTAGATCATCACAGCTGGAGATAGACCCCAAGGGACGTGAAAGCACCTTTAATCTCTTTTCACTCTCTTTGCACATCAAGCAGTTCTCAACCCAACACCTTACATCATCATCTAGACCTGGCCACCAAAAGTTAGTCTTGAGGCGTTTACTAGTCATGCTCTGACCAAGGTGACCTTCATGGGCCAGAGTAAACAACCTCTTCTTCAAAGGATTGGGAGGTATGAATCTTTCACCCCGCAAAACAAAATCATCAGAGCTACCTACACTGAGCTCCTCCTGTATCTGTACAAAACTACGCAAAGCAGGTTTAACGTCACCCTCACGTTTCCACCCCAGGCGAATGGCGGTGATGAGTTCTGCAAAATCTGAATCGGCTAAAACTGCCCGATGCCACTCTTCTCTAGAGATAGAATTAAAACCATTTGAGCAAGCATCATTGAAATCATCCACCAGACACACAGTCTCATCATCAAAGTCATAGCACTCTCCACAATCAACGGGAAGGCGGGACAAGCAATCTGCTTGGACATTCTTCCAACCAGAGATGTGCTGTAATGAGAAATCATACTCCTGTAGCTTTGCCGCAAACCTCATGAGACGAGGAGATCCTTTATTGGCACCCCCAGGCGAAAGTATTTTGAGGAGAGGCTAGTGTAAGGACTCCTGCCTCAGCAACCGCCTAATCAGAATGAGGGGAATCTGGAACCAACTGCATGTAGTGCATGATTCCAGATTCCACATTCCACGGCCAGAGGCAGGACAACATAGAATACAACAGACACCTTATGGGAAAACAGTAGTGTAGCATGTATCACTTCACTCTGTTTTTTATGGCTTGGTTTGACAGTGAAGCGTTCACCTGACAATTATGTGTAGCATCACTAGAGAGGAGCTTTGACTCCGCCCACATGTTGAGAGCCAGGAGTGCTTGTTCTGATTGGGCGACCCTTGACCTTACCAGGTAGGTCGCTCCCCCCGCTGCAGCTCCACCAGCGCGCTTGCCGTTGTGTTCAGTGCCCACTGACCATTCTTTAGTCCCCTCTTGTGCCCCTTTTGCCGTTTTGGTGCTCTGCTCGCTCCCTTTTGCCTCTTTCTGTCCAGTTTGCCTTGTGTAATCCTTTTTGCCCTGTGTTACCCTGCTGTGCCCTGTGTATCCGTTCCGCCTTTTCCCTCCATGCCCATTCCCCCTTCCCTGCAGTTCCCGCCGCTACTGCCCGTGCTGCCCCGCCCCCCCATGCCCATTCGCTGCCCCCTGGCACCCGCCTTCCGCCTCCCAGCTGCTCCTCCCTCCCACCTCCCCTTATAATGGCGGCTGCGCGCCGCTGGCGCGCCTAAGGCAAGCCCGTCTGCGCCAGGACCGTGCCCTGTGCCAGAACTCCTGGACCCCGCAAACGCCACAACACCAGAATCCACTACGACGCCAGCACCCTCCACGCCGGCCGAAACCACATCTGCTTCCAGGCAGCCCCGAAACTGACCCACGGACCCTTCTCCTGCCGCACCTGCAGCTTCACCTGCGACAGAACCACCAAACCTCCAAGGACTGGACCCAACCACCTCCGCTGCATACTCCTCAACACCCGCTCCGCACGCAAACACGCTGTCGAGCTTTGGGATCTGCTCGACACCTCCGCCCCAGACGTGGCCTTCCTGACCGAGACCTGGTGGAACGACTCCTCGGTGCCAGACATCACCATAGCCATCCCGGATGGCTATAAGATCACCCGCAAGGATTGTACCAACGGAATAGGAGGAGGAATAGCCATCGTCCACAAGTCCACTCTCAATGTCGCCACCCACGCTGACGACACCCTCAACACCTCTGAACACCTGCACTTCCGGATCCACACCGACCCCACCACTACCCTCAGAGGAACACTCATCTACAGACCCCCTGACCCCGGGCCCAGTTCAGCGGCTCCATCGCCGACCTCGCCAGCACCCACGAACTTGCCTCCATGGACTACATCCTCCTCGGGGACCTGAACTTCCACCTCGAGAACAACAACAACGCCAACTCCGCCACCCTGATCGACAACCTTACCAACCTCTGCCTCAGACAACTCGTCACCACACCCACCCACGCTGCCGGCCACACGCAGGACCCAGTCTTCTCCACAGGCCCCCACATCGCCTTCGACCACTCCACGAACTCCACTGGACCGACCACCGCTGCATCCATTTCACCTTCAAGAAACCAACCACGCACCACAGCACCCAACAGCTGCCTCGCTGCTGCTGGAGCAAAGTCACAGAAGACCAGCTGATCACCACCCTCGCCCAGAACCCACTCACCTACCCCACCAACCCAGACACCACAGCCTGTAACCTCAGACAGTGGATCAACGACTGCGCCAACACTCTCGCCCCGCTCAAGAAACCCTCAAACAACCACACCAGCAAGAGAGCCGCCTGGTTCACCGACGAGCTCCAGACCTTCAAACGCGCATGCCGGAAACTGGAGAAGGTATGGCTCCACAAACGCACACCAGACAACCACGCAGCCCACAAAGACGCCACCCGCAGACATCACCACCTCATCAGATTAGCCAAGAGATCCTCCTTCAAAAACCGCTTGGATAACAATGCACACAACAGCAAAGAGCTCTTCAGCATCGTTAAGGAACTCTCCAACCCCAGCGCCAACGACATCCTGCCCTCACA
Organism: Lissotriton helveticus; assembly: GCF_964261635.1. Classification (NCBI taxonomy): domain Eukaryota; kingdom Metazoa; phylum Chordata; class Amphibia; order Caudata; family Salamandridae; genus Lissotriton; species Lissotriton helveticus. Next base: position 139,915,836 of record NC_136065.1, on the reverse strand, counting down.
AGAACTATGCGACTCACTAGCCATCTTCTTCCACCGCAAGATCGCCGACATTACCGCCAGCTTCAACGCCATGACCACCCCGACTACGCCAGACGCCACCCCCCCTGTGAACACTACCAGCGTCAACCGCCTGACCTCCTGGTCCAACGTCAACGACGACGAGACACACAAAGTCATGAACTCCATCCACTCAGGATCTCCGTCAGACCCGTGCCCACACCACGTATTCAACAAAGCAGACGCAGCCATCGCACCCCAACTACGGAAGGTCATCAACATCTCCTTCGAAACAGAGACATTCCCGGAAAGCTAGAAGCACGCCGAAATCAACGCCCTCCTCAAGATGCCCAAAGCGGACCCCAAGGCCCTCAAGAACTTCCGGCCCATCTCCCTGCTCCCGTTCCCGGCAAAGGTCATCGAGAAAATCGTCAACCTGCAATTGGCCCGCCGGTTGCAAGACAACAACATCTTGAACTCATTCCAGTCCGGATTCAGATGTAACCACAGCACAGAGATGGCCCTCATCGCCGCCACAGGCGACATCAGGCGCCAACTAGACAACGGCGAAACATCAGCCCTCATCCTCCTGGACCTATCAGCCGCCTTCGACACGGTCTGCCATCACACCCTAAAGACACGTCTCCTAGAAGCTGGGATCCAAGAGAAGGACCTTGACTGGACCACGTCCTTCCTTTCCGGCAGAGCCCAGAGCGTCCGTCTCCCACCCTTCCGATCCGAAGCCGCCACCAACATCATCTGCGGCATCCCCCAGGGCTCATCCCTCAGCCCAACGCTGTTCAACGTCTACATGGCCCCCCTCGCACAAGTGGCCCGCCATCACGACCTCAACATCATCTCTTACGCCGACGACACCCAGCTCATCCTCTCCCTAACCAAGGACCCACACACTGCCAAAACCAACCTCCTCGACTCGGACAAGAGGGGGTCCTCATCCTTGGACCCACCCCCTCAGCCTGGGATGACTCCTGGTTGCCGACCACACTGGGAACAGCACCAACACCCACCGACAATGCACGCAACCTAGGATTCATCCTCGACTCTTCCCTCTCCATGTCTAAACAGGTCAAGGCCGTCTCCTCCTGCTGCTCCAACACCCTCCGCATGCTCAGCAGGATCTACAAGTGGATCCCGACCGAAACAAGAAGAACGGTGACACAGACCCTCGTCAGAAGCAGACTGGACTACGGCAACGCACTCTACGCCGGAATTCCAGCCAAACACCTACGACAACTACAACGCATCCAAAATGCCTACACCCGACTGATCGTCAACGTCCCCCGCCGCAGCCACATCACCCCCACCTGAAAAGCCTACACTGGCTCCCCGTCGACAAGAGGATCTCCTTCAAGCTCCTCACCCATGCACAAAAAGCACTCCACAACGCCGGACCAGCCTACCTGAACAGCAGACTCAGCTTCCACACCTCCACCCGCCAGCTCTGCTCTGCCAGCCTCGCCCTCGTCACCGTCCGCCGCATCCAACGAACGATCTCCGGCGGCAGTTCCTTCTCCTACCTCGCCGCCAAGACCTGGAACACCCTCCCTACCCACATACGGCAGACTCAAGACCTACTCGCCTTCAGAAGACTCCTCAAGACCTGGCTCTTTGAACAGTAGCAGCACCCCCCTCCCCTCAGCGCCTTGAGACCCTCACGGGTATGTAGCGCGCTTTACAAGTTCTTTGATTGATTGATTGATTGACTCCGCCCACATGTTGAGAGCCAGGCGTGCATGTTCTGATTGGGCAGACGTTGTGTGCCTCCACAAAACACTGCTTGTCCTCCACACAACTGTGATTGTTTTGTTTTTTGTACCCATCACCAACTGGAAATTTGATAAATATAAAAACGTGTGAATCATTTGATTCTTGAAATTGATCTTTATCATTATTATCGAATCAATATTTTGATGTTCACAGTTCTATGATTTCATAGAAATCTCCAGACCTTTTGCAATGTCCACTATTTGTTGCTTTCCAAGCTGGATGTTGGTCTCGAGTTGTATTCTTACAAACAACAAAACAACGAATATACATTCCCTTGAAAATAAAGTACAAGGACAGTCATTCACAAACACTCAGTTCCCTACATGTCTAGCTGTCACATTTTATTTATTTGATGAGTTATATAAAGTGCTGGCTAGACCCGGAGGTTTCAGAGCGCTTTACATAAGGAACAGCCAGTTGCAAGGTGCAATAATTAAACATTAGTTACACAATGATTACAAAGTAAATGGCAAGTCATAAGGGGCAGAGAAGGTAAGGGAGGGACAAGAATCGGAGTCTGTGATAGGTGAGAGGAGAGAAGGGAGCCTGAGTGGGAGATAGAGTTAAGGCAGTCCAGCAAAAAAGAGAAACGTTCGAGGGTCGCCAGGATGGACTCCAGTGGGAAGAAGGAACGGACAAAGGTCAACAAGATGGCGGATCCGAGTCGTGGATATCGAGGAAGTCTGCCTGGGAGTTAGAGTTTACCCAACAACTCTCTAATACCCACGCAGACACACACAGACAACAAACAGCAGCCACAGAAACTATGCGAGAGGTCAAGCCATGAGGCTCCTCCCACCTCATGTCAAACAAATAAACGAGACGACAACTTGCTTGTGAGAAGCAGTGTACAACTGCCTAAGACATGCACATCTAGCATCCTCCTCAGACATGTGGCCCTGCCATCTCATTTCTGCACACACACAGTGGTACCGCACAACATTTAAGCACAGAGGACATGTAGTCATGGATGTAGAGTCACGCGACAGCAAGGCATGGAACCCACAAGGTTTCAAACCCTTTGAATAGGGCTGAGAAACAGTAGGAAAAATAAGCTTCCCCTTAGGATCAAAAGAGAATATTATCACGAAATTAGAGTGACCTTTCACCCTGCCTCTTTCATTCACATCTACATTCAGCCCATTAAACATACTCATATACCACCAAGATAAAAATATAACATCATAGGCTTTAATTAAAAATATTTTTTTAAAGAATTTTTCAATACATCTGATACATATCATTTAGACATACAGGAATTCATGTGTTGTGAAATCTGTACACAATTCTTATAAATCCCCACAGAGCACAAATATGATAAATGCACAAAAGGCTCAGAGAGAACAATATATATTTTGGATCATGAATCATAACAAGAAGAACTTTCATGCACAATGTCTAAAGTGCTGTTGCATATTCTGATCCAATAACCAACACCAAGCCTGAGGCCTGGTGAATATAAGAATTAATTAATCACAGTAACTCCTCCTGATTGGAGAAAACCATCAATAATAGCATACCACTGAGTTATAGTGTAGCCCACATGAAAACATTTATTTCTTTTCAAAGAACTACATCTGGAGTGACATTAATCTCTATTTTTCTTGACAACTACAGTGTTATATTGTAGGAGAGCCCAAAACCCTAACGAATCCTAGAGTGAGCCTTGACTGCTCAGCGACCGCTACCACTGGGGAGTCAGGGAAACCAAGAGAGTATTAGCTGCCTCTTTAAGCACAGCATCAAGTGTCCCCAGATTCCTGACCATGTCACAGCCCCAGGATCCTTGAAACTGCTGCTGGAGGAAAGACCTGACACTAAACAGGCCCTGCCTTTGTTTTCATAGACCAGGCCAAACCATGTCCATTGATGATATATACATATGACTACCCATTCTCTTTCTTTCATGAGGCACCCCAAAAGACCAGTTGAAACTATCACCGCATTCCAGTTGCTAGTCCTACCTTGTGCTACATCTCTGAAACAAACCAGAGGGTCACCAATTTAAATGTTGGTATTCTCCTAAATGTCAATATCTTTAAACAACGGGCCGCAAAATGGAAAGAATCTGGAAACACGACTCAGGCAAACTAGAAGCATTCGCATAAATGTGCAAAAGGAAAATAATCGAGGGATGTTCTCCGTAAGAGTTGATTTCTTCTCATGCCATCTTGCTGCCTCCTTGAGCACATCCAAACACCTGGTGCCACTATCTGTATTGTCTCTGGAACCACCACAATGCCAGAACTCCTGATGGGTGTTGAGAGAGCCCAGCCCCAACATCAAAGAGATTTATAAAGTCACTCATTTTGTACTGCTGAAGGTTCACAGACTGTAAACATCAAGCCACAGCTCTCAACTTCCCTCCAGTGCTCCATTTCCCAGAAGAACAAACTTAATCTGTCCATGAAAATGACTTTGACTGTCAAACAATGCTCACTGAAGTAGCTAAAGCCAGGAAGCAGAGAAGTGACTTATCCTGTCTTAAGTGACTAAAGCATGTAACAAGAGATGTGATTTATCCTTACTGAATTGGTTGAAGTTGCCATATATATGACTTATCCTCACTGAAGTGGCTAAAGCTGGGAGCAAGCGATACGACTCGTCCTAACTGGCATGGCCAAAGATGGGGATCAGAGATGTGACATATCCTTACTGAATTGGCTAAAGCCATGTACAATTATTTTGACTTAACCTTATGGAAGTGGCTAAAGCTGGGTAACATAGAAGTAACTTATCCTTACTGAAGTGACTAAAGCCTGATAACAGAGATGTGTCTCAGCTGTACTGAAGTATCCGAAGCAGGGAACCAGAGATCTAATCTGACTTATTCTGGCTGAAATTGGCAACGCCAGATACAGAAGAATTTACTCATCTTTACTGAAGTGGCCAAAACCAGGAAGCGGAGACATGACTAGTAGCCAAAGTTGGGTATCAGAGAAGTGACTTACTCTTTCTGAAGTGGGCAAAGCCAGAAACCAAATATATGATTATCCTTACTGAAGTAGTTAAAGTCGGGAACCAGAGATGTGACTGGTACTTAATGAAGTGGCTAAAGTTGGGTACCAGAGCTATGACTCATCCTTATGAAAGTGGTCGAAGAAGGCTACCAAAGATGTGACTTATCCGTACTGAAGTGGCCAAAGACAGGAACCAGAGATGCAGTTTATCCTTATTGCAGTGGCCAAAGCCGGGAAAAAGAAGTGTGACTTATCCTTAGTGAAATGAACCAGAGATGTTACTTATTCTTGCTGACATGGATAAAGCCAGTGACCACAGACAGGGCTTATCCACGCTGAAGTGCCTAAAGTCAGTACCCAGATCCATGAGCTATCCTTACTGATATGGCTAAATAAGAGAACCAGAGATGTGACTGATCTTCACTGAAGTGGCTAAAGCCATGTTCCAGAGACATCTTTGATTGGTTAAAGCTGGGTACCAGAGTTGTGATTATTCCTTACTGAAGTGGTTAAAGCAGGGTACCAGATATGTGATTTATCCTCACTGAAGTGGATAAAGCAAGGTACCAGAGATGTGATTTATCCTTACTGAAGTGGCTAAAGTTGAGTACCAGAGATGTGATTCATCCTCACTGAAGTGGATAAAGCAAGGTACCAGAGATGTGATTTATCCTTACTGAAGTGGCTAAAGTTGAGTACCAGATATGTGATTTATCCTCACTGAAGTGGATAAAGCAAGGTACCAGAGATGTGATGTATCCTTACTGAAGTGGCTAAAGTTGAGTACCAGAGATGTGATTTATCCTTACTGAAGTGGCTAAAGTTGAGTACCAGAGATGTGATTTATCCTTACTGAAGTGGTTAAAGCAGGGTACCAGAGATGTGATTTATCCTTACTGAAGCGGCTGAAGCTGGGTACCAGAGTTGTGATTTATCCTCACTGAAGTGGCTAAAGTTGAGTACCAGAGATGTGATTTATCCTTACTAAAGTGGCTAAAGTTGAGTACCAGAGATGTGATTTATCCTTACTGAAGTGGATAAAGCAAGGTACCAGAGATGTGATTTATCTTCACTGAAGTGGCTAAAGTTGAGTACCAGATATGTGATTTATCCTCACTGAAGTGGATAAAGCAAGGTACCAGAGATGTGATTTATCTTCACTGAAGTGGCTAAAGTTGAGTACCAGATATGTGATTTATCCTCACTGAAGTGGATAAAGCAAGGTACCAGAGATGTGATGTATCCTTACTGAAGTGGCTAAAGTTGAGTACCAGAGATGTGATTTATCCTTACTAAAGTGGCTAAAGTTGAGTACCAGAGATGTGATTTATCCTTACTGAAGTGGCTAAAGTTGAGTACCAGAGATGTGATTTATCCTTACTGAAGTGGCTAAAGTTGAGTACCAGAGATGTGATTTATCCTTACTGAAGTGGTTAAAGCAGGGTACAGAGATGTGATTTATCCTTACTGAAGCGGCTGAAGCTGGGTACCAGAGTTGTGATTTATCCTCACTGAAGTGGCTAAAGTTGAGTACCAGAGATGTGATTTATCCTTACTAAAGTGGCTAAAGTTGAGTACCAGAGATGTGATTTATCCTTACTGAAGTGATTAAAGCTGGGTACCAGAGACACGACTTATACTTTACTGAAGTGGCTAAAGCCATGGAGTTAGAGAAGGTACCTATGCTCGATAATTCCATGCCCAGGGACGCCCAATAACCTCTACTCAAACAAGCAATCATAACCTTTTCAAGTCTTGCCTACACAAGTTCTCCTGAGTGTCTGAACTTCCAGCTGTTTGCTGAATTCTGGAGAAAGCCACCGTGTCTCTATTTCAACACCTACTCCTCCCCCATAAACTCCAAGGTGATCTGCCTGTTTTCACTGCCTCCCCATCACGTAGGAAGTGTACTCTGGTTGTCTTTGATGAATTCACATATTTTGTACCAGTCTTACTCACTCTGCTTCACCTTTCATCCTTTTCAGAATCTCTTGCAACATGCCTAGCAAGAGACATGGAACAGGCCTCAGGCACTGAGTCCCTCCTACTCAGTCATTCACGACTTCTCTCATCTCTGCCTCCTTAGAAAGATCTTCGTGGCTTTTTTCTCACACGTTAAATCAGTCAATCCTGCCAATCTTAAAACAAAGACACTGAAGGGTCAATAGCCAACCATTCTCCTATACACAGCCAGCCACACCTAGCCGACATACTCACACCTGTGCTTGCTCCTAGCTATGCTGGTACCTTTGAGTACCACTAAACAGACCAGTAATTCACACCGCGTGGAGTCCTGGGAGGAAGCATTTAGGCAATCCCAGTGGAGGGGGGTGGGATGCACACAATTTTAAGGCCAGGGCAGGGCCAAGGTCCCCAAGTGGGGCTGATTGGCCAGGTGGAGGTCAAAAGGTTGACCTGGGGTCAGTGCAAGGAGTCTAAGGACGGGTGTGGATCACATGGTGACCACTTAGGGCCTGACTACGAGTTTGGTGCAGCGGTGCCGTCGAACGTCGGCTCTGCTACGGCAAACCCACGCATGGACCGCCGGCTGTATTACGAGTTGAACTCATGTTACATAAGTTGAACTCGTAATATGGCCGGCGGTCATTTGGCCTTTCCAATAGCAGTGCCTGGAAAACAGGAACCGCAAAGCGAACAGCCAAAATGTTCCAGGACGGCATGGACGGTGACATCCATGATGTGCTGGAACGGGGAGGAATACAGACAAGGGGGCCATATGTTGTGCCCCTCTGAATGTATCCCTATGACGGGGGTTCCTGGGGGTCCTTCAGGGCGCCCTTTGTTCCTGCACCGCCAGCCTTTTCATTGCGGGGCTCCGCCACGAAATGGCTGGCGGTCCAGGAACTCAAAATATGCTGAGTGGGACTACGCCACTCCCTGCTCAGCATAATGCGTTGTGGCACCACCAGGGAATGACTGTTTCCTGGCACAGCCGGCGGTCCACAGTTGATACGACTTACAAAGTCGTAATCGGCAAAACGGTGGATCGTCACTCCTGTGCCACCGCAAGCGACCCCCAGACTCGTAATTAGGCCCTTAGTTTTCCTTCAAGTCAGGAGGCGCTAGGCACCATACAAAGAAACCTTCTCCGGAAGCCATGACCTAAATATGCCGAAAAGTGTCAATGCGAAGATTTGGGGCGCCAGAGAGCGCACGATCAGCATTGCTCATCAGAAGAGGTTATCCAATGGATAAGACTGGCTGGAAGGGGCTGCGGACCTGTCTTTGAACCCCAATTCTAGCTACGCATCCGGTACCCCGGCAATGTTGGAGCCTTGGCTAAGATGCCACAAGGTGCCCTGGCAGGGACGAGGCAGCAGGGGGTCTCTGGGGGAAAGCAGGAAGCTGTCAAGTAGTTTACTGCTGTTGCCTTGTATGTATCAGACATGTTGGTTGGGACTCACCGCTCATCCCGCCCTTGTAAAGGGGTGTAAACAGGAAATGTGAAAGGTGTGCAGTTTTCAGTTATAATGTTTGGTGACTTGTAAGGGCAAACATGATGATGTGCATCCTGTATGGTCATGGCTGCATCTGATGGATATGGGCACATTAAACATGGGAACGTCCTGCCGGAAGTCAAGTAGAGTCCTGGTTTTTGAGGCCAAGGGTGGTCATGTTGTTGTGGGTTGTGCTGTTGCACGAGTGAGCCCCCTACGGATGTATGACATTACAACGCATGCTTTTACATCGCATGCTTTTACAACGCGAGTTTTACAACGCATACCATTACAACGCATAGTGCTTTTGGGCGCTGGATAGTGAATAGTTTAATTTACTATTCCAACTCCAGTCCCCGTGGATAGTAGGGAAGGTGTTGGACAGTAAATGAAACCTATTCCCTATCCTAGAGCGCCCCCCAGCGCAATGCGTTGTAATGGTTTGCGTTGTAAAAGTTGCGTCGTAAAGGCACTGTGTGGTAAAAGTTGCGTTGTAAAGGTTGTTTACCGCCCCCTACGTATTCATGGAAGTCCCTCAACACCACCAACTGCACGCCAGCACCTTTGAAGGCCCTTGGCCCCCCTCCAATGGTATATAGCGCTATACAAGACTCAGTGTCATCTGGCTACTTGTTACAGGGCGCTATATCATGTATGGCGAGAGAGCACAGGCTCCCCTCCTACCCCTCCAGCCCCCGGCGCGTTCCCCGGCTCATCGCTCTCCTCTGCTCAAGGGCAGTTCACTGATTTAGAAATGCAATTACTGGACACAATAGACAAGAGTACACAGCTTGTGTTCAAAGATTCGTTCGGAACAGAGGAGATAAAAAGGAGGTTAATTAGGGTTAAAGGGCGCTGGTTCTAATGGGAAATGTTAGGATCAAACGCGCTGAAGAGAGCAGCTATCTGTGGGGCTTTTAACTCCGCTCCCGCTAGAAACTGCAAGTAGTCCCAGGGCTCTGACAAATACTGTCATGGCGGAGGTCAGGCGGAAGCATGCTAGGGACAGGCTAAGACAAGAATTAGAAGATGATCATGGGTCACAGGAGCACACGTGTGTGTGTCACAAGATGTAGTGGGAGTCAATGTGAGCCCATGGGCACACGTGTGTGTGTGTCTGTGTTACAGAAAGTGAGCGAGGGCAGTGCAAAAACACATACTGTCATGGCGGGGTCAGGCGGAAGCATGCTAGGGACAGGCTAAGACAAGACCATGGGTCACAAGATGTAGTGGGGGTCAATGTGAGCCCATGGGCGTGTGTGTGTGTGTGTGTGTGTGTTACAGAAAGTGAGCGAGCGTAGTGCAAACATACATACTGTCATGGTGGAGGTCAGGCGGAAAGCAAGCTGGGGGACAGGCTAGCATGAGACATAGTAAGTGACACTGTACGCCCAGGAGTGAGCACACGTGTGTGTGTATTTGTGAGAGAGAGGGATAGTAGTACAAATTCACATACCGGCATGGTAGTGTTAAGAGAAAACGACATGCTATCAGGGCGGAGGTCAGACAGAACCACACACTGTCATGGTGTCAGCCAGAAAGCATGCTGGGGCATAGGCTAGCACACGACTTAAATGGTGATGGTGTGTGCCCAGGAGCACGCATGGGTGTTTTAGAGCGAGAAAGAGACGAGTGCAAACACAGCTACAGACATAGTGGAGATTAGACAGAAAGGATGCTGGGGTACAGGTTAGCACAAGACTTAAAAGGTGAAAATGTGTGCCCAGGAGCACAAGTGTATATATTAAGTGAAGGAAGTTAATGCACGTGTATACTGTAAGGTTGGAGATCAGGCAGAACCTGTGGGTGCTGCTGCCAATTCTATATGGAGGGCAGTTTAGGGGAAAAAAGTAAAAATATATAGACTTACCTTTCACTGCCGGCTGCCGCAATTTTCTGCTCGTGCGGTGTGCCTCGCTGTGCCTCTGCTCCCGGCATTCAATCCCCATGAGCACAGGCTCCCAGACTACTCATGCAATACCAGCGCTTCTCTCATACCATTACTCCCAGCATGAGAGAAGTGCTGGGATTGGGTAAAGCGGGCTGGTTTTGTGCTCCAGCAGGGACTGGGACCCTGTGCCCATGAGCACTGCCGATATCTCGAAGGACCATCCTGGAGATATTCAACGGCGCATGTCGGTTTGGACGTCCTAAGACGACCAACCAAACCGACATGCGCACTTTCAGTGCCTACCATTCCAACTCCCTTCCCCTGCTGCTGACACTGCGACATGGCCCCGCCGTGACTACTCGACTAAAAGTCAAAAATAAAATGACAATAAAATAGTTTTATTATTGTCCTGGCCGCTGCACCACACCTCTCCACGCCTCAATACAGGTCCATGAAACCTGGCAGGGGCTTACTTGCCCTGGAGATTTGGCTAGCAATAACTTTGCAGTTTCATGTCCAGGGTCCGCTAACGTTAGTGGGTCACACGGGGGTCCATGAATCCAACAGCAAAATCTGTGTTTTTTTTAATTTACACAGATAAGTTCCCCTGGACCCCGACCTGAGCCAAGGACATCTGCATATGGTCTCCCTACTCAATTCTGCATCCTTGAATTTTTTTTTTCAGGATGCAGTGACTTAGTCCACGCATCCTGTAACAGAAGCTATAACATTTTACTGAAGTTGCGCGTGTGTGTCTCCGTAGCCGTGTCTGTGTGTGCTCACATGATACCCTTGAAAGCATGCAGTGTTTTCTCAAAATGTGCCCTTGAACATTTGCATGCCTGTGTTTGTGAATGTGTTTGCCCGTCCTTCCCAGGGAACTTTTATTTCATATTTGTTCAGCGAGGGTGGGGAAGGGGCAATGGGTTGCACTCTACTGATAACATTATCACTATGACGTCATCTGTTCAGCATCTGAGAAAAGGGCAGTGCATGTACTCACTGAATCGAGATACCCGCAGAGAAGTGCAGGCCCAAACTGTACCACAGTGACTTCGTGGAGAAGCGTGGCTCAATGGTTAGAGCGGCAGACCCTGATGCAGCGATCTAGCCCGGGACCAGGGTTCAATTCCCGCCTCGGCGGGTCTTGGGCTCAACTTCCTCGGACCTGATAATTCTCGCCTCGTGCCTATTCCAATCATGGGTCCCACTCTGCAACTCTGGGCAATAGCTTGCTTAATCTCCACAACGGCCCCAACAGCGCTAGGATGCCTGGCTGCACCTTGGGGGTGCCCAGGAGTGGACACCTCACAGGGAAAAGCCAGGAAGGGTTCCACAGCGGTATTCGTACAAGCGGCTGAGAGACCCCATGTGGGGTGATTTGGGCGCTATACAAGTACTACAACATTTACATTTAAAGAGAAGGGCAGGCACGAACTGCCCCACACTGACTGCTGCATACAACAGCATATGCTCATGACTTCACAGTGACTGCAGAGAGGTTAGGGCACTAACTGCCTCACGTGAACTTCAAAGAGATGAGGTTACTGCCTCGCAGCGGCTGCAGAGAGGTTAGGGCACTAACTTCTTTACACTTGTTGCCAACAGGTGAAGGAAGATTCTACCCTTAATGGGTGGGATGCTCTAATAGCTTCATAGCCCTTTTGCCTTGGGCTATACTAATGTTAAAGATACTCATCCTTGTTATAGGCACTCGGTATAACGTGGGTACAGGGTTTTTAACAACCAATCTAGCCCTCTGCAGTGGGCTATAAGGCTATATTAAAATTATGTTGCGCAGGTGAGAGGTGTAGGTTCATACTGCCTCACAAACACTGCTCTGCATGTGAGAGGTGCAGGTACATATGCATCACAATCCCCAAAACAGCACCAGCACGGTCTCACAGCAAATACAGTGAAGAAGAATGTATTCATTAAATGCACATATTGCAGTGGTGGTACTCACTCTCTTAGTGTGTAACAGGGGCTCCAGAATCAGAAGGCGCTCACTCTTTTACAACCCTTACAGGGCACAGAACCAAGACACCTAGGGAAAAAGGAGGGTGTAGTCACTGAAGCCAGAGGGTGAATGCATAGCAGGGAACAAGGCAGATGCACAGTCTTTGGGGGATTAAAACCAAGATAGGTGTTTTGTGGGACACTAAATATGGCAGACAGACTTAGGTAGAGTATTATCTTTTGAGAGTAGTAGTCAGATTAAGGTAGAATCTTTGGCTAACATGCAACTAAGAGAACAAACCTGCAGTTAAGAACACATGATGCAGTAATCGAAACGCGTTGTGTAAATTAAACGCTTTTGCAAGTTACTTTGTCCCAGATTCCTTTCATCCTGAGAGCGCACGTACTTTTTCAGGATATTATTGCCATTACCCTCTGCCGGCGTGGGCACCACTTCTCACGGGTCCCTGTGACACTGGAAGGAGCTACTTTGGGGAATATATATATATATATATATATCTCAAAAAGCAGAGGTTGTCCCAAAACGAAAGGCACTCACATGCAGATTCTCCTTTTAATGTATTACGAGTTCCAGCAGACACAGATATCAACATGAAATCCATCCTGACAGGCCTAACTCGTTTCGGGCTTCCCAGGTCTTGCTCACATGCCATGCATCACAAACTGGCAAATAGTTCCACAGCTGAATACCATCAAGAATAAATATGCCACCCGAGTGGGCCTCAGGGGAGTTAAACAAAGTACATTCTGTACTCAGACAATACAATTGTTTACGTCTCCGCCATGTGTTATCTCTTAACTACATCAGGACATGAAGATGCAAGGAATCAAAGAAGAAGTGTCTACTTCACCTTCTGGTGTCATACTTAGAGCAAAGTCACAATGTGTACGTGTACACTGTTTTGATTTGGTCACAAAGTTTGGTGACAATAGGTAGCCATGGTTTATGTTACATTGATAAATGGGCAGATTTTAGTAGCCTTGGGGCAGCATCATTGATATGGTACTTGCAATCAACTACCAAGGCAAATTGCCTTTTTGGGGGGGGGGACCACTTATACCGCCCATGGAGAAAAAAAAACGTAAACAGCAGGCGGTATATGTGCCCCCACATGCAGTTTGTCCTACGACTACATTCTAATTAGCTGCCAGATGTATGGTTATTGGTGGAGGCAGAAGAGGAAAATGACTTCTAAGTAAAATGACATGGCGTGAAAAATACTGAGGGGACAGCCCGGCTACAAAGGTAGAAAGCAACCTCGGCTGGTGATGGTCAGGACTTTGGTAGACTTGGACATGCCCTCTACATCAGTGCAGTTAGCCACACAGAAATTGAAAACCAGTCACGAGTAAGAAGAGACTGACCGTAGTCACGCCTGGATGGTTTGTCGAAAGAGGAGGTTGATGTGCTTGGATATTATTAGAGGATTATTGGTTGTGAGTGAATTGTTAGTAGTTAATAAAGGAGATCATGTACTCTGGTGGACCTACCAAGGATGATGTTGGGGTAAGAAGGAGGGAGTGGGGTCATTCCGCTTGAAGAGACAAAGGACTGAGCTGTAGAGGCCAGTGTAGAGGACAAAGAGTGAGGTGCAAAAACTGACCAGATTGAAGGAGTGAGGGCCGACCTTGGGATTGGACCAGTGAGAGGTCGTAATGGATGTGGCCGGACCAGGTAGTGTTTAGCGTGTACTTACGGGTCAGATCGACAACTGAAGTATGTAATGCTGCCCGGAGTATTCTGTTCAGGCCGCAACTTGATTTTTTTTCCATATTCTCTGAATTGGAGTGGCGGCTGAATTTCTGAATTAGATGTTTGTGGGGAAAGTCTACCTTATCAAACAATGGAATTGGTGGTGGAAGTTGTAGCGTCCATCTTTGCAAAGAGAATGTTTGGAGTAGTGGCATCAGATGAGAAAGAATAACAGAAAGAATATAGAGATGGGCGGTGGAAAAGAGAAGAGCCAGATGCAAGCAGTCCATATTTCCACATATAGGCTGACCATGGCGAGCTTTGCATATGATGTTAATAATTTTAATTTATAATGACTCTTTGGGTATTATTTTTGTTACAGGGAGATGTCTTATATTTTCAAACCGTATCACGTGTCACAGTCTATAAACATTGTTCCTCTGCTATCAAAAATATATTTTTATACCTGTCAGAGCTGTGTTTTATAAAAAGTAGAAATCCCAGTAGAAGTGAGTGACTACCTATTGGCTTTGCCAATGCTTGATTGCCTTTGTTTTTATATGTAAGTGCGCCATTGCAGGATGGCAAACAACCAACTTGGTCCCGGCACGTTAAAGTAAAAATAGCCAAAATGGCTTCAAAGGCGTTACGACGCACACACGCACCTGCGTTGTGACACGTGCACCTATTTATTTTCTGCACACAAGGCACATGCATGCGTGTAAGACATGCCAACAGCCATAGTTTACTTTACCATTTCAAAATGTCCGCCTTCCATGTCCAAATGGTTTACTACACATAACAAGACAGTGCGCAGTGGCTTAATAGTGAAGGATGTGGCTGGTAGCATTTTCCATCTGATAGGCCCTGCGGAGAGATATATTAGGCCAGTGGTATTCAAACTGTGGGGCGCGCCCCCTGGGGTCTGTGGCTGCATTTCCAGGGGGGCGCGAATACGTCTCCAACTATTTGCTATTTGTCACACAGTGTGTCTAGCGCTTTGCTGGGGAGAACCTAGTTTCAAGTTACAACAACAGAGTCTCCTCCCCCATTATAAACGGAGTGGCAGTGTGTGTGTCCTGCAGTGCGCCCTCCAGGCAGGGCAGGCACAACGTGTAATAGTCCTAGAGTAGAGTGGCACTCGGAGGCACCATCCCTCTGTGTGTGACATTGCCGCCAGCTGCTAAAGAACCCCCCTTGCAAGGCAGCTCCTAAACAAAGCTGCCTTGCTAACAACGTGCCCATAGCTGCCAAGGTTTCAAATTCCTATGTGTGACATTTTAATATTTTCAGTTTAATTATGAGTGACATTTCATTGATTATGAGTGACACTTTTTCACGAGCGAAATCAAGCAACGAAGATGAGGGACACATATAAATATCAGAAATTACACCCATTTGGGCAACAAAAAACTCCAGGAACATCTTAAAACTCCTGCAAAGCACCAGAAATGTTCTCTGTCGACGTGGGACCTGGCCCAACAGGAAGGATGTGTGAGGCCTCAAAATGAACAAGTTACACACAGAGGCATCTCAGCTGGGTAAGTGCCACACTCTCAGCTGATTCACGCGCAGACAGGCTGACGAGCACCATTTTGCATTGTCCAGTCACAGGCTGAGGTTTGCGCAGTAATCTCCAATACAACATAGCCAACACCTTATTATTGTCAGAAACCTGCTTTAAATTACCCTCGGCGGTTTTGAGAAATAAACCGCAAACGTAAAGGAGACATAAACACACACCTGGTCACAGCTCTAACCACGGCCGTCAGCCAGTTGCCCATTAGCTATTCTCATTCTTTTAGCATTAAATTTACAACGACAGTGGCATTGCAGACTATACTGTCCTGTTTTGAACATGCTGTAGATTACAGGCTGTTCATTAAGACATCACATGCCATTAACTGCAGACTACACATGTATACATTTGTAAAAGGTGGAGGGAGAGGGATGAAAAGAAAGAAGAAAATAGGAGGCGGTAGAAGAGAGGGAAGGAGGGAGACAATGGGAGTAGGGAGAGGGGGGAGGAGGTAGATAAAAGGAGAAGAGAGTTGATAGAGGGAAAGAGATAGAAAAAGAAAGGGTATAGGTGATATTGGAGGAGCGAGAGAGATGGGCAAAAATCTGAAATGGAAGTGGAAAAGCAAATGTGAGGCATTTGACATGGCTATTGCAGAAAGTAAATATAGCCAGGGGTGCGCTGGCCTGCTTGGTTAACTTATAGATACAATCTCGGTTATGGGATGGAAAACGAATGTGCTGCTCTGCTGTGAATAACTGTACTGTTGCCTGGCAGCTGGACGAGCACCCTGCACCGTCCGATAAGTAGTGTCTGTGGACCCCCAAATGTGGGTCATACAAAAAGTGTTCCATCTTTGCTGAAGGGACCCTGTCTTTATGGGCTCTACAGGTTCCACTGTGCATCCTAAAGTAAATGATCATTGAGGTTGCCAGGGAGTGGTGAGCAGAAATGGTTCAAGGGCAACAAGTAATCCTTTATATGTTTGCTTTGTGCTGTACATTTAAAGAGACAGTTGGCAGTGAGTTTTCTCTCCTCCGAGCCGGTGGAAATTGCTCTAGCACTGAGCTCATTCCCAGCTTCTGACTGAAAGATCCAGGGTTACCAGACCACAGACAGAATGTCGATTTTTTCGGAAAGCAGGCTGCATGCATTAAACAAAATTCCCTCGCAGCTCTGTGGGGGTCAGTCAGGGTGAAGGGGTAGTAGCTGGATGACAGGTAGCGATGTGCAGGCACCAGTGGGCACGCCGCCCATGGCAGACGTCTCACCCTCAGACTGCACCCCGAGTCGGTTTCTCCGATTATTATATTTTTGAGCGTGAGGTGGAGGGGCCGGCTGAGAGCTTCCTTTTGTTCTAGGCCTGTGACTGTGAGAGGCAGCCCCTGGACCATAGTGCAGCGTGATCGGCTCTATGCCTACGGAGCAAAACTGGAGGGGATCACGGGGATGGGTCAGAAGGTACAGGTCAGCTCAGAGGCATGGGAATGAAGGTTAGTAATTAGGGAAAGTCTCAGGGAGGAAGACAGCGAGCAGGTACAGGTCAGCTCAGTGAGCCTCCCCCTGGGCATGGCAGTTTTAGTAATTAGGGAAAGTCTTCAAGGGAGAATCCAGCTGGGCCGTTATGAATGCACGCGTGACGGAGCAGAGTAAAATTATATTATTTATATAATAAAGGGTGTCGATCGACATTAGATCATGCAGCCATGCCAGGACACTACAGATCTTCTGAGCCACTGACTGCAGGCAGCTGCTTATCGCGCGCTGCCTGAAGGAATTGTTCAATCGCACATACGGTGTTTTAGCGGCATTTGACCACTTTCTCACGTACTTCTCTGCCAGTAATTCTTGCAGCGGCTCTGCTCTGCGTGGTCGGCTCAGGCGGCAGGCCTCGAGCCACCATGCAATTGCCGTTTGCCGCCCTGCTTACTCAGTCCTCCGAGCCAGGCCATTCAGGTCCTCCAGTGACAGTCCTGATCACTGCTGCTGCAACGGTCACTCCTGTATGGCTCTCCTTGCAATTTTATATCACCGCGGGCGGCGCTGCTGAAGCTCAAATATTTACTGCAGCTTTCTGACTGAGAAGCTGAGCCACGCGGTGGCCGACGGTGCCCACAGACAGCGCTGCTGCGCCATGACGTTTAGATGCAAAATAGCCCAGCCCCCTCCCTCAAGTTAACTCTCAATCAGCAGGGCATGACCCCCCGTCCTCAATGCACACAAGTAAATGTTTCACTTTCAGCCACTAATAATTCAGCCAGCCGCGAGCGAGCCCTAAGCATGATATAATGAGAGCAGTGCGCGCTGCCAGCTGCCAATCCATTTTAACAGTTTTAGGCAGCGCTAGCGGCTTGAGTGACAGCCGTGGCGCTATGCCTAAATGCGTGACAATACATTTCAGTGCGGTGATGCGGAGCACCGCACTGAAATGCGTTAGTGTCACACACTATGCGTGATACTTGGCAGAACTGCGTGCCCTATGTCGAAGTGTGTGGGCCCATCGTGACCAGTGCTTGAAAAGCGCGCACTCCTGCACGCACAATACTGGTATGTGAGCTCAAAGGGCTTCAGCCCCCCCCCCCCCCCCCACCCCCGTCCTGTGAGACAGCTTCCCAGGAGCACACTCACTGTCCCGACCCAAGTTCTTCACAGGTCTGTAAAAGACCATTTGCTTGTTAATGAGGCTTCCTTGTTTTTTCACCCCTTCCTAGAGCCCCTGTGTCTCCACTCTGCCTACAACTGGAAGAGCCCCAGTGTTTTTTTTGCACTATGCTCCTCGCAGAGCGGGAAAAATTAACAACTAGTTCACAGTCTCTTTGAGGCCACGATAAAACAGCATTAAATTCCATTGCCAAAGCGATCCTCGTGGTGAACTACTAAATTCCCCATAATACCAATATTTAAAGCGCTGGTGCCTCTGTGCCCTGCGTGGGGATACTCAATGGCCATATAACTAATAGGAGCACCAGTACGTGGCTTACTCTGTGTTTTTGTTGAGATCGTTTGATCTCATAGTGATATGGGGATTTCGGTGTTCTCATTATAATCAAGGTAATGCATTTTCCATGCCCTGATGCATGATGCAGGTATTTTTTAATACCATTACTGTCAGGATAACTAGTATCATGTCAGTAATTGCACGTTGTGCACAGTATTTCTAATCTATGTCGTTTTGGACTATGATACATACATATATATATATATATATATATATATACACTCACACACACAATATGACACATTTTTATATAATCAGAATTGTAGATGCGATTAGTACAGCAGGTGCTGTGGCACCAGGTCCCAGTGGTATAAAGGGCCAGCTAAACCCAAAGTCTGTTTTACTATTGGTACTATTAGATTATTATTACAGTAGGGTCCAGTGGCCACTTGCTTTGGCAGAGTTGCTTTGGGCCTCTGAGTAATGATCTAAGGGTGGGAACATTGTAGCAGAGGAGACACCTTTCTGGGGGCATCAGAGAGAAGACCGTGACTAGGATGTGACAAAATGAGAGCTCTTGTTTTTAACGAAGGGAAGAGGAGACATCTCTCTTGGCGAGGCAGTACTGATCACTGGTGAAGTAGGTGCAGCAGCACCAGGGTCCACTGGTCTAAGAGGCCCACTGGATTACAGTTATATCTTTTTAAAAATAAAAATTGTATATGAGCTCATTTACCTTGCTAGCATTAGGACCACAGGCACCTTTGCTGCAAAAAGGGGGGCAACACATGGGAACTCATGCTTTTCTGGGGGAGGAAATGTGGCCTTATTATGAGAGATGCTCAATTTGGACCAGGGGAACTAAGTTCAAGTCCAAGCTTTTGCTAAACATCCTGTGATTCTTGGTGAATCACTTAATTTTTCTAAGTCGTACAAAATCTCACCTTGGGTAATGTAATTCAAGTATATTTCTTGCTGCTCAGGGCCATGGTTATCATTACTATAGCAGGTGCAGTTGCATTGATCTGAGGAGTGTGATAGGATCACAGACACCAAATTATGGGGAGCAGAGCTTTTCTTTGGTAATTCATGTATTTGCTTAATGAATTTGCTATTTTGTAAGTCTTACAGTTATTGTGGAATATATGGCATAGAAAACATCTCCAAGAAATGATCTCATAAGCTCCGCCCCCTGTGCTCAACCCTGCCCCTCCCCCAATCTTTGTCATAAAGGTTTGGAGGGGGGCCCTGGCGTCAAAATGTTTTATCTGGGGGGCTTAGAGCAAAAAAGTTTGAAGACCTCTGTATTAGGCGCACACAGGGAGAGTGGCCCTTCTAAAATAATAACATAAAAAATAAAAGCATGCGTGAACACCTTTTTAAAGCTGTTCACATCTGCGACATGACCTTGGCTGATGCCCGAGTGCTCGCCAAGTGATGTGTGTGGAAGCCTCCCAGGAGGCTGCGGTTAATTCTTCACCCTCCGAGCCCTCTTTGAAGATGTCGCTTTTGTTGGGGTTACGGGAGAACACGATGCTCGCCAGTGGCACGAACATTCAAGCAAGTGGAACATTTCAGTTTATCTGCACCGTGAAAACGAATTCCAGCCATGCCGAGAGCCTCTCATAAAATCCCAGCATGGGGTCTTTCAGGCACATGTCAAAGACGTGCTTCAACAGCAGTTTAGGCGTGTAATCACGCATGCGCAGTCAAGTCAAGTTGCGCAGTTAAGTGTACAAATCACCAAAAAGGTCTCATGGCGCTTGCAAAGCCTCCGCGCGAACTGACAGTCTGATATGACGGTATTATAGGTGGTCGAACAGCTAGGTCTTTGGCTGCTTGCCGAAGAGTTTGTGATCAGAGATGGAGAGAAGATGAGACGGGAGCTTGTTCCAGAGGGCAGGTGCAAGAAAAGAAAGGGAGCATGGCGTAGCGTGGGCGGGGGAGGGGCACACAGGGATGGTTGCCCTGGGCCAAAATTCTTAAGGGGCGCAAAATAAAAAAAATACAAAATCATACTTCAATTTTTTTCTTTTACAATTTTGCGCCAGGAAGTGCTAACGGCCCATGGAATAGGGGGTGCAATACTTGCCCTGCCCCAGGTGCTGGCAACCCACGCTACGCTGCTGTGCGCAGCAATCAGAGAAATCACGAATCTGATTAGCATCATCAGGTTACAGACAGAAATACGATCCGATGCGTTGTGCCATGACTTACACAAGGGAAGTTGCATGAGGTGATAACTTGAGAAGTTGTCATCAAACAATGGGCGACAGTATCAAACGCAATACTTGAAAAACCTCAAATCTCCACTTGAACTTTTTCTCGCCTAGCTGCCAAGGTTTTCCTGTATCGACTTCTGCTTGTGTTCCACTATTCTCTGCACAAGGACACCCTAGATAAGTGCAAACTCTAAACATGTGCCCACCAGAGAGGCAGATCTTTGAGTTCCCCAAATATTCTGCTTGATGGAGAATCCTTCCAGCTATGCAGTATTCAATTATTTAACAATAGTGTTGACCTTTTAAGTTCGGCTGTTCATCTTTTGTGGCACTTCCAGTATGTTGTTCAGGTTTTGGGGTATACTATCTCTCAGGTAGAGGATCTATCTATCTATCTATCTATCTATCTATCTGCCTGTCTGTCATAAAGCAAGGCACTCTAGGTAATTCCCAATTTTAGGCCATGAACAACTCCTTTATATAGAGCACCCAACAATACCAGTGACACTCTGAGTCTGCTGACCTCCAATGTCTGTTTTTCTAGCAGGGTTTTAAAGCATAGGATTAGCGCAGTGCCATCCACGCTGAGCGTGTAGGTCCCTTATACAGTGGTATACCACTTACCCACAGACCGTAAATTAAATGCTACTAGTGAATGTTTTGATTTGTTCTGCATTCCATCCATCAACTGCCCAGACGTGGATCCCGGGCTCACTGTGCCACTGTATTCAAGCTATCCTGGCTGAAGAGGGGTGAATCCCAGAAACTGGTCCTAGGAGGCTTGTTTCCAGTCCAGGGAGGACCTGGCTTGGAAATTCGGGCTGGACTGTTCCCATGAGGCACAGGGTCACGACTGATTTGCATATGGCCAGGTCTAAACTGGGGTGGCATGTTGAGCAAAAGAATGATGGATTTAACCCAGATCTCTTGACTGGGTGTGACTGTTTAATTGGTTCAGATGCTGCAACTTTACTAAAAGGACCCTGATGTGCTGGCCTGCAGCCTG
The DNA here is from genome assembly GCF_964261635.1 of Lissotriton helveticus. Taxonomy (NCBI): domain Eukaryota; kingdom Metazoa; phylum Chordata; class Amphibia; order Caudata; family Salamandridae; genus Lissotriton; species Lissotriton helveticus. The sequence continues at coordinate 139,894,384 of NC_136065.1, read as the reverse complement.
CTACCCCTCTTTGTGCCTCACATCCAATGATCTGCAAGGGCTGGTTCGCTTGTCACCCCCTTGTTTTTTTTAAGAATCTCGGGGCCATAAAAGATTTCATTGCCTGTTTTTTCCTGTGGAGGCCTGTTCAGTGCAAGCCAGTACTCCGCTTTGCGAGATTCAAGGGCACCCTGCTGTGGAGGACAGCGCAGCCCGAATGCCAGCTGGCTTTCTTGGACCAATCTCTTTCAGCAATTGGCTTGAAACTGTCAATCACAACTTGGCTCAGCCCAGTGGAGTACTCATCTTCACCTAATGCTATTGGCTACTTGGATGGATCCGCCCACCTTCACTTGAATGTTTGCATTGAACTACAAAAGTGATAGGGTCTGTTGTGAAGTTGGTGAATCAGGCCTGTCTCTGGACTTCTGTAAATCTGTAAAGTGTTCTAGTGAGGACTATTGTGATAGGTTTCAGTTTTCCATGCCCCGCCCACTTCCATAGTATGCTTATAAGTTAGCAGAGTGTGTCTAACAAATGATATATTCATTTATGCATTTTCGTTCATATTCTAACGATAGTTATTCATTTATGCACGTGACAGTACTACAGTTATTCTTAGCTTAGCCTGTGTGCCACCATTTTGAAGCATCTCCTTTTCTGTGCGAGTTGCACTTGCTCACTCCCCCTCCCGTAGGAATAAGAATATTCCACATGTCAGCAGTTTTGCCTCTCGGCCCACTGTGACTGAAACTACTAGCGAAACCCCTTATCTCATTCTCATGTACTGGAGATGCTAAGGCCTGGCTCCGTGTCCTTGGAGCGAGATAGGAGAATGTTGCAATTCCAGGTGCAGATGCCTCTTGTATGAGACTATTGTTCACCATTTCAGGGGTCCGGTACTTTTCCACAAGGGCGTGTCTTACTCTGCTTTTCGTATTATAATGTGTTACTGTAATGATATGAGTCAGTCCTTCTCGGCGCACTCTTAGGGGTGAGGTCGAACAGGGCCCTCTCATATGGGAGTTTGTGGCCTAATAAATTGTTTTTGTTATTCTTCTCCACTGTCCGGCTGACTTATTATTGGGTAATTATAGATGAGTGCGGTAAGTCACTCGGGTGGAATTGAGCCACGCTTATCAATTGGTTGCCTTGAGCTACGGAAACTTCAATATCCTGCCTCCTCATATCCCGATGGTGCAGCCCTACCCAACTCACGTAGTACTCACCAATCTAAATAGCTTTTAAAATAATTTTGCATCTGTTGTTCTTTCGGGGTTAAAGGGTGATTGGCATTGATGCTAACACAGATATCATCACACCTTACGTCTCTTATGCTTCTTTGTGTACCACAACGAATGTCTGCACCCGGATGCTATCAATAAAGCTTACCATACTATTGTCAATATGGACACGGCATGTGTTTTCGACTTTTAGGGAAAGTGGGTTCTCTCTGACACCATATCCTAAAAAAACCCTCACCACACTGACCACACTCAAAGGTCATTAACACAGAGGAATATTTTGCTGACAGAGTAACAAGCAGTGCTTAATTTGAACCAGTGCTTTCCGGTGCCCGGCACAGGCACTTAATTGGCAGCACCGACTCTATTGACAGTTCAGCACATGGGGGCACTGTCTGTTTAATTTTGCGATGAGCACAAAAATTGGGCTTATTAAGTCAAGTTGCATTGAAAATGACTAATGCCAACGTCTCAAGACATTATTATAGCTTTGTGTGGCTTGAAATAGTCTGAATTGTCCCACTTCTAGGAGTGTGATGGTTAGGTATTATGTTGGTACTGAAATTGGAATTGCTGGCAGGGGCTATGTGTTCAGGCTGCAGTGTCCTTCCAAGAAGGGCCCTGGCACTTGGGGGCAGATTTACAAGCCCCTTGCGCCACTTTTGTGTCACTTTTTTCATGTTAAAAGTGATGCAAAAGTGGCGCAAGAGACTTGTAAATCTGCCCCTTGATGTTTTACAAATTTGGCTAAAGAACGGTGATGGATTAAACCCAGATCTTTTGACTGGGTGTGAGTGTTTGATTGGTTCAGATGCTCCGTCCATCACCACCCCCTTTTGTACCGCTTTTGGCCGCCATAAGTGTGACAGGGTATGCTCAGACATGAGTCCCTTGCTCACTTTGCCACTGGATTCAAGCAAGCCGGGCTGAAGAAGGCTGTAATGCCAGAAACCGGTCCTCGGAAGCTTGTTTCCGGTCCAGGGACGGCATGGCTTGGCAGTTCGGCTGGACTGTTCCCATGAGGCACAGGGTCAGACTGATTTGCATATAGCCATGTCTGAACTGGGGTGGCAGAGTGGGCTAAAGAATGGTGATGGATTAAACCCAGATCTTTTGACTGGGTGTGAGTGTTTAATTGGTTCAGATGCTCCGTCCATCACCACCCCCTTTTGTACCGTTTTACAAATTAAGCACTGGAACAATAAAAGTGTAGGACCTGCGCACTCGAAATAATATCAGAGCACTTTTCAAACAGATGCTACTAAATTCTCCAGTGAACATAAAAATGACATCACAATCTTGTACGTTAGGCTGAAAAATTTTAAACTTTTTTTTTACAGAAATGTTATTGCTGTTGGTGGCCTGGCTTCATTGGCGTTTAGTAGAGCAGTAACACAGGCTACAATTTTCAGTACATGCCCAGGGCTATTAACACCGAATGTAATTAATTCCTGTGAATGCTAATTGCCAGTCTTGCTCCTTCCACTGCCACATCACACGTAACACTAACAATGTCTGATGCTAACTTCGCTTCTCGAAATGACACCATCAGCATGTCTGACAATATCAAGCTTTTTCCTTCTCTGTCTCCTCGAGGTGTGGGGCCGATGATATCACCTGAACCTACTTTACACCACAATAACACAACACAATCGCGATTTCACTTTTGTGCTTCCTTGGGTGTTGCCAAACCACAGAAGACAATACAGTGTGCACCAAAGTGGAATCATTTGGCAGCCGGTTCACTTCTTTAGATAGTCCTGGAGCTCTTGATGGTTTCTTTAGAAACCATAACTGAGCCCTTCTCAGACTAACTCTACCACAAACTCCCTACTAATGCTGTTTTTCTGATCTTTAAGAACATTTAAAAGAAAGACATCACATCTGCTTTTTGCCCCTTTCCCTCTGCTTGTCTTGTATTGGGGTTCTTCAAGGTTATCCACACTGCACTGGCCTACTTCTGATAGTTGGCACCAAAAGAGTCCACGCATTCCCTCCCACAGCTTTGTAGTCTGGCTCTACATTTCCAATGGATTTAGTCTTTAGCTCCAGAATGGTCGGTTTGCCATCTTTGGCACTTAGCTCACTTGTGATCTGCAACTGGATGTACCCCATTAGGTCTTTAATTTTTCTCCTTCAATCATTTATCAGAATCCTCCTTCACCCAATCCAGTGTTGTACCACCACCTGTGACCCCATTGCTTGGGCATGCCTGACCTTAAGATGGCAGCTAGTCATGCACATCCCCATTTCTCTGATCATTCCTTCCCTTAATCCATGCTGCATCACACCTTTGTAGGCCTGAGTTTAATCTTTCACGCCGCCCTATCACACTTCTCATCCCCGGCCCCAGAGGTGGAGAGGATGCTCTGTTAACAGCTCTTACTTTGCTTCATGCCAGAGACCAAGTGAGCCCCAGTGTGTCCAGCAAGGTTGGTTTAATTAATGATTTAAAGAGGTATTCTCCCCTATAAGATAGGTAAGGCTCTGAACATCTTTAACTCAATGAATAGCCAGTCAGTCACTTTCTTTCACGTTTATTTTTTTTTAAGTCTTTGCGATCTAGAGAGACTTAACTGGTCTTTTCTTGTCAATTGATTGAAAAAATGAAAGGACATAGTCTTAAACTCCTACAAGCACTCATTACTCATTAAAGGCCAATTTACCTTTTTTATTTCATCGCTATGGCAATCTGCATCGTTCAAGGGCTCTGCATTGCCAATAAGTGAACTGGGGCGAGGGACATGAAAACAACATGGGAATGGCAGGGAAAAACATAAGAAGCAAGCGGCACAGCAGCCGTGCTTATGTGCAACAATGCAATAAACATTGGAAAAGCCAAAAAATAGGTTGTGCAAATAAAACCTACTGGCTTTGCCAATGCTTGTTTGAATAGCATTTAACTTTGCTGATAACTACTAGATTAAAACTTTACACCTGGGCCCCTTGCATGCGTTCTTAACTGGTGCTGATGCAGCTGTTAGCTAAGAAGAGACCCTACAAGCATGGCTGACCTTTGCTTGGCTAGCGTCCTGCGCGTCCCTCCACCCAGCTTCCATTTTATTTCCACACTCCAATAGTTTTGAGGGCGGGACATGTCATACAGCTTGATTGCTCTCAGTGTTCAGTATGCGCAGAAAGGTCAGACACCAACGCACAGTGCCAGAGATCCGCACATCAAAGACCGACGCACCCATTTTTTTTATGATTTAACAGCGCTCACAGTTTGTCGCATGGACAAAAGCAGCTTAGCTGTGCAGATTTGCAAGAACGTGTGTGGGTGTCCGGCCTCTCTCTGTCCTCAAAGGCACAAGCTGGGGGACTTCCATAGTAAGGTGGTGGGCTCAACAGATGCTCCTCTGTAAAGATAGAACACATCAGAGTTTGCGCTTCACAAAGAGGGGAAGCTAGTGTGTAAAGATGATGAGACTGAAAGCCACGCGCAGGCCTAACGACTAGTTATTATTTTCTTGTGCACCATTTCAACACGTTTTGTTTACTTTTCCACGCGGATTTATAGCTGTAATAACAACGAGCAAAAACTACAGTACACCTGCAAATGATAAATAAAAAAAGTAACATTACGGTTGCACATTATATTCTGCTGACTAGATTTGTTTTTAGGTCTCACGCAGACAGCGCTTGCGCTGTCTCTTCAAGACATTTTGTTTACTACTTGTGGGCTTTGAGACCTCCTGATACTTACCATCAGTAAGCTTCAAAGCAATTCTCAATTGCTTGCTTCCTGTTGGTCAGGCCTGCAGTTGGCACTTCCCTCTTCTTGCATGTGACCCTCCAATTCAGCGTGGCCCAAGTACTTGTGTCCGTACACTGCTCGCACTTTTGGGACCTATATGTTTTTCTTTTTGTTGAGCCACTCTACAGAGTGCATCTTTCCTAGCTGGTTCTGTTATTTGCTTATTGTTTTAGGCTGTCCAGCTTGACTTGTATCTCCTGTGAGTACTCGCTATCTGTAAACAGGCCTTTAAATTTTGTTCTTATCTTGTCCTATTTGCTGTGCATTCAAAGACAGAGGTCAAGTGTCAGTCAGGGATTTTGGTGTTTACTTTTCTTTTGCTGACTTCAAAGTGAGAGAACTTATGCGACAATTCATGCTGCTGAGTATTTATGCGAGAGGACAGACTATAGGATGTTATCTTTTCTAGGACACAACATTAATGAATATTTCAGAATACATCAGAATGAGAATAGTAGAAATTAAGCACTTCTTTTTTCAATTCTGAAGTTTGGTGAAAACAAATATTTTAATATGATCAAAACAAATGAATACACTTGGCGATGACATTTCCACACACTATCATGTGTGGCCAGTAAAACTGTAAGTCTGTGCAAATGTAATGGCCATTTTCAACAGGAAATGTGTTGTCTGTAATGGAGTGTGCTATCACACCAAGTATACTCCAAACTATGCCACTCAACTTCGCACTACTCCACTCTACACCATTTCACCTCTACAACAATCTGCCCCAGTCTATACCCTTCCAATCTATGCCATGCCACGCCACTCTACGATACTCCACAGTAAAACACACTACGACAGGTCTCACCACTTAACTTTACACCCTTCCACACTACGCCCCTCCACTCCATTGTACACAACTCCAATCTACCATACTGCTTTATTTTGAATAAAATCACAAAAGTATCTTAATCACAGCGTGAGCACCGTAGAAACGACGGGGAGCAGGAAACTTGAAAATAGGTGGGTAGGAGGGGAAAGAAGCAACACAATCTAAAACGTTTTTTTAAGTACCTGAATCACAGCGGAGCAGTGGAGAGGCACTAATTAAAAAGAATCAATCTATGCTTGGTCCATGTGCCAGAGATGAAACAGGAAGTGACTGTCATGTTCCGCTCTGGGCTGGTATGAGAGTTGTGTGCATGATTGGATCCGGTTGCGTTTTGCGAACGATCCGACACTGAAGGCAGGACACGTCATGTTGTAGCTTTCCTGCTCCGGAAGTATCCCAGGGCAGCCAGTTTTAACTACCGGGTGAGACCGCATTTAAACCTGTGGTTCTCAACCCAACCCTGCTTCAAGTACTGTTCGTGACCAGAGCTGCTTGACCTCCTTTGGATTTTCTTGTCCTGTGTGAACAGGACTCCCCAGTTCATGTAACACACTCGCACCGAGCACTGGAGCGCTTTCTTCTGTTCTTCTCTGCGACACGTGCAGGAGCGAGTTGTCGCTTTCCTCTCCTTAAGCACAGGAACGCTTATCATTTCCTAGGTTCGACACACGCAGGAGTGCCTTGTCGCTTTACTTTCACTAGCCCAGGAGAGCTTATAATTTCCTAGGTGCAACACGCGCAGGAGCGCGTTGTCGCTTCACTTGCCACATTGAGCAGGAGCGCTCTCATTTGGTTTACCAGCAACACGCGCAGGAGCACGTTGTCTTATTTGTATCAAACCCCTCACGCAGGAGCGCCTTGTTTGATTTTCCTTGCAGCATGCACAGGAGCACATTACCACAATTTCCATTGCCCTATACTTGCATAGTTGCGCTTGCATACCCTTTTTGTAGTGGGTGTTCAGGATTTCCCTCTGACTACCTTTCAGTTCTTCCTGTTCGTCAACACCTGAAGACCTCTCATTCCTGCTGGGCCTTACATCTTCCAGGCGACTATAGCCCTTGACAATATTCTTGGTGTATGTGAAGTATGTGTGATACCCTGGGAATAGGAAGGGCAGAGTTCCTAACCATATGGTTTATCCCTTATCCAGCTGGTGATCCGAGGAGCGTACCTTCCCAACGCATAGGAGCACCACATCAGGTCTTCACGTTGACATCTACATTGTAGGATTCCTTCCCCCGGTCCCATCCTTGCCCTGGTTAGTATAAGTTCCCTTACTAGGGAAAGGTAGGGGACGGTGGAGGTTGTTCACGTCGTCTCTGCGAGATTACTCAGCAAGTATACCAGATAAGACTTGTGGGGTCCTGACAGTGACGTCTGGTCTCTTCTGGCCAATTAGGAGGCAGCAAAGACAAAGTGATACTGAAGCTAATGACTGATAAGCAATTGGAGGGCTGCAAGTCCTTTTTGTAAACAATAGTGTCTCGCAAGCAAGAGTGCATGGGCTAGTGCGTAGCTCACACAGCTCGACCCTAAAAAGTAGTTTCCTGACACTAAGCCCAGACAAGAAGCAAACTCTCATGGTAAAGAGGCAATGTTCCAAAGGGAACATCAGACATTACAATGCATGACATTACTATGCATGCCTTTACCACGCATGTAACACAATGTGCTGACCTTTACAATGAGTTGCATTATATTTAGTAGTAAAGTTAGACTTTTGGTCTGACCTTTACAATGAGTTGCATTATATTTAGTAGTAAAGTTAGACTTTTGGTCTCAGTTAAACTTAACCCCTTCGGTGCTCATGACGAGCTCAGCTCGTCATGAGGTACACCTCTCGTGTGCTCATGATGAGCTAAGCTCGTCATGACCACACCCATTTCTATTATGGTCCAGCACAGCAGAGGAACATCTCAAGCAGCCAAGGTGTTAAGACCAAAACCTAAGTTTAACTGAGACAAAAGTCTAACTTTACTACTTATAAATGCCCTTTGTGAATACCAAAAGATGGATAGTTAGACTTTCGTCTCAGTTTACCTTTGTGAATCGGGCCCAAAAGGTGTAGACCACTGATATTCAAAGTACGGCCCGGAGGCCGCATGCAGCCCTCCTGACCTTTACATGCAGCCCCCTGGTGCACAGCTGCAATCAGCTGTTGTTTACTAGAGGTTGCTAACAATAAAAAAGATGTTAAACAAACAGGCAAGCGTTTATTTAAAGGCTAAGTGGTGTTAAAGAAAGGAGGTAACTATTGGGCCCTGCGCCACTTAACTTTAGGAGCACCTTCATTTTTAAAGCCATCTTGCTTACAAAGTGTAAAAATATGATAAAGTTGCTTCAAAATTCAAAAAGTGAATTTAATTAACGTACATAACCTTTTCACTTTAGTACATCAGATAATGTAGTGTAGTGCATTGAGCAGCATTATTTTAAAAGTGATATTTTTCAAACATGAATTTAGAACAATTAATTCTTCCCCCCAACCTGACAACAATGTCAATAGTCAACTAAAGAGGCAAGCTAGTTGTTATGTTCAATCTTTGGGTGACCTGGGTTCCTAGTATAAAAGTGAAACATTACAGTTTATTAAATCAAAGACATTAGGTTTTGTACAGCGCGCATCCTGAAGTAATGTATTTTGAGGTCCTTGTATATGTGATAATGAAAAAAAAACAAGGGAAAGCGAAATAAAACTGTTGCCTAGAATCACACAATTTGGTAAAGTGGGCATGCCGGGATTAATCCCAGCTTTTCTGTTTTTAATGGTGCAGTTCAGCAAGTAGATCAATCAATCAATCAAAACATTTATATAGCGCACTACTCACCCGGAGGGTCTCAAGGCGCTTGGGGGAGGGGGGTCCGCTACTGCTCGAACAGCCAGGTCTTGAGCAAGTAGATGGATATGCTTTGCTTCCCCTACACCTACCTTACTGCCAATGCCCTCCTGAACCCCTACTCCTGGCCCAGCAGCTCCCCACTGGCATCAATCTGGCCCTCGGTCACTTAACAGACCACACTTTTTGGCCCCTAGGAAAATGTTTGTGAGTACCCATGGTCAAGAGAGTAACTCCTGACCTAAAATTAAGAGCTGAAAAACGTTAAAAAAAATACAGCAATTATGCTTAATTGAAAAAGACGAAGAGCTGTGAGAATTCCAGCGCAGATGACCTCATTAAGCCTTTGGTTATTAAAATGAGTCCAGAGGGAGCAGGCTGCTCCATTTCAAGCATGGACGCTGGTGCGAGGTTGTCAAATACTGAACGTTGACCTTGGTTTGTCCTTGTGCTCGCTGGATAAAGGTCTGACTGTTGCACATTCAGCAGAATTTCTGAAATGTTTCTGGAAACCTGAAAGTTACAAGTGTAGTATTCTATGTTGTGAACGTGAGCTCACTCAAGGCTTTGTGAGAGTGTAGCGCTGAGAAGCCCTCCCTCTGGGGCCGGGCCGACCTCTTTCCCAGAATCAGAGTTTGTCCTTTCTCACGAGGCCTCTGCGCCTACATCCTGGTAGCAGTCACTACGTACACACAGTCACCTGAAAAGCTTTATTTGTTTTCATTCTTTGCCAGCTCAGAATTTTAACTCATCAGTTACCTGACAGAGGAATTTGATTCGGGATATTAACCCCTTGGGCGCGGCCGCGATTCTGCGCCTGTGCGGCACTTCTAATGAGTGGGCGGGTTCATGACGGCCCCCAGCCGTCATCAGCACACGAGCACTGTGATGCATGACGGCCAGGGGCCGTCATCAGCATGGAAGGGGTTAAGCGCATAGGTTTGTTGATATTCTGTGCCTAAAATGATATTCTGTGTGAAGCATGAGGGCTTATCCAACCAGAACTCTGAGAGGGGTCTCTTGGGAGGACATTATTCAATCTGGGAGAAGCAGAGGAATGTTTGGGGAGAATGTTTCTCAAAGGATGCTAAGAGAATCCCTTTTTGTTTTAGTTTAGAAAGCTTTATTTAATAAGATATACAAAGTAAAACATCATTACAAAAACAAATGGCAATGAAAAGAGATAAAAGAGTATTATACTGTAACTATATGCAATGCAAACCCCAAAAGGGATATAGAAACTGTACCAAGAGACAACGCTTTTAAAGGTATTTTGTTTTGTGGGAGGGAGATGAGAAAGAGAGAAAAGGGGAGGAAGAAAAAGAGGGCAACCTAGAATACAAATTCAATCCTTGAAATAAAGAGAAATCCCTTCTTAAAAGGATTTACACCTCAGCTGCCTTGCTGCGAATGTTAGAATGTCCCCATGTAAAGATGCACGGCAGAGCATCATTACATGGGGCTCAGCAGCAGCAGGGGGGGGGGAACACAGGCCCCTGGAGGCACGGATAACGCCTCGCGGGGCAGGAGCTCACCAGGGGAGCCTAGGGGGCTTGGTGCTCTAGCCCTGTCCATCATTCCTTAATCCACACCCTCCTGAGCACGTGCACAGGAAGGCCTGCGGTGCCAGCACCAGGATCAGGGCATACATAGGGCTCCCAATAAAGTTACTCCACCAGCTTGGGCCGCACTGCTTTTAAAGCCACAAGGACCTCTCTCTTTGATATATTGCTTGCTGCTAAAAAGTGCTAACACTGAATACAATATCCTGCATTGCTTTAACCTGACGGGGAGATTAAAGCCGCTTTCAAGGCAATAACATGTTATCCTGGGCCTTGTTCCCGAGCTTGCCTGTCGCTGGCCAGAGGGCCACCAAGAGACGAAGGGCGCTGCTGGAGGGGTGGGAGCCTCAGCAGCTCACCCGGGCCTCCAGCGCCCCATCTTGCCCATCAGTAGAAGCTAAGGACCCAAGGGTGGTGGGACGCTGCTGGAGGGGTGGTAACTCAGCAGCTCGCCCCGGCCTCCACCGCCCCATCTTGCCCATCAGTAGATGCTGAGGACCCAAGTGTGGTGGGACGCTGCTGGAGGGGTGGTAACTCAGCAGCTCACCCGGGCCTCCAGCACCCCATCTTGCCCATGAGTAGATGCTGAGACCCAAGGGTGGTGGGACGCTGCTGGAGGGGTGGTAACTCAGCAGCTCGCCCTGGCCTCCAGCGCCCCATCTTGCCCATCAGTAGATGCTGAGACCCAAGGGTGGTGGGACGCTGATGGAGGGGTGGTAACTCAGCAGCTCGACCTGGCCTCCAGCACCCCATCTTGCCCATGAGTAGATGCTGAGGACCCAAGTGTGGTGGGACGCTGCTGGAGGGGTGGGAGCCTCAGCAGCTCGCCCCGGCCTCCACCACCCCATCTTGCCCATCAATAGATGCTGAGACCCAAGGGTGGTGGGACGCTGATGGAGGGGTGGTAACTCAGCAGCTCGACCTGGCCTCCACCGCCCCATCTTGCCCATCAGTAGATGCTGAGACCCAAGGGTGGTGGGACGCTGCAGGAGGGGTGGTAACTCAGCAGCTCGACCTGGCCTCCACCGCCCCATCTTGCCCATCAGTAGATGCTGAGACCCAAGGGTGGTGGGACGCTGCTGGAGGGGTGGTAACTCAGCAGCTCGACCTGGCCTCCAGCACCCCATCTTGCCCATGAGTAGATGCTGAGGACCCAAGGGTGGTGGGAAACTGCTGGAGGGGTGGGAGCCTCAGCAGCTCGCCCCGGCCTCCACCGCCCCATCTTGCCCATCAGTAGATGCTGAGACCCAAGGGTGGTGGGACGCTGATGGAGGGGTGGTAACTCAGCAGCTCGACCTGGCCTCCAGCACCCCATCTTGCCCATGAGTAGATGCTGAGGACCCAAGGGTGGTGGGAAACTGCTGGAGGGGTGGGAGCCTCAGCAGCTCGCCCCGGCCTCCACCGCCCCATCTTGCCCATCAGTAGATGCTGAGACCCAAGGGTGGTGGGACACTGCTGGAGGGGTGGTAACTCAGCAGCTCGCCCCGGCCTCCACCGCCCCATCTTGCCCATGAGTAGATGCTGAGGACCCAAGGGTGGTGGGACGCTGCTGGAGGGGTGGGAGCCTCAGCAGCTCGCCCGGGCCTCCAGCGCCCCATCTTGCCCATCAGTAGAAGCTAAGGACCCAAGGGTGGTGGGACGCTGCTGGAGGGGTGGGAGCCTCAGCAGCTCGCCCCGGCCTCCACCGCCCCATCTTGCCCATCAGTAGATGCTGAGACCCAAGGGTGGTGGGACGCTGCTGGAGGGGTGGTAACTCAGCAGCTCGCCCTGGCCTCCAGTGTCCCATCATGCCCATCAGTAGATGCTGAAGACCCAAGGGTGGTGGGACGCTGCTGGAGGGGTGGTAACTCAGCAGCTCGCCCCGGCCTCCACCGCCCCATCTTGCCCATCAGTAGATGCTGAGACCCAAGGGTGGTGGGACGCTGCTGGAGGGGTGGTAACTCAGCAGCTCGCCCTGCCTCCACCGCCCCATCTTGCCCATCAGTAGATGCTGAGACCCAAGGGTGGTGGGACGCTGATGGAGGGGTGGTAACTCAGCAGCTCGACCTGGCCTCCAGCACCCCATCTTGCCCATGAGTAGATGCTGAGGACCCAAGGGTGGTGGGACGCTGCTGGAGGGGTGGTAACTCAGCAGCTTGCCCCAGCCTCCACCGCCCCATCTTGCCCATCAGTAGATGCTGAGACCCAAGGGTGGTGGGACGCTGCAGGAGGGGTGGTAACTCAGCAGCTCGCCCCGGCCTCCAGTGCCCCATCTTGCCCATCAATAGATGCTGAGGACCCAAGGGTGGTGGGACGCTGCTGGAGGGGTGGGAGCCTCAGCAGCTCGCCCCGGCCTCCACCACCCCATCTTGCCCATCAATAGATGCTGAGGACCCAAGGGTGGTGGGACGCTGCTGGAGGGGTGGTAACTCAGCAGCTCGCCCCAGCCTCCACCGCCCCATCTTGCCCATCAGTAGATGCTGAGACCCAAGGGTGGTGGGACGCTGCAGGAGGGGTGGTAACTCAGCAGCTCGCCCCGGCCTCCAGCGCCCCATCTTGCCCATCAGTAGATGCTGAGACCCAAGGGTGGTGGGACGCTGATGGAGGGGTGGTAACTCAGCAGCTCGACCTGGCCTCCAGCACCCCATCTTGCCCATGAGTAGATGCTGAGGACCCAAGGGTGGTGGGACACTGCTGGAGGGGTGGTAACTCAGCAGCTCACCCCGGCCTCCACCGCCCCATCATGCCCATCAGTAGATGATGAGACCCAAGGGTGGTGGGACGCTGCAGGAGGGGTGGTAACTCAGCAGCTCGCCCTGGCCTCCAGTGTCCCATCATGCCCATCAGTAGATGCTGAAGACCCAAGGGTGGTGGGACGCTGCTGGAGGGGTGGTAACTCAGCAGCTCGCCCCGGCCTCCACCGCCCCATCTTGCCCATCAGTAGATGCTGAGACCCAAGGGTGGTGGGACGCTGCTGGAGGGGTGGTAACTCAGCAGCTCGCCCTGCCTCCACCGCCCCATCTTGCCCATCAGTAGATGCTGAGACCCAAGGGTGGTGGGACGCTGATGGAGGGGTGGTAACTCAGCAGCTCGACCTGGCCTCCAGCACCCCATCTTGCCCATGAGTAGATGCTGAGGACCCAAGGGTGGTGGGACGCTGCTGGAGGGGTGGTAACTCAGCAGCTCACCCCGGCCTCCACCGCCCCATCATGCCCATCAGTAGATGATGAGACCCAAGGGTGGTGGGACGCTGCTGGAGGGGTGGTAACTCAGCAGCTCACCCCGGCCTCCACCGCCCCATCATGCCCATCAGTAGATGCTGAGACCCAAGGGTGGTGGGATGCTGCTGGAGGGGTGGTAACTCAGCAGCTCGCCCTGGCCTCCAGTGTCCCATCATGCCCATCAGTAGATGCTGAGACCCAAGGGTGGTGGGACGCTGATGGAGGGGTGGTAACTCAGCAGCTCGACCTGGCCTCCAGCACCCCATCTTGCCCATGAGTAGATGCTGAGGACCCAAGGGTGGTGGGACGCTGCTGGAGGGGTGGGAGCCTCAGCAGCTCGCCCCGGCCTCCACCGCCCCATCTTGCCCATCAGTAGATGCTGAGGACCCAAGGGTGGTGGGACGCTGCAGGAGGGGTGGTAACTCAGCAGCTCGCCCTGGCCTCCAGCGCCCCATCTTGCCCATCAGTAGAAGCTAAGGACCCAAGGGTGGTGGGACGCTGCTGGAGGGGTGGGAGCCTCAGCAGCTCGCCCCGGCCTCCACCGCCCCATCTTGCCCATCAGTAGATGCTGAGACCCAAGGGTGGTGGGACGCTGATGGAGGGGTGGTAACTCAGCAGCTCGACCTGGCCTCCAGCACCCCATCTTGCCCATGAGTAGATGCTGAGGACCCAAGGGTGGTGGGACGCTGCTGGAGGGGTGGGAGCCTCAGCAGCTCGCCCCGGCCTCCACCGCCCCATCTTGCCCATCAGTAGATGCTGAGACCCAAGGGTGGTGGGACGCTGCTGGAGGGGTGGTAACTCAGCAGCTCGCCCTGGCCTCCAGCGCCCCATCTTGCCCATCAATAGATGCTGAGGACCCAAGGGTGGTGGGACGCTGCTGGAGGGGTAGTAACTCAGCAGCTCACCCCGGCCTCCACCGCCCCATCTTGCCCATCAGTAGATGCTGAGGACACAAGTGTGGTGGGACGCTGCTGGAGGGGTGGTAACTCAGCAGCTCGCCCCGGCCTCCACCGCCCCATCTTGCCCATCAGTAGATGCTGAGGACACAAGGGTGGTGGGACGCTGCTGGAGGGGTGGTAACTCAGCAGCTCGCCCTGGCCTCCAGTGTCCCATCATGCCCATCAGTAGATGCTGAAGACCCAAGGGTGGTGGGGCGCTGCTGGAGGGGTGGTAACTCAGCAGCTCGCCCCGGCCTCCAGCGCCCCATCTTGCCCATCAGTAGAAGCTAAGGACCCAAGGGTGGTGGGACGCTGCTGGAGGGGTGGGAGCCTCAGCAGCTCGCCCCGGCCTCCACCGCCCCATCTTGCCCATCAGTATGTGGTAAATAAATAATTAAATACCGGTACTATTTTTGAATACATTAATAATAACAGATAGCTCAATAAATAAGAGGCAGGATCCGATGTATCCGAGTCGAAAGGGCTTTATTCAGGCAAAAGGGAAGGGACTGGATCGGGACAGCCTGAAATAAAATAGAGAGGCAGCTGCACCGCTTCATCAACAGTTCAGGTTACATATATATAGTAAGACATTTCAATTACAATGCATACAGTAGGCGTAACTAGTGACAAGCGTAAGATAAGAAGACATGGGCGTGAAAAGAAGGCGTGTACAGGGCGTACACGTAGACATGTGATGAGAACGTCACAGAAGTGTCATGAATGGGCGGAAACATGGAGGGGGCTACCTGAGCAGCCGGGACCTTTAACCTAGTGGTGCGCGCAAACGGGCAGTGACGTGTTACCAGGGAGAACTGGGGGCTATGACTTCTACACTAGAAGAGGAGACTAAAGTCTGCGGTGTCAGGACGACATGTACCTATATCATATCTGGTATCGGATGTTTGGAGTACATGTTGAGAGAATCTAAAAGTTATCAGGGCAAAGGCTACTTGACACTAAGGCTGGTGCATGCATATATTCTACATGTATTGCGTGTGCTATGAATCTTCTATGAATATTAATACAGTAACTCACAGTAGTGCATGGAGACAGAAAGACTAGACTATAGCTGAAACTGTTTATGCGGTTCAGTAGCTTAGGAATGCGAAGAAGGAAAGCTGAACTGATAACTAGAAGCATAACATACTCTTGGCAGACAGGCAGGCAGAGCCAGGCCTGCACCGCGCTGCGCGGCAGGAAGTAAGTGAAGGGTCAGGGATGCAGGTGGGGGCTGCATCGCTCCTCGGAGTGGATTCAGGAGACTGGAGCTTGAATCTGGTGTCCGGGCCCTTTGAGGCCTAGAAACGGGGACAATTCAATGAATTAACGTGCACACTGTAAAACGTGGCAACATAGGCCTAATACTCGTAGCTTTCACGAGAACTGGATACTGGCATACTAGAGTTGGACACAACTATAATTGCGTCTTTAATCGATCATAGGGGGATATATGCATATCGATCATGCACATATAACATAGAATGGGGAACACGTAGGCACACATAACAAGGCAAAATTCAATTTTCCTCATTCCCTCCTTGTGCCCTACGTTTCCATCAGGAAACATCAATATTCATGATACCATCTATCTGTTCATATAGCATCATTTGCTCGTCTCGAATTGTCTTGGAACGGGACTTAGGACTAGGAATACAAGAGGTAGCACACAAGCCGCAAATCGCAGGGCCACATTGTAAACAGAGGCAGCAACTGAATATGGTCATTACTGCTATACCTAGGAATGACAATACTTTCCATCCCCAGGCAGATATGATACTCCAGAGCCAACCGGACCATGTCCAGGTGCCTGGATTCTGGTGTAACTGATGGGCAATTTTATGAAGTCTGGTTATAGCTGAATAAACAGACGGCGCGTTATTAGGAATGAAAATGCAGCAACTAGATCCGATGACTCTACAAGCTCCTCCTCTATCGGCCAGTATGACGTCAAGAACGAGACGATTTTGGAGCACAACAAATCTCATAGCAGATTGCTCTTCGGTTAAGTTACCTAGAGCGGAAGTAGTCTCATTCACTACTGCTTCAAGGGTTCTGGTTAGCCTACCTATTAACTTACTATTCTGGACAGGACCTATAAAGAAAAAGAAACCTTTATTGAAGTCTTGATATTGTTCTAAGGCAGTTTCAGTTTGATCGACAATTGGGGACTCGGTCTCCCTTCTATGTCTAACGTGTACTAGATGTGTGTTTCTGTGATAATCAGATGGGGCTAGAAAAACTGGTGGCAGTAGGAAGGCAATGTAACATGTTCCATCCCAATCGAGGGGCAGACGAACATATGCGGTCTGACCACAAACAAAATAAGAATGACGTGAGGCTTTAAAAATAGATTTCCCACTGTCACCATACTCGACCATAGTAGTACAATCACTATGACCTACATGTGCGGAACCATTCTTTCTGACACATAATTCGCCTTTGACGGGTAGAACTGAAATAGCAGGCAAATCTGGAGTAGTCTCGGACTGAACATTCAAAACCATGAAATTCGAGGAATAATTACCTAGATCATATACTTCATTTTCTAGATCTAATCCTGTTCTATGGGAAAGTCCTTCCTTGTCAGGGAAACATGTTCGATTCAAAAGGGACATATCAGTTGAGGATGACGTTAACGTGGACCATGCTCCACACGAACCATTATGTGAAAACGGATAAGGAAAAAGTGGCAGAACTCCCTTCGGTGTCTGGAAAGGGGGGAGTCGACCACACACCCAACAATTAGTGGCATTGCTGGTCTGGTGTGAATAGTGCAGCATTCGGATAAAAGTATTATTACGCATAGCAAGACAATAGGATAACTCGTGAGGAGGCAGGTCACTAAATGTGTGCTCTACTGTAACATTAGAAAACATATGTACATGTGAAATAGGAAAACATAAATGTAAAGCATAACTTATGCAAGTAACCATAAGACTCAGAAATAATAGAAAGAACAGAGTAATGATACATCTCTTAGAGTTTTGACTAACTCTCTCACTGTGTGGGTCTATTTCATACATGTCAGGAACCTGTCTAACCGTTTCACCCGAGAGGGACTTAGACAATTAAACTGGCTGACTTACTAGACCTCAATTTCATTTTATACTCCTGCTGCGGAGTTTTCTCTAACAAGGGAAGTTTAGATTCAGTGTCTGGGCAGTCCTTGAGAACTGGGCAGTCCTTGAGAAAAGTCTTTGGTTTGAGTCCAGGAAACTTCTTTACATGGCTGGAATGCAGCCAACCTTTTCTGCCTTCTACTTTTACTGCAGTCCTGGTTGTGAGAAAAACAAGGCGGGGCTCCTTCCAGCGGGGCTCCAGCGGACTTGAACGATCAAAGTTTCTAATCAAAACGAAGTCTCCTGGTATGACTTCATGCGGTTTCACTTCGGTGTTGTCTGGAAAAGCAGCGGCAACCTGTGAACGACAAGATTGTAGTGCAGACATCAAGGAGGCAAGGTAATCTGTCAGCATATTACTGTCAACATCTGTAATTGTACGTGGTCTAGGTGTACCCCACATATTTGGGGGACGACCAAACACTACCTCATACGGGGATAGACCTGAACGGGAATGAGCAACCATTCTCATATAAAAAAGGGCGACTGGCAGTGCTACCATCCAATCTACACCTTTCTCTGCGCATACTTTGGCGATTCGGATTTTCAGAGTCTGGTTATGTCTCTCTACGAGACCGGCTGCTTCAGGATGTCGTACACAATGGAACTTCCACTGGTACCCTAACAGAAGGGATACTTGTTTCATGAGCTCGGATGAGAATGGCTGGCCGTTATCTGAATACACGACCCTAGGTAATCCATAGCGGGGAAAATACTCACGAACCAACTGCCTGGCAGTGGTCGCAGCTGTGTAATCTGGAACTGGATATGCTTCTGTCCACCTGGACAAAGCGCATACAACTACGAGGACATACTTGAAACCTCGACATCGCTCCATCTGAATATAATCCATCTGGAGGACTTCAAAAGGGTGGTCAGGAGGATGGAATCCATCTTGTTCCACCGGGACACTTTTACCTGGATTGAACTGACAACAGATCATGCAGGTACGCACTTTCTGTTTGGCTGCTGCTCGTAAATGCTTGTTGAACCAGAGGTTCTGAATACTGTCTAACATGGCTTTTTCTCCTAAGTGTGCTGGACTATGTGCGGTGTTAATAATGACTTGAACCATAGAGTCGGGGAGAAACCATGTGGCTTTTCCCTTCGTCAACCATCCTTGATCTGTCTGGACCCCTCCTTGTTCGGACCATTTCTTTGTTTCATCGGGGGTAGCATGTGACTGTATATCTATTATATCTTGTGTAGGGTCCTTAACTGTCATACAAGTAGTCTGATCTGGAGTGTCTGTCTGTGTCGTGTTAACTGGAATGTCTGGAGTCTGAGCGGTGAGCTTGGCTGTTCGATCTGCTAGATCGTTACCCTGGGAAATGATGTCAGTGACTTTCGTATGTGCCTTGCACTTCATGATGGCGATAGCTGTCGGTAAATGTATTGCATCTAACAGAGCTTGAATGAGGGGGCCATGCTGAATCTTGGTTCCATGAGAAGTCATAAAACCTCTTTCTTGCCAGAGCACTCCAAAGTCGTGTACGACTCCGAATGCATAACGTGAATCTGTGTATATGTTAACTTTCAGGTTCTTAGCTCGTATGCAGGCTTGAGTCAGAGCGACAAGCTCTGCTGCTTGAGCAGACAGGGTGTCAATACGATGTGTTTCTATCACTTCAGTTTCAGTAGTCACTGCATACGCGGCTACTAGTTCTCCTGTACTTGTTCTCATGCATGAACCATCCACGTAAAGTGTCAGGTCGGGATCAGGTAATGCAATGTCTGTCAAGTCTTGTCTTGGCTTTGTCATGGTGTTAACAACTTCCACACAGTCATGTGTGGCAGGATTTGAGGTAACTGACGGTAACAGTGTAGCTGGATTTAAAATGTTGCAGCGTCTGATTTCTATGTGTGGCTGAAACAGTGTCAGTTCATAACCTGTTAAACGTGCAATTGTCAAGTGCTGAGTCTGGGTTCTGTTTAAAAGAACTTCCACGGAGTGTGGAACTTGTACTGTCAAGGAATGTCCTAACACTATGGAATCACTTTGTCTGATAGCTAGAGCTGTGGCTGCAACTGACTTGAGGCACGCAGGCAGAGCCGGGCCACTGGATCTAATGTGCTAGAAAAATAAGCACAGGGCTTGTATTGTCCTGCTTGATCTTGTGTGAGAACAGATAATGCAGTACCATCACGTTCAGTGACAAAAAGTGTGAAAGGCTTACTGTAGTTCGGTGTTGCTAGAACAGGTGCTTGGCATAAAGCTTTCTTTAACTCATTGAAAACAAGTGTATGTTCCTGGGTCCAAGGGAGGACAGTCGATACGGCTGCCTCCTGTGTCGTTAACTGTATCAGTGGCTTGGCTAGAAATGCGTACTGAGGAATCCATTGTCTGCAGTAAGAAGTGAGGCCGATAAAAGCTCGTACCTCCTTCTGTGTCTTGGGCTGTGGAAGATGTGCTATTAACTGGATACGGTCTGGTGTCAACTGCCTACCCCTCTTGGACAGTAAGTGTCCTAAGTAGACCACTTGCTGGACACAGAATTGCAATTTGGAAGGGGACACCTTGTGCCCCATCTCGGCCAGGAAATACAAGACTGTAAGTGACGCACGTTCGCAGTCACGTTCAGAACGGGCTGTGATCAATAGATCATCGACATACTGGAGCAGAGCAGTGTCAGTTGGCATGTGAATATTGTCTAGTTGTCTTTTAAGTGCTTGACTGTAAATACTAGGACTTTCTGTGAAACCTTGAGGTGCTCGTGTGAATTTATAGCTTCTTCCATTTAAACAAAATCCGAAAAGGAACTGGCTGTCTGGATGAATGGGGACACTAAAGAATGCGTTCTTGAGATCGATAACTGTAAAGAATGTGGCTTCAGAATCTATGGCTGTCAATAGGGAAGAAATATCTGGAACCACTGGGTACTGTGGTAT
Source organism: Lissotriton helveticus (assembly GCF_964261635.1). Lineage (NCBI taxonomy): Eukaryota > Metazoa > Chordata > Amphibia > Caudata > Salamandridae > Lissotriton > Lissotriton helveticus. The sequence continues at coordinate 139,874,018 of NC_136065.1, read as the reverse complement.
AATACATTTATTAAGTTCTCGAAGGTCAATCACTAATCGATAAACTGGAGGTGCATTGGGATCAGTACGTTTCAGAATCGGAATGATAGGAGAATTACATACATTGGAGTCAGTTTCTACAACCAATCCTTGAACAATAAGCTCGTCAATAATTTTGGATAAGGCTGCTACAGCCTCAGGTGGCAATTTGTACTGTCGGATTCGTGGTAATACAACACCTTTCTTCAGAGTGACACGATGGGGTGTGATGTGCATACAACATACATCAGTTGGACCTTGCGCCCATAAATGCTGTGGTACATTCAATAATCTTGGATCAAAATCACGTAATACATAATGACCTTTAAAATCTCTCAGGAACAGTCGTACCCCTTCTGGGGAGCAACATATTACTGCTCCTAATTCTTTCAGAGTTTTAATGCCTAATAAATTTTCTGGACATGATTTCGTGAGTAACAGATCTGTAGTTCGGGACAATGGACCAACTTCTAGAGTAACTGGTTTCGATATTTCATTAACAATAGGCTTTCCTGAAAATCCAAGGGAAACATTTCTAGAGCCTGAGAGTGGAGCCCCTGGAACCTCGTCATGACTGATGGTAGTCCTACTTGCCCCTGTAACAATCAGAAACTTTCTGTCTTTCCCTAATACTTGACTGTGTACATAGGGACCCTCTTGATCTACAGGAATCTCGATGAGAGGCAAGCCTACCTCCCTCTCTAGGCTGTTTCATGAATATGGCTGATAATCTGGATACTCTGACTGTGCGTACTGGTACATCTGCTGTGTAACGTGTTGTGTTGCAGCTATAGGCTGCGGTGCTGTGACTGTCTGTTGTGCATTCTGTGGTGGCTGGGAAGTCTGTGAAACTTGCTCTTGTCTAGGCGGACGTGGTCTCTCTTTCGTTTTACCAGTAGCTATGTTGTGTTTCAGAACTGCACATTCGTTTATATAATGACCTGGCTGTTTACAGTAATTGCATGTCCCTTTAACGGGAGCTGCAGGATGACTGGCTTGATTCGGACCCCTCTTCTGACTGTCTTGCGGAACAGACTGTGCAACTAATACTTTCATTTTCGTGTCTTTCATACGTCTCCTTTCGTGTTCCTGCTCTTCCCTGATTCTGTTCTGGTGATACTGGAACATCTGGAGCATCTGTGACGGAGTATTAGCTTGCCAGGTACTTTCGACTTTCAGTACTCGATTTTTAACTTGCGGACTTGAATTCTCAACTAGTTTGGTGACAAAAAGATGGGGATACGATTCACTACTTGTTTTCAGACCACTATTAATAATGAAACATTTCTCGAATCTAGAATAAAAATCACTAGTGTCTTCGTCTTGTTTCTGTTTGCAGGCTGAGATGGCATCCCAATCTTCCTTTTTCGTGGCTAGTAATCTTGGCAAAACTTGTATTAATAACTCGGGCAATGCTTTAGCTTTCTCCCCAAGACCGGTACCTGGAACTCGTGTATTATCTTCAGTTTCTAATGCTGTCCAATCTATCTTTTTCTCTCCCACCTCCCATTCTTTTTCTTTGAGTTTTTCATATATGCCCGCAGGCAACAGGACCTTTAACATTTTAATGATATCAGGATACGTGTATTCCCCCATACGGAGCATGTCCTTTAATTCACGGTGAAACCCTGCTGGATCTTTATCGTGACAGGGAATTAACTTTTTCATTTCCAAGAGTTCTATTTTCGTGATAGGGGTGTAAACAAATACTCGTTCTAGACTACCATCTTCCCCTTTAACTGGATGTACTTCTCGTAATGGATTCTGTCTGTCTATGTAGAATGATTTTCTTTCTGGGGGTGAGACGGAAACATAATGTGGATTCAGGAACGTTCGGTATTTGCGGCGCTGTTCTAATATGACACTAATTAAATCGGTACCTAGACCTTTCCATCTGTTTTGGAGTAACTCGTTTAATACATCATGTAGAGGACCTGGATCAGAATGCTGTTCCTCATACAGTGTAATGAGGAGCTGGATCATATACGTACCCACCAGATGTTGCTCGGCTGGGGGCAGTTTCAGAAACGTTTGAGCCACTATTTCATCTGGAAACGTGGTAGAATCACTAGTCCATCGGACTGTTGATCGGGCTAGTTCTTGCTCATGCATTGTACTAAGCTCACTATAACCTATTCGTGATTTCAGGATTTGATCGGTGGCCTGGAATACTTGCTCAAGAGAACACTGTTCTGGTGCTGGAGGAGGAAAAACTTTCTTGTAATCTAGGCGTGAATGTCGGTCGGAAAGTCTAGTTCTACCTACATACGCTATTCTGGAGGGGTTCTCGCTGTCTACCTCTTCACTAGAAGAGTCATTCTCTTTCTCGGTTGCTCGTTTTTCTTCCTCCTTCTGGTGTATACGTATTGTTTCCTTACGAATTTTCTTGTACATACTCTCTACACTACCTTGTGTCTTGTGTTTTCCCTCGGCTATATTGTCACTCCACCTGGTCATGGCTTTCATCTCGTCTTGATCTTTATCTGGATAATCTTGCTCTCTTATCTGGATAATCTTGCTCTCTTATTAAACAATTAATCAAGAATTTTAAAATCATAAGTTGAACCTCGGCTTTCCTCTGTGACATAGCTTCGTGAATACTTCCTGGATTCTCTCCTGTACGGATAAAACGATATATTCTGTTTAGATGTTCCTTCATGTCGGGCAGGGTGATCAAAAAGCTGGCAACCCGTCTTAAACGTACTGAATATAAGATCATGTGATCTTCGCCTGGGACTGGATCATATATACAGTCAGTAAGAAGTCGCTTGAGATCTGTGTATGTAGCCACTTTTGGCGTACGCTGTAACGCTACGTCATGCAGCGTCAGTCGTCTTGCTTGGGGCGGGGTGCTGGGAGCACTTCCCCCCGCTGCTCCTAAACTAGAATCGTCGGTGAATACTGTACGTGCTGGTAAGGTAACTGGCAAAGCGGGTACATTTACTGTGGGCTGGTCCGGGGGTACTGTGACATTAACTGGACCCACGGGACCAGTGGCTGGAGGAACAGGAATTACATTATTAACAGGAGGCTGTGGGTGAGCGGGCGGAATAGGATTTGCATATGCTGGGACTGTGTCGTCCAAATAGGACGACAGAAAAATGTCAGCTGCGGTCGGTTTATGACGTAGCTTAATCGGGACCAATGGTGGCGGTAAATGACAGGGTGCTTTCCGGGGTTGCTTTTGGCAAGCCCTCAACAATAAGAGGATACATACCTTTAATAAGGGCATTTCTCTGTCTGTCTGACTGTTCTGCTCTAACTTGTTCACCTTCTTCTATTAATTCCCTTTCTTGGGCTTTCTCTGAGGATTCCCTACTTAATTCTGTTCTTCTGAATTCTTTTTCGGTTCTTTTATGAGATTCTTTGCGCCATAACTCGATGGCATCTTTCTGGGACTGTCTGGCTTTCTTTTTCCATAATGCTTCTTCTACTCGCATGATGCACTCGGCATCCCATGTACCTGATACTGGCCATCTATATTTCTCTTCAAGATCTTTAGTATAGTCCGCCCATAAGTCTAGATATAATATGGCATCTAAGCCATGCTTGTGATACATAAAATGTCCAGGACTGTCCCTAGGGGGGACAGGAACTGCTTCTTCGAGTAACCCTTTTCTGGTTTTTATCTGACGTAATTTCGAGAACAGAGGCATTTCGGAATTTTACTTGCGAACACAATACACAATAATCACAGTAATGAAATGGCAAACAAATCACTCATACCACGACATAGAAATACATAAATAACAGTTCGAACAGAATACTACCTGATACACTGAAAACACAACACTTAGATTTCTCGAGAACGGACTTACTAGAATTACTGGATGCACTGCTAAAACAGTACAGAACATACCGGTCCCATAAAGAGACACATCATACCGTATCCACCTAGGTGAATACTTCGGACTGGATCTGCGTACCCAAACCCAACGGACCAGGAACAAACTAATGATCCTGTCTAGATACTTCCCCCGCAACGGTACTCACCGGGAAGCAGAAACTGGAAGGCCTCGGACTGGACTGGACTGCTACGACGTCGGACTACGAACTTCGGACTTCAGAAACAGGTGGGCCTCCGGATACCTCGGACCTTGTTCTCTCGGCTTGGGCTCTGGTCGGGACGAACCGCATTCCACACCGCTTCGTCTGGATGCCGGACCGCAGTCTCCATCTCCTCCGTGGGCCTGAGGGAGACTTGAAGCAGAAATATCTGCACGTGCACGGTATTGTTCCGTCACGGCTGCAGAGGGTCAGGGGGCCTGCGTTACATCTCCAGCGCGTGGGGAAGGGGCTCGTTCCTATTCGGGCGCCATTATGTGGTAAATAAATAATTAAATACCGGTACTATTTTTAAATACATTAATAATAACAGATAGCTCAATAAATAAGAGGCAGGATCCGATGTATCCGAGTCGAAAGGGCTTTATTCAGGCAAAAGGGAAGGGACTGGATCGGGACAGCCTGAAATAAAATAGAGAGGCAGCTGCACCGCTTCATCAACAGTTCAGGTTACATATATATAGTAAGACATTTCAATTACAATGCATACAGTAGGCGTAACTAGTGACAAGCGTAAGATAAGAAGACATGGGCGTGAAAAGAAGGTGTGTACAGGGCGTACACGTAGACATGTGATGAGAACGTCACAGAAGTGTCATGAATGGGCGGAAACATGGAGGGGGCTACCTGAGCAGCCGGGACCTTTAACCTAGTGGTGCGCGCAAACGGGCAGTGACGTGTTACCAGGGAGAACTGGGGGCTATGACTTCTACACTAGAAGAGGAGACTAAAGTCTGCGGAGTCAGGACGACATGTACCTATATCATATCTGGTATCGGATGTTTGGAGTACCTGTTGAGAGAATCTAAAAGTTATCAGGGCAAAGGCTACTTGACACTAAGGCTGGTGCATGCATATATTCTACATGTATTGCGTGTGCTATGAATCTTCAATGAATATTAATACAGTAACTCACAGTAGTGCATGGAGACAGAAAGACAAGACTATAGCTGAAACTGTTTATGCGGTTCAGTGGCTTAGGAATGCGAAGAAGGAAAGCTGAACTGATAACTAGAAGCATAACATACTCTTGGCAGACAGGCAGGCAGAGCCAGGCCGGGCACCGCGCTGCGCGGCAGGAAGTAAGTGAAGGGTCAGGGATGCAGGTGGGGGCTGCATCGCTCCTCGGAGTGGATTCAGGAGACTGGAGCTTGAATCTGGTGTCCGGGCCCTTTGAGGCCTAGAAATGGGGACAATTCAATGAATTAACGTGCACACTGTAAAACGTTGCAACATAGGCCTAATACTCGTAGCTTTCACGAGAACTGGATACTGGCATACTAGAGTTGGACACAACTATAATTGCGTCTTTAATCGATCATAGGGGGATATATGCATATCGATCATGCACATATAACATAGAATGGGGAACACGTAGGCACACATAACAAGGCAAAATTCAATTTTCCTCAAGTAGATGCTGAAGACCCAAGGGTGGTGGGACGCTGCTGGAGGGGTGGTAACTCAGCAGCTCGCCCCGGCCTCCACCGCCCCATCTTGCCCATCAGTAGATGCTGAGGACCCAAGGGTGGTGGGACGCTGCAGGAGGGGTGGTAACTCAGCAGCTCGCCCGGCCTCCACCGCCCCATCTTGCCCATCAATAGATGCTGAGGACCCAAGGGTGGTGGGACGCTGCTGGAGGGGTGGTAACTCAGCAGCTCACCCCGGCCTCCACCGCCCCATCTTGCCCATCAGTAGATGCTGAGACCCAAGGGTGGTGGGACGCTGCTGGAAGGGTGGTAACTCAGCAGCTCGCCCTGGCCTCCAGTGTCCCATCATGCCCATCAGTAGATGCTGAGACCCAAGGGTGGTGGGACGCTGATGGAGGGGTGGTAACTCAGCAGCTCGCCCTGCCTCCAGCACCCCATCTTGCCCATCAGTAGATGCTGAGACCCAAGGGTGGTGGGACGCTGCTGGAGGGGTGGGAGCCTCAGCAGCTCGCCCCGGCCTCCACCGCCCCATCTTGCCCATCAGTAGATGCTGAAGACCCAAGGGTGGTGGGACGCTGCTGGAGGGGTGGTAACTCAGCAGCTCGCCCCGGCCTCCACCGCCCCATCTTGCCCATCAGTAGATGCCGAGGACCCAAGGGTGGTGGGACGCTGCTGGAGGGGTGGTAACTCAGCAGCTCGACCTGGCCTCCAGCACCCCATCTTGCCCTTCAGTAGATGCTGAGACCCAAGGGTGGTGGGACGCTGCTGGAGGGGGGAGGAGCCTCAGCAGCTCGCCCGGGCCTCCAGCGCCCCATCTTGCCCATCAATAGATGCTGAGGACCCAAGGGTGGTGGGACGCTGCTGGAGGGGTGGTAACTCAGCAGCTCACCCCGGCCTCCACCGCCCCATCTTGCCCATCAGTAGATGCTGAGGACACAAGGGTGGTGGGACGCTGCAGGAGGGGTGGTAACTCAGCAGCTCGCCCCGGCCTCCAGCGCCCCATCTTGCCCAACAATAGATGCTGAGGACCCAAGGGTAGTGGGACGCTGCTGGAGGGGTGGTAACTCAGCAGCTCACCCCGGCCTCCACCGCCCCATCATGCCCATCAGTAGATGCTGAAGACCCAAGGGTGGTGGGGCGCTGCTGGAGGGGTGGTAACTCAGCAGCTCGCCCTGGCCTCCAGTGTCCCATCTTGCCTATCAGTAGATGATGAGACCCAAGGGTGGTGGGATGCTGATGGAGGGGTGGTAACTCAGCAGCTCGCCCCAGCCTCCACCGCCCCATCTTGCCCATCAGTAGATGCTGAGACCCAAGGGTGGTGGGACGCTGCTGGAGGGGTGGTAACTCAGCAGCTCGCCCGGGCCTCCAGCGCCCCATCTTGCCCATCAGTAGATGCTGAGACCCAAGGGTGGTGGGACGCTGCTGGAGGGGTGGTAACCTAGCAGCTCGCCCCCCGGCCTCCACCGCCCCATCTTGCCCATCAGTAGATGCTGAGACCCAAGGGTGGTGGGACGCTGATGGAGGGGTGGTAACTCAGCAGCTCGCCCTGCCTCCAGCACCCCATCTTGCCCATCAGTAGATGCTGAGACCCAAGGGTGGTGGGACGCTGCTGGAGGGGTGGGAGCCTCAGCAGCTCGCCCCGGCCTCCACCGCCCCATCTTGCCCATCAGTAGATGCTGAAGACCCAAGGGTGGTGGGACGCTGCTGGAGGGGTGGTAACTCAGCAGCTCGCCCCGGACTCCACCGCCCCATCTTGCCCATCAGTAGATGCCGAGGACCCAAGGGTGGTGGGACGCTGCTGGAGGGGTGGTAACTCAGCAGCTCGACCTGGCCTCCAGCACCCCATCTTGCCCATCAGTAGATGCTGAGACCCAAGGGTGGTGGGACGCTGCTGGAGGGGGGAGGAGCCTCAGCAGCTCGCCCGGGCCTCCAGCGCCCCATCTTGCCCATCAATAGATGCTGAGGACCCAAGGGTGGTGGGACGCTGCTGGAGGGGTGGTAACTCAGCAGCTCACCCCGGCCTCCACCGCCCCATCTTGCCCATCAGTAGATGCTGAGGACACAAGGGTGGTGGGACGCTGCAGGAGGGGTGGTAACTCAGCAGCTCGCCCCGGCCTCCAGCGCCCCATCTTGCCCATCAATAGATGCTGAGGACCCAAGGGTAGTGGGACGCTGCTGGAGGGGTGGTAACTCAGCAGCTCACCCCGGCCTCCACCGCCCCATCATGCCCATCAGTAGATGCTGAAGACCCAAGGGTGGTGGGGCGCTGCTGGAGGGGTGGTAACTCAGCAGCTCGCCCTGGCCTCCAGTGTCCCATCTTGCCTATCAGTAGATGATGAGACCCAAGGGTGGTGGGATGCTGATGGAGGGGTGGTAACTCAGCAGCTCGCCCCAGCCTCCACCGCCCCATCTTGCCCATCAGTAGATGCTGAGACCCAAGGGTGGTGGGACGCTGCTGGAGGGGTGGTAACTCAGCAGCTCGCCCGGGCCTCCAGCGCCCCATCTTGCCCATCAGTAGATGCTGAGACCCAAGGGTGGTGGGACGCTGCTGGAGGGGTGGTAACCTAGCAGCTCGCCCCCCGGCCTCCACCGCCCCATCTTGCCCATCAGTAGATGCTGAGACCCAAGGGTGGTGGGACGCTGATGGAGGGGTGGTAACTCAGCAGCTCGCCCTGCCTCCAGCACCCCATCTTGCCCATCAGTAGATGCTGAGACCCAAGGGTGGTGGGACGCTGCTGGAGGGGTGGTAACTTAGCAGCTCGTCCTGGCCTCCAGCGCCCCATCTTGCCCATCAGTAGATGCTGAGACCCAAGGGTGGTGGGACGCTGCTGGAGGGGTGGTAACTCAGCAGCTCGCCCTGGCCTCCACAGCCCCATCTTTCCCATCAGTAGATGCTGAGACCCAAGGGTGGTGGGACGCTGCTGGAGGGGTGGTAACTCAGCAGCTCGCCCCGGCCTCCACCGCCCCATCTTTCCCATCAGTAGATGTTGAGGACCCAAGGGAGGTGGGGCGCTGCTGGAGGGGTGGTAACTCAGCAGCTCGCCCCGGCCTCTAGCGCCCCATTCTGCCCATCAATAGATGCTGAAGACCCAAGGGTGGTGGGGCGCTGCTGGAGGGGTGGTAACTCAGCAGCTCGCCCTGGCCTCCAGTGTCCCATCTTGCCTATCAGTAGATGATGAGACCCAAGGGTGGTGGGATGCTGATGGAGGGGTGGTAACTCAGCAGCTCGCCCCAGCCTCCACCGCCCCATCTTGCCCATCAGTAGATGCTGAGACCCAAGGGTGGTGGGACGCTGCTGGAGGGGTGGTAACTCAGCAGCTCGCCCGGGCCTCCAGCGCCCCATCTTGCCCATCAGTAGATGCTGAGACCCAAGGGTGGTGGGACGCTGCTGGAGGGGTGGTAACCTAGCAGCTCGCCCCCCGGCCTCCACCGCCCCATCTTGCCCATCAGTAGATGCTGAGACCCAAGGGTGGTGGGACGCTGATGGAGGGGTGGTAACTCAGCAGCTCGCCCTGCCTCCAGCACCCCATCTTGCCCATCAGTAGATGCTGAGACCCAAGGGTGGTGGGACGCTGCTGGAGGGGTGGTAACTTAGCAGCTCGTCCTGGCCTCCAGCGCCCCATCTTGCCCATCAGTAGATGCTGAGACCCAAGGGTGGTGGGACGCTGCTGGAGGGGTGGTAACTCAGCAGCTCGCCCTGGCCTCCACAGCCCCATCTTTCCCATCAGTAGATGCTGAGACCCAAGGGTGGTGGGACGCTGCTGGAGGGGTGGTAACTCAGCAGCTCGCCCCGGCCTCCACCGCCCCATCTTTCCCATCAGTAGATGTTGAGGACCCAAGGGAGGTGGGGCGCTGCTGGAGGGGTGGTAACTCAGCAGCTCGCCCCGGCCTCTAGCGCCCCATTCTGCCCATCAATAGATGCTGAGGACACAAGGGTGGTGGGACGCTGCTGGAGAGGTGGTAACTCAGCAGCTCGCCCCGGCCTCCAGCACCCCATCTTGCCCATGAGTAGATGCTGAGGACCCAAGGGAGGTGGGGCGCTGCTGGAGGGGTGGTAACTCAGCAGCTCGACCTGGCCTCCAGCACCCCATCTTGCCCATGAGTAGATGCTGAGGACCCAAGGGTGGTGGGACGCTGCTGGAGGGGTGGGAGCCTCAACAGCTCGCCCCGGCCTCCAGCGTCCCATTCTGCCCATCAGTAGATGCTGAGGACACAAGGGTGGTGAGACGCTGCTGGAGGGGTGGTAACTCAGCAGCTCGGCCTGGCCTCCAGCGCCCCATCTTGCCCATCAGTAGATGCTGAGGACACAAGGGTGGTGGGACGCTGCTGGAGGGGTGGTAACTCAGCAGCTCGGCCTGGCCTCCAGCGCCCCATCTTGCCCATCAGTAGATGCTGAGGACACAAGGGTGGTGGGACGCTGCTGGAGGGGTGGGAACCTCAGCAGCTCGCCCCCCGGCCTCCACCGCCCCATCTTTCCCATCAGTAGATGCTGAGACCCAAGGGTGGTGGGACGCTGCTGGAGGGGTGGTAACTCAGCAGCTCGGCCTGGCCTCCAGCGCCCCATCTTGCCCATCAGTAGATGCTGAGGACACAAGGGTGGTGGGACGCTGCTGGAGGGGTGGTAACTCAGCAGCTCGGCCTGGCCTCCAGCGCCCCATTCTGCCTATCAATAGATGATGAGACCCAGGGTGGTGGAGCACTGAGAGGATATGCAGGGTCAACCGTCTTAGGCCGAGGTAAGTAAAAACTGAGTGCACCCAGCACACACCATTCACATTTTTGTTCGTCCAGCACGACTGAGAAATGTTCAACCCTGCAGATGCATATTTAGGTGTGCAATTACACACAGCGCACAACCGCGAACGAGAAAATGTCATCACAATTATGCACTGGCACATTTCTTTCCTTTTTCCCCCATCAACAAACTCGGTGGTTCTGTCCTTCCCATCCATACGCTGGAAAGATAGTTACTCCTGCCCTTGACAGTCGTAAATCTGCAGCCTGTGCCGGGGTGGGCGTTTCTACACCAATCTAAGGCACCTCCACCTCGCAGCGCCCACTCCCGCCCCGTTGACTAGGATTTATTAATTTGCTAGATTACGCCATCGACTGTGCACGAATACATCGATTTGCGAGTGCAAACGTACCTGTCAGTCACGCCCTTTGCCCATATAATTTGAGGTCACACGCACATGGTTTTGAGAATCGGGCGCTGTGAGTCCACGCGTGGCCTCGACGCGACATTACTCCCACAAACACGGAACAGTAAGTAATGCACCTATTAATATTTCAGACACGCTGACGTGGGGACGGGAAGGCGAGGAAAACCTGCCGGCTGCACCGAAGCCCACGCTCGCCAAGACACAAATGAAGACACACTTCAGAATTAGACGCGCCAATTAAAAGCCTCTTGACTTTTTGGCTTTTCCAGGAAAAAGGCGCGCGGATTCTATTCTGAGTCCGAGCTGCGATCCGAGATGATGAGAGGCACCTGCGGGAGCGCGGAGGGACACGTTCACGGAGCCCGGGGGGACTCGGTACAGCGCCGTGTAGTTGCTTCTAGGAGCACGACCAGAATATACACAATGCCCGACATTCAACGAGCAGTCGTTTCCTCATCAACAGACTTGACGGGTGCCAAAGGTCACAGGAGCGATAAGTGGAATCCTGGGGATTGAACTCTGCTTATGCCTTGGTAAAGAGTAATCCTAACAAATCGTGTTCCTTTCATAGTCATTTTAAAATACTCTTCATTTATTGAAGGGCCTATTTTAAAATACTCTTAATTTATTAAGGGTGCATTTTAAAATATTCTTAATTTATTGAAGGGCGTGACTGCAGTGCTTAATTTGTGAAAATATAAGTGCCAGGCCCTCGTCAGAGGCCACTGCAGCTTGCATCACCCACTGCCCCTACTAGCTCTGCCAATGACAGCACCAATACAAGTATTAACCATCACACTCTACAAGTGTGACAATTCAGACTATCCCAGGCCGCCAAAGAATAGCCTTGGGAGGCCAGTTATTAGTAATTTTAAGGTATACTGAAGTAACAAACAGCTGCTGTTGTGCTCGCCTCTAATTTGAACAAACAGGCCACCCTGTGGCAGTCTGTTACAAGCGCTGGTGTTGACAATTAAGTGCTGGTGCTGAGCCTCGGAAAGCACAGGCTCAAATTAAGCACTACATGACCTCGAGTTCGAGTTTGGGGGAGAAGATACTCAGTCGCAATAGCTACGGATTTATATACCATAAAATAACATAACGTGTAAGTGTAAAGCACTCGTTTGGTGCTGAAAAACGGATGTATGACGTTACAACGCAGGCTATTACAACGCCTGCCTTTACAACGCGGTTTTTACATCGCAAACCTTTACAACGCATAGTGCTTTTAGGCGCTGGATAGCGATTTATTTAATTTACTATTCCAACTCCAGTCCCCGTGGATAGTAGGGAAGGTGTTGGATAGTAAATTAAATATATTCCCTATCCTAGAGCGCCCCCCAGCGCAATGCGTTGTAATGGTTTGCGTTGTAATGACCGCGTTGTAATGGTAGTGCGTTGTAAAAGTTTCGTTGTAAGTGATGTTTACCCTGAAGGACAGATGTTTATATTTACCCAACTCAACGGTACTTATTTTATCGACCTCAGGAGGATGAAATACCGAGTAAACCCACGGGGATTTGAATGTTTGACCCCGAGTTCAAATATAGGCCCCTGCAGTGGACGTGTTAGTCCACTATGCCACCATACCCGGCTGATGGCACCATGTTTGCTTCATCGTCTTCTTCATCACTCAGTCTATTGTCCCATGCATCAGTCATTCAACCAATCATTCAAAGCTTCCTACTAATGTATTTGAATGTTAATGCTAATTAATCTCTGGTTTACTGTTGATAAAGTCCCCGGTATATTTCCTATTGATGCCCCATAAGGCAGCCCAGCAGTACACCAACAACAGAGATGTACCCAGCACAGCCAGGCACGCTCATGTGGCTTCCATGCAGCCCCAGCATCGCTCAACACCAACACAACCCCCTACAGAACACACAAGACATGACTCGGTACATAAATTACAACACAGCACACACATGCCATATAGTGGGGTTACACCGTGTTTGCAACTGCACATACCAACCACAATAATACACACAACATTCTAGCACAGAATATTATACAGAACTCCTCCCACATATCCAGCATGGCACAGACACACCACCATAGTGGAAATCAGTGCACCCAAAATGCATCAAGCAGCACCATAACCACACCCTCGAACAGAACTCAAAACACCACCAAACACACTCCAGATAAGCCAGTGAATGGATCCCAGGCCTGCACAGCACTACCCAGTACTTTCATGTAACATGGAAGTACTGGGTAAGACTGGGAGACATGCTAACCTACCACAAAACGCTTAATGAAAAAAACCCTGTTAGCACACACGTGTCTTAGCTTCACCGCTGGCACCACCAACCAACTTGTAACACATATCAATATGAAAACCTCAAATATTTTTCGCCAGTTTACGTCTGACGACAGAACTCACAAAAAACAACACACTGAGCCCATGAAACCTGGGTGAGAAGGCACAAGACCCAAGTGGTGCAGCAAAGCCATTCCAATGGCAGAACAAGCAACATACAAATGTTTATCACAAATCCTAGAGGACAAGAAAAATAATTTATGTAGTCATACATACATGGTAAAGTTATATAACAAGCCCTAAGCGGGTGATCATTGTTCAAGAACAAAGACAGAGGTAAAATCTCTCCAGTCTGTCTGTCTATTCCTGAATACCATCTAAAATGTAAGGAGTAACTGCAGACGGACATCTAGAAGTGGCGGCTGGTATGGATCAGGGGGAGGTGAGAGCTAGAAAAAAAGAGAATTAAAACAGAAAACGTACCTGCTGGTCGCCAGCCGCCACCACTCCTCTGACGCAGGAACCAGGAAGCACACAGGCTCCCAGACTCCCCTAGCCATTCACAACGCTGCGGAACAGAAGCATTGTGATTGGTCTGAGTGCCGAGAAGGACTGGGAGGCTGTGCATGTTGTCCACCCAGGCTGTGCAATACAGCCAGTGGAGAACAGGCAAAGTGCGCATGACGGTTTGGCTGGCCCAAGACAGCCAGGCAGACCGTCATGTGCACTTAAGGTGCAGCAACCCAGTGGAGTAGCAAGGTGAGGTGGTACACGTTGCAGAACATTTCTTGTCACCCCCCTGCGTCGAGTTCAGCCGCGTTTCATGTTGTCAAACAAAGTTATTAAACTCGTTTTAAATAATAATATTTTTTCAAAAAAGTGTTGTGAGCCCCAAATATTTTATTTATTTTAAAAACACATATTTTTTCCCTACTGTCCCCCCAACCCCACCTCTCAGGGATGACACCCTGGGCGGTCTGCACCCACCGCACCCCCCTTCCTACGCTGCTGCAGAAACCACTCCTCCTCCCTCTGGGTCACGGGAGCCACGCCACGCAACACCCTCAGGACCGATTGGGAACCAAAACCGGCCCTGGCAAAGTACTCGGCTGGTCCGCCCCGGGGGTTGGGGGTACGGCCGAGCTGTTTGCCAGGGCCAATTTCAGCCGATTTTGTTACAGGGGCCTATATTGCAGCTATGCTGCAAAACAGCCCTGTAACAAAAACGGCCTCCCAGGGGCCCAAAACCGGCCCCCACCCTGGCGGCCCACTGGTGAAATGCCCGGTATCCGCTACTGCCAGTCCGGCCTAGCCCGCCTTAACCTAACCTGTCTGCAGTGAAACTGCAAGCTCAATACTAAAAAAATAAAATGATAATAATGTCTCGTTATTATAATTTTATTTTTCCTTTGCACTGCTCCTAAGGCAATGGGGCCCCCGCTCCCCCGCCTTAGCGGAGGAGCCGCCACTGACATCTAGGCAGGCTTAGCGGTACTTCTGAACAGCCTGTCTACATGTAAGACATGAGCACCGTTTGAGACATTCTTTACTCGTAGAACAGCGAGTTTTGGGATCGAATTCGAAATGTTTGCTGCTCTGACCTGCCCCAACAGGTAAACCTCAAGAAGAATGAAGGTCCCTCCTGCAGTCTGGAGTGTGGATGGAATGTTTCCACTGTAATTCATGTTGCTGTAATATTGTGATGTATGTGTGAAGAAGAGTATGCATGCATGTAAACATTACGGTCACCGCCTCGCACGACATCAAGGGCAGTGGGCGGTTCTAGCCTCTGGCTGAGGGTCTGCTTTGGTTCTGCAGAAGGTGGCAGTGCCAGCAGAGCTAACAGTATCCAAATATAGCATCATTCCCCCTTGGAAGACCTGCTAGATTTATTCAGGTTGATTATAGAAGGTGAAATATGAAAAGATGGGAGAAGTAACAAAGGCGAGAGGGGTAGCAGGCACAGTGCGACTAAAAGCATCTATCACTGTGGGTGGACACAGGAGGCTAAGGACTGTGCAATGCATGGACATCAGTGGCTGGAACACTTAACAAAAGTGATAGCGTAACCTTGATTAGACCTTCTTGCTGCCCTCCTACATTAATCGCACAAAGAAAAGATCAACCACAGCATAAAACAAGATGGCAGTCCCCCGTGGACTCCTGTACACCAGCATCTGTACACTGTTTTCTAAACAGGAGTCTTATCAACCAACGAAATAGAATTTTATTACCTGGGTTAGGAAAAAGTCCCTTTTGAACTAAGTTGATTCCCATTCCTGATGAAGACCTTGGAAACTCAATCTTAGAGCCGAAATGTATCAACACTGTACGCATCTATTAATTACCACCACTACTAATCGTTTAGATCTACTGACTGTATCTATCAGCAGTTGTGTGGCACATCAAATTACATAAATGAAAATGTATATTTGTGTTGGGATTTAGGAATTTGTCATCGCATCTCATACACATAAGCTGAGACGAAGTGGAATGTGCAAATAGGGATCTGTTTCATCGACTTAGAGATTTTGGTAGACCTCACATCAATCAATAATTGATTTATTCAAATGCGGTAACTAGGAAGGTGGGGTGCACACTTTCTAATGTACATAAATGCAAACTGTGGATTTACAGACGGCTTTAAATTGTGTCGAATGTAACATTGAAGAAGTTCGACTTGAAAGACTAATGCAAATAGCCCTGATGAAGTCAGAGATGACAAAACACGTTTAGCTAGAGCAGACCAACAGGTGACTGAATCAAGAAAATGGAACATCAACAATGACTGGAATTACGGTTTTTGGACTACTTTATGAGAGGAATGATCCAGGATGTTTTGCTCAATCCATAACTGGCTTGTGGCTACACAATACATAAACTGATGGTAATGTTTTACAGTGACCTTCGTATACAGCTCATCATTCGAAAAATCGACTGGAATGCTGCCCAGAGTAATTACAAGTGACTTAAATTAAGTTGAACATTCCACCCATCACTTTATTTTCATTTTCTCAGTGTGATGCCTAAAGTGTGTCAAGTATATTACAGACATAGGTGGATTAAGGGCTCATTTGAACCTGCCCTCACAGATGGGGGCCCAACTAGGCCAAAATAGGTCTGGATTTTTTTTTTGTGTTCTAGTTCAGAACTGACGTAACCTCGCAGTTTGGGTTGGAGAGTTCCTACTGGAGCAGGCCCAAGGTTAATTTGCATATGGTTAGTCCCGGTCTGAAGTATCACAGTGAGCAAAAAATAAGAACAATGAATGGAATGTGGTTTGGAGTAATTACCAATGGCTGTGATTCATTTAAGCACCCAACCCATCTTTTTTTTTCTTCTCAAATTAACTCAAAGTCCTGCATTTGACCTGTTTAGGCATGCGTGGATTGTCATTAGTAGGTTTGTACCAATTTCTGAATAAAGACGCACCCACTTGCACGCTGAGGAGATACTTCATATGACATTGGCGATGAGGATGGCAAAAGGACCCAGGCGAGCACAACACAGTGGCTTCGAATAAGAAGACACAGGCACCCCTCTGCTCTAGGAATAAGGATTGTCTGTATTCTCACTGGGACTTCTTATAAAGGGGTGGTAGGGGGTATTACATTTAGAGTACAGTGAAAATGGGGCATACCTTATTTCGGCCACTTATGCCTCACCTCTTTTCTTTGCACCCTGAAAAAAAGGAAACCCGCGGGCACGACTAGAGCATTGAACATATCATCTCCTGCTGAATAGAGCAATGCGTAAATCAGTCATACATCAATCAGCTGTAATGGGGAGGTTCTGTCCGAGAATCGAAATGTATATGGATGGTAAAGTGGGTGCTTAACATGCCCCGTGCATCCCTGGCTACATCTTAGATGGATGGTAAAGTAGGTGCTTAGCATGCCCCGTGCATCCCTGGTTACATCCCACAGGTGGGAGAGAAGCTGAAGAAGGACAGTGGGAGAAGCGAACATGACTGGGATATGAGAGTCCACGAGCCTCGCTAATGCAAGCAGTGTAATCTATGGTTTATGCAGTGCTGGTGTGTTTAAAGACCAGTGACTGGATCACAGCCAGGCTATATGGTGCCATCAATGTCAGCAACGAAGCAGACACGGAGGAGGGCAGCTCACAGCAGATAAGGCCCAGCTTACCTTTGTAGAACTATGCAGCAGGCCCTATGCCCCGGAGAGACAAACCAGTGTTCCAGGTGAGACGCGGTGTCGCTACGGCAAGCCAGGTGTACAGAATACCAGTCAGTAAAGTGCAGGCCCTGGATACCTTGATATGCAATCAACATAAGGTACATGTCTGAAAGGATTATGAAGACCTCTCAGCCAAGGCAAAGGTCATGGCTCAGGGGTATGGCTTAGGTTATTATTTGCAAAACTACTGGGCCACTGAACTGGCTGCCATCATTACCTGGGACCAGAGGGCTGGAAGCTCCCTGAAGCATGGGACTGACTCGATCTAATGGAGAATGAAGGTTATGCCAAGTGAGCAAAGAAGGAAAGCAGTGAATGTGATTAAACTCTACCAATGTCACAGTTCATGTCTTCCAGGGTCCAAGGAGAAATCTAAAGTGTGCATTCTAGCTCACATTAGGCTAGCAGCAGGAGAGTCTGCGATCATAGTGACCTTGTCAAGGAGCCCACCCCGGGGCAGCCGAATACGAGAGTTGCCGAATACTCCTTCACCCCCCTACACTTCCTGTCATGTTATCTTAATCTTGCAAGTTCTTTTTCATCCCTGTTTTCTTCCTTTCTTATTGTTGCTCTATCTCTCTTCTTTCACCAATTGTTGTCTTGTCTTTCTGGTTCAAAGTCTGATGATGTGAAATTAATCCCAAATCCCAATCCCCAAAAATAAGTGCTGTGCCCCCACCTGCATACATTAAGCATTGATTCACACGGTAAGCTGTTGAAACTTGGATCATTATCACACCCACAGAAAATACGAACTTGTTCTTGATCAAAAGTGCACAAACACATATGTGAACTCGCTTGTGTGAATAATTGACTCAAGTCACCAGAGCCAGGCTTCCAATTTTTCTATCAGATGTCTCTTTAAGTCAACTGAGCTGACACTCCAATCTGATCCATTCCATACTCTAGTTAGAGCGGGAAGTCGAATTACAGGTCTCATCAGGCTCCGTTCCAAGCTCATCTCAAAATATGAAATAAACTTGAGTGGTTGCTCTAGCTTACAATGGGTAAATAAATCAGAAGTAAATGATATTTGATTCAAAGAAGGAGTCAGTGAAAATTGAAACTTCAACAATAACGTTAGGCATACAGCCACCTGCACTCTTCGTACAAGTAGTGGGATTTAACGAGGTTCTCCCCCAAAAAGTGTTTTTTTTGTGAGAGAACAAAAGTTAATTTTTTTGCTGCCCTTTTCTCCCATTTGGCTACTTTTATCGGAAATAATCTTCAGATCTCCTTATTAAATTTGATTACGTTTTCTTACTTGCGTCTTGTGTCACTACCAACGTGGGCCCTGATGTGCATGGAATCCGCTTTTGCTTGCTGAGGGAATGGTCTTGTTAGTATCAGTAGACTTGGAAGTCTCTGCCGACCTGTTTCCCAGATCATCGTGCCTCACGCCTCATCCATGCATTGGGAATCTGAAGTCTTGAGGCCAAGCATCTGGTCTTCTGCGTCATCTCCTCGATGGATTCTCTCATACACCTGGGGAGCTGCCAGAAATACTCTCACACATGGAAGCATGCAACAGGGTCAGAGTAAGAGGGAACACTCTACTGTTCCTCTTTACGTGAGACACACCTACGGGCACAGTCACATTTAAGAAAGAGATCCAACACAACGAGTACTGATAACCCTGACCCGAGATCCCATTGGGGTTTACCAAATGAAGAATACTGGACTGAAGGCACCATGTGCAGACCAGACTCTTTACTGTTCCATCACCATGAAATTCAGACCCTTGTTCACGTGCAGTGCTATGAAGTAACTAAAAGGAGATTCACAGCACTACACAAAATTTCTAAATAAGTTGAATTGAGTTGAGTTGAGATAAAATTTATATAGCGCTACTATGCCCGTAGGAGTCAAGGCGCTGGGGATGGGAAAGCTGTGTGAGGGGAGAGCGAGGTGAATTGGTTAATGGTAGGCCTCCCTGAAGAGCCAGGTCTTCAGAGCCTTTCGAAAGAGAGAGTGGGAGGTAAGTTCCTTAATCTCGGCCGGAAGGGTGTTCCAGATTTTAGGAGCACGGGAGCAAAAAGCTCTGTCGCCACATCAGACTTTGTTGCTTTTAGGTACAGACAAAAGATATTTGTTGGCTGAAAGGAGTGCCCTGCCGGGGACGTAAGGGGTCACCAAGTTGCCTAGCCTGGTATGGTTTTTGGTCAAGTGCCACACTTGGATTAGAACCCACTGTTAAAGATTTCAAGGTCAGCAGCTTAACCTCTAGACTATATCCTATGCTTCCTCTCTCCTTAAGTTTGCTGATTCACTAGAAGATTTCCTGAGTTATCTGCCGCCTCTTGATAGTCTCTCGTCTATCTTCATCCTTTGGGCATGATACCTCAAGTTTATGACTCGGTACCCTACAAAATACTTATAGAATCGGTTATATAGGGTTATCACGGTGGTTACAGGTCATGATGGAGCCCACCAAGCTCAAGCTTTTATCACCTTCTTTGCAAATGCTGAGGTAATTGGATAAAATAACCGATAAACACCTCTACTGGGCGATGTCAAGAAATGCAACAAAAAAGAGAAGCGAAAGCACAAGAGCAGAGGTGAGCCAATGTGGAACAACTGGGGAAGACAGAGAAAAATACGAGACCAGGACGGGATATCACAGGAGGGTTGGGGTTAATGATTGGACAACCCAAGTCCTGAAGGGGTGAGATATGGGTAAGGAGCTTCCCGCCTAAAGAAAGGACAAATATGGAGGAGACTGCAAGAGGCAGGGAAGACTGAAGGGAAGGGAACAGAAACAGTGACATGGGTGTGTGTCCCTATGGAAAAAGGAAATTCTCTGAGTTTGACAATGATGGGACTGACTTGATGCGTTAACAGCGCCTTGATATACACTCCCTTTGACTCAAGGTACAGGGAAAAGATGCAGAATTGAATTCTCAACCTCTTCTTTTGTCTGGAGACTAATCACACTCTTGCTTTTTTGTCTATGTGTACCTCGATTTGCTTACCCTTTTTATTTGTTATCTATTTCTGTATTCCCCATGTGTATCTTCATCGCTGACCTTTGAAATGTTGTGTGCTGCATCCACCATGTTCTCCAGCCGTTCTTTCAGCATTCCATGTACTCACCTCTTGGCCGTCTGTTCCGGGATGGACATTATGGTTTCTAGCTGAGCTGCTCCTAAATTCTAAACATATTGCTTCTAAACTAACCTTCACTCTAGGTGCCAGGCAGCTCCAAAACATGATGGAGGGAAAGTGGTGGAACATGGACAAAGTCAACTCAGAACCCAGTGGTGTCACTGCAGATGCATTCATGGAGATGGGGCTATCTACTGATTTATTTCACTGCTTCGTTAGACCAGAGTGAAGGGCCGGAGATTAAAAGTTTTCTTTTAAAAGTCTCCTTGACTTTCTTATGTAAATAGTTGACTAGTCAAGGCTTAGCTCCACGGGGTGGTGCGAAGGTCAATCCAGATGCACAATGCCACAATCATTACACACAACAGCAGAGCCGATGTTCAGTAATGGTAGTACTAGCCGTCTCCTACTTGTGATTAGGGATTCCACGGCCTTTAGGACATCGTAGCTGGGATCCTTTTGGTGATAACCAAATTGACTCCATGAGAGACCTTCTTGAGAATATTGTTGGCTCGGGGTGGCTCAGCCTGAAACAACAAACTTTTAATTGGGAACATTTTTAATTAATGGTCTTCACAGCGAAGGAACTGTGTTCGACCAGATTCTGGGCCTTTTTACATCCATGTGGGGTCAGGTGGTCCCTAATGTGGCTCAGGGCTCTTCTTTCAGGACCCAGGTACAAGGCTTGGAATGGTCCATGTTCACGCAACTGGAGACAAACGTTAGAAATTGGCCATGGTTTCCAAAAAGGGTACCTTCATTTAAAAAACAAAAAATAAACAGGTTATACAGTGGTGCATGGCTCCGAGTCTGTAGGCAGAGTCGCCGCTTCTGGGCGTCTCACCTGCATTTTGTCCTTGTTGTTGCAGCTCGCAACCGTCTGTAGCGGGGTCTCTCAAGGGCTAAGGCACTCTGCGTGCGTCCTCTGGTCTTCTTGGGTGTCTTCGCTCAGACAGAGCTCATGCTCCAGAAACAGCCACAGAACCACAGAGAGCTTCAAGACTGATCCTAGTCTAGGAACTGGCACACAACTCAAGTCCAATGAAGCCGAACAGTCCAGAAAGGTACAGATAAGTGGAGATTTTCCAAATGCTGGAGTGGGCCTCTAGCTGATGACATCCAGCTGTTGGTCAGGACGTTACCAGCGTTCATACCTGTCCAGCACCTGGAAGCCAAGAGCTGTCTTCAGATCCGGATTCAATGAGTATTATAAATCATAGGTGGACAACAGAAAAACATCCCACTGTAAGGAGAATTCTTCCTGGTGCTAGACAGATTTTACTGTCTCTCTCCAAGTTGAGGGGATCTTGATGGGAAGGGTTGTGTATTGCGCAATTCCTGAGAGCGAGTGGTTCACATGGGAGATTTGCACCCAGGACAAAGTAACAAAGTGATCTCTCTATGGCCAGGAGGAGTCATGTCAACTTGTGCCACAAGAAAAGCTCATATATGAGATGTTCCCTGTAGAGAGGAGATTATTGTCTTTACTCACATACACAACAACAAAAACAACAGGTGATGGACAGAATGCAGAACAATGTCATACATTCACCCCAGTACAGAGATCTGGGCCTAAATCCATCGTTTTTTTGCTCACCATGCCATTCCAGTTTGAACACATACACAACAACCAAGTTGTCACACACAGTACTAATGCATATGGGTGCATTTTAACTCTTAGCCTCAGTATCCTGCATCACTCCGGATGAAGGGACAGTGTTCCCATTATAAACCAGAACAGGACTTTTTATGGG
Organism: Lissotriton helveticus; assembly: GCF_964261635.1. Classification (NCBI taxonomy): domain Eukaryota; kingdom Metazoa; phylum Chordata; class Amphibia; order Caudata; family Salamandridae; genus Lissotriton; species Lissotriton helveticus. The sequence goes on along the minus strand of NC_136065.1, from coordinate 139,852,022 downwards.
TGGGTCTTTGTAACGTGCCCTCAGTTTGAAGCCATGCTCCGCCTCCAAACATTAACAGTATCCGCACAGTATTGAGATCACAGGTACATGCCCCCCATCAACAATACTTGCAGTGGGACTCTGGGTACCATTTTCTCCAGAGGAAATGGAGGGCAACTTTCCAGCATCAAATACAAATTGGTACAGTGGTGTCCAACAGCTGCCACTTTTATGCAGCAGCAGCATCTCCCTGGGTCAGGAAGGACAAAGGGGACATGGCAGACCAGTGGGAGAGGCGGTCACTTCTTCAAGAAGGCCATCACGCCCCAGCCAAATCTGTCAATGACAGCCTTTTTGCAGACTGCATGGATATGACGAGCACTTCCTTCCTCCTGCACATCCTTTCTCCTTTCCTCCCGCCCTTTCTTCCTTCCTTCTTCCCTCCCTTCTTTTGTTTTCGACAATGCTTGCCTGTGACACCCATAATCATAAAGTACTGCAGTTTTAATTGCAGGCCTCCATTTTCTCATTTCAATACATTAAAATGTTCTGTTTGCTCGACTTGTCGCTGGAATCCCACAGAATGCCTCGCTGGCATCTGGCAGCGCTGAGCTGTTTCTGAAGAAACTGTGGGACAAGCTGTCTGCACAAGCTGACACGCAAAAAACACACATAAGGTTTCTTCCCAATAATTACCAAAATCAGGACCCTTTGCACTGGTCCGTGTTCTGCAGAGAAGCATTTAGACTTGGGACTAACTTCCTATTGTTGTCTCAGAAGACAGCGGTTGTGATTGCGCAGAAAGATTGAAGGAACTTGCAAAGTGGTGCATTGAAGGGGTCTCATGTACATTCCCACCCTGGGGCCCAACCGGAAGACGAGTCGGAGGGACGCCCACAGGAAAAGGCTCCTGCTTGAAGCAGCAGTGAAGGACCCAGAGGAATGGAGAGGGTGGTAGTACCGGCCCCGTGTGCCAAAGTACACAGAGACAAGCAGGATGCAGGAGCCGTGTGCACAAACCTGTCTTGCTGGTTGCAGGCCCAGAGGTTACCTTCTTTAGCTCGAATCGTTAGAGCCTGCGGTGTACAGATCGTGTCATATGCAGATGACACACACCTCCTGGTTTCCTTTGGCCCTGATCCTGACAAGGTGAAGAGTAAATTCACAAACTGCATGTTGGAAGTCGGTGTCAGGATGAGGAACACCTGTCTCCAGTTGAACAGCGACAAGACAGAGGTCATGCTTTTGGTAAGGCTTCCGAGATTTGGTCAGCTGACTGTTGGCCCGCAGATCTTGGTATAGCTCCTACACCTAAACAGGTCGTAAAAAATCTGGACATGAAGTTAGATCAATCTTTCTTCATCAAAGATGTGGGGAGGTGTGGTGCAGCGGCCAGGGTACCTGACTTCGGAGCACAGGGTTCACGGTTCGATCCCCGGCTCCGGTGGCAGCTCAGCTCAGCACCATGTGACTCTGGGCCATGGCTCACTTAATTTCTACGATGACCCCTAGTGCCTTGAGACCCGTAAGGGTGAGTAGTTTGCGCTTTACAAATACGGATTTTTAAATTTTAACCCTTTGCGTGCGTCGGCTGGCTACCGGCTGTCCGACGTCACGGTGGGTGTGTGCGGAGGATGTCCGGGGGCTGTCCGAACCACGCCCACTCATAAATCACCCACACCGCTGCAAAATTCGCGCCGCGGTCAGCGGTTTAAAGATCACGTCAGCTTCACCTGTGGCATATGTTTTGCTACTTTGAGGCTTATAAAAAAAAAAACTTGCCCTGGCCTCCGATACCGCTAGGAAGACTCTGGTCCCGGCCCTTACCACAAGTCACCTGGACTATGGGAACGCTTTGCTGACCTCGGTAAATGATACGCTGCTGTCAAAACTGCCGGTGGTTCAGAATCCCACCGCGCGACTAATCCGTAACCTTCCTTTCCACTCGCCGCCTTCTCTGCTCCTCAGAGAGCTTCATTGGCTGCCTATTAGGACGCGTGTTATTTTTAAATGTTGATGTTTGACACACAAAGCCCTCTTTAAGGCGCAGCCAGCTTATCTGTCATCCCTATTAAATCCTTATCTCCCTTCTAGATAATTGAGCTCATCGGGCAAAGCGTTTTTAGTGATTCCTAGCCTCCACACCTCAAGATATGGGGCGGATCGTTCCCTACACTGCCCCCTACTGTTGGAACAAACTTCCTTTTCGCCTTCGTTCCTGCCCTGACTTCACTTCCTTCAAGAAGGGGTTTAAGATTTTGGCTATTTTAGATTATGTCCTTTTCTCTTGGGCAGATCAGCGGCGAGATGCTCCTTTGGGAGCGATTCACGCGCGATACCAAATGACCAATTTAATACTTACCAAGCTCTTCAATGGCTTCACATCTAAAGCAGTTAATCCGCATCAAGATTAAAAAAAATCACTGCATCTGCCCCAGAGATTAAACGAGCAGTAGTCCACTGCGGTCCAGGGGCCATGCATTCAACAGGGGGGCCTAGTGGACCATGCTTCCAACAGGGGGGCCTAGTGGACCATGCATCCAACAGGGGGGCCTAGTGGACCATGCACCCAACACAGGAGCCTAGTGGACCATGCACCCAGCACAGGGGCCTAGTGGACCATGAATCCAACACAGGGGCCTAGTGGACCATCATTCCAACAGAGGGGCCTAGTGGACCATGCACCCAGCACAGGGTCCTAGTGGACCATGCATCCAGTACAGGGGCCTAATGGACCATGCACCCAGCACAGGGGCCTAATGGACCATGCATCCAACACAGGGGCCTAGCGGACCATGCACCCAGCACAGGGGCCTAGTGGACCATGCATCCAGCACAGGGGCCTAATGGACCAAGCACCCAGCACAGGGGCCTAGTGGACCATGCACCCAGCACAGGGGCCTAGTGGACCATGCATCCAGCACAGGGGCCTAATGGACCATGCACTCAGCACAGGGGCCTAGTGGACCATGCACCCAGCACAGGGGCCTAGTGGACCATGCATCCAGCACAGGGGCCTAATGGACCATGCATCCAACACAGGGGACTAGTGGATGATGCATCCAACACAGGGGCCTAGTGGCCCATTCGTCCAGCACAAGGGACTAGTGGACCATGCATCTAACGCAGGGGACTAGTGGACCACGCGTCCAGCACAAGGGACGAGTGGACCATGCCCCCAGTACAGGGGCCTAGTGGAGCATGCATCCAACACAGGGGCCTAGTGGACCATCCATCCAGCACAGGGGCCTAGTGGACCATGCACCCAGCACAGGGGCCTAGGGGTCCATGCATCCAGCACATGGGCCTAGAGGACAATGCACCTAGCAGAGGGGCCTAGCGGACCATGCACCTAGCAGAGGGGCCTAGCGGACCATGCACCCAGCACAGGGGCCTAGTGGACCATGCACCCAGCACAGGGGCCTAGTGGACCATGCACCCAGCACAAGGGCCTAGAGGACCATGCACCCAGCACAGGGGCCTAGTGGACCATGCACCCAGCACGGGGGCCTAGTGGAGCATGCACTCAGCACGGGGGCCTAGTGGACCATGCACCCAGCACAGGGGCCTAGAGGACCATGCACCCAGCACAGGGGCCTAATGGACCATGCATCCAGCACAGGGGCCTAGTGGACCATGCACCCAACACAGGGGCCTAGTGGACCATACAGCCAGTACAGGGGCCTAGTGGACCATGCATCCAACACAGGTGCCTAGCGGACCATGCATCCAGTACAGGGGCCTAGAGGACCATGCACCCAGCACAGGGGACTAGCGGACCATGCATCCAGTACAGGGGCCTAGCGGACCATGCATCCAACACAGGAGCCTAGTGGCTCATACATCCAGCACAGGGGCCTAGCGCACCATGCATCCAACACAGGGGCCTAGCGGACCATGCATCCAACACAGGGGCCTAGCGGACCATGCATCCAACAGAGGGGACCAGTGGACCATGCATCCAATACAGGGGCCTAGCGGACCATGCATCCAGCACAGAGGGACTAGTGGACCATGCATCCAATACAGGGGCCTAGCGGACCATGCATCCAGCACAGGGGGACTAGTGGACCATGCATCCAACACGGGGGACTAGTGGACCATGCATCCAACACAGGGGCCTAGTGAACCATGCATCACACATGGGGGACTTGTGGACCATGCATCCAACACAGGTGCCTAGTGGACCATGCATCCCATACAGGGGCCTAGTGGACCATGCATCCCATACAGGGGCCTAGCGGATCATGCATCTAACAGAGGGGACTAGTGGGCAATGCATCCAAAACAGAGGCTATCTGCCCGTGGGGCCACAGGTATGAATCCAAAGGGTCTACTTAGTCAGTCACCTTTCCAATGTTGCTAAAAACGATGCCATTGAACTGGGTAACAAAAACGTCTCTTATCAGAGGTAATATACTGCTTTGGAAGCGCGAGATTATTGCTGTGATGAAGGAGAATTTGTGAGTGTCAAACCTGTGCCATTCACAGATCCTCCCGGATACTCTCTCCTTCTTTCATGTAACTTATGTCACCTATTTTTTTTTGTCGCTCTTTTGGGGTATTTTGTGTTTTTACTGTATTTCCTGGCATCTATGGTGGCGATTGGCCTCTTAAAGCCTTGACTTTCTTCTTTCTCACTGATGGTATTGTCTGTACTACTGGCCCAGCTCTCCATTGTCAGCCCCAGAATACTTCTATTGATTTTGTATTCCATCAATAAAGAACAAAGCTGTGGAGGTGGGGGCTGTTCTCTTTCACCTCCAGCAGAACCCCTTCACCGTGAGCACCGTAGAGCCCCATGGCATCCAGGCTTGATGGGGTTTGTTTTTCTCGTCTTTAACCTTAAACGTAACATACTTTTTCTCATGCTTCGACTTGAGGGGTCAAGTCAAGGTCGAACAACTCCCGCATGATCGAATACTGTGTCTGGCCCCAGACTCCCCAGGACAAGTCACTTCCTCCTCCCGGACCGCAGAGGATGGCCCGGGAATCCGGTGTCCAGGTGTTATGTTGTTTTTTTATGATTAACTATTGTATTGTTACTTTAACCCCTTGCGCGCTCGTGGCGGAACCATTCCGTCACGAACCATGGTGGGGCTGTGCTGGTGACGGAATGGTTCTGTCACGGCCCGGCCGCCGCGCCTGTGCGGCGCGTTCTATTGAGTGGGCGGGACGGAACCATTACGTCACAAGCACAGCGCCACCACAGCTCGTGACGGAGTGGTTCCGTCACGAGCATGGTGTTGCCGCGCGGCCCCCCTAGCGCCGCGGCGGAATTACCGCCGCGGCCAAGGGGTTAAGTGCTCGTGATGTCTGAGCCATGGAATGAATGGGGATGTGTCATTCTGGTTCCATGGTCAGTTGCTGAGTAGCTGTAAGAGCGTATGCTGCTTCCCTGGCACTCACCTGTCATTATTCAATTTTTCAATAAAGGACTTCTAAATCATTGGATTCTCTTCTACAACAGGTCCCTTCTCCATGACAGAACTTTAAAATATAGCTGAATGTAGCCGGGGTATCACCTGTTGACATCTCCTCCTCTTCACATAATGGCCGCTGTTGCTCTTTCTGATGTGGCGGAAGGATGCTTTAAGGCTCAGCCAATGAAAACATCGGGATGCTTTTTACATGGAGTGTGGTAACAATAAACATCTGTTATTCAGCACCAACATACCCTTCTGGGTGAACGTGCACTTTACGAAACGTTATGTTATGGTTTTCAAGTGCTATGAGCTTCCCAATAGAACATCACTGCTTTAATTGCCCCCAATATATCTCCGGTTTTTTTAGGTCTCGGCAACGAGAACTATTGTCGCCATGTAAGCTCGCAAGGGAGTACAGAGCGGTGCACGAGCCGACCAGGGTCTGTGGACGCGCACACACAAAGGCAGGCAGGCAGGCACACACCAGACACACACAGACAGACACACGCACGCACACACACGCACGCACGCACACACACACACACACACACACACACACACACACACACACACCCTCCCTCTCTGCCCACTCCCTCTCTGCCGCCCCCCCCTCTACCCCCACTCACCAGGCTCTTTCCCTCCGCAGCGGGTCAGTCACGGCAGCAGGCAGGCTCGGTGTCTTCTCGGCGATCTTCAGCTGATGTGCACGCCCACGCTGCGTCTCGTGCGCGCCCACCACGCTGTTTCGCGCCCGTTGATCCTCAGCTTGTGATTACTACTCCTTCTAACCCGGAATCTAAATTACTATTTCTTGGTTCTCTAACTCCACTCTGTTGATTCGTAACAAACTGATATTCAGCACATTTCACAGTCTCGCTTTTGCTTCTCATAAATACAATAAGATTATTTTAAGCAATGTCTACCCTTCTTTTGGTTCTGTGCCGATTATGCTTCGGACTATAGAGTTTTAGAAAGTGTGGTGGAAGATTCCATGATATCAGCGGCGTGCACAGTGCAGAGTGAGTGTACAGAGTAGTGAGTGCAGAGTAGTGAGTGCAGAGTAGTGAGTGCAGAGTAGTGAGTGCAGAGTGAGTGTGCAGAGTGAGTGTGCAGAGAGAGTGTGCAGAGAGAGTGTGCAGAGAGAGTGTGCAGAGAGAGTGTGCAGAGAGAGTGCAGAGTAGTGAGTGCAGAGTAGTGAGTGCAGAGTGAGTGTGCAGAGTAGTGAGTGCAGATGAGTGAGTGCAGAGTAGTGAGTGCAGAGTAGTGAGTGCAGAGTAGTGAGTGCAGAGTAGTGAGTGCAGAGTAGTGAGTGCAGAGTAATGAGTAGTGAGTGCAGAGTAGTGAGTGCAGAGTAGTGAGTGCAGAGTAGTGAGTGCAGAGTAGTGAGTGCGCAGAGTGAGTGTGCAGAGTAGTGAGTGCAGAGTAGTGAGTGCAGAGGAGTGAGTGCAGAGGAGTGAGTGCAGAGTAGTGAGTGCAGAGTAGTGAGTGCAGAGTAGTGAGTGCAGAGTAGTGAGTGCAGAGTAGTGAGTGCAGAGTAGAGAGTGCAGAGTAGTGAGTAGTGAGTGCAGAGTAGTGAGTAGTGAGTGCAGAGTAGTGAGTAGTGAGTGCAGAGTAGTGAGTAGTGAGTGCAGAGTAGTGAGTGCAGAGTAGTGAGTGCAGAGTAGTGAGTGCAGAGTAGTGAGTGCAGAGTAGTGAGTGCAGAGTAGTGAGTAGTGAGTGCAGAGTAGTGAGTGCAGAGTAGTGAGTAGTGAGTGCAGAGTAGTGAGTGCAGAGTAGTGAGTGCAGAGTGCAGAGTAGTGAGTGCAGAGTGCAGAGTAGTGAGTGCAGAGTGCAGTGCAGGTATGTGCAGTGCAGTGCAGGTGAGTGCAGGTGAGTGCAGTGCAGGTGAGTGCAGTACAGGTGAGTGCAGTGCAGTGCAGGTGAGTGCAGTGCAGTGCAGGTGAGTGCAGTGCAGGTGAGTGCAGTGCAGGTGAGTGCAGTGCAGGTGAGTGCAGTGCAGGTGAGTGCAGTGCAGTGGAGTGCAGGTGAGTGCAGTGCAGTGCAGTGCAGGTGAGTGCAGTGCAGGTGAGTGCAGTGCAGGTGAGTGCAGTGCAGTGCAGGTGAGTGCAGTGCAGGTGAGTGCAGTGCAGGTGAGTGCAGTGCAGGTGAGTGCAGTGCAGTGCACGTGAGTGCAGTGCAGTGCAGGTGAGTGCAGTGCAGTGCAGGTGAGTGCAGTGCAGTGCAGGTGAGTGCAGTGCAGTGCAGGTGAGTGCAGTGCAGGTGAGTGCAGTGCAGTGCAGGTGAGTGCAGTGCAGGTGAGTGCAGTGCAGGTGAGTGCAGTGCAGGTGAGTGCAGTGCAGTGCAGGTCAGTGCAGTGCAGGTGAGGGCAGTGCAGTGCAGGTGAGGGCAGTGCAGGTGAGGGCAGTGCAGGTGAGTGCAGTGCAGTGCAGGTGAGTGCAGTGCAGTGTAGGTGAGTGCAGTGGAGTGCAGTGCAGTGCAGGTGAGTGCAGGTGAGTGTAGTGCAGGTGAGTGCAGTGCAGGTGAGTGCAGTGCAGGTGAGTGCAGTGCAGTGCAGGTGAGTGCAGTGCAGTGCAGGTGAGTGCAGTGCAGGTGAGTGCAGTGCAGGTGAGTGGAGTGCAGGTGAGTGCAGTGCAGTGCAGGTGAGTGCAGTGCAGTGCAGGTGAGTGCAGTGCAGTGCAGGTGAGTGCAGTGCAGGTGAGTGCAGTGCAGTGCAGGTGAGTGCAGTGCAGGTGAGTGCAGTGCAGGTGAGTGCAGTGCAGGTGAGTGCAGTGGAGTGCAGTGCAGGTGAGTGCAGTGCAGTGCAGGTGAGTGCAGTGTAGGTGAGTGCAGTGGAGTGCAGTGCAGGTGGGTGCAGGTGAGTGCAGTGCAGGTGAGTGCAGTGCAGTGCAGGTGAGTGCAGTGCAGGTGAGTGCAGTGCGTGCAGTGCAGGTGAGTGCAGTGCAGTGCAGGTGAGTGCAGTGCAGTGCAGGTGAGTGCAGTTCAGGTGAGTGCAGTGCAGGTGAGTGCAGTGCAGGTGAGTGCAGTGCAGGTGAGTGCAGGTGAGTGCAGTGCAGATGAGTGCAGTGCAGTGCAGGTGAGTGCAGTGCAGGTGAGTGCAGTGCAGGTGAGTGCAGTGCAGGTGAGTGCAGTGCAGGTGAGTGCAGTGCAGGTGAGTGCAGTGCAGTGCAGGTGAGTGCAGTGCAGTGCAGGTGAGTGCAGTGCAGTGTAGGTGAGTGCAGTGCAGTGGAGTGCAGTGCAGGTGAGTGCAGGTGAGTGTAGTGCAGGTGAGTGCAGTGCAGTGCAGGTGAGTGCAGTGCAGGTGAGTGCAGTGCAGGTGAGTGGAGTGCAGGTGAGTGCAGTGCAGTGCAGGTGAGTGCAGTGCAGTGCAGGTGAGTGCAGTGCAGTGCAGGTGAGTGCAGTGCAGTGCAGGTGAGTGCAGTGCAGGTGAGTGCAGTGCAGTGCAGGTGAGTGCAGTGCAGGTGAGTGCAGTGGAGTGCAGTGCAGTGCAGGTGAGTGCAGTGCAGGTGAGTGCAGTGCAGTGCAGGTGAGTGCAGTGCAGGTGAGTGCAGGTGAGTGCAGTGCAGTGCAGGTGAGTGCAGTGCAGTGGAGTGCAGTGCAGGTGAGTGCAGTGCAGTGCAGGTGAGTGCAGTGTAGGTGGGTGCAGTGCAGTGGAGTGCAGTGCAGGTGAGTGCAGGTGAGTGCAGTGCAGGTGAGTGCAGTGTAGGTGAGTGCAGTGCAGGTGAGTGCAGTGCGTGCAGTGCAGGTGAGTGCAGTGCAGTGCAGGTGAGTGCAGTGCAGTGCAGGTGAGTGCAGTTCAGGTGAGTGCAGTGCAGGTGAGTGCAGTGCAGTGCAGGTGAGTGCAGTGCAGTGCAGGTGAGTGCAGTGCAGGTGAGTGCAGTGCAGGTGAGTGCAGTGCGTGCAGTGCAGATGAGTTTAGTGCAGGTGAGTGCAGTGCAGTGCAGGTGAGTGCAGTGCAGTGCAGGTGAGTGCAGTGGAGTGCAGGTGAGTGCAGTGCAGGTGAGTGCAGTGGAGTGCAGGTGAGTGCAGTGCAGTGCAGGTGAGTGCAGTGCAGTGGCATGCAGGTGAGTGCAGTGCAGGTGAGTGCAGTACAGTGGCATGCAGGTGAGTGCAGTGCAGGTGAGTGCAGTGCAGGTGAGTGCAGTGCAGGTGAGTGCAGTGCAGTGCAGGTGAGTGCAGTGCAGGTGAGTGCAGTGCAGGTGAGTGCAGTGCAGGTGAGTGCAGTGCAGTGCAGGTGAGTGCAGTGCAGGTGAGTGCAGTGCAGTGCATGTGAATACAGTGCAGTGCAGGTGAGTGCAGGTGAGTGCAGTGCAGTGCAGGTGAGTGCAGTGCAGTGCAGGTGAGTGCAGGTGAGTGCAGTGCAGGTGAGTGCAGTGCAGGTGAGTGCAGTGCAGGTGAGTGCAGTGCAGGTGAGTGCAGTGCAGTGCAGGTGAGTGCAGTGCAGGTGAGTGCAGTGCAGGTGAGTGCAGTGCAGGTGAGTGCAGTTTAGTGCAGTGCAGTGCAGTTTAGTGCAGTGCAGTGCAGGTGAGTGCAGTGCAGGTGAGTGCAGTTGAGTGCAGAGTGGTGTGTATTGACAATGTAAATGACAATGCCATTTATTTATGATTTAAAGAAAAAAAAAGAAATGTCATGAGCAATGCCAATAGCTCTACCTTTAATGATGCCGAGACCATTGCATTGTAAATGCTTGTTTTAACAGAGGTTTATATAGCGCAAACTTGACTCGAAGGTATCAGGTGCACTTTATATGAGCACCAATTGCGTTACATGAGGACAGATTCATTTTTGTTCGGCACGGGGAGATTAAGTGATTTGCCCAGAATCAAAGGATGTTCAGCGTCGCTGCCGAGACTCGAACCCAGTTCCCCAGATTCGAGGACGACCGTCCTAGCCATTAGGCCAACTCCTCTCCCCTGTTACTATAGTGGCCCTGTGTCAATATCTCTTCACAGGCTGGAGCACCTCTCTGATCTTCACACAAACCAACGATCCCCCCACATACAACACTTTCCCCCCTCCAAGCAAGAATCGAAATAGAAGTTTAGTGCGCTCTATAATTGGAACTTATAGACAATATATATGTCTACCCTACATTTCTGAGATACTTTAACAGGTGCAACCATTCTTCATTAGCAAGATTGCCCAGCTTGAGGTCACGTGTGTGGATCCCGCAAAATGTGCTCCACTTAAATGTGAGAGCTATACCATTCTCCACTCACGTCGCTGCATGTTTTTAACCCAGCCGAGGACCCCACGAAAGTAGTACTAGGGGACCTGCAGACTATTTTAATATTTTAAAAAACTGTATCCCACAGAATATAAATCAAAGAGCTCCCCTTCCCATCTGTGAAAGGACAGGGGTTGAGCCAGTCTTGGCACAGTACACAAATGGACGAGAATTCGAGGATGGAGCGTGCCACACAGTGGTGTGGGGGTGAGGTTTCTAATAAAACACAAGGGAAGTTTCCCCATTTGGACTGAAAAAAGAAAGAAAAAAAGGAGAGCTGATGTACTTCAGAGGTACCTCTCTTATTTGTCTGAATCTATGATTATTCTCAGGAAGATGAGATGACCCTCCCAAAAACTTCCCACTCCCTCTTCTTTTTATATGGTACATTGGGCACGCGCCACCTTGTTTGGGCCTCGGTGCTCCACCCACAAGGACATGGGTCGCGCTTCCATCTACTTCTGCTGTTCTCTCACCTGGTCCTTGAGGCACATCATAAATAATGAGCAGCTGGCACTGACCTGTTGGACAAAGGATGCCCTCTCTGGATGGCAGACTGCCACCCCAAGCGTCCATGAAGTGAGATGTAATACCCTATTAGAAAGAGTAGATGTATTTTATCTCAATATATTTTGTCAGGTTATCACTCTTTTTTTAAAATATATGATTTTTTGTGCCACCCACTTAAGTAACACTTTAAACATGTCTCAGGCCTGACATTGCAGCCTTTATGGGCAGTTTGAAACTGTAATTTCGGCCTGGCAAACTAAACCTTTTGCCAGGCCCAAACCTTCCTTTTTAACACACATAGGTCACATCTAGGGTAGGCCCTAGGCAGCCCAGAGGATAGTGTGAAGTATATTTAAAAAGTTGGACATGCATTTCTAAGTTTCACATGTGCTGGTAGTGGAAAACTCTTAGATTTGTTTTTCACTACTGCTATGCCTACCTCTCCCGTACGATAGCATTGGAGTTACCTTATTACATTTAATAAGCTGCAGTTTCCAAATGGGAGCAGGTAACCAGTTAATGTTTGGTGTCTTTGGAATTGTAGTGGAAAATCCTAACTTATGGTAAAGTTGGATTTTAAATTACAATTTTGAAAATGGCACTTTAAGACAGTTGGGCATAGTGTATTTCTCCTAACCTGCCCCACGCAATAGGGAGCTTAGGTGTGCCTGGATGGGCCATCACTGGCAGGATGCAAGGGAGGAGCTGGGCTCAGCCCACTTACACTTACATGGGCTGTGTCCTGCCTCCACATAAATGGCAGGATACCCCGTGTAGTCAATCTGAGCCAGAGCAAGGAAGGCACCTGTGCACTTCAAAAGCATGCCTCTAGAAGCTTCTCCCCACTTCAAAGGCACAACTGGGTATAAATACTGGACCTTAGACACATCCTACATTACACTTCTAGCCATGTTGATATTCTCAGGAAAAAAGGCCTGCTGTGCTGCTGAAAGGACTGCCACTCTGCTGGACTGCTGCTCTGAAGGACTGCTGCCATGCTTTGCTGCCTGCTGCCCTTGTGCCAGGGTGAGAAGGTCTGGACCTGCATCTGTTGAACCCAGGACACCAAAGTTACTGCAAGGGCTTGTTGGCTGGCCTCCTGACTAGAGCATCAGGGACAGAAAGCTTCAACAACCTTGAACCCAGCACCTGGACTCTGTGAGTCTACCCTGTCAAGTGTTTCCACCCAAGTCCTGCACCATTGGAAGTGGGCCTAAGATGCTCTACCAGCCACTGCGGATCCAGCATAACCGATGCATCTCCTCTGCTGCGTAGCGCAACCCCGAGTAGAACTGATGGGGTTGGGCCACGCAGGGGTGACTCATAATAAGGAAAGTTCGAGCCTGACAAAAGGTTTAATTTTCCAGGTTGAAATGGCTGTCTACAGCTACAGCTACACAGACACACAGACACACACACACACACACACATGGTGCCCTTAAAATAGCAGAAATAGGGCTTTGCTCACTTTTTGTCAAGGGGGGCATGAATGGGTGGTACTTGGGCATTCCAATGTTGGCACCTATGGCTTTTGACACAAATCCAGGTCTACAAAGATTGTCCATTTTAATTTTGCATCACAAAATAATCATCCTTAAGGCTGATGTTAAGTAGGAGAGAGGTGTGTATTTCTCCAAACTTTACAGCATGCATCCAACGTGTGAAATGTGTTACAGTTTGTCGAAGCATAAGATTTTGGACTGTAATGGTAGTGCAAAGGTGTGTGCATGGTGCTAGGTAGGCTCTGCAAAATATATTTTTATATCACTATAGTATCCCTTACCTCAGTCATGTCAGAGGTTTTTAGAGGGTTGTGGTTAAAAAAATCATGCAAGGCTCTGCATAGCATGAGCATCAGTTTCTAAGGTTAATTAATCCCTCCCTCCCTCCCTCCCAGCTTCCTTTCCTCCCTCCCTCCCTCCGTCCCTTAGGGACTTACAAGTAAATTAAATATGCCAATTGGGTATAAGCCAATCTACATGTTTTAAGGAGAGAGTACCAGCCCTTTCGCACTGGTTAGCAGTGGTAAAGTGTGCAGAGACCTAAGGCCAGCAAAAACGAAGTCAGCAAAAACAGGAGGTTTGAAAGCAAAAAGTTAGGGGGAAACCACCCCAAGGATGCCAGGTCTAAAACCCATGTTTAGGAATTCCAAATTGATAAAGCAGTGCATCATGGTTCTAATTGCTGGTAAACGTACACAGAGTGACCGCTAATGTTAACTAGTCTGATGTGGTCACTATTACAACACCAATAATATTTGCTGGGATTTTTTTTTTTAAACATAAGTTGCTCTTAATAAAGAAAAGGTTGGAGCCCCTTGAATTAGACAATGGATACAGGATTTTGCTTCTGACATAGAAGGCTCTACTTGACGGACACAATCTAAGATATGGACAGATACAGGTATTTTGGTCATTCTACAATAGTTGGTCGGCATCCTATTAATAGGAATACCATCCTATTACATTTTTCTTTGGTTGAAAAAAATTTCTATGGTTAACCCCCTCCTGTACTGCTCTCAGGGATGCATACCTAAAAAAGATCTATGTAACCAAAGTGGGCCCGATGACTATTGAAAAAGTTCTGTAACACGATAAAGAAGAGTATGTATTGGACATGGGTGGACTAGCCCCTTCGCTGCGTTCGTCGGCCAACGGCCGTCACAAGCACTACCTCCATAGTGCTGCGCACGTCTGTTGGCTGACGCGGCCCCGCCCACTCCGCTAAACCGCCGCAATGCGGCGGAATTGCCGCCGCGGTTAATCGGCTAAAATAAACCAGGAAGAGCTGTCAGGCAACCAAAGGCATAATGACATCATAGGAAGTGACATCACTGAAGGCAACATATAAGTCAAGGATTTATATCCAATTTTCGTCAGCTCGATATACTAAGCAGGGTGTTCCTATTATGTACCCGGGGCACAGGAGTGATCAAGTAGATGAGCAGCCAAGGCATGCTCAGCTCACGACAGTCATCAGGTGCCAAATTCGAACCTCAAATGTCCAACTGCGGCCTCCAAGGACCAATGTGAATCAAACTGCAGCCTCAAATCCCTAGCGCAACCGTCGCACCCAAAGGATCAGTAACCATATACACACGGACAGACAGACATATATCCAAGCACAGAATCAAATGGTTTGACACAAACTCCCAAGAGTAGCCCGAAAAATAAAATACCCCATACATTGACCTCTATTGCAAATGGCTATGAGTGAGTGAGCCGATGGGTAAGCCCAGCAGTCATTCAGGGGTATTGCTCCCCTTGATGGAATTCTGAATTGTCTTTCCTTCTCTTCATCTTTCCTTCAGGCGTTTTCCTTCTCTCGTCCTTCCTTCTTTGCTTTTTTATGTTTTTTTACCCTTTAATCCATTCTTCGTTCTCATGACCCTTTTCATCCATTGACCCTTCCTTCCTTCTCTTCATTCCGCTTTCTGTACTTTTCTTCTCTACCTTTCTTCATACATCCATCCTTCAGTTCTTCCTTCGACCTGTCCATATGTTAAAAAATCCATCCATATTTCCTTCTGTCTTTAAATCAATTAACTGATACTTCTCTTCATCCTTTCATCCTTCTCTGCATCCATCCACTGTTCTCTCCATCCACCCAGTTTGTCTCATTCCAATCATCAGCCAACCTTCTCTCCATCCATCCTCTGTTCTCTCCATCCACCCAGTTTTCGCTTGGTCCCACCATCGTCCACCCTTCTATGCATCCATCCACCGTTCCCTCCATCCACCCAATTTGTCCCAGTCCAATCATCATCCACCCTTCGCTGCACCCATCCACTGTTCTCTCCATCCACCCAGTTTTGTCTCAGCTCAACCATCATCCATCCTTCTCTCATCCACTGTTCTCTCCATCCACCCAGTTTTCTCTCAGTCCAAACACCATCCATTCATCTCTCCATCCATCCAAACACTGTTCTCTCCATCCACTCAGTTTTCTCTTTGACCTACCATCATCCATCCATCTCTGCATCCATCCGCTGTTATCTACATCCACCCATTTTACCCCATCCAACCATTATCCACCCTGCTCTGCATCCACCCACTCTTCTTTTCATCCACCCAGGTCTCTGTCTGTCCAACCATCATCCATTCTTTTCTGCATCCATCCACCGTTCGCTCCATCCACCCAGTTTTCTCTCAGTCCAACCATCCTTCATCCTTCTCTGCATCCATCCACCATTCTCTCCATTCACCCAGTTTTCTCTCAGTCCAAACAGCATCCATCCTTCTCTGCATCCACCCAGTTTTCTCTCAGTCCAACCAGCATCCACCCTTCTGCATTCATCCACTGTTCTCTCCATTCACCCAGTTCTCTTACTCCAACCATCATTCACCCTTCTCTGCATCCATCCTGGGGGTAGGGTGTGGGCTAATGTGCTTGTCTGAGAGAGCTGAGTGCACTGTGTATGTTTCACATGTCAGAAGAATGACTCATCCTTGTAGGCTCATAAAATGAGCGCCACCGAGTGAAACCATAGTCAAATCTGTTATCACAGCACATAAGAAGCAGCATGGTGACATAATGCTATTTATATACCCAGCTATTATAATTATTTTTTAATAAGGAAAGAGACCACGTGTTTCTTAAAATATACAGTCTGCAGAGGAAAGAAGGAGAATTGGATATTTCAAAACGCTCTTCGAAAATCTTATCTTCCACCATGATTGATTCAGACTCCATCCAGGGCTGAGAAAGCCCTCCTCTGGCAGTGTCTTCTTAAGGACTCTTGGAGGCGAGGGCAAGACAGTTTTGGGGCCCATGTTTGCAATAACTTTTAATTTTATTACCCATTTTCTTTTTTCTGCTAATGCCAACCAAACTTTCAAAAATTAGTGTCACTCAAATACAGATGAAATATGCCCTGTCCGTGTAAGGATGAAAAAGCGTACCGTTCGTATTGCCAATAAGTTCAAACCAATAAAAAATGTTTAGGAAAAACATAAAAAGAAATATGCCTTCCCAGGGCCCCAACATCCTTACAATGACCCTGGGAAGGAGAGAAAGATGTAGAGGATGGCAGATACAAGAGAGATTTGCCTAAAGAAATGAATAGAGGTAAGATTGATGGGGCCCCTTGGAAGCTGGGGGCCCTGGGCAATTGCCCACTTTGCCCATGCCTTAAAAATTCTCTGTCCTGAGAACCTCATTATTAGCTAGTCGGAGTGGTAAACCTGAAGATACCTCTCCCAGTGACTCTGAATGAGCCCGTATCCCCACACCCAACAGCAGGGGGATTGGTAACGCTGGCACTCGGGCAATGTCCGAGGGGCTGGTGTCCAGTTCCAGCTGTGGGCTGCTTTTTTTTAGCAGTCTGGGGGTCCGATTTGGGTGGTTTCTGCATTGTTCGGATACCCCGAGTGGCCCTGATTGGCCTTTCTGGAGGCAGATGGGCGTCCATTACCTCCCTTTTATCAACGGTCAGAGGTGTCACTCCCTTTTCCGGACCATTAGTATATGCATATTGAGCGGGGGCAGGGGGCCTGAGCAGAAGTGCCCTCACTTGTTTTCAGGTGTGTTTCACAGTGTAAACTAATCCCTGCATTTTTTAACACCCTCCCCTTTTTAAAAAAATACAATTTCGGTGAAACAGTGTTTTGCGTAAAGGCAATATGCAAATGTGGCCCACTTTTTTTTAGCGTGCCCGGGCCAATCCAACCCTAGCCAACACAGCCAGATGCAGGAAGGGGGACATGATTTTTCTGGGCAAATTTTGCACCTGGTAAAACCATTCGCAGGTCCACTGACATATCCACCTGCTCATAAAAGGTGAAAACTGTCTGTAGTAAAGTCCTGGGACTCATGAATCTGCATGAGGAAGGGGCCTGGAGGTACCGGGTCTGCAAGTTATTTTCCACCCTGGAGACATTAATTTGTAAGGCCCAGGTTCATGTGAGGAGGGTTCATCCCCAATCATTAATTGCAGATCTGTAGTAAATCCCCTGAATTAAGGGCCCTTCACAAAGGGACTCCTACTAGTAAAGAGCAGCCTATCGACCTCAATATTAGCATTTGAAAACAACGCCTGAAAAAATACAGCAAACATAAGAGGCGTTTTTATAGAAAAAGGGGAAGCAGGAAGGTGCATAGCATCGATAAAAAGTATAATCTGACCAAAATAGTAATTATTGAACAACAACTTAAGAGCAGAAAGAGTAGGTCTATGGCTAGATATATAAGGGATAAAGTACCCCTTGCTGAACATTATAAGGATAATTGCAAGTCACCACGGAGTTCCAGAACTATAAACAGAGGAACGCAGCCAAAGGCCAAGTTCCTTTATGAGGTTATGGATCTCTGTGGTGACTTGCAATATCCATATCATGTATGCCAGGGGGTACTTTGTACCATATAATACATGCTCACACATCACCTTTCCCACAAACCACTTAAAACCTTGATGAGTTGCTCTTTCACATGAAAGAGCAAAGATGTTTGCAAACATGAAGAATACAAATAAAACCTCGAGTGCAAAATTAAACACATCAAAAGCCTGTTAGTTATTTGTTGCAAACAGATATTAGAAACAGTTCAATAGAAGTTTAAAAAAAAAAGCTGCACTAGCTTCAAATGTGTAGAAACATGTAGAAAGATTCTAGCTTTTCTCTAACTATTTATGAGTGCAAAAAATAAACATGTTCTCTCTGCTTCGCATTGTAAGCTACAAAATAGAGCAGAAAACTGAAAACAACTCTGCTTCAATTATGCTCAGTGGCCTGACCTGCCTTTCCACCTTGGCTTCTGGCTCTGGCAATAGGCATTGTGGCATCAGAACTCGACTGCAGGAACTTATAATCAGGGACAGCTCCTCCGCTTCGGCGGAGGAACGTTGCCCTACTGCTATTTCAGCAGTGCAAACAATAAAAATAAAATTATGATAACAGGACAATATTATCATTTTATTTTTCCATGCAGGACTCCGAGCCAGGTTGGGGCGCGGCTGGGCGCTGTGACCAGAGCACAGCGAGGAGTGGTTAGCAGTCTAAGTGAGCATGATGGTCTGGCCGGCCCTCTGGGGCCAGCCAAACTGTCATGCGCACTTAGCATGCTCTCCACGGGGCGGCATTGCCCAGCTCCCAGGCACTGCCTAAGTGGCCAAATAGGCCGCTCAGAGCAGTCACGACCCTGCTTATGCAGCGTTGTGATTGGCTGGGAGAGTACGGGAGTCTGGGTGCTTCCGGTGCTTTCCGGCAGAGGATGGAGGAGAGGCAGCGCGGCAGCGAACGTGAAGGTAAGTTTCTTTTTTTTTATCCATTACCACCACCCCTGTTCTGAGGCAGCCACAGCTGCTTATAATAGTCAAGTTCTGACGTATTTTCTTTATAATTGGTGACTGGGTGCGTCACAAGCCGCCAATTATATAAGGGATAAAATACCCTCTGCAGTATATTATGAGAATATTGCAAGTCACTGAGGAGTTCCATAACCATATAGTGGAAGCATAAAAATAAAACCTGTAGTGCAAAATGAAACACATCAAAAACATGTTCGATATTTGTCGCAAACATATATTAGAAACAGTTCAATACAAGGCATATTTTTTTTTAAAACGCTGCGGTAGCTTGGAACATGTAGAAACATGCTGAACAATTATAGGTTTTCTCTAACTAAGGAGTGTAAAAAATAAACATACTCTCTGTTGGTCCTTGTAAACTATTAAAATGGAGCAGAAGAAGGGAAAGTAACGCTTGTTTGTTGCTTTAAACAGCTGCTTTAATTATGCTCTGTGACTTGACTTGCCTTTCACTTTGGCTGGAGGCAGTGGGCATTGTGACATCAGAACGCCACTGTAATAACCTTATAATAGACGAGTTCTGACATTCTTTATTAATCGGTGACTTGCCGCGTCATAAGCCGATTTTAAAGAAATTTGTGACTGCCATTTATACAGGGATTGGATAATGCTATGTATTAAAGACAGATCTATTTTATTTAAGAGTTTAGAAAGGGTGAATGAAATTACAATTCTGTCAACTAAGTTTTGCAAAGTGATAAACTTTATGGCTTTAAAAGGTCTGAAGTTTGTCACCATACTTCATCTTCATTAGACCTTAGATGCCTCTTTGGTTTTATGTGCTTTATTAATTCCAAATTTAAATCCAAATGGTAGAAATGGAAATTGATAGAAAAGATGCAAAAGTTCCACATTTCAGAGATCTCAAGTTGTTCATTGCCAGTTGATGGATGGTCAGCACTTTTCCCTCATATCACTCCACATTTAAATACTATTTTGTCATTAAGAAACCAGGACTACAAGACCCATCAGGCAACATGATGTTTGCTAAAGATCCAGGACTAGATGTCCACATCAAATGTGCTATGGAGCAACTTGACTTTATCAAGAGCCCTTTCTAGAGAAAAAGGCGCATAGTCGCAGGCACGCTGTTCAACATTAAACCACAATCAGCTATTATCTATGATACGTGTGCTGTGCTAGTAGCACTTGACAGTGGTACATTAAAAAACCAGAGTATTGTCAAAGAGGCTATAAAACAGGCTAGTCCAGAGTAGGTCCATGACCTCAAGCTGCATGACACAATTTCCGGATAACAGTCAACTATGTAAATTATGTCCTTTTCGATTCATTCTACGAAAATGTATCTCAAGTGTGTATGCTGAAACGTCCTGCAAGGAAATTCATGACCAGTGACAAAGCGAATCGAAAAATAGACTAAGGGCCTGATTAAGAGTACGGCCGCGGTGACAGTACGACCACCGTCACACTGTGGACCTGCCTGCAGTATTACGAGTGTGGCGGTCAGACCATCACGAGACCGCCGGCTCTGTCAGGATCAAGGATCCCGTTGCAAACGGGACAAATATTCTGACGGAGTTGTTGCTGGCACTGGCAAGCATATTGTGTATTGCTTTTTTACTGCCCTTTTCATGGTGGTGAGCCCACCATAAAAAGGGTGGCGGAAAGGCAACTAAGAGGTGCACTGACGGATTTGTGCCTGGGGGTGAATCCGTGGGGGCACATGTTGTGACACCCTGTAATTGCATCCCAGGTCCTACACAGTGTAGCATGCATGCCACCCCATGCAGGATCGTGCTGCAGGCGCAGCCAGGGCGGAGGGCTGCATGTTAGGCTCTCCTATGAGCCTAACTGCCCACTGACGTGAAACTGGCGCAGTACTTCCCGCCTGACCCACATTAAACTTGTAAATCTGGCAGGCGGGCACACCACGGCTTTGGAGGTCCTCCAGCCGGCGGCGTGGTGGCAGTGCGGCTGGAGGACCGCCACTCATAATAAGGCCCATACTTTTTTTAATTGATTTTATGTTAACTATCATTTAAAACGAGTTCAAATACCTATGAATTAAAAAACAGAGCCCTTCCAGGACTACTAATAGTAAACAATTAAATAAAGTAATCCTCAAAACTAAAATACCGTCAAAAACTGAAGTTTGTAGTCAAAGTTTAAGAAACCTCATGAATGTAGAAAGAATGAATTTCAACGTAAAGCTTTAGTTTCCATATTTTACAATATGACATTACATGCCACCTTTGAGGGGTGTCCAATGTACGGCAAGTCCATGCGAGGTTTTGAGGATAACCAGGGACTATGGAAATTAGCAACATTTAGATCCATTGTCTGTAAATGTATCTTAGGTAAATCTTAGGTATATCTTGAACATGTATTATGCACACAACCCTCCTGGACCAAGATGGCCACACAAAGACTTCCTAAAGTCATTTCTACAAAAAAATCAACTTTGGATGCCCAGATGATAATGACACAATCACACTCCTCCCCTTTGTATGCTTCGTGACCTCATACATGGAAACTTGTGCAAATAACAGGTACTCCATCAAGTGAAATTCAGGTGCAAAAAAATACGGCTAACGTGCCAACAAAGAATTTTAAATTAAAAATGTAGTACAAGGCCATTTGCAAAAATCGACTACAAAGTTCTTGACTTGACTGGCTTTGGAGATATTTGTACCGCCTGTTAACTGTTTACCAAAAGCAGTGTTTAATGATGGATTGAGGTTCTTGTGAAGAGGTATCACATCTCTGGGTGAAAGTTTAGCTAGATCATCGAAATCTTGCAAAATTCACATGCTTGAAAAATTGACCAAAAATTGCAAAATAACATGTCTTTGAAAACATATGTAATTTTCTTCCATGGATCACTGATTCGCGCAGAAAACACTTGTGGAGACAGTAAATCACACCAAGAAGATATTTTACCCTCAAAGCAAGCCCCAGATTGTATGTTGTCTGACTTTTAAATAGGAGCTGTGCCCCCGCGTTCAATTTTCACGAAAGATACTGGCAAGTGCGTCTTTGTAATTATACATTTTCATGAAAATTTGTGATCTCGCACGTCCTTAATCTATATGAAAGATGCTCAAGGAAGCGAAAGCAAATTATATTTTACAAAGCCTGGGGTACTTTTAATTTAGGAAAATGATCCAAAATGCTGCCTCACATGATCTAATCAGAAGTGGAAAGAGCAAGTAATCTCTGCACTATAATCGTAAACATAATTACAAACATCAGCCCTACCGAATGCGTCACTTGAACCCTGACATCATTGGAATCCAGCGTGGAGTCCACTGAATCCCGAGGCCGTCTCTCGGAATTTATAAGGCCAGCTTTGTTTTTCTTGCCTTTCAAAGGTATGGACATGAACTCTTTCCCTGTCATCTTGAGATCACCCATGTGGTGACTGTCACCGTTCTTCTCCTGTAGAAGAGAAAAAAATGTTCGATTTTAAGGAGGTCGCCCGATGTCGGCCAATCTATTAGTGTCATGTTTGTAGTACAGTCAATCAATGGCAGCAAGAGGCTCAAAGAGTCAAACACTCACTGCTGACATCTGCAGGTGATGAATTTGAACCTCGGCAAACCCAAATGAGCCTTAGATCCTTCTGAGGTAGGTAAATTCAGTATCATTAAATTGGTGCATCGACACACATTCATTACTCTATTTTCTTTAGACCCTGTCAACAGGGACTGCCAAAGCATGTGGCCAACAATTTTCATACTCTTAAATAGCCATCACTTTGAAAACTTGTTCTGTGCAACAACAAAAAGAAACAATTATTGATTGATGTGCAGCATTCTGTCCCAGGACTGCCTTTTACATTTAAAACTCCTTCTACATTAGCCGGCAGTCTTCAAGCACTCAGCATCTCTGCTCTGACTTTGGGTCTGATTGTTTATCTCGACCTTACAAGTAACTATGTTGCCATGCTCTAAGAACTGTGTAACCTTTGTAACGATATAACCTGTAACTATGACCTGATGCTCATGTAAAGCGCTCTGATACCTCCGGGTCTAGCCAGCGCTACATAAAACTTTTAAAATAAAAATAAATAAAATGAATGGCTGGTGGAAGCCCGAGCGTTGAACAAAGGCGTTGAACAAAGGCATCACAAAGCCCGAGAGGTTTCAACCCCGTGGGCTCTGTGAGGCATTTGTTTTACAAATTAGAACATTCTGCTCTCTATTGGCAGAATGTTCTAATTGCCTTAGAGCCTCCATAGCTGGTTCTACTGGCCATTAAAGGCCCTCTACCTTGTTAAAGGTCCTCGCTGAATGCTGGAGCGGTCCTTTAATGGTCGACAGAGCCCGCTATGGCGGGCTCTAAGGCTATAGAAAAAGATTTTTTAATCTTACCCAGTGCATCTGTACACCACCAGAGACAGATATTTCTCTCCCACATAATTCTCTATAATGAATATTTTACAATATGCATTTCTGCTACAATGGAAAACTTTGGATCCAACTTGGAAAGGGTATCTTAAATCCACACCTGTAAAAGTACTCTTGCATGTTGGTACAAATATATAATGTTTCCCTAATCACAGCTTTCTAGGTGTACTAAGGTACTGTAATGTGACATTTGTGGTGTTGCTATAGGCTTAATGCATAATTAGATTGAAATTGCAGTTACACATTGATACAGGCAGCCCTACTAAGCAACTGCACATTTTATTTCTGTTTTACTCATGGAGAAATCCCTTACCCTACATTCCAACCACATTTGGGATTGTTCTGTTCCCCTACTCCACCATGGAAGGGATTTAATCCAGATCTTTCCAACACAAAGGAGCCTATTGCGATAATGGTCGGAGGCTTTCTGACAGCCATCGTCAGTTTCAATTCCAAACGGCTGATTATGAACCAGCTGCTCGGAATTCAAACCTGTCGGTCATTCCAGCTGGCATCCGACTGGCTCCCTGGGACCCTGTCGGAAAGCGTTTTCGAGGACCCCTAGCAGGGCCATTTTACTTTATACATTATATATGTACATTATATCCCACGGCGCTTGTACGATGGAGGACGAGACGTCAAGCTCTAAACCATACCTTAAGTCTCCAATTTAGCCATTAAAGATGAACATTTTTCAGTCCCATGTGAAGCCTCTTGAAAGGCATTTTTCTTTTAAAAGGTGATGAAAATAATAATTGTGTTGTATTCTACCTTGTTCTATCACTTTAATTTCCTATCTCTTCAAGCTATTTGTATTGAATAACTACTTGTAATCTGTTGCTATGGTGTGTGGAGATTTCATGTTCCAAGTAGCAGAAGCCCAGGAGTTATTGTCAGATGGCCTGTCTTTGCTGAAACTGATTAAACTTCTTTTTATATAACTCCTGTTTAAAGTACATCGTTACAATTTTGACAAAGAGGATGGGAAGATCTTCAAGTTTTGATACAAAATCTTATTGATGATGACATCATTGAAGAAGTGGAATCATCCGAGTGGGCTTCTCCCATTGTTTTAGCGAGAAAGGCTGATAAAAGGTTGAGGCTTTGTGTGGACTTAAGAGCATTGAATGCTAATTTAATGATAGACTGCCACCCATTGCCTAACATTAATGAAGTAGTGTGCATACTGGAGGGAGCCAGAGTGTTCTTCACCTTCGATTTGCGATCAGCATACCATCAGATTGCCTTGACTGATGACTCTAAGGAATTTACTGTGTTTCTTATGCCGCAGGGGTTATTCCAGTATAAGAGGATGCTTTATGGTTTGGCCTCTGCGGCGTCGGTCTTTCAGAGAGCTATGCATCATATTTTCAAGAATGTAGATGGATTTGTTAAATGCTTCCAAGATGATGTTTTTGTGTTTTCTCTCAGACATGAGGCACATAAAGGGCATATTAACCCCTTCAGTGCTAATGACAAGGGTAACTCGTCATGGAGTTTCCATTGATTTCAATGGAAAGTCAATGGACCTACATGCACACCCCTTAGCAGCCAAGTGGTTAAGGAAGTTTGTAAGTGGTTAGAGTTACATGGCCTAACACTCAAGGACATCAAATGTAAGATGTTTTGTGAGTCGGCTGAGTTTTTGGGATATACTCTCTCTGGAGATGGTGTTGTTCCCAAAAAAATCTCTTGTGGATGCCATTGTGAAAGCCCCAGCGCCGGACAACAAATAGAAACAACTGTATTTTGCTCAGTTAACTGAGTACCATAGTAAGTTCATTAAAGGGTTTGCTACCAAGATGGAACCCTTTAGAGGACTTACCAGGCAAAAGGTAGAATTCTGTTGGACCAAATGACAACCAGATGCACTTCAACAAATCAAAGATGAATTTCCACAAGCCACAACTTTGAAACCTTTTTGAACAAGGTATGCATTGACACAGTTGATGCTAGTTTGTATGGTTTGGGTGGTGTGTTGTCTCAAAAATGTGGGTGAGTGGTGTGTTGCCTTTGCCTCCCGCAGCCTCAGTGACACAGAAAGAAAGTATTCTGTCATT
Organism: Lissotriton helveticus; assembly: GCF_964261635.1. Lineage (NCBI taxonomy): Eukaryota > Metazoa > Chordata > Amphibia > Caudata > Salamandridae > Lissotriton > Lissotriton helveticus. Next base: position 139,827,150 of record NC_136065.1, on the reverse strand, counting down.
GAGAAAGATCTATTGGGCTGTGTGTGTGGGGCATTGAGCACTTTCGTAACTTCCTATGGAGCAACAGATTTCTACTTAGGACAGACCACAAACCCTTGGTATCTATCTTGTCACCTGGTGGTGGTTGGAATACCACAGCATGAATTCGTAGACTCATGTATAAACTACAAGAGTACAATTTGGTTGTGGAATATGTTCCAGGAAGGAACAATGTGACTGCTGACTGTCTTTCCCGTTTACCATGTCCGAGTGGAGAAAGGTCTGTGGTGAATTAAGATATTGAGTTTGTTACATCTGTCAGCGATTATGTTGAAGAAAAATGTCCTGCTATTTTTGAGGATGATTGGAGAAGTGGTGTTGTTGCAGATGAGAGATGTAAATCTGTTAAAAACAAATTGTTTTGGAAGGATGGCAAAAAGTCAACGAAGTTCCCTCAGAATTAAAATCTTTTCAGCAAGTATCTAGTGAGTTGGAGGTTGAAAGAGATTTCATTAAAAAAAAATGGTAAGTGTGTACCTCCAGAGCATATGCAAGATGAAATCATTAGACTTGCTCATGAAGGTCATCCTGGACTGTCCTCCATGAAAAGGTTGGTGAGAAGTAGTTTTTGGTGGCCTAGTATGGATAAAATGGTTGGTAGGTTTGTGAGACAGTGTTCTAACTGTATCAACAGTGACAAAATGCTAAAGCCTTTTCCTGCACCACTAAACCTGTACAATGGCCCGAAAGTACTTGGCAAAAAGTGGCCTTTGACATTTCAGGTCCGTTTTATTGCTTGCCGCAAGATGCCTGATTTGCCCTGGTAATAATCGATTATCACTCCAAATGGCATGAGGTTAGGTACGTTCCTCATGCTACTACAAAGGTTATCATTGAATTCTTTAAAGAAGTTTTTGCATGAGAAGGAAGCCCCAAGGTTTTAGTGACTAACCATGGTGTACAATCAAAATCACGTGAAATAGGCGATTTTCTTAAAATGTTTGGCATTAAGCACATCACTATTGCACTTTATGAACCACAAGGTAATGGTCGAGTAGTTATTCAAATACAAATAGCTTGTAGAGATAGGAAATTAAAGAGACTGGTAGATTGGAACACATAGTTAACTGATTCCTTGCTCTGTTCTGACAGTATTTGGCCTTCTTGTTCACTTTGTCCTCTGGAAGAGCAGCCCCCACAGCATCTCTCCTCTTACATCACACCTCCTTGGCCCGAATTAGGCGGAGTGGTATATCCTGGGGAGATACTGCTCCACCTCTCCACAACTGGTCCGGTATTTCTGCATCCAGATTTAACGGCTGCAGAAATGAAAGGCCTGATATTAGTAGCTGGAAATTCTGGTCAGTAAAATGACTTGATTAGCGAGCTACAAGCATAGATTAGCCCAGGCCCCTCCCCCTCGCCCAACCCATCCTACGGCACAAGGGAGCTTGGAACACTCTCTTGCAAGCCTTACAACCTCCCCTGCCACCCTCTTCAAAGGGCAGAACTTTACTTTACTTTACTTTTATTACATTTATATAGCGCATAAATCACCCGAAGGTCTCAGAGCGCTTGCAGAAAAACTCCTAACAGAAACCTAGACAGAGCGGAGGCGGGTCTAAAAGAGCCATGTTTTTAGCTGTCTGCGGAATCTCAAGTAATCGGGTTCCGCCTTAATCTGGAGGGGCAGGGAGTTCCAGGCTTCAGAAGCGGTTTTACTGAAGGCCCTGTCACCATTTCTGGCCGTACGTACCCTGGTGACATTTAGGAGAAACTTGGTGGATGATCTAAGTGTTCTCACCGGGTGGTAGACCGTGAGCTTTTGTTCTAGGTATGCCGGGCCATGCCAATTGATGGATTTATGGACAAGGAAGCACAACTTGAATTTAATATGTTTTTGTATTGGGAGCCAGTGCAAGGTTTTTAGGCAAGGTAATGAAGAGGTGCAGGAGGGAAGGTCAAGCACCAGTCTTGCAGCGGTATTCTGCAAGACATGAAGGCGGGCCAGCAGGGTGGTATTAGTTGAGGCCAAAAGTGCGTTCCCATAATCAATCCTACTGATGATAAGTCCCTGTACTAGAGGCATACGAGCTGAGAGGGGAAGCCACTTAAAGATTTTCCTCAGGCTACGCATGAGGCCGTAGCTGGTACCGACTACTCTGCTAATATGTTCAGCCATGGACAGTTTATTGTCGATTATTACCCCGAGATTCCTCACTGAGGATTTAGGGGTGGGGCATGGGCCAAGGGAGGCTGGCCACCAGTCATCGGACCAGATTTTATCTGCCTTTCCAAACAGCAGTACCTCCGTCTTTGCTGCGTTCATCATTAAAAAGTTCCTGGTCATCCAGTCATGAATGTCTACCATGCAGTTTTTAAATCTCAGTTTAGTTACGTTCGGGTTTTGATTGATTGTGATCAATATTTGGGTGTCGTCCGCGTAGGACACGGTCCCAAAACCATGTGCTCGAATGACCTTAGCAAGAGGGGACACATACAGATTAAAGAGCATCGGTCTCAGTGTGGACCCCTGTGGAACACCCTTATCCTTGTCATAGAGGTTGGAGGAATGGGCACCAACTTGGACCTTGGACCGTCTATTAGTCAAATAGCTTTTTATCCAGCATAGTGCGGAGCCCTCGACACCAATCTCAGCAAGACGTTCTAAAAGAATGAGATGCGAGATGGTGTCGAAGGCCGCAGACAGGTCGAGCAAGACCAGTATGGCAGACTGATTGGAGTCTAGTGTCATTCTTATGTTGTCCACAACTTCAAGCAGGGCAGTTTCAGTGCTATGGAGAAGGCAAATGGAACTGGATTTACCTCATTAATCTGGACCAGTAATGTTTATTTTCCAAGTATTAATTATGGATGGTCCTAATTTTATTAATGACATGAAGGTAAATATTTGGCACAAAAGCAAAAGCTTTCCCTTAGACAACAGGCCTGTCATTACTCTTCGTGTTTGTTTAATCAGGCTGCATTATGTCTCATTAACGTCTCCAGAGGGAATAAGACAGTCAGTCGCGGTGATTACACAAATTCTGGGTCAACATGGTTTCCCCGCTTCAGAGTCAAAAAACACAGAAGGCCTGATTGCGAGTTTGGCGGACAGGTTAGTCCATCACAAATGTGATGGATATCCCTCTGCCCTATTACAAGTTCCAATATGTTTTTTCACTGAATATAATGGAACTAGTAATATGGCGGACGGGATATCGGTCATGTTTGTGATGGATTAACCCATTCACCAAATCATAATCAGGTCCAGAGTAGTCGGTTTCAGATGGAGGGATATCAGCAGGAAACTCCAGCTACCTTGTATCCCTGCATCTATTGTTAACCAAATAGTAATCCGTCCTCATATAGCTACCAATGTTTTATACAGGTGCACGAAAAAATATGTCTGTGAGCTCTAATGGTTGATATGGACACATATGATCATACCTGCAGATCTTAATTATTCTTAAACAAATATTATTGACAAAAAGATCGCGAGATACAAGTATTGTGCCAAAAATTGCGTAGAACTGAATATAGAGGGTACGAAAATCTTTTAATAAGTGTTCCATTAATTTTTCTTACATTTACCTGTGAATAATATTGTTTTAAAATTTAGTTTACTTCTATTAGTTTTAACCTTATTAGCTATTATTTTAATGTTAAGTATTTTAATTATTTAGTGTTTTTTTGGTAATATATGTTACGTTTCTTTAATTTTATCGCAGCTATTTTGATGAGCTGTTGGGTTTATAGCGGATAGCAAGAGAAGATTATAAAATATTTGTTTTTATTTTGATTATAAAATGTATTTTTATAACTTTTAAATTGTTAATGTGTTAATTATGTTTTTTTATTGTATTAAAGAATCATTTTATTTTGTTCTGTTTTTTGTTAACTAGTTTCTTAGGTAATTCATTAGGTTAAATATTTGTTTTAAAAAATCTGAAAATTAATTATATTTAAAACATTTTGAAGAATTAATAATTTTATACGGTATTGTTTAAAATAATAAGTATTGGTATTTTTTCTGGTATTTATTTACATTGTTTTTATGGTTACTGAAATTTTTAGGTAATAGGGTGGGAACGGTTTTCAATATATTTCTTAATTTGTTTTCCTTGTAATAATTGTTTAATATACTTTTATATATAATTTATATGTAAATTTCATGTTTTTCGTTTTTACTTATTTATTTTTCATTTTATTATGTAACAATTATTTTATTATGTTTACAATTATTTGATATGTTTACGCAATATATTATATATATAAATATAAATATATATATATGTAATTTATTTTGTGTTATTTAGGATACAGAACATTTAAACTGAGCTTTCTAACCCTTCCAAAGTCCAACACTTTTCCGACTACTGCTTATAGTGGTGTGGGAATAGTAAATTTGGCCTCTGCAAAGTCCAACACTTTCCCTACTGTTGTTTATGTTAGAGTGGGATATAGTAAATCTAACCCTTCCAAAGTCCAACACTTTCCCTACTGATGCATAGGTTGGAGTTAGAATAATAAATCGGACCCTTTCAAAAGCTAACACTTTCCCTACTGCTGCATATGTCAAAGTGCGAGTAGTTGAAGAGGGATGAGTGAATCTGATTTCTCCAAATTCCAACACTTTTCCTACCATAGCTTACGATGGAGTGGGAATAATAAATCTGACCCCTTCAAAGTCCAATATTTACCATACTATTGGTCATGATAGAGTGGGAGTAGTTAATTTGAATCCTCCAAGCACAATATATTTTCAATGAGTTTTAATAACATTTGTTATAATACATATTTTTGGTTTAATTTTCAAAGTTTTAGTTTAATGTAGAATTTTATGATACTTTTTTGTAGTAATATTTTTATTAATGTATTTGATATTTTTACGTTGTTATTCTCTGTTTTAATATTTTAATATCTAGTTTTGGAACAGTAATTATTAGTAATTCTTCCCCATTAATGTTTAAATCATATTTTTTGTTGTCTTAATTATTTTTTCTGATTATTTTAAAGTATATATATTTGTATTTAATGTTTGTAAGATTAATGCCTTTATATATTACTTTATTATTATAGGTACATTTATTTAGATTGTAATATTCTTAAGTTAATGAATGTTTTAAAGGTAATATAGTCTATAGTAATTAAAAATTGTTACACTTACCTATCTTCTGATGACAATGTGGCCTTTTATATTGTTAATATTCATGACTTTACATACAAATTTTAAAAAAGTTGATATTTATGTCCTCGATATTTTTTATGCCGATATTTTTGTCGCCCATATTTAAACTCACAATATTTCGTCATACAACCTAGGATTTTATCACAAGTTTAATATGTTTTGTTTAGGAGTTAAGAAAACAGAATTTCTAATGGGAACGACAAAGGGGTAGCACATGTGAATGTGGCAACACCTACAAATTCATAATTTTGTAGGCATGCACAAACTTTTCCAGTGATCTTTCATACTCAACTAGCACCCAACCTTTTTAAACAAAAAAGCGGGAGTAATGGTGCAATTACGCCCGCGATTTCTATATAGAACAATTTTTTGCTTATAAGAAAAAGCTAATCACAGAGGCAACTAGAAACGCCCGCCTAATGTATGCCTGCCGAGTGTGCGCCACGAGGAAGTGTAGAAGGACTACACATGGAAATCTCAAATGTGGGTACATTTCCAGGTGTATATTGGGGCTTTTAGAAGATTATCAAATTTGAGGATATCGGTGGTAATAATAGAATCAGAGAGTTGGTTCTTGGGTTCAGTCAGCAAACATACTTAGGGGCCCATTAGGATGGCAGAAGGATCTCGCCGGCGGTAGCCATTGCTGGCCTGTCGGGGGGATGCCCGCCATCCATACCTGATAGCCCCCCTTTCAAAATTAGTATGGCTGGGGGGTCCATAGCGGACGGAAAGACCGTCCGCCGTTTTTCCGCCGGTCGACTCGTCGATGGGGCGGAAAAGGGGCATAATATGGTGGCGGTGCAAGACACTGCCATCCATATTATGATGCAGGCGGAGAACAGCCTTTCCATGGTGGCGTTGCCGCCATGGAAAGGCAGGCAGATCTTTCTTTAGGGGGCCCGTTGCGGGCCCTCAGGGTGTTAGGGGGTGCACATGGGGGGTACCTACGGTACCCCCTGCATTTGCATGCACAAAGTGACAGGCACCGCGCGGTGCCTGTCACGTTGCGCATGCAAATGCACAACATGCTTTTTTTACATTGCGGTGGGTGCTGCTTACAGCACCGCCCACCGCAGTGTAAAAAATGCAGGAGGCGCCTGCCAGTGTGGTGGGCGCATCCTAATTTGAATGGCAGGACCACCGCAACATCGGCGGTCGGTCCGATGCTCCGAAGCGGTGGCGGACGGACATAGTCCGCCCCTCATCGTAATAGGCCCCTTAGTGTCCTTTTCTAACTGAGCGGTTGTCCACTAGTGTTGGCAACCAAAAACATCCTTCTGCCCTGGCCTAGAATGGAACCAGAAAGTGAGAAAAAATCTAAATACACAAAAATCTCAAACTACAGAAAAGGCGGTGGTGAAATTATAATTTCAGAAAAAGAATGTAATCTCTAGATCGCTGAACTTTCATTGTGAATCCGGCCTTAAGTGTTGAAATATCTGCTCCCTTGCTCACACACCTTGTGACCTTGGGTAAGCTGCCTCACTCATTTTGTTAGGCTTTCTATTGTAATAAGTATATGATTGAAATGTGCCTTACAATGGATACATGTGCCATATAAACATGGTCCTGGGACGGTTAAAAGATATTGTAACCACAACTGGAAGTCCACATCTGTCTCCGAGCCCTCGCAGATAAGCGCCTCCAGATTTAACAAGGCCACATATTTGATCTATCCTAACCCTATTGCACTCACAGATGCAGAAGCCTGGGACCTCACCTTGTCCGAGGGAAACTTTATCAAGTCCAAGCTGTCCATGCTGTTCCTCTGCGTTCTCTTGGGTCTGGCACCTGCAAAGGCAAAGCAGACGTCAATCAATACCCAGCCATGAGTCACTATCAAGAATACACTTAGTAGCAAGCCGCTAAAATTGATGCAGACATTGGGGAGAAGGGGCGGGGTTCAATGGCACAGTAATATATGCATCAAAATTCCATGGACATAGCCTGAAAAAGGATAAAGAGATCCTAATAAGAGCTCTGCACCTTCAACTTCGGAATTAATAAATTCACCTGATTCTATTTAGTTGGATATTGCTGGTAGCTGATATATATTTTGGATCATCAATACCTTTTTATATAGTGCTTTATATCACACTAGCAGCCCGTCCCGACATTGTCCGGGTATGAATTGCTGCCGGCCAGTAGTATATTAATTTGTAGGATTTCGTTTTGATAGCATTTCTTATCTGTGACAGGCCTGTGAAACGCTCCGATTCACAGTGCACTGCTGATGCACTTAAGAATGCGCGTTCAGTAGTGTGTGAACTCGAGTTTCCCTACTTTATTTTTCCTTGCAATATTATATAGCGCGAACTCAACAACATGGCATGAGCACAATTTACATTACAGAAGAACACATTCATTTGTGGTAGGCATTACATTTTATATGCTTTTACCACGCATACATTTACAACGAAATTTGTTGTAAATGCATGAATGGTAAAAGCATGTTTTTTTTTAATGTTTGGATAAGGTAAATATGGGTATAGGGGTATATGTTTTGGGGTACTGAGGTATATGTTTTGGGATGTTTGGGTATTTTAAGGGTTCAGATATAGTTTTGGGTTATGGGTTACAGGGGTAGTTTTAGGGTTTAGGGATAGGTATTGGTTTTGGGGTACAGGGGTATTTTTAGGGTTCAGGGATAGGTTTGGGTTCTGGGGTACAGGGTATATTTATAGGGTTAAGATGGGTTAGTGTTTAAGGGTGTTGGGGTATTTTAAGGAGTAATGGTGGGTTATGATTATGGGGTGCAGGGGTCTTTAAAGGGAGCAGGGTGGACACCCGGAGCTGGAATGTACAAAAACTGGGAAGAAAAACCAATGAAATATTGGGCACAACGCTCACTTTTTTTTTCGTAATCCCACGCCCCGCACACGCCCACGCCCCCAGCACATGCCCACAGCACACGATATGAGACATGGCATGAAGGGCGAAACGTACCACACACCCCCAGCGTTTGTCACATCCCCAGCACACGCCGACAGCACAACGCAGACACGCCCACAAGGGACTACTTTGCTGGCACGGTTCTTTTACCTTTTAAATGTATATGGTGGGCGTCTGCATAGCCTATGTCCTTCTGCTGCAACTGCCCTTTCCAACGCTGTATTGGGTGTTGTGATTGGTGCTGTGGTTCCTGAGATTACCCGCCTCAAAGGTTTGGGCTCTCTCTTTATTATATTAGTATGGACTTCTAACATTTAAAAGTGCTCTGATCAAGAGATATTAGTAGTACCAAATTTCTTGATACACCATTTAAGGACTTTAGAAGGATGGAAGGCTGAGCTGGCCTTGTCGGGATTAAAGACATAACTTGCAAATCACATCAGATCCCAACAGCAAACATTAACTCACTGAGCCATCTTGTAAACTAATCAAATAATCCTGAGGCTGCAAAGTGACTTTTTCCTGCCCTCCGCTTCAGTTTAAAAAGTGCGTCTACTAGGTCATAAAATTGACAATGACAACACTCCTCAGCTGAAAACAGAAAAAAATAAAGTTAACATTTTTTAGGTCCGGCCTGGGCGCCGCATGCGCTGCTTTGTGAGGCATGCTGTATGCGGGTACGGAATATAAGTACGTTATTGCACGCTTTAATACACAGAGGTGTCTACGTTGAAAGTATGCACTATACGAGTGTAATATGCTAAACGGAAAAAAGACAACATCCTGGAAATAGCTAACACTATTAGGGAATGCAATCTTAAGTAAAATGCGAAATATAGACAGAGTTGGCCTAACGGCTAGGGCGGTCGTCCTCGAATGTGGGGAACTAGGTTCGAGAATCGGCAACAACGCTAAACATCCTGTGATTCTGGGCAAATCACTTAATCTCCCTGTGCCTAACAAAAAGGCGAATGTGTCCTCATGTAACGCAACTGGTGCTATGTAAATCGCTATGATACCCGATTCGTGTCAAGTTCGCGCTATATAAAATTTTGTAAAAAAAATAAATCAGAATCGCTGACATTGATTACCTAAATATTTTTATATTCTTTGTTCAAAAACCAATCTGTGTTTTTGCCATTTGAATTAAGGATATGAATACAAGGCCCGATAGAGACCAGTTTCAATGTCTGTTCTTAATCACTACAGGGTCTAAGTCCAGGAGGGATCCAGCCCACTTAAAACCCTGGTCCCGTGCATCTCACTTTTTTGGTAGTTGTGGCTGCTCTAGTTGTACAAGGAGATTGTGGCCTCAGATGTTTAAAGCAGGGACGGGGCGTGGACGCGCTTCTGGCGCACCAAGGGCAATCCCATCCACACCCGTCACTGTCCCGACAGTGACCTGTGCCAGCTACTATGCCCACGGTAAGCTAGGTTCTGAGATACGCATCTGTTTTTCTGTTTCCGAGCTTCTCAAGTTAGGTAACAGTACCCTTTGCACCTCTCACTTTAGCCAACACAATGTCGAGGACTTTCTCTCTTGTAGTACTTGTGGCTTTCATTTGGAACAATCTTCAGTGATGATGCTTCTACTTTGCCCTTACAGGGCCACAATGTTGAACATGGCGTTTTCTGCCTTCCTGATCAACGTACGCTTTGTGCAGAAACATGCGGTCCTCATCTATGACTTTTTATGTGATTAACAACTGGATGCTGTGTTTATTACTGAGACTTGGCTTTGCTGCACTGCCAGTCGGTAATTGAAATGGTTAGGGGAGGAGGAATCACCATAGTATATAAATAGGGCTCCCGGTTTTATGGTATTTACTTTTTTAACATTTCCATCTGTATTTATCCATATTTATTTTTGGCCCATTTTATCTGTATTTATCAATATTTATTTTGTGTTTTTGCATATAAATGTAGTTGTAAAACTGTACATTTCCATATTTATTTAAATGATAGATGCGTACTCATACTTAGATGTCTGTTGTATTTTAACTATTTAAGTTGCCAAATATTACATAACAGTACATACACTGGCAAATATTAGCATTATGCCACAAATGTATGTTGAAAAATGCAGTTATTTAAAGAAATGTCATCCTTTTTTAGGTCTCGCCTATCCCATTCCGCAAGGAATGGATAGGGGAGAATTTTAGTTGGCAAAATAAGTTCTCAAACCATCGGCGGATTTCCAAGAGTTCACGTGAACACAAGCACGCGCTTTTCCCCTACAAGAGCTTTCATTGGCTCTTTGTGCACGCAGCTGCCTAGTCCTCCCACCCCCTCCCTCTCCAGCGCGCGCTCCACTCGCATCTGCCTGCTGCTCCCCCGCCCACCCCACCACCCCCCACACAGCAATGCCGAGAAGCTTGTTATTTTTAATGGCGCTGTCGTCTCTGCAGTGCAGCCACAGTGCCCCGCTTCTGCTGTTCTGCTCGGCGGGTGTGAAGGCTTTTGCTAAGCTGCCCCCGTTCTATCCCTACTACCACCGGGAATGGTGAGATGAAACCCGGCTCACCACTTTGATCCGTAGCACAGGCGGGGGTGGAGGCTCAGGTCACGCTGCCCCACGTCCACATGCGATCGTCCTTCGCAGCCCGCCTTCGAAAAAAGGCGCAAAAGTGAAGTCTGCTACTCCTGCAGTCCTTGCTGATGCCGCTCCTTGTCCCGCTGATCCTCGCACCACAACCCGATGCGGAAGGTCTGATCCCCGCTGCCATCCTCAACTGAATGTCGGGTAGGTCACCACAGCATTCTTTGCCTCAGGTCCACGGAGGTGGTGCTGGGGTTGCAGTGCCGGTAGCCTTAGCAGCGGGAAATTAACAATTATTTGCTGGTTTGCGACCCCCCATGTTCAGGGGCAGAGTCTGGCTTCGGGACCGTGGGATTCGAGCCCGTCCTGTTGCAGCTCCCTGGAGTTCAGCAGCCCAAACTGGCGGAACCACCAACCAAATCCGTACAGCGCTGGCCGGACCGCCCATCGCCGCCTTGGCAGTAGTGGTTGGGTTTTGGTGGAAGAATTATAAACTAACATCGTTTTGGTCCCAATTTAAATAATGCACAGTTTTGTCTCTGGAAACATATGAGGGGGTGCGAGTGCTTTTGCCATGCCACCGGAGTAGGTCTGTATCCTGTGTCAGTCCGCTCCAGTGTCCATGCTTGTGATTCCCTGATCTTTTGTGTGTCTCACTGTTTCTTGGGCCAGTTTGTGTCACTGTCCCATTGATAATGTTACTGTGTCTTTCTCTATGCCCCCAGCATTGGTGCTCTCTCCCTCCACCTCTCTCTCTCTCTGTTGGTCTCTCCTTGACTGGAGGTAATTGGGAAGGGTCTGGGCATGTGTTGCTTAGCGCCTAGTTTGGTGTACAGGCTGTGTTTAAAAGATTATATAAGAGTGGCGCTGAAAATTAAGTGAATTGCTTAGGATCACAGTGTTTAAAAAAAAAATCCGGCTTTAAGCTCAGATTTTCTCCGATTCACAAGCAGTGATGTGGTCTGTGGACCACCTTTTTTTCGACGTGTGCGGTGTTTGTGGGTGGTAAGAAGTGATGTGCAGGGGTGGGGGTTTTGACCCCTGCATTGTTTGTGACTTCAGCTAATGGAATGATGCACTTTTTAAAGCGCCGAGAGTGAGAGGAGTGAAGGCTGCATTGTTTACTTTCGTGCACAGGCACGTGTCCGTCTTGTTGTCACTGCTCTTGTTGTTACGTGTGTAGGCTGTATATCTGTGCTTGGGGGGGGTGCTTCACAGTGGGGTGCTAGTAGCGAATAAATGGACTAAGGGGTAATGTTAAAATCAGGGTCCTAAGTGACACTTCCTGCCAGGTCTTGCTGCCTCCCAGAAGCATAATAGGTGCCCTCATCAGAAGCCCGATGAATGGACCTAGTGTTTTATCGACCTCGGAAGGGTGATAGGTTGTTCCAGTCCCACCGGATTGATGTCTCTGTGGACAGCTGATCGGTTGTACAGACAATCCTTGCAGTGCATGCATCCGGTTACAAAACGTGGAGTTCACAGCGCTTCACACGAGGGAGCTGTGTCAAGGAGCTGGAAATATGAATCATATGTTGTTCCAGTTAATAACTATGTTGTTAGTATCGGTCTAATTGGTAGGAGTACTAGCGAGGGGGTGGTTGTAATGTTATTGCATACTTATTGGTCGTAGTAGAGGTGTTTTTGGTTATTATCGTCGGTAGAATGAGTTTGCATAACACTTATTTCCCGTGTGCCTACATCGGAGCTAAAATAACCCCGTTACCATAAATAGACAGCAGAGTAGGATAATGTGGGATGGTTGTAAAGTTTATGCCCCTGGGTCTGGTATACTTCAGTATTAATCCCGGCTTTTCTACTTCACCAAATGATGTGATCTCGGGCAGATCACCTGTTCTTCGGCTCTTTTGCCCGGCTTCATTTGAGACATTTGTTACAAAAAAAAGTTCACTAGAAAGGCACCAAAGGTTTTGCAAGATTTCCAAATATTTGCGTGTTTTCTGTGCATCTCTGCGTTACTAGCGCTTGTTTGCAGTGAGGCGCGAATGGATGGGCGGCCATTGCCGCCCCTCTACGGTATGTGTTCTTAAGTAAACATATTCTGAGGTGCACGTCCATTATTGCAATAATCATGCGGAAAAGGCTGCGAACGTTCGATCACAATTTCAGTGACCCTGACTATATGACAGGTAGATGTTCCATTAGAAGTTAAGGTGAAATTAGGTTTAAGAAATAAAATCAAACCGCACCGAAACTAACCCACGCCAGAAGAACCAAAACTTCCCACCCCTGGCCCCTAAAAATGTAACTACTAATGGTTATCATCATGATAAGCCACCCCCCACCATCTAAGCACAGGGGGAGGGGCTGGTACTCTCCCATGCACTAACTGGGCCACAGAGGCATGGAGTCAGCATGAGTCACGCGGGCAAGGATACGAGTGTCCGGCCACTCTGCAGAGCGAACGTCGTATATGTGATAGTGTTAATTGTGTGACGGCGGTACGCAGATGTCGAAATCTGGGAGCAGCCTAGGAAACAACAATGCAGTGGGGGAGTTGTATGCGTGGGTGCAGGGCTGTAAGTGGGCCGGGCCTCACCGGTGCAGAGCACCGGCAGAAACTTTATCCTATTCGCATTACAAATACATTATATTTATTTTGCTTAACAAAATTCACATTGACACAAGCCATTAACATTTACAAAGCCAATTGCTCGCACTCATATAAATGCAATTAAGAACGTTTCCATTTACAAATGTTAACACTATTTGCATTTTACATTACAATCATTTTAATTTAACATAAACAATATAAAAAACAAGGGCATTTACTCAAAACAATGTCACTGCGAGATCTATTGCATTGTAAATGCTTGTATCATTCTACTTTGGTTTTGGTGCAAAATTGCATAGTACATTTTAATTTATAACCATTTAGAATCCGTAATGATATCGGAATGGAGACTTATTTTGACTGTTTTAGCCTCCCGCATGTCTTGAACTCTTGAGATTACAGTTTTTTTAGGTCTCGCTAAGCCACACACACCACTCCACACACAAACCCCCACACACAACCCCACACACACCCACAGCACCCCACACACACACCCACCCACACACAACCCCCACACACACAACCCCACATCCCCCCCCACACACAACGCCCCCACACCCCCAACACACACACACACACAACCCCCCACACACACAACCCCCCACACACACAACCCCCCACACACAACCCCCACCACACACAACCCCCATACACAACCCCCCACACTCAACCCCCCAAACACACAACCCCACACACACACAACCCCACACACACACAACCCCACACACACACGCAGACAACCCCACACACACACAACCCCACACACACACAACCCCACACACACACACAACCCCACACACACACAACCCCCCCCAACACACACACACACAACCCCCCACACACACACACAACCCCCCCCCCACACACACACAACCCCCCACACTCAACACCCACACACACAACTACACACAACAAGCACACAACCACACTCAGCCACACTCAGCCACACAACCACACACACAACCCCAAACACAACACACAACCCCACACACAACCCCACACAACCACGCACACAACAATCTATCTATCTATCACCCTCACTCTATCTATCTATCTATCGCCCTCAATCTATCTATCTATCTCCCTCACTCTATCTATCTATTTATCGCCCTCACTCTATCTATCTATCTCCCTCACTCTATCTATCGCCCTCGCTCTATCTATCGCCCTCACTCTATCTATCTCTCGCCCTCACTCTATCTATCGCCCTCACTCTATCTATCGCCCTCACTCTATCTATCGCCCTCACTCTATCTATCTATCGCCCTCACTCTATCTATCTATCGCCCTCCCTCACTCTATCTTTTGCTCTCACTCTATCTATCTATCGCCCTCACTCTATCTACCTCCCTCACTCTATCTATCTATCGCCCTCACTCTATCTATCACCCTCACTCTATCTCTCTATCGCACTCACTCTATCTCTCTATCGCACTCACTCTATCTCTCTATCGCACTCATTCTATCTCTCTATCGCACTCACTCTATCTCTCTATCGCACTCATTCTATCTCTCTATCGCACTCACTCTATCTCTCTATCGCACTCACTCTATCACATCACCACAGCATCACTCAGCACCACCACAGCATCACTCAGGGGCACCACAGCATCAATCTGTGCAACCATTCAACAGCACCTGGTTCAAATATGTTCTCTCAATGTCTCAACCTTTATTACAAATGTCACAAAAAGATGTTAATATTTCACTTCTGTTCTTGGATTTTCGTCACAATAAAATACACTTAACACAATCTTCACAAAAGTTATTTACAAAAGTTTAAGCTATTGCTAATATAAATTACAATAACTTTTATTTAAGTATTAATTATTTTAAAAAATTAAAAGCCATTGTTATTTGTAATAGCAATACATCTAAGTCACGTAAATACAAAATATATTGCATTACAAATGCTATAGGTGTCACATTTGCGAAAGTTATAACTATTGGCATTGTAAATGACAAAGCTATTAATTTAGCTATTTTCAAAACCAACACAGAAATAAAAAATGTGTCATTTACAATACCAATAGCTCAAAACGTCCTAATGCGAGACCTATTGCATTGCAAATGCTTGTTTTATTTCCCGTGCTGTCCATCTGCTCAGCTATTGGGCTATAATTCATAAAAGACAGCACGAAGAGCCACTTAAAGAAGCACATTTTCTGCATTTATCCATATTTAAAAATAAATACAGACAGAAAGTACATTGTTTTCTGTCAGTATTTATCTGTAAAAATCCGTAAAAACGGAAAACAGGGAGCCTTATATATAAACAAGCTTATAGCTGCTTAGTGTTTTCGACGGAGGCACTTAGGTTCTCTTCTCCTTTACTCCAGGTCTGGACTGGCCATACCGGGCATCGGGTGTTTCCCCGGAGGGCTGGAAGGGTAGAGGCCGGTTTTGCAGTGGTCAGGCAGGTTTTGTTATTGGAGGCAGGTTTTACATCGGTGCTGCAATATTGGCCCCCAGTAACAAAAGCAGCAGTGCTTCACACTTGCCCCTCACTGCAGTTTCCGACACAATTGCCAGGGCTCCTTTGGGTTCCCAGTCCGGTCCTGCCTTACTCCCCAACAATCTCTAGCAAAGGCCTAAAAGTACAGACTTTGGGACTGGCAGGAATCTTTCTTAACTCCCTGGGCGAAGCCCTATCCCACCTGGCCCTCAGGTTCTCTCACTTTATTGTATTAGGGGATTTTAACATTCATACGGACTGTCCGATCGAAAGAGATGCGGTCACTCTGCTGGAAACAATGTTGTCCCTTGATCTTACCCAACTTGTCTCTAGGCTCAGCTGCCAGGCAGGACATACGGTTGGTGAATACACATTTGGTGTGGTTTTTGGTGAATACACTATTGTTTTCTATATCCAAATATTTGATGGATATATGACTGTCACGTTTTTATAAAACTAGGCAAATAAAGTGGATGGACACGACCTCGTAAGAAAGTGAGGAGTGATTGGTAGAGAGAAATAGAAAAATCCCACGTCCACATATATGAATTTAAGAGCCTGTGATGACAGGTCTTGTGTGTGCTAATAGGACATCTGGTTGACCTAGTGTTTACCAATGAAAGGCTGCAGATGATGGATCCTCTCCTCTGCCTTGGACTGATCGCTTTCCCATTAAGTTTAGGTGGCCGCCACACCCAGGGCAAGAGAACCGCCCCTACAAGTTCTTTATTCATAAAGACCTTTTAATAAGGTTAAACAAATAGGTTGAGCTTTCGGGCTCTTGAGGGAGACTGCTCCCACGTTTTCTGGATCTGTCGAAGCAGATGTCGTTGTGGTGGACGATTGGATCAGCAATACGGCCGACAAGCTTGCACCTATCTCCGTTCTAAATGCTCTCTCTGTAGAAGTAGACCTTCTGGGCCCTGGTTTATGAAAAGCCTAAGGACGGAGAAAATAACTGTAAAAATGCTGATGGAAGTTGGCGCAAATAATATAAAGAGTAGAATAAAGCCATCTACGGGGTGGCTGTAAGGAAATACTATGACTGTGTTAACCCCTTCGATGCGGGGTGTTTCCCCCCCCGCTGTGCGGGGGGGGGGGGGGTTGCGCGTGGCGCCGCTGTGCTTGTGACAAGCTCAGCTCGTCATGAGGTACAGTGGAGCTTCACTCATGAGGAGTTGAGCTCGTCACAGCCACACCCGTTTTGGAACGTTCAGGACAGCGGGGAAATTATCCCCACATGCGAACGTTCCAACGGTCATGACGAGCTCAGCTCGTCATGAGTGCTGCTCAAACGTGCCTCATGACGAGCTGAGCTCGTCATGAGCACCCAGCGGGTTAAAACGGTGAAGAAACTCTATTACAAAGGAAAGATGAAAGCTGCTGGCAACAAACCTCGAGAAGTTGTCAAGTCAGTAAAAAAAATTCATCTCACCTGTGGCATGTGACAGAAGTCTGCAAACTTCTGCTGAATGGTGTGAACAACAGGCCTCTTTGTTTCATAACAAAATTCTTAACATTCAAACTAATCTGAATAAGTCCCTCGGCATGAAACAAGCCTTATTATCTCTGAGGAAGCACCTGAGGTTGTGGAATGTTCGTTATTGTCCTTGGACCCTATGTCCTTAGAGGACACCATGGCGTCTATTTAGGGCCTTAAGTCAGGCTCCCTGTCTGTTCCTGTCTCCAACCTCCTAAATATGGAAGCAGAGGGGATTAACCCACTGGTCAACAAATTGCTCAAGACTCTATTACCATGGTGGTAGTTCCGCTAGCCTAGAAGCAGGTTTCGCCCTTTTCTGAATGTTAGTGGACCCCAGTTCGCTGGACAATAATAGGCCTATTTCTCTGCTTCCCGCTCTATCAAAGCTGCTTGAGAAATTCGTCAACCAGCAACTTTCACGCTACATGGAGTCCAACAATCTCTTACCTCCAGCCAATCAGGTTTCAGGCCTAACTTTGGTACTGGAACTGCCCTGCTTGAGGTAATAGTGCACATTAGAGATACCCTAGACTCAGCAAGGCTGAGCTGATACTGTTAAACCTATCCGCAGCCCTTGACAGACGCGCAACTTGAGCCACATTTGGGGGGATGGGGGCTGATAAAAATGTCGGGGGTGGCTAATTCTTCCAGCCATAGGCAGAGTGGAGATGAGAAGGCTCTAAGAAGCCTCGTTAACAAGTGAAAGGTCTTTTAAAGACCTATGAAATACTCGAGGTGGCTGGCAGCTCAAAAACTGTCTGTGTGCCCGGGAAGCTGTCTCAGCCCCGGGAGACACACACGATGGGGGGGCTGAAGCCTTTTGATCCCAATGGGCGCTGCGCGCCTGGCCCTTGATATGGTCCCTCAGTCTAGGCTTCTTTCTTGTCTTTAGACTATCGGACTAGAGGGCCTAGTGCTGAAATGGATGGACTCTTTCTCAGGGAACAGAGTTCAAGGAGTCTGGACCCTTCCATTCTCGTTGGGTACCAGAGACATAACAGTAGGGGTTCCCCAGGACTCGGTCTTAAGCCCCACACTGTTTAACGTCTACCACACCCTGCTGGCACACTTGGCTGAATCTTTCGGTGCCAAACTAATTTCCTATGCGAACGACACGCAGCTTCTCTTCTACTTTAATAAAGGCAAAGATATTGCGCCGGGTTTAATTAAACCCTGCCAGGCTGCTGCCCTCTGCTGGATGCACCAAAACCAGCTGAAGTGCGGTGCGATTAAGACCGAAGTTCTCTTTTTTGGCCTTAGCTCACCACCTGTTTGGCCAACCTTCGGGTCGGAAGGCGCTCCCCCTTTAGGCCCTCAATCTCAAATGGTTTAAAATCTTGATCTCAAGTTTGACAACCTGCTCTCCCTTCAGCCCAGAGTCAAAACTGTGGAAGGGGCTTGTTTTTGGTCTTCTCCTCATATTGAAACCATTTCTTCATTTCCTTTCCGTACTTGCCAGGAAAACAGTTATTCGAAAACTTATCACGTCTAGGATGGATTACGCCAATGCACTATACCTCGGCCTCCCGGATTATTAAATCAACAGGCTCCAGAACCGTATTCTCCTTAATCTTCCGCTGAGAACCCAGGTTTCACTCCCTTGTGATGGCCGAATGCGGGTAGGTCCCACACTACAGACGACTCGAAACCGAGCCTGACTCTCGCCATATTGCGACTTCCCCGACCGTCACTGCTGGGCAATTACCCCCCACCTTCTAGGTGTCTCCAGAAGGTATATTTATCTCAAATATGGCTTTCTATCACACAGGACTACTGCATGAGTCAATACTGTATGGGACGGTATGTGACAAGAGACTGTTTCACACCGTCCTCTCTGGAGTAGACGAGGATTTTTTAGTCCTGATGAAATGCCGAGATCCTGTGGACAATATATGGCATGAAACATGTTGACCTCAAGCACTTCACATATATAATTACCACGTAGGAATCCAGCTAATAAAATTATTGTGCGGGATTCCGACAGCTATTTTTAATCTACTCACACTCCATCCCATTTCTACTCTTGACACACGCGCCCCACCATCACTTCACATCGGCAAAAAGAGAAGACCTCTGGCAAAGAGACCCTCGTGGGGCCCGTTGGGCATTGCAGCGCCGGCCCAACGAGGATCTGCCCGATAATGAAGCATCCACCACTTAAAATGTAGTTGCATGTTTCACTATACAAATTTAACACTAATCCTCTATGGGTCCCGGAGTAACATGCTACCCGTCGAAAAAGCGATTTGACGCCACGTCAGGGGTAGAAAGCGCTATATAAATGCAATTACAAAAGAATACAATTACACCCTCCGGGTGTGTGAGGGCCCTTGCTCCTAATTGGAGCTACTGCACATCTATCATCCTTCACATCTTTCCAATTTCTGGACACCTGGCGACCCCTCCACCCCTTAGGAACTGCACAGTGCACACCTTTGCTTCACTCTCTGCACCGGCTCCCAGTGAGGAAATGTATCATGTTCAAAGCACTTGTGGTCACATACAGAGCTCTGCACTTACAAGGACCCTGAGATCTTGCCTCCAGAATCTTTTCCTACCTCCATGCCAGGAAGCTTCGTTCCTCTAACTGGGCATTAGCCAAGGTACCCAAGATACGTCGTGACAGAGCAGGGGCCGTCCTTTCTCATATCTGGGTCTCTCCCCCTGGCGCAAACTTCCCCTTGACCTCCACCTGGATGAGTCTGAGCAGATTTTTAAAAACAGGTTGAAACATGTCTCTTTTCTCAAAGCTGAGCACCTTACCTGAGAGTCTTGCGCCAGGACCCTCTTCGGAGCAGCTGAGCGCTCTACAAATTCTGATTCATCATCATCTCAATCAAAGCAGGTTAATAACCATAGCGCCTAGAATGTAGGACTTTAGCGTCAAACTTCCTATATTTGAAATTTGTTAAATTAAGAAGCAAAATTGCAGATGACTAATTAGGGTTCCAATACAACTGCAGGAATTCTGAACGTCCCACCGGGCTTGCATTGCAGTTTCACATCCATCCTAGCGCCTAGCATAGCGCACAGATGGCAGTGCATAGGCAGCGCTGTCTGCGCCTCGTTGGGGTATCTCAGAGACCCTTGCTCTGTCACTGGGCGGGTAAACAACTCACAATAATACTAAAGCACACACATATAATTTCGTCATGCACAAGATCTAATCGAGGATAGAACACCTTCCGTGCCCATCCCCATTTCCGTTCAAAACATTGGTGACATCACACAACAGCTCAGCTGGTGCCCAGCAGCGCCTTGAACACAGCGACACTCACCGACGCGCCCGAACTTGTGATCCGCCCAGTTCATGCTTCTAAGCGCTACGCAGTGCCTCAGTGTCTCCATCGAGCGCCGCCTGGAGGTGGGGGTGGTGGGCCAACGCTCGCCGTATCCGCCCCCCCCCCCCCCGGCAGGAGGGTAGAGTGCACACGCAGACCGAGGGTAGAGTGCACACGCAGACCGGGGCCCGCAGACCGGGCCTCCGGGTGCGCCCCCGGCGGATAGCGGGGAGAAGCCTGCGGTTCCAGCCCGGGCGCTCTCCGGCTGCCTCCTCGGCCCAGCTTCCACTGGCATGTTTGCCGAGCCCGGCGCAGGCTGATGGAAACCCCCAGGGCATTTCTAAATGCTCTCTCTGTCTTGAAGGTTTGCTGAGGTCGCCAATCCTGCGAGTTTAAACTTTCTTTCGAGAAATCAGCTGAGCGCCTCAGCGGACGGCTGCTGACAGGACCGGCCTGTTAAAAATAAATACATAGATTGCGCCCAGCGTCCTCCCCTCCACATGCTTTAATTATTCAAGCACGGTCCGAGCCGTGGTCTGAGGAGGCTGAGAGGCCAATCACGGCTCTTCATGCGCCGGGCTGTTTACATGCAAGCTTCAAAACGAGAGGGGAAGTATCCAAACGTATGGACGACATGCATACACGTGTGACACGCTGCTTCAGACCACTGGCCTACGTGTTTTTCATTTCTTGGCACGCATATGCCTTGATTTGATGTACCCCCCTGCTCCCCAATGCTATGGTATACAGAATGTCTTAAGCACAACAAACACAATAGCTTCTAGGCGCTAAAGCAATAATTATTCATAGGAGAACAAATTGTTGTTACTGGAAAGTGTATGATAAATTAAAACAGCCACGTTTTTAAGTGCTTCCTAAAAAGGGCAAGGGGAGTTTGTGAACGTAAAGTGCCCACACCGCCAGCGCTCGCTCCGCTCTGCGCACATTAACACTTATAACCAAGGAAAACTCACGAGACATATTTGTGGGAAAGCACTGTTGCAGGTTTATTTCGTACAACAGGTAGCAGATAAGGTGGGTCATCTTACAGGCGATCCAATGCGGCAGCCCCTCGCTGACCCGCATGCCTAAGGAGCCATCATGCACGGCGAGTCGATGCTCTGACGGTGCAGTAAATTACCATTTTATTTCGTTACACCCCACCCCCCCTGTCAGGGCGGAGCGATGAGGCACACCCCCGGTCGGTTCAGGCCCCCCGACCGCCCGAAGGACTAACAGGGCGCCAACGCTGTTTCCTGGAACCCCCTCGGCTCCAGGTTCTTGGCTCAGGCACCCTTACTGTGCCAGGCAGAGGTATTTAGACTGTATCCTTCTGCCGCAGAGGTACCCCTACTGTCCATCTGCTTCCAGATCGCCCTCTACTCCGCCACAGCTCTGGAGGAGGCCCCCGTCGATGACAGAGCCCCCCACCCACCTAGCTACTTTCTGACGCTGTTTCGTGCACCTCTATCATAGTCCCCTTCACCACACCACTGTGGAGATTTCTTAGAACGGTTCAAGGACACGCCCTTAGTTGCATAGGCCGCACCTCTAATGAGGATTGCGTAGACACGCCCTTAGTTACATAAGCCGCACCTCTACTGGGAATTGCATAGATACGGTTCTTAGGCCACGCCCTTAGTTAAAACAAAACATCGCCCTGTGACTCCGCCTGCAACACAAAACATGACCATTAACAAATTCACAACTTTCGCCCGCCGCTCTGCAGCTGGGTCAGGGTTCAGGGTGGGATCAGCGCAGAGCCTATGGAACCGGGCGCGGGAAAAGAGGCCGAGCATAGTTGCTGGGCCTGTTTTATACTCCAAGGAACGCCCCTTTCCCCAGGTGAGCCCTCCCTATTGGCTGTTGGCGAGGAGGGCGGCTCAAAGGGGTTGACGCGCTACAAGCTCTGCTCGCCCGCCGTGTGGGACTAGGGCGCTGTCCCGCCCATGCTCCCCTGCGTGTCGCGCGGTCAGCGGCAAAGACAGAGGAAGGACATCTTACTCCTTGGTAGCAACGAAAGAAACAGACATCTCGACAGGACTTTAAGAAAGTGAAGGCCCTGTATGCAATCTAGAAGCTCGCAGTGGTGAGCTACTTGCGAGCACCATTAAAGGCAGTTGATTGGTTCACCTGGCAGCCAATTGTAATACTTGAATACCGGCATATGCTCCATATAGCGTATTTATATCCAGGAATGCTCAGAACGCGGTTACACTGCACGTGCCCAACCACTTCCACCCAGCATTGGCCCCAATAGGCTGATGCTTCAGTCAGGGCAGGGATAAGGTTGGTGCGGACACGAGATTGTCCACGTTCACCTGGACATGCCCACTCAGGCAGAGGGGTGCTCCCCTGCTCCCGGTTCTGCCGCTCGCTCTTCCGCCTGCGGTTTCCCGACTTCTTGGCCGCGCCTGTGCACCTTCCGCTCCCTCCCGCCACTGACCCATTCAATCTATGGCAACTCTGCAGGCTCACAACTGTTGGGCACCGGAGTGGCGGCGCTAACACCAATGAGCACACCCTCGGTGGCTAATAATAACATTTCCTGGTCAGTGCCAATGAAGATATTTTTGCTATGCAGTAAAGTGATGTATGCATGCTCGGGTGATGTGCAGTGATGTGTGCGGTGCAGTGGTGTAAGGATGCTCTGATGTAGTGCAGTACGTGTGCTTTGATGTACAGTGCTGTGATGTGTGCAATGATGTATGTATGCCCTGATGTAGTAAAGTGATGTATGCATGCTCTAATGCAGTGAATGATGTACATGTGCTCTGATGCAGCGCAGTGATATGTTTGGTGCAGTGGTGTGTGCATACAGTACAGTGATGTATGTATGCTCTGCTGTAGTGCAGTGATGTAGTGTCAGAAATAGAGCAGTGATGTGTGCTCTGATGTAGTGCAGTGATGGTGCAGTGGTGTAAGTATGCTCTGATGTAGTGCAGTGATGTACGTGTGCTCTGATGTGCGGTGCAGTGGTGTATGTACGCTCTGATGTAGTGCAGTGCACAGTACAGTGATGCATGCATGCTCAGGTGCAGTGACATGTTCAAGGCAGTGATGGACATGTGTTCTGGTGCAGTGCAGTGATGTATGCAGTGCAGTGATGTATGCATGCTCCGGTGAAGTGCAGTGATGTATATTTGCTCTGATTTTGTGAAGTGATGTATGTACGCTCTGATGTAGTGCAGTGCACAGTACAGTGATGCATGCATGCTCAGGTGCAGTACAGTGACGTGCGCAGTGATATGCATGTGCTCTGATGTAGTGTAGTGATGTATGTGTTGTCTGGTGTACTGCAGTGCAGTGATGTGTGCAGCACAAAGGTTTAAGTATGCTCTGTAGTGCAGTGATGTACGTGTGCCCTGATGTGCAGTGCAGTGATGTATGTACGATCTGATGTAGTGCAGTGTCCAGTGCAGTGATGTATGCATACTCCGGTGCAGTGCAGTGATGTATGCAGTGCAGTGATGTATATTTGCTCTGATTTAGTAAGCTTCCCAGAAACCATCCTTGAATTCCCATCTTCACCTTCTGGGGTAGCGATGCTAGTAGTGGCTGTTCTAGTCGAAATATCAGCAGTCGCTCTACTATTACTAGTAGTACTACTACTATTATTATTAATAGTAAAGAGTTAAGTAGAAGTAACTGCAGTATGCATTGTAGTACTTACTAGCGGTACTACTGGTGAAGGTAAGACAAGCAGCACTAGTAGACATAGGAAAGGTGACGCTACTAGTAATATGTTAGGGAGAATAGTAGTACTAGTACACATTTTAGGTACTAACAGTAGGACTTACTGCCCTATACCAATCAGTAGGACATGGGGTTAGCACTACCAATGATAACAGTGGTCCCTGTTGTGGTTTCAGTAATAGTAGTAGCCCCAGCCGCGGTCGGCAGTAGGAGTTCCTGCAGGGCGGTGATGTGGGGAGTGGGAGGGGCAGGGTGGGGGGTAGTAATGTATGGATTCCGGAGCTTTACAGGTAAGTAAACATATAAATAAATAAAACGAATTTTGTTGCGCGCACTGCATCACCAAATGCAATGCAGTGCGCGCAACGAAATTCGTTTTTATTTATTTATATGTTTACTTACCTGTTAAACTCCGTAATCCATACATTACTACCCCCCACCCTGCCCATCCCCCTCCCCACGTCACCGCCCTGCAGGAACTCCTACTGCCGACTGTGGCCGAGTAGCCCTGCTATTTATACTACTACTGCAGTTTCATGTTTCTTGTTACCCGCAGAGCACATGCACAAGGCACAAACTCTACACTCCCAGACATATGTCTGCAACACCCTCCTGACAGCCTTCATCCACAGTAAAACCTACATGCGGGTTCACTTCCGCCCCCAGCAGCATCCGGGAACCCCTCATACACTACTCCGTGAGCTCCCTCGCGAAAACAGATCACGGAGATCCATTGGTCTCGGAAGTAAGCACCTCTGAACAGACACACAGACTCATAAACCTGGATCAGCAGCACGGCCTCCTGTCATGAACACCTGCGGGTGCTCCATGGTGACACCCTAAGCAAAAAATGTTGGCTGCCTGTGGGCCGCGAAGGGAACCCTCATAAGAGGGCGGCCGCCTTAGTGCCACATGAGGGCACACAAGACAGTCTAGTGTGTGGGACCGCCCTCCTTGAGGGGTCCGCGCATAGCGTCATTTCCGGTAGGGGGTGGGCGGGGATGAGGTATAAGGGTTTCCCCCTACCCACCTGGCGGCCTTTTTGCCGCTGCCCTTGATGCCGTTTCCATCCCTACCGCTTACCCGGCGTAAGTGCAAGGGTGGGGGGGGATAAGTGTTCTAACTTGTTATTTTGTGTTGCAGGCGAAGTTACAGGGTGATCCAGAGGCTGTAAGTTACAGAGGGGTACCCTCTGCAGGAGCACAACAAGGGTGCAAAGGCCAAATATCCCCAGGGACGTCCTTGCGTTGTACCCTAGAGGAGCGACGGTGCCCCGTTAGTCCTACGGGCGGTTGTGGACCTCAGCAACCGGGGATTGCCTGGAACGCTCCGCCCCTGCGGGGGCGTGAGCATGGAGGTGGACTGGTGGTCCACCGGCGGGAAGGGTTAGCCCCTCCCCCAAAATTGGTAAGCACCGATTGGTGACGGCCACGGTGTAATTTGGCTCATCAGGCGGGCAGGCGACGGAGGGGTTGCCTGTCCTTGGTTCGCCCGTAAGATAACCCACCATGTTGGCATATTTGTTATGCAAATAAACCTGCAGCAATATTCTCCACAAACAAATAATCCAAATAATATTGCTGTATGTGGGATGGGGAGTGTTGCTGTTACTGGCACTATGCCCACTGACGAGCCTTGCACACTCGTCCCACTGAAGAGATCCGGGCTCTACTCAGGGCACTGATGGCCCGGGCAGCTGAGTGACGTCAGCACTGCTGCACTCCGGCTGCAGCTGGCACCCACCCTAGGTACTCTCCGGTGAGCTGCATTAGGAAATCTTTATGGGCACTTTGAGAAGGAAGCTTGCAGACGGCACTGGCGAGAAGCCAGGAGTGCTTTTTATGCACAGGTTCCTGAGAATGTTAGGGCTAGTGGTTGTGTGGCGTCTACAGGGGTGCTTGTCTATAGCTGGGTCCAGGACTTGGTTGAAATCTCCGGCAACGATCAATAGATCTTCCATTGGTAGGTTGTGTAGCTGGGCACCTATCCCCTCCCAAAACTGTTTGTCCTCACTGTTAGGGCCGTATATGTTTGCGACGTGTTAGGTCTCTCCTGCTCGCTTGAGGCTGGTCACTAGTGTTCTGCCCTGGGTGTCTCTGCTTGGTAGCTTGTGAGAGACAGGTTCGAATTTTTGCTGATTAGTGTTATTACCCCATTCTTCTTGTTCTGGGCTGGCGATCCCACCACCTCCCCTATCCAGTTAGCTCTTAATCGCGGGATGTCTGCCTCTTCTAGTCTGGTCTCTTGTAGCACATAAATGTCGCTTTTAAGTTTCCTTAGGTGGTCGAGCACCTTCCTTCTTTTTACAGGGCTATTCAGCCCTTTGACATTTAGGGAGACTATTTTGATATCTGACCCTATGCTATTCTGTCCGTTACGTGTCATTAATGCTGCTTTGTGTTCGCTGTGCTGGTGGGCTTCCCTTAGGCTCGTTTGCTCTCCTAGCCATGTGCCTATTCATGTCTTCCTGTTTCCTTTTGCTCCTACTTGGTGCAAGTGTGAAAGAGAAATAAAAGATGCAAGAGATGCAGAGAAAGAAAAGATAGTCAGTAAGCCCATGTACAAACCCCCCCCCCTTTTCCCCTCCTCCCCCCTCCCCCACTCTCGCCTTCCCGCCCCCCTCCCTCACTTGCAAAAAGGGTGTGCGACGACAAAGTTCCTCTGCCCGCATCATCCCTGAGGTAGAGTTGGTTATATCTTCGGCAGTTGTGTTCCTCCATGTTCGGGTCTCTTTTATGTCCTTCAGCCCTTCAGTCTCTCAGTCTCTCTCTGTTGCCTGGGCACTTCCTACATTATCCATTGTGAGGTATATACGCTGTTCTGTGCTTCCTTGCCGGTCCTCACCGTTCGCCTCTTTACTCTGATTGTTCGTTCAGCGGCGACGCGCTCCTCTTTGCTGCCCCTGGGCTTTTGTTCTCCTCCATGTCCTCCACAGCCAGGAGTGCTTTTTAAAGAGCATTTATGAGAGGAGGGGAGGAATGAAGCAGCAGGCCCGCATTAACCCCTTCAGGCCTCAACAAGGTAACTCTCTTCAACGTCCACACACACAAGCGCACCACTAGCGAGGGCACGTGGCACGCCAGAGGGGGCTCGTCGGAGGATCACATCACTTCTGAAGCAGATTACTACCGTCCGGTGAATCACCCACTGGAACCTACTATTTATCTAACTACATATGCTGCCCTTTCCCCTCATTTAAGATTTATTTGTGTACACGAGGAACCTAACTATATCCAGAAGCTGCAAACAGCGCTATCTGAGACAGGTGCATTAGCAAAACGTTTACAGCGTTCCAGGAGGACAGCAGAGACTGTTCTGTCCAGGGATGAATGCTCAGATGGCGCCAAGGCTTGTCTCCAATAAGCGAGAATATCTGGCCACCTTGTGACGTGTCTGTAGTACTGTGGGCTTTAGGCCCACATGCTACTGAAAGTATGACACGGGCAGAGGGAGTATGGTGGTTACCTGGCCTTGAACACGTGCACCCGGCCCCTTTTATTAGCAGGGTCATGTCATGCGTGACGCCTTTGGTGGATGGGTGTGGGGTGCATGTGTGTCCACTCACACAAGCGAGTGGCTGACCAATGAAATGTCTGCTGAGACACTAGAATGTGTCCAGTACGACACTACAGTGTCTACGAAACGAGGGCCCACTGGGAAAGAGGTATCTCCTGGAGGAAGTGACATTTGAAATCACATACCAGTTCATTACCTGACCCCTCACTGCCAACAGGACAGGCATGTCATGTAATGTGTGAAAGGCCCTGTGGAACCTTGGTGGTCCCCCACTGTCAAGCCCCCGCTTCCACGGCTGCAGCACAGGTGAACACTGGACTCCCTGCAATATTATATGTGTCCCTCTCATCTTTCATCTTCCACTCCCAGGTATTTGTGCAGAAGGTAATGTGTGCAGGGAGAAAGCGGGCAGAGCTGCTAGATGGGGCCAAGGAGATGCCGGAAAAGTGAAGAACGTGGGTGAGAGAATGAGAATTTATAAAACTGGCAAATAAAAACGAGAGGCAAATCAAGTGAGTGCACAAAAGGAGAAGGAAGGAAGAAGACAAAAAAATCACGAAGAAAGGTCGGAGCCGACAGTAAAGACTGGATTAAAGAAGTGTGGCAGGAGAAAATGAAGGACTGGATTGAAGGAAGGATGTCACAGTGGAGAAATGAAAAAAAGATGGAGTGGATGGATCTAAGGTTGCATCGATGTAAGGAAGGATGTAAAGAAGGGTATAAGGTATGAACAAGTGACAAAAGGTATCAAAAAGCAGCTCTTTTACAAAATGTCCTTGGGGTGACCTGAAACTCTCCCACACGCACTTTGCTCCCTCACTTATTCCCATCAACGTTTAGTTCCAAGTGGCCTGTGTTGCAGTCTGTGTGGGCGACCGCTGACCCCTTCACGCTTTATCCCCATCCGTGACCTCTCCCTTAAGGGCACCCGCCCTAAGCTTGCAGTGTTCAGCATTTCAGATCGAAATTCTCAATTTATAACGACATAATAACAATAATGGTCCCATTTATACCTCAAAATACTGAAGGTACTACCCACTTGCGGTAGTTACATTCTCCCAGGGTACTGCCTCCAGGTTTAATGATTTGCAGAAAAAGTGAACTGCTGTGTAGACGAGGATCAGTGATATTTGCACTACAACAATTATCGCCCTTTTGCTCGAGGTGATGACAAAGGTATATTGTGCACATGCTACTGTTATATCACTTCACTGAGGTGGTAAAACTGCTTTACCCATAGCGGTACCACGGTACCACCGTAATTTTAACTACGCTTAAATGCTAAAAAGGTGCGGTAATCCGGATAAGGCACATCTTTCTTATTACTTTGGGTTACCAGGATAAGGCACATCTTTCCTATTACTTCAGGTTACCAGGATAAGGCACATCTTTCCTATTACTTCGGGTTACCAGGATAAGGCACATCTTTCCTATTACTTCGGGTTACCAGGATAAGGCACATCTTTCTTATTACTTCGGGTTACCAGGATAAGGCACATCTTTCTTATTACTTCGGGTTACCAGGATAAGGCACATCTTTCCTATTACTTCGGGTGACCAGGATAAGGCACATCTTTCCTATTACTTCGGGTTACCAGGATAAGGCACATCTTTCCTATTACTTCGGGTTACCAGGATAAGGCACATCTTTCCTATTACTTCGGGTTACCAGGATAAGGCACATCTTTCCTATTACTTCGGGTTACCAGGATAAGGCACATCTTTCCTATTACTTCGGGTTACCAGGATAAGGCACATCTTTCCTATTACTTCGCGTTACCAGGATAAGGCACATCTTTCCTATTACTTCGCGTTACCAGGATAAGGCACATCTTTCCTATTACTTCGGGTTACCAGGATAAGGCACATCTTTCCTATTACTTCGGTTACCAGGATAAGGCACATCTTTCCTATTACTTCAGGTTACCAGGATAAGGCACATCTTTCCTATTACTTCGGGTTACCAGGATAAGGCGCATCTTTCCTATTACTTCGGGTTACCAGGATAAGGCACATCTTTCTTATTACTTTGGGTTACCAGGATAAGGCACATCTTTCCTATTACTTCAGGTTACCAGGATAAGGCACATCTTTCCTATTACTACGGGTTACCAGGATAAGGCACATCTTTCTTATTACTTCGGGTACCAGGATAAGGCACATCTTTCTTATTACTTTGGGTTACCAGGATAAGGCACATCTTTCCTATTACTTCGGGTTACCAGGATAAGGCACATCTTTCCTATTACTTCGGGTTACCAGGATAAGGCACATCTTTCTTATTACTACGGGTTACCAGGATAAGGCACATCTTTCTTATTACTTCGGGTTACCAGGATAAGGCACATCTTTCCTATTACTTCGGGTTACCAGGATAAGGCACATCTTTCCTATTACTTCAGGTTACCAGGATAAGGCACATCTTTCCTATTACTTCAGGTTACCAGGATAAGGCACATCTTTCCTATTACTTCGGGTTACCAGGATAAGGCACATCTTTCTTATTACTTCGGGTTACCAGGATAAGGCACATCTTTCCTATTACTTCGGGTTACCAGGATAAGGCACATCTTTCCTATTACTTCGGGTTACCAGGATAAGGCACATCTTTCCTATTACTTCGGGTTACCAGGATAAGGCACATCTTTCTTATTACTTTGGGTTACCAGGATAAGGCACATCTTTCCTATTACTTCGGGTTACCAGGATAAGGCACATCTTTCCTATTACTTCAGGTTACCAGGATAAGGCACATCTTTCCTATTACTTCAGGTTACCAGGATAAGGCACATCTTTCCTATTACTTTGGGTTACCAGGATAAGGCACATCTTTCTTATTACTTCGGGTACCAGGATAAGGTACATCTTTCCTATTACTTCGGGTTACCAGGATAAGGCACATCTTTCCTATTACTTCGGGTTACCAGGATAAGGCACATCTTTCCTATTACTTCAGGTTACCAGGATAAGGCACATCTTTCCTATTACTTCAGGTTACCAGGATAAGGCACATCTTTCCTATTACTTCGGGTTACCAGGATAAGGCACATCTTTCTTATTACTTCGGGTACCAGGATAAGGCACATCTTTCCTATTACTTCGGGTTACCAGGATAAGGCACATCTTTCCTATTACTTCGGGTTACCAGGATAAGGCACATCTTTCCTATTACTTCGGGTTACCAGGATAAGGCACATCTTTCCTATTACTTCGGGTTACCAGGATAAGGCACATCTTTCCTATTACTATGGGTTACCAGGATAAGGCACATCTTTCCTATTACTTCGGGTTACCAGGATAAGGCACATCTTTCTTATTACTTCGGGTTACCAGGATAAGGCACATCTTTCTTATTACTTCGGGTTACCAGGATAAGGCACATCTTTCTTATTACTTCGGGTTACCAGGATAAGGCACATCTTTCCTATTACTTCGGGTGACCAGGATATGGCACATCTTTCCTATTACTTCGGGTGACCAGGATAAGGCACATCTTTCCTATTACTACGGGTTACCAGGATAAGGCACATCTTTCTTATTACTTCGGGTTACCAGGATAAGGCACATCTTTCCTATTACTTCGGGTTACCAGGATAAGGCACATCTTTCTTATTACTTTGGGTTACCAGGATAAGGCACATTTTTCTTATTACTTTGGATTACCAGGATAAGGCACATCTTTCCTATTACTTCAGGTTACCAGGATAAGGCACATCTTTCTTATTACTTCGGGTTACCAGGATAAGGCACATCTTTCCTATTACTTCGGGTTACCAGGATAAGGCACATCTTTCCTATTACTTCGGGTTACCAGGATAAGGCACATCTTTCCTATTACTTCGGGTTACCAGGATAAGGCACATCTTTCTTATTACTTTGGGTTACCAGGATAAGGCACATCTTTCCTATTACTTTGGGTTACCAGGATAAGGCACATCTTTCCTATTACTTCAGGTTACCAGGATAAGGCACATCTTTCCTATTACTTCAGGTTACCAGGATAAGGCACATCTTTCCTATTACTTCGGGTTACCAGGATAAGGCACATCTTTCTTATTACTTCGGGTACCAGGATAAGGCACATCTTTCCTATTACTTCGGGTTACCAGGATAAGGCACATCTTTCCTATTACTTCGGGTTACCAGGATAAGGCACATCTTTCCTATTACTTCAGGTTACCAGGATAAGGCACATCTTTCCTATTACTTCAGGTTACCAGGATAAGGCACATCTTTCCTATTACTTCGGGTTACCAGGATAAGGCACATCTTTCTTATTACTTCGGGTACCAGGATAAGGCACATCTTTCCTATTACTTCGGGTTACCAGGATAAGGCACATCTTTCCTATTACTTCGGGTTACCAGGATAAGGCACATCTTTCCTATTACTTCGGGTTACCAGGATAAGGCACATCTTTCCTATTACTTCGGGTTACCAGGATAAGGCACATCTTTCCTATTACTTCGGGTTACCAGGATAAGGCACATCTTTCCTATTACTATGGGTTACCAGGATAAGGCACATCTTTCCTATTACTTCGGGTTACCAGGATAAGGCACATCTTTCTTATTACTTCGGGTTACCAGGATAAGGCACATCTTTCTTATTACTTCGGGTTACCAGGATAAGGCACATCTTTCTTATTACTTCGGGTTACCAGGATAAGGCACATCTTTCCTATTACTTCGGGTGACCAGGATATGGCACATCTTTCCTATTACTTCGGGTGACCAGGATAAGGCACATCTTTCCTATTACTACGGGTTACCAGGATAAGGCACATCTTTCTTATTACTTCGGGTTACCAGGATAAGGCACATCTTTCCTATTACTTCGGGTTACCAGGATAAGGCACATCTTTCTTATTACTTTGGGTTACCAGGATAAGGCACATTTTTCTTATTACTTCGGGTTACCAGGATAAGGCACATCTTTCCTATTACTTCGGGTTACCAGGATAAGGCACATCTTTCCTATTACTTCGGGTTACCAGGATAAGGCACATCTTTCCTATCACTTCGGGTTACCAGGATAAGGCACATCTTTCCTATTACTTCGGGTTACCAGGATAAGGCACATCTTTCCTATTACTTCGCGTTACCAGGATAAGGCACATCTTTCCTATTACTTCGCGTTACCAGGATAAGGCACATCTTTCCTATTACTTCGGGTTACCAGGATAAGGCACATCTTTCCTATTACTTCGGGTTACCAGGATAAGGCACATCTTTCCTATTACTTCGGGTTACCAGGATAAGGCACATCTTTCCTATTACTTCGGGTTACCAGGATAAGGCACATCTTTCCTATTACTATGGGTTACCAGGATAAGGCACATCTTTCTTATTACTTTGGGTTACCAGGATAAGGCACATCTTTCCTATTACTTCGGGTTACCAGGATAAGGCACATCTTTCTTATTACTTTGGGTTACCAGGATAAGGCACATCTTTCTTATTACTTTGGGTTACCAGGATAAGGCACATCTTTCCTATTACTTCGGGTTACCAGGATAAGGCACATCTTTCCTATTACTTCGGGTTACCAGGATAAGGCACATCTTTCTTATTACTTCGGGTTACCAGGATAAGGCACATCTTTCCTATTACTTCGGGTTACCAGGATAAGGCACATCTTTCCTAATACTTCGGGTTACCAGGATAAGGCACATCTTTCCTATTACTTCGGGTTACCAGGATAAGGCACATCTTTCCTATTACTTCGGGTGACCAGGATAAGGCACATCTTTCCTATTACTTCGGGTTACCAGGATAAGGCACATCTTTCCTATTACTTCGGGTGACCAGGATAAGGCACATCTTTCCTATTACTTCGGGTTACCAGGATAAGGCACATCTTTCCTATTACTTCGGGTGACCAGGATAAGGCACATCTTTCCTATTACTTCGGGTTACCAGGATAAGGCACATCTTTCCTATTACTTCGGGTGACCAGGATAAGGCACATCTTTCCTATTACTTCGGGTTACCAGGATAAGGCACATCTTTCCTATTACTTCGGGTTACCAGGATAAGGCACATCTTTCCTATTACTTCGGGTTACCAGGATAAGGCACATCTTTCCTATTACTTCAGGTTACCAGGATAAGGCACATCTTTCCTATTACTTCGGGTGACCAGGATAAGGCACATCTTTCCTATTACTTCGGGTAACCAGGATAAGGCACATCTTTCCTATTACTTCGGGTGACCAGGATAAGGCACATCTTTCCTATTACTTCGGGTTACCAAGGCACTCCCAATGAGGCCAAAGAACGGGTGCTGAGCACGACAGTCTCTTTAGCATCACAACCATCACAGCCTTATACTGTAAAAACAGAAGCCAGCTATCACCAGGGCAGCAGGTGTAGTGGCACCGCTACCCAGAGGTGAGGGAACAATTACACCCCAGCTGTGGCTACCATGTTAGCACCCAACTCAATCAATCAATCATTCTATATTCAGTGTAAAAAACCATAAAAGTTACATATTAAATTACGTCACATCATATATACAAAATATACATTTCAACAAAAATAACTAATGAATGACTAAATCAGAAAAATTATTTGTATAAATAACCAAAATAAAAGTAAAAACCAATAAAAAACACAAACCACTAACAATTAAAATAGAATTCAGAATTAAAAACTACTCACGTCCATAGCTCTAAAAATGCTGAAACAGTCGACACGCATCACATATTATTAATGATCACGAAATTATAAAACATAAATCAAGCTATCACTATCTACGACCCAGCTCTTATTCCTACCTCGATTTACGGCCTATGGCACCCTCGCCACACTACGAAGCAGACATGGACCTTTCGGAGAACAAAATATCATCACATATACTGATGTCTTCCGTATACTTCGTTTACTGACTTTCACTATGTATTTATATTTACTCCAAATGTAGCTCATGTAATTGCTTCTACGCAAATTCTATGAAGCACTCTGATACCGTCGGGTCAAGTTCGTGCTATACAAAACTTGATAAATAAATAAATGGCTTTACTTAAATAAATGTTGCATGGGCACATGAGCAGCATGACGATGGTTAGGAGTAATATGTCAAAAAGCAGGGGTATCTTTTAAAGCACTTCATTTAAAGCATACGGTAAACAGATTCATCTTTCCCGTGATTCACCCGCCCCAGTCTGCCACCAGGCCTCCACCACCTCTATTCACCTTACCAGCCAGTCATTGGGCTGCTTCCCACCTTCATGCATTCTACTGTTTTTAAGGATTCTGCACCAAAGGTTTTATGATGAAAACATGATAATTCAATGTGGGTTCTACTCCCAAAATCCTTTTTAGTGAACTCTAGTTAAGAAGAGCCATGTCGCAGCCAATGTGTTGTACAGGAAACAATGTTATATTAATGTGCTCATTGTTTGATCAGGTTTGCCTGTAAGCCTCATTATGGCTCCAGGCCCCTAGGCTCATAGAATATGATTTACCTTATATTCTATCAGTAAATGGCTTTACGTCATTTCCACTTTTGTTATCACATGTTATCCACTTGATACTGTGGCTTAGCAAAGGTGGGGCAGTCCGCCCTGGGTGGATGACTTTTGGCGTTTCTTACCTGCGGCCGGTGCGGCAAACGCCAGCACCCCCGCTCTAACATGCAGGGACCGCCATAGGCGGAAAAAAGTTTAGCCACGCTGCTGACTTGATACTATTACATATTGGGTAAAGTAACCGTGCCATACATTATAAGAATATTGAATATAGTCCTCGACTATATAGAGGAATGAGGCCAAAGACATGGCCCCTTTAGATGGTCATGGATCTCTGAGGTGACTTGCAATATCCATTTCAAGTACATCAGAGGGTATTTTGTTCCTTATATTCCCAGGACCCTTCCCACCAACCACTGAACATTGAATGCTATATACTGCAGAGTGGTTTCTTTATACCAACATTCGTTCAATAAAGTTTCTTCATAGTGGCATAATGCATTATGCACATCTCAGAAAGCAATACAGTACTACATACACTTTGATCATCTGATTATCATTATTGTTTGAAAACAACAGTCTTGTTCTTGATTTTACTAAACGGTGTGGAAGTCTGGGATTGAAACAGAAAAAGCAACAATAGTCATCCTCACCAGAAGTTGTAGATGTTAGCCAAAGCTTGACTGCAGTGAAACCAGGGGTGGGGCAGGAATCCGGATGCGGAGATTTGGTGTAACACGCCATTCTGAGTTCTATGGAGTTGGAAGTTCAGCGATCCAGGCTGTTTGGGTTGTCGGTGGCCCACTGCTGGGAGTGTCCAGGTCTCACAGCTTTCCTTCCGCCTGTGTCCACCAGGACAATGTTCTTGTGCAGAGGTAAGGCCAGCCCCACCTTGTAAGCGGCGTGCAATGGTCAGCAGAGATGGCAGTTGCAGACTC
This sequence comes from Lissotriton helveticus, assembly GCF_964261635.1. Taxonomy (NCBI): domain Eukaryota; kingdom Metazoa; phylum Chordata; class Amphibia; order Caudata; family Salamandridae; genus Lissotriton; species Lissotriton helveticus. Next base: position 139,791,132 of record NC_136065.1, on the reverse strand, counting down.
CACCAGGCACCTCAATGAATACTTTCTGTAGTTCTGCCCAGTTCCTGTAGGCTGAGTCTTTCAAAATGCAAACGGTAGCGTTCCTCCGCGGGCCTGAGCGGAAGCGCCTGTCCTATTTGGCCGCGCAAGGAGCCACAGCTGAGTAAACAGCACACAAGCTTCCAGCTAGTTAGGAAGGTATGGACCTAAGAAATGGTCACATTCTGTCCCTGTGACAGAACCCTTCCTTTCAAGGGTAACACAAAGGCGTAGCTACTCATGTGTATCTTGGCCAAGTAGGCCAAGCGTAGCTGGCGTCTTGCTTCAGAAACGCGTGTGTTGCCAGCGCAGGCTCAATAGACGTCTACAGGAAAATAAATTACAAAATAAAGTGACCAGGATTCAAAAGTTCTTGGTGCTGACCACTTCCGAATTTGGACTGTACCAACAGGTCACGTGTCACATGATTTTGTGAATTTATATTCCTGATTAGGGCACTTTTAATGTGTCCTTCAGGCTAATTAGTAATGCTGCCCCCTGCTGAAATTAGTAAACAACACAAAATGCCCAAACCACAGTTACTCAATACAATTTTTTGATATAGGATAAGAAACACTTTATTATCGCTTCCCTGGACACCATTATTTTGTGTCAATCATTTTATATTTTCTATAATTTGAAAAAATTGCTGACAGAAAAAAAGACATTGATTGCAAATATTTACAAATATTTACAAGGCTGGACTAATGTTAGCAAACATTAAAGGCAAAGACTATTTACACATTTAGAAATCATTAGAACACACAATAGAAAATATTCTCACATCAGATATTATTGAAAAAATAATAATACAAACATATCAATTACGAACAACAAAAAGCTAACAAACACTGAATGAGAGAAACTAGGGGTTGGGAAGATAAATGATTTAATATCTTGTATATTTTAGTGCTGGACCAGCCGGTCCTAGCTTTAGTGCAACAGTAATACTTTATATCTCCCAACCAATACTGCCAACGCGTTTCTAGACCAGACTGGAGTCACTGGTCTGTCATCAGGGCTGTATGTATCTTGTATCTGTGGGATACAAAAGCAATGTTTTGCTTAATCTAGTGTGTGGGCTCCTTTTTATCATACAGTAGCTGTAATGTCGGTGTGCGCTACATACCAAGGCTGCTCAGTGTTGAATTTCAGATCGGGTCTTTTGGGGGTCCGTTTAAATGAAATAACGTGGCCAAGCAGAGAAGCCTAAAAGAATTTAAGGGATGTTTTTAATTTTTCTCATTACGAAATTGGTACAATATATTCACTAACTAAAACAAGTTGGGGAAGTGGAAGCATACCTTTTACTTTCAGTAGTGCCGAGTGCTGGCATGGTCCATTAAAAGCGGCGTGACCATCAGTTTGGGTTCTGAGATATGGGAAAGATTAATATTCAGGCGCTTAGCGGTGTGCACGTTATGTTAAACACTCGCTTGGAGAATTTGAGAAGGGATTGCCTACCTTGATTTAATCTCTCATTTGCACATAAATGGAATTGTTGATTTTAGCATTCTACAAAGAAAAACAAAGTGCACCCTTAGTAGAATATTTTAACTGATTCAGCGCTCAGCAAGCGCGTATTAGTGCAAGTGGGACAAATACCTGTGGCTGGAGCTGCTGCTCTGTACTGTGGGATTCGAATTTCTCTCAGTAAAGATGGCCGCCGCTATTTCCTGTTTGTTATATGCAAAAGCTGTACTGATGCATTGTGGGGCATGTAGTCCCATGAGTCACATTTGCTTGAAAATAGAGGCTAGACATACTGTCTACAGCACCTTATCTTAGTCTAAAGGTAATGGGTACGTCCTTCCAATTGTTTGTTGTATCATGTATTTTAAAAACAAAAAATGAGTACGCTAGATTGTACTAGAATTTTGGGTGGCTTCTCTGGGTCAGTGACCTGTTCTCATGCAATAGAGGACCAAGACCAGCGGTCAAGCCAGGGATGTCTAACCGATGCAAATCAGGACAGATGTGGTCAAATATGCGCTATCTCAGACAGGTTATTTAAACCAGTCTGTGCACTATTGAATTTTAAAATTAGATACGCTTCTTTTTGTAACAGAACGCGTTCGACGTCATGGCATTTTGACCTGGAGTTTACAGTGTATAGGACAGACCATTTGAATTCTTGCTCATTGTGAGACTTCTCGCAGAAATGCTCCACCATTGGAGCAGACATGACCTTTTTCTTAATCCGCGATCGGTGCTGACTTATTCTGTGGTTGACTTGCTGGCTGGTTTTTCCAATATAAATTAGTTGGCACGGACATAGAATCAAGTACACAACGTTCTTTGTTCTACAATTAGAAAATTCTTTGTGCTTCCACTTGGTCCCATGGTGTACAAACTCGTCGCCTTCTATTGTGCTAGAGCAGGCGATGCAGTTACCACACTTGTGGTGACCCTCGATAGGCTTGAGATTCCATTGCGCCAATAAGTTACTTTTGGGCTTGGGAATAACCACGTCAGCTCGGATGAGTTCCTGGCCAATGCTGCGGTTTTTTCTGTATGCAAAAATTGGTTTGGGGAACGGGCAGCTCAGCCCCTCCAACAAATGCCAATTCTTTAATACAGCCTGTCTCAATTTGTGGGTGTCCGGACAGAAGGTAGTGACGCACACAAGTTTCTCTAGAGGTGCTCGCTGTTTGGTTTGCAGTAGACATTCTCTAGGCGTATATTTTGCACGCTTAAGAGAGTGTTTGAGGAGCTTACGTGGATAACCACGCTCTTGCATATCACAGCAAAATGCTTGGGCATGCAGCTCATAGTCTTGTATTTCTGAGCAATTCCGTCTTATTCTTAATTATTGCCCAAAGGGTAAATCAGCTTTTAGACTGCGGGGATGTGCGCTTCTGTGGTGTAAAATCGTGTTTCTGTCAGTGGCCTTCCTGAACAAAGACGAAATCAACCTCCCGTCCACACACCTCATTTCAATATCCAAAAAAGTCATATGACTAGGGCTATTTTCTATCGAGAATTTTATATCTCTGTACCTAGTATTGAGCCATCCATGAAAGGCCAATAACTCGGTCTGACTCCCCTGCCACAGGAGCCAGACGTCGTCTATGTACCTGTACCACTGTAGTATTTGATGTTTAAAAGGGTTATTCATGTCCACGAACCTTTCTTCATACTGCGCCATGAAGAGCACCGCCATTTCTGGGGCATAAGGACATCCCATGGCGGTGCCCTTCACTTGCATGTAGAACTGGCCGTTGAAAGTGAAGTAATTTCTCTTCAGTGCTATTGCTGCCAATTCTAAAATGAAGGCAGTCGGAACTCGATGTGGTCTTTCTCTCATGTCCAGATATATCTGCATGACTTCTAAGGCTTCTACCTGGGGGATTTGGGTATACAAGGACGTAACGTCCATTGTAACCATGATTTGCGATTGCGGATCAAAGATGGTACCTTCGACTTTGTTCAAAAAATGGCAAGGGGAATGAAAAGGCTGCTTTATCCTCAGACCACACCCTGTGGGCACCTGGAGTTTGCTGTTGACACCAGGGAAGCGAGAAATGAAGGATTCTGCTGCCTCGCAATTTCATGTATTTTAATTGTTTTTAAATGCACACGTTCTAAACCGAGAATCTTGTAAAGGTAAAAATAAAGAAGGGGAGGTTTATTAGCCTAGCAGCAAAACTTTAAACTGCATTCTTTGCTTCAAGCAGCAGCTGGTAGATTCCTGTCAGTAAGCAGCCACTGACAGGCACTCGTCAAGCTGGAGGAAGTCCCGCCTTCTAATGGGCGGGACTTCTGGCAGCAGTGAAAAAATGCTTGAGTGCAGCGGCTGAGTAGGGACTGTTGATCTGCTGCTGCTTAGGGCTAAATCCACCACCTAGAAAGTTAAGTTGATCCCACTCGCTGGCAATGTCACTCCGCTCAGTGTGAGCTTGAACAGACCCATCCAACCAAATGTTCCACCCATCCTGGGTGGGACTTCCAGGTTGGATGTCCCACCCAAGAAGGGTGGAACATTTGGTTGCACCAGTCTGGAAGTTCCAACTACAGACCAGACAGCTACCCGAGGCGGTCCACGCATGTGCAACTCGGACTTCACTTGAGCCGTGGAGAAATTCATTACATTATAAATATATAATATGTTATTGTTTTGTTAAAAGCATGCGATATAGTAAAGGTGGATGGTTGAAAGTAGGGTTATTTTGTGAGCTTGGAGGTTGAGTTACACCTAGTTCTGGGGCCAGAGAAAGAGGTAGCATTACAGAAGTGTTAAATTTACCATTACAGTTAACACCTTGGCTGCCTTATCGATGAATATATGTCTTGTAAGGGTGTCTACAGGATGCTGTAATTGCATGTGCATACATTAATATTGTTAAGGCTCGTGCGCACTTGTTTTAACATTTTTTGCCCCTCTACCCCCACCCACACTACCCAACAGTAGGTGAATTCCTCCTGGGACACAAGGTGTTGTTGAAGAGGTTTCTAGTGGCCATTCCCTAGTGAGTACCTGCAAACTCTCAAACTAGGCACCCCGGTGCCTACTTCTGATCCACCTCATTAATATGCATGTGATGTCACTTGGAATTACACACATATCGGATATACCTGGGAGTGGTTCGCTTGCCCCTTCCAGGTCCTTCATAGAAAGATTCTGCTGGGTGGGGAAATGGAACGGGCTAAGGGCAGCTGTTGCTGCCTGCAGCACCTCGGCCCCCTTGCACATCAGTTTTATCCATGTTTTTCCTGGAGGTAGGATGGGAGGGAGATGGGACTGGAGCAAGGGTTGATGGATCCACCTCACACCCCACCAACAAAAGAAATGACCTCTGAAGTCAGGACTGGAACAGCAGCCAACAGGATTAATCACAGTCCCTGCCCATTCGATCTCCTCATTCAGTTCACACAGCTCATTCATTCATCTAAGAATACTTCTCTTGTAAGAGGAGCAAGAAGCTGTATGTTTGTCCATCAGAAAGGACCCAGGTGCTGTTTGGATATTTACTAGCCCAAGAAAAAATCCAATAAGAATCTGGACCCTTTTTAGGGAGCTGATGCTCAATTCTGTGTCCTCAAGAGACGAAAGACATTGTTAGATATTTTTCTTAATCCATGATGAAAATCAAACTGCGTCCAACTCTTTTCTGGAGAGGAGACACACCATTCTGTGTCCCAGGAAGGAACCAGATATTATTCGATTTTTTTATTAGCCTAAGAAAAATCCAATAAGAGTCTGGCTCCTTGTTTTTGCACAGACTTCTTTGTCTGTGCCCCACAAAGGAACCAAAACACTGTTTGGAAGTTTTACTAGAAAATATCCGATAAGCATCTGCCTTCTTTCTGAGGCATAGACACAAAGGTGTGTGTCCCTGCTAAGAAGCAGAAGCTGCTTGGATTTTTTCTTAGTCTAAGAAAAAATATAATTAGTGCTTAGGTCCTTGTTGGGCCCAGACACCCACAACTGAGGTCCAGCAAGGATCCAAATGCTCTTTGGATTTTTTCTAGACCTTCAGAAAATACAAACAGCATCTGGCTCATTTTCAGGGCACAATGAACCAAATGCTGTTTAGATTTTTTTCTTAGGCCATTTCCCATCCCATTTTTTGGGGCACCCCCTAGCTAGGAAGACTTCTGTCTCTGCCAACATGCACCTATCTAGCTCTTTTGCCCACATGGTAACGAGCAGCGTGCTTGCTCCCCCCCACCCTCTCGCTAGCTCCCACTTAACTAATGTGTACCCCAGCGTTGTGAATTGCTGTTCAACTTCTGCGAGGTCACTTGCCTCCCAAATATTCAACAGTCCCAGTTGTGGCGTCAACACTAACTCCTTACTCAAGGCTGTCTGCATGTTCTCCTAATCCCCCTCCCAGAGGATACGTATCTTTGGGCAGCTCCACAGAGTACGGTAAAAGGTGGCTTGTTGTCTGCATCCCCTCAGACAGAGGTCGTCAGGTCTAGAACTTATTTTCGCTAAGGTCTTCCCTGTCATATATGATCGGTGAAGTATCCTGAGCTGGATTAGCCTGAATTTAAGTGTGACGGCTGCTTCTCGAGGGGACAAAAGAGCCGCATGCCAGTCCTCGTCGCTCATTAGGCCTGAGTCGTCCTGCCACCACTCCCAAAGCTTTGGAAAAGTGTCTGGGAGGTTATTGCACAACTTTTTATATGTGAGAGATATCACTTTCAAACTTAAGGGCCCGTTTAACAGCCTATCTTTCAGTGGTGATGATTCTGGTATGTCTGTAATGGACGGAAAGGCCGCCAGAATCGCGTGTCTGATTTGCAAATATTTATATATTTCTCTATGAGCCAGGTGGTATTGGCTCTGCAGGTCCTCAAATGTAAGTACAGCACCCTTTCTGACCAGGTCTTTCACTGCAGAGATACCTATGAGGTCCCACTTGTCAAACCGGGGCTGATAGCACAGCATGCCCATTTTCTGTATATACCACAGCGGCGCTACCTTTGAGAGGATGCCAGCCCAACCCAAACGAGAATTCACTGTACGCCAGATTTCTAGTGTATGCTGAGTAGGTCCAAAGAATTTCCTCTTATTTTTCCTATCACTAGTATACAGGGCCCCCAGGTAACCGGAGCGGTCAGTTTGGTAACGGTCGAGAGCATATGCAGGGTCATCTGGGGGATGATATATCCAATGGTTAACAGTCACCAATTGCACCGCCCAGTAATAGAGTTGCAGGTCAGGGAGTTGCAGGTCAGGGAGTTGCAGGTCAGGGAGCACAATGCCTCCATCGTACTAGCTTTTTGTCAGTTTCTTCAGTGCCACCCTGGGGGCCTTCCCATCCCACAGCAGCGTGCGGACCTCACCCTCAATCGCTTTAAAATATGAGTCCGAGACCCTGTGTGGGCAGTTGTGATGAAGGTACAGGAAGCGAGGGAGGGCCAACATCTTTAAGAGTGCAGCGCGACCCTACAGTGAAAGCAACAGGGACCTCCAGTGTTTCACATCCACGCGCAGTCTAGCCAGTGGGGGGGCTAAGTTGGAGCTGTAAAAGAGAGCTGGATCTGAAGTTACAAACACCCCCAGATATCGAAACCCCTCCTCCGCCACCACTATGGTGTAGCCAGCTGTAAGTCTGGGGACCTGGCCCCGCAACATAAACTATACAGACTTATGCCAGTTGATCGCATACCCGAAATACTTGCCAAAATTCATGAAGATATCAAGCACCACACTGATTGATTTGTACGGAGAGGCTAGATACAGCAGTATGTCGTCCGCATATAAGGATATACGGTCTTCCACACCGTCCGCCCAGCACATCCCCCGCACCATCACATCTCGACGCACCCAGCCCGCAAGGCGCTCCAGTAGAAGGGAGAATATCAGCGGGGACAGCGGACATCCCGTTCTAGTACCCCTGTTTAACCTGAATGTCCGGAACGTGTGGCTATTTACCCTCACTTCGTCAGTGTATAGCAGCTTAACCAAGGCTATATACTTGGGGCCCAATCCCACCCTTTCCAGAACTTCAACCATGTAAGGCCATTCTATAGAATCAAAGGCCATTGAAGCGCCGAGAGTCAACAGCGCTGCATCCTCCTCAATATATTTCCTACAAGCCATCACGTTATGTAGGCGCCTTAGATTAAGGGCCCTATTCCTTCCTGGCATAAACCCAGATTGATCTGGATGGATCAATGATGCGATCACCGTCACCAGCCTATTGGCCAAGACTTTCGCCAAGACCTTTGCTTCCACATTAATCAGCAAAATTGGCCTCTAGGAGCTGCAACTATCCACCGATTTACCCGGCTTGTGGATTACTACAATGGTGGGTAACCGCTGGTCCGCTGATATCCGACCCGCCTCCAGGCTTTCCTCCTACATGGCTTTTAAATGCGGTACAGTGCGAGAGGCAGTGGCTTTTAGAAACTCAACAGGGATGCCATTAGGCCCCATTGCTTTCCCGGATTTATTCTGTCCTAAAGCCTTGCTAATTTCTTCATTCAAGAGAACTCCATCTAGAGTCTCTCTCTCTGCCCCTGAAAGGACCGGTATGTCACTATGCCAGAGAAGCTGACGTGAATCCTCAGCCGTGTAATGAGTAGAGGGGGAGTACGCCTTTTCCAGGTGGTCAGCGAATTCCTCTGCTATTTCCCGTGGATGTGTCACGGTGTCACCCCCTGCTGTTGTCAGTTTGTGTACCCATCTCGTTCCCTGTTCTCGCCTCTCCAACCAAATTAATGTCCTGCCTCCCCTGTCTCCCATTTCATATATTCTGTGCTGGGTGTTGCGATATTTGGCCACCATGTGTTCCCTAGTTTTTATCCGATATTCATCTTGCTTCATTAGAAGCCTATGGCTGGTGTCTGGTGATGGATCCTGTGCATGTTCCCGCTCTAATTCAAGGAGGCTCTTCTCCACCTGTACCAGAAGCTCGCGTTCCTTGGCGATGTACCGGGTCTTCAGAGATAAAGCCTGCCCTTTCAGAACCACCTTATATGCTTCCCAAAATGTCTGAGCGGAGTCAACCGAGCCCACATTTTCAGTGAAGTAGTGTGGAGTTCCTCTCTAATGTCCGGTATGTGTAGGAGCCATGGATTAAGAACGATGGTGGTGCGTGCCTGCCTTTCCCAATGTGTATATTCTACCCAGACTGGGGAATGGGGGTGGGGCTATCTTGATTGACATTTCATTGTACTGGCAATGTGGTCTTCATGCAACTAAAGTTTTGGCTGTTTCTTGTCTCATTCATAAGTCCCATCTGCACAGGTGGTATACTGTTTTTATCAGGAAAAGCGAGGGAATGTTGGAAGGTGGGGCCTTTGCCGTTTGCCTGAAGTTCTGCAGTTTTCTTTTACGGAAAAGTGAAGAAATTGTGATTTTTTTACTCATACTTTCACATTTGAAGGGCATTCTGGGTACTCATATATAATGGGGTTCTTTCAGGTCACATCACCTACACTTTTCCTGGGACTCTACTTTTAGAAATTTCTGGTAGATTTTCATGGTCGCCGGCTCACCCTGGGCCGAAATACTGCAGACACGGTCCCCCATCAAACACATTCCCTAGTGTCTAGTGTGTGGACCCTGCTCAAACCCTCTGAAAACCTATGAATGTCTGACAGCTTCACGTGCATGAAATCAGGGGGAACATAGATGTGGGAAAAGACGTAGCAGGGCTACGTTTCTGCACAAAGGAGACTGGAATAGATTTCCTACCTAAATCAATCATACAGGACTATGTCACTGGAAGGTATGCTACAATTTATTTAGCTCGTAAGACTATTGGCCTTCTGTAGAGTTTGGCAGGGTGGGACATCTGTCAAAAACTGCACAAGCCCCGCCCACTGTGATTAGAGTGCCATTGACATCAACAGTGCACAGCAGGTCCACCACTTTCTGGAAGAAATCCTGCCTCTGCCCACCCCTAAATAAAACCTTCTGTAGTTGGAGTAAATATAACACTCTGTTTATAGCCCCTCCGTTTGCTTTTCACAATCTGTAAGAAAAGTTAAAAAAAGACAAACTCTGCACTCTTCTTTCAAAAGCATGAAATAAGTATGCATATTGAGCCATAGGTTTGCACAGATATGCACACTTCCTGCATACCACATGTGTGACTATAAATTGAACATGAAACATATTACAATTTCCAAGTTCCATATTCGTTTAAAGAAGTGATTGTGAACGTGAATATCTGTAAGCCACTCATTGCCATGTAGAAAATCAAACCAGTAGAGACCAATCATGGGCTTAATCCAGTAAGTACGGTCTGTTTGTAAAGTACTGACATAAAGATGCAACCACCTGGTAACCTTCCCTTGCTGAGAGCCAGAGGGGATTAAGTATTGTGCACATGTTTACATTGTAATGCACAAAGCTTGGCTGTTTTAAAGTGCAGTAGGAAGGAGAGACAGGCTGGGTGGATGTTAAGCCCAGCAAATCTTGCTCCAAAACAAACAATATCGCTAAACAGAGTTAAAAGAGCTGAAAGGGAAACCAAGATGCCAAGATCCTTTGTGTGCTATTCTGAACTTTGTCCTGGCAACAACCTGTCATAAGCAGTGTTGTTATGTGTCGTGATCAATTCTGTTCCTTCCAGCTGCCCCGAGAAGAAAGGTTATTTGCTCTCGGTGTAGCCTCTACGTTTTCCATTTTGCTAATGGAAGTTTTATTCGCTTACTGCAAGGTTTCTTTATAAGATTAATTTGATCACAGACAAAAACATCCTGGGCATTTAGCTCCCTAAGGATTATGCTCATCTGACTGTGAAATCTTCAAGGTGCTGGAGAGAACAATCAGTTGGGGTCACATTATGCGGTGATGAGATTGATACAAGCTCTGCGGATATAGGACCGGACAACGCCCCACCTTTACAATTCATGGGAAGCAAATTTGGAATAGAGTCTCCTATTCAGATAGCATCTCCTCTTTCAAAACGGTGCCCGAGTTGTGTAAGTAAACAGGATTGCTTCCATGTGGAATTTACATTTTGATTTCTTTCATTTATAGCATTTCAATGTGTTTTTCTCCTCTGAGGAGTAAAATACACTTAATACAAAAAGTATGGAAACCATCTCCTATAAAGCGGCTAGACGGTGGAATGCCCCCCCCCCCCATATACGTCATGAAACCAACCATCTATCTTTGAGGACATTACTTAAACCCTGGCTTTTCAAAATCACTTTTTAGTAGAGGGGATGTCTCAGTTCAGGCCCGCAAACAGCGCTGGGATGCCTCAGGGTAGCCATGCACTCTTTAAACGTTTATTTCATTCATTCATTCATTCATTCATTACTACCTCAGGAGTGCCCAGCATTATTTCAGTGTGGCTGCACTGATCTCACCCTATTTATAAAGATATATGATTTAGATGGTGTTAATTTCCATTGGATGTAAAACGTTTTAAGGGGCTGAAACAAGAAGACCACCCTCTCAAACCAACAACCAATTCCAAAATTATGAGTTTGAGGGCGGACCCAAAAGGATTGCTTGCTTTGCACAAACCCTCGATCTCATGTCCCACAAAAGTTGGAGACAAAAGCCTGCTAAGAAGCTCTCGGCTGCGATTGAATGGAATTTAACAATTTAAGTCTGGCTTTCCCTTTGGTTGACCCTAGCTTCCTGCAAGTGCCCACAAAATAGAAAAATTACTTGCACCCTGTTAGTGCCCCATCCTTCATCTAGACTTTGAGGGAACCTCTGATCCAGTCCAAGACTCTGAGTTTCACTATGTCCGCTAAGGAAGGGGGCACAGTTAAGATCTGGTGAAACCGGGCTGTTGGGACCTGGCCTGGAAGATGATGAAGCTGAACTGGCCAGTTGGAACAGGAGTGTGCCCGAGACCAGGAGCATAGAATGCAAGGTCCACTGTAATAATGCCAGGATTTAGGCTGTCTTAAGGAGGTTATCCACCCTGGAGCTTTGGGAACCGTGCAGCACAGCTGGCCAGAACTAACCCAAGGACCTCTGCAACATCAAGTGGACAAGGAAATTGAGACAGTGTTCCAGGACTGTGAATGTGCTAAGTCTACATTGTTCCATTCGACCCACCCAAATCACCCTTCAGTTTGTTGGAGTCGATATCACCCCATTTGTAGCCGAAGGTAGTCGCAGACGTTTTCGCCTTTACTCATGGCCTTTGGCAGTGTACGATATGCTGAGGCTTGATGCCATGACTTTGAACCACATGTGTTACACTACGGTTCCAGAGATATAGCCTATTAAGTCATGAAGCTTAGTACCCCCCAGGATTTGGGAGAGTAACTCATTCCACTGCGCACTGACCACTGGGTACTTGAAGGCCTCATTAAAACAGTCATCAGAGCTTCTGAGAGAAGTACCCTCACACATCGAACCCATATAGGAGGTTCCCTGTGCGTTTTAGGTGGTGGGTTTTGGGCCTTCAAATCTTTTGGATATTTTGGGCTCCCATCAGTCTGGGCTCTAACCCACTGAGTTATCTCTCCTTGTATCCTTGTGTCTGTGATCTCTGAGACACCAAGGCTGGGGCATCATATCTAACCTGGTACATAGTATGGCTTTGTCTGGCACCGTTCCCAGATTAGTGGCTCAAGGGTTCCTGAAGAAGGATGGGTAGAGTTGAACCCTAAAACACAGGTTGACAGTGACCAGTGGGTTCAGATGTTACTTTGATTTAGCTTATGTTATACAGTTGTAATAGGGTTCAAATCTTTTCCCTTCTGCTTTCTTCTGCGTTTTTGAAGTGCTCCTTCATTGAATTGCCCCCATGTTCCATTGCGTATGTTAAAAACTTTATTTCTACAGCCTCCTACTCTAACTTCTCATTGAATTTATAGGATGCGACCACTTGTGTCACTCGGTAAGTAAGTTTCAAACCCTGGCGTACGCCTTGATGGCTCAACCTTGAGTCCCTTAGAAGGTCAAATCTTCAGGTAGAGTAACTTGGTCGTCCAGCCGAAGTGTTGTCACCTGAAAGGGCCATTCCACCAGACACAACATCTTGTGAACATTGATAGGAGATGTCTGTGGCGTTTTGGGTGAGGTATCCTCTCAGCCACAGCGGCGTGACTCTCAGTAAGCAGGCCATGGTTACGAAATGAGGTACCACTGAGCCACCATTGCAACTGCCCCCTACAGCTGAAGTTAGTACAGAAGGGGCGGTGGTAGTGGCCAGTCGGAGAGGTATCGCATTCTTAGAGGTCAATGCTGACCTGAGATCCCACCGCTGACAGAGACCATTTCAGAATTGTAGGCACTTGCTATGAAGTAGGCAGAGTAGGGGTTCTAGTGTCAACATTGAATTGAATTGTATATTCATAAGGTGCTTCCTACTCCTGACAAGGAGTCGAAGCACTCTGTGGACGGGTCGTGGAGCCCAGAGTTAGTCTGTAGTGTTAGTTTAGGTGTTGCAATTAGTCACTTATTGTGCAATATTATCAGCGTTGGTGACTGATGCGTTGTGCACAAGTCCCATTCCAGGGGAAAGTTAGGAACTGCTGTTATTAACGCAGATGATTCAGTTCGGTTTCGAATCGGATTCTTATTTGTGTCTCTGTGTGTCTCTGCTGTGTGTCTCTGTGTGTATAGGGCCTGGAGGGATGGTGAGCCATCACAACCCTCTCTGTGCGCGTCACCCCCTCTCGTGCACCCGGAGACAGACAGACAGCGCTCTGGCAGTGCCCTGTCACATCTCAGTTGTCACTGTCAGGCATGTGTTGCATTGCTCGTTACTCTGGGCCCGCAGACAGGGCCGCCTTCAGCTGAGCCCCAGCCTGCTCCATCACTCGAGCCTCGCGGACTCGCGGATCCCCCCTGCACCCCCCCGCAGAGCTCCGCCAATGATCCTCCGCAGCCTTCAGTGTCCCCGCAAGGCCGCGATATGCATCAGCGAGAGTCCCTGAAGGGCGGACTACTAATATTTCATGGTTAAGACATTTTACAGGCCACGTCATCGCCGTCTCGTGCCTTCCGCGTGCCCTTCACTCGGGCAGGAAGGGCATCGGATGAACACGTCTGTCCCTGTCACGCGCGTTGTTAGAGACGCAAACTCTGTGGCCTGCGCACCCCTTGCACCCCGTTCCCTTGTTATAATGATATCTTCTGCTCGGTCGGCTCTTCAACATTCGATTGCCGAATTTTTAATGCAATGAAAAATATAGGAGTAACGCTGTGTGCTATTATTAACTTTTTTTGTAATTTCTAGTCAGACAACCACATTATATCATTGTGTGTTACCAGCGACGTGTACCGCGCACCATTGTGGTGTGGTCTTACGCTGCTGCGAGTGGTAGCGCCCCGAAGCAAGCATGCCCCGTCCCACTCGTTGGACTCAGGGAGGACTAGCGCCAAAAACATGAGATATGAAAAGCACGTGGACTGTGCACGGGTGATTGCGGGTCGCGAGGATGCCTGTGATTTATCGTGCGCAGCTGGTGACAGTGGCATCACGGGTGCGTCCTTGGAGAGCCAATGAACAATACACGCGTCCTACAGAACCTGCCAGGGGGCGTGCAGCGCATCTCAGGAAGGAGGCTTCGAGGAGCTGTAGCGCTGTAATAGACACAGAACCCTAACAGAGTATAATAGACAAGCAAGGGCAAGATCCCTACCATAGGGTGCACTACTGCAGTGTACAAGGTAAGGCATGGATGCTTACATGGTTCAGTCAAAGTTGAAATAAACTTTGATTGTTAAATAACTTAGCTTAATTAGCAACTGCTTTTTAGAAAATGTTTCCTAATCTTTCTCCGTGTTTTACATCTGTTTTTATTTTATTTTAATGTATGCCCCTGTGTTAAAAAAACATACTCGTTGAACAACTATTCAGGCAATTCTTTGGTTATGGCCGGAAATGAACATTTTAGGTCACCATAAAAAGTACAGGCTGCGAAGAAGTGAACGTTTTCTTTGGGTCTCTGCTGTATGTAAAATAACCCTGGACGAAGTACTACACTACGCTCGCGTAGTTTGCAAAGTTTGCGCTACTTCGCAAAATTGCACGTAACACAGTGCAAACATGCGTAGCGGTAATTTTTTGCTTGCTCGCGGTCCTCAACGTCAAGTTGGCGACTGCGAGCGAGCAAAATGACATCCCAGCGAGACTTTTTCCTCGTTCGCAATCAGCAACATCAAGTTGCCGATCGCGAGAGTGGAAAATAAACCTCCCAGCGAGATTCTCAATGCGGGGAGGTCAGGTTTCTCATTGTGAGTGGTCGCGTATGCTCGCGACTGCTCACGATAAGAAACTACCAGTACGCGTTTAAAAAGCTGCCGTAAGAGTAGAAATCTACTCAAGCGGCAGAAAACTACCGCTTGCACTGTGCAAGATGCGGTTTGCACTGATTGCACAGTGTGGACAAGCAACTGGCACTGTGCAATCAGTGCGAACAGTATTTTGCACAGTGCACTAAGCAGTTCGCGTAGCTACGTGTAGCTCGCGAAGTGCACTTTGCGTAGCTAGGCCTAGTGCTACTACGCGAACTACGCCCAGGGTTAAGTAAAAGGACCTAAGCATTAAGGGTGGTGGCGGGCCAGGCCAGTCGGAAGGTTTTGTGGGACCACCATCACAAACTTCATGTGGGGCTCATCAGGTTTTCATATTTGAGAAAACATGCAGGCAGCACCAATGTATGGTGCCACCTACTGGCCGGTGCCTTTACCTTACTCATTATGAATGTATCCGAAAGAAGACATGCGGGCCATATTACCCAGGCCTTGTATTTTTTCATGTCCTGTGCTCATGCTATGAAATGTATTTATGGATTTTGAAGGAAGTAAGGAGAGAGAGAAAGATAGGGAGAGAAAGAAAGAAAGAGAGA
This sequence comes from Lissotriton helveticus, assembly GCF_964261635.1. Classification (NCBI taxonomy): domain Eukaryota; kingdom Metazoa; phylum Chordata; class Amphibia; order Caudata; family Salamandridae; genus Lissotriton; species Lissotriton helveticus. The sequence goes on along the minus strand of NC_136065.1, from coordinate 139,775,877 downwards.
AAGAAATAGAGAAAGAAAGAGAGAGCGAGAGAGAGAGAGAGAAAGAGAGAGAGGGAGAGAGTTTGTGTGTGTTTTTAAGCTCAGAAACAGATACTCATGCTATGTGGAGCTTTGAATATTTTTTTTTAAATCACAGCCCTGTAAAAACCTCTGACAGGACCGAGGTAAGGGATACTATAGTGATACTGAAATATCTTTTGCAGAGTCTGCCTAGCACCATGCACACACATTTGCGCTAACTTTACAGTACAAAATCTTCTGCATAGACAAACTTCAACACATTTCATACTTCAGATGCATACTATAAACTGTGAAGTGTTCGGAGAAATACACACGTTTCCTACTTAACGCCTGCCTCAAGGAGGAGTTATTTTGTGATGCAAAATCAGGTTTGACAATCTTTGTAGACATGGATTTGCGTCAAAATCCATGGGTGCCAACATTGGAATGCCCATGTACCACCCATTGATGCCCACTTGACAGAAAGTAGCGCAAAGCACTAGTTCTGCTATTTTAAGGGCAACCTTCCAGAGCAAAAAAGGTTTACACTGGAAGGTAAATATTTTATGACATTTGTGTGCCTATTTTTGTCATATTGTGTTACTTTGCTGTGGAGCAAAGACTTAATAAATGTGCCCAAAGTTTGGGAAAATGCTCACGTTCCACATATAGTAGTTTCTGAACAAACCCACCTTGTTTTTTGTTGATTAGGGTGTAAGGGTCTTGGTTATCATTCCTCAAAACACCAAATGTTGCCACACATTTCAAAACAGCGGGAGCAAGCGAAGACGCGAGCAGTGAAGTAGCTCATAGAAGCATGCCACAGTGAGGAGTGAAGTAGCTCATACAACCATGCCTCACACTCGCTGAGAGGCACAGTGACCCGCTAGATCAACGCACTTTGTGCAGGGGAGTGGACAGGCTTGCGCTTAGTGCACCACCTGCACGTCCACCATGCAGCATGAATGAGCAATTTATATCAACAATGGGGCGGCCATGTGACACCAGATAGCCAATGAGAAAGCTCGCTAGAAGCCCCTGCCAGACGCAGGAGCAGAAGGAGAAAAAAGTATTCCTAATGCTCCTAAACAGCTCACCAGCGAAAAGAAACAGCATTCAAAATATATGTTATTGTTTATTAATACATTTTTAATTTTTTTTTATTTAAAACTCAAAAAGTTAAAACACCTCATTTAAGATATAAAATGAGATGCAAATGTACAGAATTCTGAATGTGCATTTAAACAAACGTGCAATGGAGAGGGGAGCAAAAAAAGCTTAAGACACACAGTTGGACGACGGATGGGCTGCTGCTTCCTGGGACACATTTTTATCAATAATGTCAGTAGCCAAGTTTGAATGGGAAAGGCAATAGGTCAGTTCATAAAAGACGTCATCCAGACAAAACAGTGAGCTGTGAGCATCAGGGATGATAATGCCAATGAAAAGCTAACCATAGAAAAGCAGGAGTATTAATAAGAAATTTAACTCAGAATGGATGCTAATTCAGTCCACTGCCTTTCTCCACCGGCTTCAAATGCTGAGTTTGTGTTCTGAAGCCAGAGTGGGAGTCCGCCTTTCACATGTCTAATAATGGGTGGAGTGTGTGAGAACACACTGGTGGGTGCCCCCGAGTGCCAAGGACTGAAGGATCAGACAACCTGATAATGTTCATCTTTGATTACACAAGCGAAGGCCAATGGCTCTTTCCCAGCAGCCACTGGGCCAGCCTGCATAGAACAGTTCATGAGAAAGTTGCCCAGTGTCTCCTTTGGAGGCGACAGCTTGGAAGAAAAAGCCACAAAGGGCAAAACACTCCAAGGCAAGCTTGTGGTTCTTGACTGAAGATGAAGAATCATGCAGATGTAAACAACAAGGCAGCTGCCCGTCCCTAGCATCAGGCAAGATGAAAGGACCAAAGAAAGAATCCAGCAGGAGATCAAAAGGAAGATTCAAACTGTAAGGAGCAGAGGTCTGGGACAAAGAAGCAAGAGGCGATGAACACAATGAAAAATAAAGGAACAAAAGCGCTGTGACACAATCATCACTCATAAATGCCTCCCTATGTATGATTCAAACAGGAAATGATATCACAGGAAAATATCCAGCTTCAGCTTAGATTTGAGACCTCAGGCAAAGTTTGCTAAACATACCACCATCTTGGAAAGGGCTGTTCATCAGGCCTATCCACTGCCCTTTCCTAAAATGTTTTTTGAGCAATTAGACATCAATAAAATCCAAGTGTGACATTCTGTGCCCGGTTCAGAAATCTGCAGCCCCAATCTCTGCCCTTCCTGTTTAATGCTCTGCTCTGATTTCAGAACACCACTCAAGATGAACGAGATCAGTGAAACACTAGCTGGGTCTTGGCCACAAGGAGGCCCAGCCGTGCGTGGAGTGGGACGTCCTTCAACACTCTGCCTGACTGCAAGATGGCCATGTCTGAACTGGGGTGATTAGCCAGAAACCGGTCCCAGGATGCTTGTTTCCAGTCCAGGGAAGACATGGCTTGGCAGTTCGGGCTGGAATTTTCCCATGAGGCACGGGGTCAGACTGATTTGCATATGGCCATGTCTGAACTGGGGTGGCGGAGTGAGCTAAAGAATGATGATGGATTAAACCCAGATCAGTTGACTGGGGGTGAGTGCTTGCAATGTTCAACACTCCGTCCATCATCCCCTTTGGTTTTGCTTTGTTCGCCCTAAGTTGGCAGGGTATGCCCAGACGTGGGTCCCTTGCTCACTTTGCCACTGGATTCAAGCTAGCCTGGCTGAAGATGGCTGATTAGCCAGAAACCGGTCCTAGGATGCTTGTTTCCGGTCCAGGAAAGACATGGCTTGGCAGTTCGGGCCGGACTGTTCCCATGAGGCAGAGGGTCAGACTGATTTGCATATGGCCATGTCTGAACCGGGGTGGTGGAGTGAGCTAAAGAATGATTATGGATTAAACCCAGATCATTTGACAGGGGGTGAGTGCTTGCAATGTTCAACACTCCGTCCATCATCCCCTTTGGTTTTGCTTTGTTCGCTCTAAGTTGGCAGGGTATGCCCAGACCCAGACGTGGGTCCCTTGCTCACTTTGCCACTGGGTTCAAGCTAGCCTGACTGATGACGGCTGATTAGCCAGAAACCGGTCCCAGGATGCTTGTTTCCGGTCCAGGGAAGACATGGCTTGGCAGTTCGGGCTGGACTGTTCCCATGAGGCACAGGGTCAGACTGATTTGCATATGGCCATGGCAGGTGGCGGAGTGAGCTAAAGAATGATGATGGATTAAACCCAGATCAATTGACTGGGGGTGAGTGCTTGCAATGTTCAACACTCCGTCCATCATCCCCTTTGGTTTTGCTTTGCAAGATACGTGCACTGTTTTTTTCTCAATTCTTGCATGTTTGTTTAAGTTCTTGGCATAGGTGTAACAAGATTTACTGGAGTGTGGGGGATTCTGGGAGCTCCCCTCTACCCACTGTGAGTCTCAAAGCAACCCCCCCTGGAGGAGACACCAAACTGCAATGTCGACTCAGCAGATGCTTCAACCCAAGGCTCCCTTGACTGCCAGGCAGAAAAGGCCTTGCAGAGGGGATCAAACGTTTTACACAATGTATGTTAACTAGAATGAATGTGTCAACGTAATCAAAATTATGCAAATTGCTCTATATAAAGTAAACACTAAAATATATATTGCTGTTAGGTCTGAAATTGAGAAGTAAATCCCACTGTTCTTGGCCGGAGCAAACTTCCCACTTTTCCCAGGAGGAAGACAGGTTGGCAAAAGTTCAGGAATAAGTCCCAAAGATATACAACTCCTAATGCCCCCCCTTGTTGTGTAGAATCTTGTGTATCTTAGACTATGCTAACCTTAGTCGCTCCTCTGGACACTGCAGTTGGCCTGGAACCCTAAAGGAAGTTCGAGGTCAACTAAAAAGTTAGGGAATGCCACCCAAGCTTTCTAGGAAGCCCTCACTTTGGACAGCCCAAACGGTATTGCAGAGTCACCTTTTACAACTCTCTTGCACTTATGAACCGATCGCGTTGCGGCCGTAGCTGGCCTCACACATGAAAATGGCTTTGTGAGCCAGGCCCGCCCCGTCTGCACGAGACACTGGGCACGAGGCACCGGGCCAGTCCACAGCAAGATGAACTTAAAGACAAGACACTGGAAGCGAAATGTGTGCCTAATTTCAATTTGCTGATGTGTTTCTTGAAGGCATTGATCCCGATAAAGGGCTTAAAGGAATGCTGCTAACGGGACAAGCAGTAATGCGCCTCTAAATGCATTAAAAATCAGATTACGGGGCTGCAGGGTGCTGGGAAAGCGCGCCTGCCCAGCTTCTAAGAGCCTGCATTACCTTCTCTTGGTGCCAGGGGGCGGCAACGTCTGCAGGTTAATTACATTTGAAGTGTTTAGGTGAAGCAGCGGGTGAGGGGAGGCCTCAGTACTGCGTTCCTGTCTGGGTGCAAGCAGCCTGCACAGCGCCCATCTCTGCCTCACTGTGTTTTCTGAGGACTGGATTCGATCTGTAAACCTATGTATTTTACAATGTCCTTGCGTTGCTTCTTCAGTCCACACTTCATATCAATTTGCCTTTGTTTCCATGCTTCCTGCTTTGACCATTTTGAGCTGCATGAACAAAGACTTTCTTGCGGTTGTGAACACTGCATTTCACTAAATCACAGGGTGTGTGATGGCAAAAGGGATTATCACAGACTGTAAAAGGACTTTTTATAATATCCAAAAGCCCTCATATTGCAAAGCCTACTTGACTCATAAAAGGGTTTTGTGACCCTTTCCAAATTGCAAATGAGAGGGGACGTGAAACGAGTGTCGCTTTCTTATTTGCTATTTGGAAAGGGATAACCACAGTTGCTAACCATTGGGGTGGTAACTGATTCTCACAGGCAGGGGGGTCAGGAACCCCACTGTTTAGCAGCTTTAGCGGGGGAGGGTGACACAAGGCAGCTGTGTTGAACAGAAAGTGTTATTAAAATGTTGTTTATTTCTCCTTTGTCTGTAATGAGAGATGCTGGTGTCCAGACACTCACAAATACCAATAATACAGATGTGGGGTAATGGGGAATAACTGATACAGAAGAGCAGACAAAACAAAAGCGATGGGCGTGAGGCTAAAGAGAACAATGGAGAAGTGAATGGATGAAAAGATGGATGGATGGTGAGAGGAGTGGATGGAGATAAGTATGGATGGATGGATGGTGAAAGGAGTAGATGGAGATAAGTATGGGTGCATGGATGGATGGTGAGAAGAGTGGATAGAGTTAAGTATGGGTGGATGGATGGATGGTGAGGAGTGGATGGAGATAAGTATGGGTGCATGAATGGATGGATGGTGAGAAGAGTGGATGGAGAGAAGTATGGATGGATGGTGAGAGGAGTGGATGGAGATAAGAATGGGTGCATGGATGGATGGAGATAAGTATGGGTGTACAGATGGATGGATGGGTGGTGAGAGGAGTGGATGGAGATAAGTATGGGTGCATGGATGGATGGTGGGAATAGTGGATGGAGATAAGTATAGATGGATGGATGGTGAGAGGAGTGGAGGGAATAAGTATGGGTGCATGGATGGATGGCGAGAAGATTGTATGGAGATACGTATGGGTGCATGGATGGATGGATGGTGAGGAATGGATGGAAATAAGTATGGGTGCATGAATGAATCGATGATGAGAGGAGTGGATGGAGATAAGTATGGGTGCATGAATGGATGGATGGTGAGAGGAGTGGATGGAGATAAGTATGGGTGCATGTATGGATGGTGAGGAGTGGATGGAGATAAGTATGGGTGCATGGATGGATGGTGAGAGGAGTGGATGGAGATAAGTATGGGTGCATGGATGGATGGTGAGAGGAGTGGATGGAGATAAGTATGGGTGCATGGATAGATGGGGAGAAGAGTGGATGGAGATAAGTATGGGTGCATGAATGGATGGATGGTGAGAGGAGTGGATGGAGATAAGTATGGGTGCATGTATGGATGGTGAGGAGTGGATGGAGATAAGTATGGGTGCATGGATGGATGGGTGGTGAGAGGAGTGGATGGAGATAAGTATGGGTAGATGGATGGATGGTCAGAGGAGTGGATGGAGAGAAGTATGGGTGCATGGATGGATGGATGGGTGGTGAGAGGAGTGGATGGTGATAGGTATGGGAGCATGGATGGATGATGAGAAAAGTGGATGGAGATAAGTGTGGATGGATGGTGAGAGGAGTAGATGGAGATAAGTATGGATGCATGGATGGATGGATGTGAGAGGAGTGGATGTAGAGAAGTATGGATGGATGGTGAGAGGAGTGGATGGAGGTATGGATGGATGGATGGTGAGAGGAGTGGATGTAGAGAAGTATGGATGGATAGATGGATGGGGAGTGGATGGAGATAAGTTTGGGTGCATGGATGGATGAATGTCGAGAGGAGTGGATGGAGATAAGTATGGGTGCATGGACGCCTTCTGAATGAGATCGAGGAGTGTGAGCGTCTCGGTATTGCCTCCAGAATGGGATCGAGGAGTGCTAACATCTCAATAGTGCCTCCAGAATGATATTGAGGAGTGAGATCTCGCAGGCACTAACTGAATGTGACTGAGGAATGCCAGCATCTCAGCAGTGCCTCCAGAATGAGATTGAGGAGTGCCACCTTCTCAGAAGTGCTGTTTGAATCGGAGTGAGGAGTGCGATCATCTCTACAGTGCCTCCTAAATGAGATCGAGGAGTGCAATCATCTCAGCAGCGCCTCCTAAATGTGTTTGAAGGGTGAGACCTTCTCAGAAGTGCCTCTTGACCGTCTCAGAAGTGCCTCTTGAATCAGAGTAACAGTCCAAGCATCTCTACAGAGCCTTTTGAATAGGCGTGAGGAGTGCATTTCTCTCAGCAGTGCCTCCTGAATGAAATGGACAGTGGTGGCTCCTCCATTAGGGCGGAGCAGCGTCCCGCTACTGCTTTCTCGCAGTGCGAGAAGCAGAAACATAAAATGGTATGCGAGAAAGTAGAATGGTATGCCTGGTTGGGGCGGGTGGGTGGGTCGGAGTGGCTTGCCCAATGCTTTAGGCTCTGCCTGCTTGGTCGGCCCTCTGGGGTCGATCAAACCAGTCATGAACACTCTGCCCTTGCTCCATGCAGGCTGAAATGCAGCCTACATAGAGAAAATGGCTTCCCCATAGGCGCCCGGCTGGGCGCCGTTCGCACCAATCACAACAATGCCATTGCATTGTTGTGATTGGCTTAGGGGAGGGAAGGGAGAATGCCTGCTTTCTGTTCTTGCCAGAGGCAGGAGAGCAGGAAAGCAGCAGGAAAATGCGGGACCCGGCCAGGAGCGGAGGTGGCACGGGACCCAGTAAGGTACTTTTTTATTTTTTTTATTCCTCCACTCGAGCGCGAACACCCGCGTGACCCCCCCTGCGAGTCATGCGAGCCAAGACTGGAAATTGAGGGGTGTGAGCATCTCAGCAGTGCCTCTAGGACATGACTGAGAATTGAGACCTTCTGAGCAGTGCCTCCTGAAGTGGAGTGAGGAGAGCGATCATCTCTGCGGTGCCATCTGAATGTGGTTGAGGAGGGAGACCTTTTCAGAGGTGCCCCCTGAATGAAACTGAGGAGTGTGAGCAGCTCAGCAGTGGCTATAGAATGTGATTGAGGAGTGTGAGCATCTTGGCAGTGCTTTTTGAATCAGAATAGGGAGTGCAATCATCTTATCAGTGCTTCCGGAATGAGACTGAGCATTGCGATCATATTTGCAGTGCCTCCTAAATGAGATTGAGTGATAACTTCTCAGCAGTACTAACTAAATGTGATTGATCAGAACAAGTATCAAGCAGTGCCTCCTAATTGAGATTAAAGAGTGAGACCTTCTCAGCAGTATAAACCAAATTGACTGACAAGTACGAGAATCCCAGCAGTGCCTCCAGAATGAGATTGAGGAGTGAGATCTCAGCAGTACTAACTAAATGTGACTGAGGAGTGCCAGCATCTCAGCAGTGCCTCCAGAATGAGATTGAGGAGTGAGATCTCAGCAGTACTAACTAAATGTGACTGAGGAGTGCCAGCATCTCAGCAGTGCCTCCAGAATGAGATTGAGGAGTGAGATCTCAGCAGTACTAACTAAATGTGACTGAGGAGTGCCAGCATCCCAGCAGTGCTCCAGAATGAGATTGAGGAATGAGATCTCAGCAGTACTAACTAAATGTGACTGAGGAGTGCCAGCATCTCAGCAGTGCCTCCAGAATGAGATTGAGGAGTGAGATCTCAGCAGTACTAACTAAATGTGACCGAGGAGCGCCAGCATCTCAGCAATGCCTCCTGAATGAGATTGAGGAGTGATACCTTCTCAGCAGTACTAACCAAATGCGACTGAGGAGTACTAGCATCTCAGCAGTGCCTCCTGAATATGATTGAGGAGTGATACCTTCTCAGCAGTGCCTCTTCAATCACAGTGAGGAGTTTGATCATCTCAGCAGTGCTTTCTGAATGATACTGAGGAGTGAGACCTTCTCAGCAGTATTAACTGAATTGGTTAGGCATTTCAGGGCCACCTATCAGCTAGTAGAAAAGAAGAGCCGAGGGGAGCTACATCGGAATACACTGAATAATCCACCTACACCGTCTGTTACTTTCCTGGACGTGGTGCAGGCCACCAGGCACAGTCCTGGTGGCAAGGCCCCAGGGCCAGATGGGGTCCCTGTGGACCTCATCAAATGTAATATTGACCTGTGGCCCCCCTGCTCATGAACATAATTAACAATTCACCGTGCTACCAGATCTCACATATGTGGGCCCTTTCAAACATAGTTCCCATCTTTAAAAGACGAGATCGTATGCCACCCAAATGCTGTTGGCCCTATTTCGCTTATCGATCGCACTGTCAAGATTTTAGGAAGGGCGATCCTTAATCATTTGCGACTCTGGGTAAAACAAAATAATATTCTGCGTCCCCATCAATTTGGGTTTTGTTGGGGGCTTGGTACAGTGGAACAGTGCCTAAACCTACACTTGACTGTTGGCAAGTATACCATCTCCAGGCACTGCCCACTGTACCTGGCCTTTATGGACCTCTCGACAGAATTTGATTGCATTAACCATACAAAGTTCTAGTGGATGCTGCTGGATTTGCGGGCTGATGTTGGTCTGGTGAATGTTTTGCAAACCCTCCATGAGAACCTCGCTGCTAAAGTCCAATTTTGGTCCGGCAGTAGAAATGCCAGGTATCCTTCTCTTAGTTAGAGGAGTGGGTCCGGTTGCATTTTAGCCCCGCTGTTATCATCTACATTAACATCCTGAGCTTCTTTTTGGCTCGTGCTACCAGTGATATCCAGAGGATAGGAAATGTGTCTGTCCCAGTGGTATTCTGTGCAGACGACGCTATACTTATAACACGGATCCTGAGAACATTGGTGGAGACCTTTGTGACTTTCATGAGAAAATTAGACTTCGTCTCTGATCACCAATTGTGGGAAGCCACACACTTGTGGCCCAGGAAGGAAAAATGTTTCTAAACTATCGCTAAGTAGCCAATCCCTAAGTAGCGTGAGCATCTTCTGTTACCTGGGAGTTGCCTTTGACTCCACAGGCTCCGGCAGCCGCAGGTTAGCAACTCACGCCTGTAGTGCAGTAGGTCGGCTGGAGCAATATTCAATCTCTGCCACATCCCAGGCAGGGGGACCATCTCTCCCCACCTGAATATATATCATTCTCAGTGTGTCATTGCAACTCTGCATGGAGCAGGGGCTTGGGGTTATCAACATGTTAAAGAGGAAAACCGTGTATGTAGACGGCCCCTTCGCCCCCCACCAGTTCCCATTATGTTGTTCATTCAGAGTTAATAAACTGAAAAACTCCAGAGCAGAAGTGAGGAGTGGACCCGGCTATCTTGAAAATAGGTATGTTTTTAGTTTCCTCCGGAAGCTAGATTCAGATAGATCCACGCGGAGATTAAGAGGTAGAGCATTCCAGCTCTTCGCCACCAGGTAGCGAAAGGATCTTCCTCCCATGCGGGCCCTTCTCACCCTAGGGACCTTTAATAGGCCTCCATGCGAGGAGCGCAAAGCGCGTGATGGTACATACCTGGTGACTAGGTTCTGGAGTGGTGCTGGCGCCTTCTCAGCAAGGATACGGTAACAGGTACAGAGGGATTTAAATTCAACTCTGCTCCTTACTGGCAGCCAGTGGAGGGTCTGAAGGGCAGCGTTGGAGTCCAATCTTTTAGGGAGTTTTAATATGAGGTGGGCTGCAGCATTCTGTAGCACCTGAAGGCGATTAATTGCCTTACAGGTTGCTCCCAGATACAGCAGGTTGCCATAGTCGAGACGCGATGTGATGAGGGCATGTACCAGCGTTCTACGAGCGGACGTAGGAAGGAGGGCTAGGTCCTTCCGTATGCTTTTTAAAACGCTGAAACAGACGCCCGCCACCCTGTCTATCTGGGGCCCAAGAGATAGGTCAGCATCGAGCCAGACCCCAAGGTTTCTGACATCCTGCCGGGGTATTGGAGCCTCACCTAGGCTTGGGGGCCACCACGCCGACGACCAAGCAGATGGGCTCCCTCCCACCACGAGCACCTCGGTCTTGTTGCCATTTAGTTTCAGGCAATTTGTGGACATCCAGGTTGCAAGGTTTTGCATGCAAGCCCTGAAGCTGTCCATGGCAAGGCCGGGTGCACGCGAGAGGGATATATAGCCTACAGTATATTTCTGATATAGTGAAGACTGCCCCACTTCTGGCTTTGGGTCAGAATTTGGGCCAATAGCGAGGGCAGTTTGAATAGGGACATAATCATGCACTGTCTCAAATTAGAGATGGGCTTAATAATACATTGTTTGGGGTACACGTTTCCATGACTTTTAATTAATTAAGTTTGTCTGATAGGTTTGATTTACCTTCCACCCTAACTAAAAATGACACGCAGGGGTTAAGCTCCGGCCAATGTCAGAGATTGCACATTGAATCCAGCAAAAGTTCTATTAGAGATTACATTATGTTTTAGCACCTGCTGAGCCCGTGATGTATTTAACTTTGGAACTCACCTGCTGGCACAGGTCGCTTCTCTTCCGTTTCAGGGCGGGTATGGCGTGGCAGCTTTTGTGCTTCTCAGACTCAAAGCACTCTGGGTGGTTCTGCGTTGGTTTGCCCCCGTGATGCACTGTCTAAACAAACCTTGATGCATTTGATGTTTTTTGTACATTTTTTTAGATCCTGTTCCTCTCCTTTTTCTAAAGCCAATTTTAAAGCATTTGGGGTGCAAAAGTGCAGGGATGTGTTATTTTACCTACAGCGCCTAGGCAGCCCTGGTGTCTGCTATGAAGTATGTTCTGTTTTTTAAGGCGGCAGCACGGTGTAGGAAATCAATGGAGGGTTGTCCCTTAGGCCTAAGCTACGCCCATAGCTTTTCAGGCCTCATGGTACGCTATGGTCCTCTGACCCTTCTGTCTAGCCAAGGTACAAATCTATAAAGGTAAAGACACCTGTTGGTGTCAGCCTACAGTTTCACTGTGGTTTGAAGGCCTTTTGATGGCTACACAGACGCTGTGAATGTTCTAGGGCAGTGTTTCCTAAACTGTGGTCCGCGGACCCCCAGGGGTCCTTGACACATTCCCAGGGGGTCCGCAGGCAGCAGTTTTAAAAGCCCTGCAAAGTTTCCTGTATCATTAGCAGTTTTTGAGCGACAATAAAAGTGTCAAGATAACACCAGTGATTAACGTACCTGCAGGAGTGAGATAAGAGTTTTGTCCAGGGGCAGCTTTAACTTCTCTATTGTAGCACAGAGGGTTAACATGCCTACTGCAAAGAACATGTACCATGCATTAAAAAAAATGTATTTCATGTGCATAAGTCAGTGGGTTACTGCTTTTGTCAAACTTATTTTTCTTCCCAGATTGTCGTACCCTGGTGCATAGTAAGGTTTTCATTTACTATTCTTTAAAATTGAAAAAAATGCAATATGTAATGATAAATGTGTTGTAGACTGCACCATTGTTTCCAAAAATCTTTTGGGGGAGAGCCTTACAAAGCCCCCTCTGTAGTGGCCAGGCTCACTCACTGCACTTGGTATGCACCACATGGGGACTGGTCTGAAAAAATTCTAGGCCTGCTTTTGGTTTCCAGTATGGCCGTGGCAGGAGCCTCATACTGCAAAATAAAACCAGCAATTTAAAAGTTAGTCACTGGGATGCAGCACCAATCTTCCGATTAAATTATTTAGTTTTTTGCAAACTCTTTCAATATGAAATATTAAGAGGGATATTTACAAAAGAAGTGGAGGAGCGTGTTAGCCTCCTTGGCTTAACGACACGCTCCGCCACTTCTGAAATGCAGGGCTGCACCATATTTACAAGAATATGGTGCAGCCCTGCATTTCCCCCTGAGCTGGTGCTACATTTAGCAGGGTAGCGCCAATGCAGGCACCCTTGCACCATAGTGCAAGGGCATCTGTGTGCAGGGGAAAATAGGTTATGTACAGGAAGGTCCTCCTTGCTGCACATAAACAATCTTGAAATGCTGTTTTGTCACTTCTATGTGTTCTGCTTAATACAGTACGTATGGAAGTTACAAAATGTAATTATTTTAAAGATTGTTTATGTGCAGGAAGGGTCAGCTTCCTGAACATAAACAATCCAAGTGTTTTGCTTTTTCCATGTGAAGTGCATAAGGCACCACACATGGAAATTGCAAAATCGAGGAGAAATAAAACCTTTCTCCTTATTTCGCCAAGTTAAGACCAGGTGTTTCCTGGTTTTAATTTTGGCACAGTCTCCTATTTATGCCGCCCTTGTAAATAGGAGGCAGCGTACAAATCAATGGGTGTTCAGTGGAATGCCCACCGCAACACCCACTGCCCACCTCCTTCACGCTAAGTATTGCATGCAAGGGGGCGTTATTTGCAAGGCAGCTTTAAGCCACGGTAAGTGCCTCAACGCAGCCTTGTAAATAAGGCGAAGCCCTTATCACGATAGGAACATCACAAAAAGTGACATTCCCTTGGGGAAAGGGGCTTGTAAATATGTGTGCACGTGTGTTTATTTTGTTCTAATTAATATTTGAAATTTAAATCCTACAAATTGCTTGGGGGTCCCCGGCTTCCAGTGGTGACTTAATGGGGGTCCCCAGGAGTCAAAAGTTTGGGAACCACTGTTCTAGGGTATCCCACGCGTGTTTTCATGCTTAGACTAGTTTTCATTCACCACTTGGCTCCCTAGATTTGACCCGGCTGCCTATTATTATCATGATCCCTGGATTCATCTATTGCATTTTGCTTTAGGAATCAGCTTTTTTGGATCCTGAATGTTTGCGCCATGGGCCTCGTTGCACACATAGCAGGCCCTTTACTTCATATATTATACAATTGATTATGCTGGTAGCATCATTGTTGGATTCCTTGTAGGCATTTTGCTTTAATGATGCCACGACTATTGTTTTTAAGTTGTTGTTGCAGACTGTACTGTACTTCTCTTATGTTTTATCTTCTCATTAGTGTTAACTAAATGTGACTGACAAGTACGAGAATCCCGGCAGCGTCTCCTGAATGTGGCTGAGGAGGGAGACCTTCCCAGCAGTGCCTCTAGAATCTCATTGAGCAGTGTGTCCATCTCAGCAGCACTTCTTGAATGTGACTGAGGAGGGAGACCTTCCCAGCAGTGCCTCTAGAATCTCATTGAGGAGTGTGTCCATCTCAGCAGCACTTCTTGAATGTGACTGAGGAGGGAGACCTTCCCAGCAGTGCCTCTAGAATCTCATTGAGGAGTGTGTCCATCTCAGCAGCACTTCTTGAATGTGGCTGAGGAGGGAGACCTTCCCAGCAGTGCCTCTAGAATCTCAGTGAGGAGTGTGTCCATCTCAGCAGCACTTCTTGAATGTGACTGAGGAGGGAGACCTTCCCAGCTGTGCCTCTAGAATCTCATTGAGGAGTGTGTCCATCTCAGCAGCACTTCTTGAATGTGGCTGAGGAGGGAGACCTTCCCAGCAGTGCCTCTAGAATCTCAGTGAGGAGTGTGTCCATCTCAGCAGCACTTCTTGAATGTGACTGAGGAGTGAGATCTTCTCAGCAGCACTTCTTGAATGTGACTGAGGAGGGAGACCTTCCCAGCAGTGCCTCTAGAATCTCATTGAGCAGTGTGTCCATCTCAGCAGCACTTCTTGAATGTGACTGAGGAGGGAGACCTTCCCAGCAGTGCCTCTAGAATCTCATTGAGGAGTGTGTCCATCTCAGCAGCACTTCTTGAATGTGGCTGAGGAGGGAGACCTTCCCAGCAGTGCCTCTAGAATCTCATTGAGGAGTGTGTCCATCTCAGCAGCACTTCTTGAATGTGGCTGAGGAGGGAGACCTTCCCAGCAGTGCCTCTAGAATCTCAGTGAGGAGTGTGTCCATCTCAGCAGCACTTCTTGAATGTGACTGAGGAGGGAGACCTTCCCAGCAGTGCCTCTAGAATCTCATTGAGGAGTGTGTCCATCTCAGCAGCACTTCTTGAATGTGACTGAGGAGGGAGACCTTCCCAGCAGTGCCTCTAGAATCTCATTGAGGAGTGTGTCCATCTCAGCAGCACTTCTTGAATGTGGCTGAGGAGGGAGACCTTCCCAGCAGTGCCTCTAGAATCTCAGTGAGGAGTGTGTCCATCTCAGCAGCACTTCTTGAATGTGACTGAGGAGGGAGACCTTCCCAGCAGTGCCTCTAGAATCTCATTGAGGAGTGTGTCCATCTCAGCAGCACTTCTTGAATGTGACTGAGGAGGGAGACCTTCCCAGCAGTGCCTCTAGAATCTCATTGAGGAGTGTGTCCATCTCAGCAGCACTTCTTGAATGTGGCTGAGGAGGGAGACCTTCCCAGCAGTGCCTCTAGAATCTCATTGAGGAGTGTGTCCATCTCAGCAGCACTTCTTGAATGTGGCTGAGGAGGGAGACCTTCCCAGCAGTGCCTCTAGAATCTCAGTGAGGAGTGTGTCCATCTCAGCAGCACTTCTTGAATGTGACTGAGGAGGGAGACCTTCCCAGCAGTGCCTCTAGAATCTCATTGAGCAGTGTGTCCATCTCAGCAGCACTTCTTGAATGTGACTGAGGAGGGAGACCTTCCCAGCAGTGCCTCTAGAATCTCATTGAGGAGTGTGTCCATCTCAGCAGCACTTCTTGAATGTGGCTGAGGAGGGAGACCTTCCCAGCAGTGCCTCTAGAATCTCAGTGAGGAGTGTGTCCATCTCAGCAGCACTTCTTGAATGTGACTGAGGAGTGAGATCTTCTCAGCAGTGCCTCTACAATTTCAGTGAGGAGAGTGACCATCTGAGCAGTGCCTCCTAAATGAGATTGGGGAGTGATATCTTCTCAGCAGTTTTAGCTAAATGTGATTGAGGAGTGCGATCATCTCAGCATTGTCTCCTAAGAGGCATTTAGGAGTGCTAGCATCTCAGCAGCACCTCCTACATTAGATTGAGGAGTTACAGTTTCCCACTTATTTAGTTATTGGCTTCTCCAGGTGTAGTTGCAGTCTCTGAGAGCACACTTTGATAAAGGCTTCAGAGATTCTGACTCACCTGTTGGTACTTGGACTAGGAACACTGGTAAGTGTTCCTGGGTGCAAAGGTCAGCCATGTGCATTAGCACCAGCAGAGTCTCCAGCTCCAAAAACAGGATGGGGCAAACACTCTCTAAAGAGGTTCTAGGTTTACAATCATTTTCTAAGGAAAAGATGCTTGGATCCCAGACGTGCCTCTTGAATCGGAGTGAGGAGTGCGATCATGTCACACGTGCCGTCTGAGTGTGATTGAGGATTGCGAGCACTCAGATTCAGCAGTAAGACCTTTTCAGCAGTACTACCTCAATGTGATTGAGAGCATCAAGCAGCCCCTCCTGAAAGAGTCTGAAGAAGGCGTCCTTCTCAGCAGCGCCGGTTGAATCTGAGTGAGGAGCGAGATCCTCTGAGAAGTGCCACCTGCATGAGGTTGAGGAATGAGAACTTCTCAGCACTACTAACTGAGTGTGGTTGAGGAGGGTACCCTTCTATCAAGAGCCTTCTGAATGAAATTGAGAAGAGAGACCTTCTTAGCAAAACTGACTGAGGAGCGTGAAGATCTCAGCAGTGCCTCTTGCAGCTGGGTCAGGAGTGAGGTCATCTGAGACGTGCCACCTGCATGAGATTGAGGAGTGAGACCTTCTCAGCAGTGCCTCTTGAACCTGGGTCAGGCGTGCCATCAAGTCGTTGGCACTTCTGGAATCTGGGACTGGTTCGCTCACACATTTAGGATGGATCTGAAGAAAATGCCAATGGAATGTTTGAAGATACAGTCCTGGTAAAGGAAATGACCATCCTCGTGACATTGAATATAAACAATAGGAAGAATACTCAATTTTGTGGGATTTCTTTAGCGCAGCAATGATGTACTAATGGGACCACGCAGTCGTCTCACAGCAAGCATTTGCACGTGCAATACTTTGTGAATGGCTCAAAGGCAGATCAGTGTTCATATATTGGCAATCATCACTTGGAGGTAAGCAGAGGTGTCAGCCATGGTACTTTGACTTCGAAGGTAACATGGGGAGGAATTGTCTCAGCAATCTGAGTTTAATAATGGTGGAAGGAGTGTTTTCGTAAAAAAAGAAAGTTTTTATTAGAGGTGATAACTCTGTTAGGAAGTTTGGGGTCTTGAAAGGGTTGTGTGAGGATCTGGTGAGAATTTACAGACCATACAAGTCTTTTTTTGCCTCTAATTATATCCAAGTTCTAGCCGTGAAGTGATTTTGGAGATACTTTTGGAGAAGTTTCATGGACTACGCATCTCCTATGAGGGAAAAGTTCATTTGTGCATCTTCAGGGTGTGGAACAAAGGACAAGGCTTGCAGAATAAAATATAAAATAAACTTTTGATTAGGAGGTGGGAAATTTATCTGAGCATCTGCATGAAAACAGAGAATAGGATATCACACAGCAGCTGCCCCCTGTCTGATCGAACAACCCGTGGTCATGTACATGCCCGGGTTCTCTTTACTAATTTGCACCCTATTTCCCAAAGCTCCAAGCTCTGGCAGATAAGAATTCTAAGGCACAGGGAAATGAAGAGACTTTCTTGGGAACACTGTCAGGTGTAAGATGTCTGCTCTACATGGGCCACAGCCACAAAGTTTTTTCTGGAGTAGGTGTGGCTTACTCCTGAATTATCAGGTTAAACTACACCTACTGATGAAATGAAACTTTGTAGCTCTCATAACCTGCATCAACAACGCTGCTTGTAGAACACACTTGATCCTCTTGTATTAACCAATGGTGAATCATTTAGCTGAATGACACTTTCAAATGTGTACGGTAGGAGATTATGATTGGTAACTTAGTTTCAGTTAGAGGTGTATGTATATCATTGTTGTAAGGCTATTAAAGTACACGTTGCCCGTTCACGATCAATGAAGACTGCTTAAAGGAGTCACATGGGAGTTGGGTGGGAAGTTGAGGAATGGAAGCCTCACTTGTATGTGCAACAGATGCAGGGCCGGCTCTAGGGCGGTGCGATCGGTGCCACCGCACCGGGTGCTGACGTGGGGGTGGGGACGCCATCAGGGCCGGACTGGGAACCAAAACCGGCCCCAGCAAAGTGCTCAGCCGGCCCCTGGGGGGGAGGTCTGAGCTCTTTGGCGGGGCCCGTTTTCGGCCGATTTTGTTACAGGGCCGATTTTGCTGCTATGCTGCATAAACGGCCCTGTAACAAAAACGGCCCTCAGGGCCCCAAAACTGGCCCTCACCCTTGCAGCGCACCGGGTGATTGACCTGGGCCCGAAACGGCCAGTCCGGGCCTGGACGCCATGTTTATTGTTTTAAAATCACCTGATGTCACATTCCTTGTCCCAGCAATTTTCAAGCATCAATAAACATGTCAAGATAACTTTGGTGATTAATGTTCTTCTTGTAGAGAGACTGGAGCTTTGTCTGGTAGTGGAAGTTTTGACTCATCGTAGCACAGAGGGTTAATGTGCCTGCTGCAAAGAACGTGTCCCATTCAGATCACAGAGTGTATACACTATAAATAGGTCAGTGGGTTACTGCTTTTGTCAGAGAGATCCTTTTGTTACTTGCAGTTTAAAAGTTAAAATGCTAATATAGAGCAGTGAGCTATTTAACTGTGGTCAAAGAGCTGCATGCAAACTGCAAGGAATATATTACAGCAACATGTTTTTTTTGCCCAGACTTTCCTTATTCTAATACTAGTAGCCCGTCCCGACGTTGTCCGGGTATGAATTGCTGCCGGCCAGTAGTATATTGTTTTGTAGGATTTCGTTTTGATAGCATTTCTTATCTGTGACAGGCCTGTGAAACGCTCCGATTCACAGTGCACTGCTGATGCACTTAAGAGTGCGCGTTCAGTAGTGTGTGAACTCGAGTTTCCCTACTTTATTTTTCCTTGCAATATTATATAGCGCAAACTCGACAACATGGCATGAGCACAATTTACATTGCAGAAGAACACATTAATTTGTGGTAGGCACGGGGAGACAAAGCGATTTGCCTGGAATCACAGGATGTTGAGCTGATGCCGAGATTCGAACGTAGCTCCCCAGCTCTAAAGTTCGCAATTCTAGAACTTGTGGCGGGAGGTGTGTCTAAAAGTGTATATCGGTGCTGGCCATCAATGAGAGAGACCTGTGCATTTTTCAAATCGGTGGTGAAAAAATATGAGTATGTTGCTGGAGATGTGGGCCGCCGTGCCACTAATGTACTTACCGGGGGAGGGTAAACACCCATTATTCCTCAATTTTCTTTCCGCATACTTTCATTACGAAAGTACCATGACTCCGCAATGCCATTATAACGCATGGCATTACATTTTATATGCTTTACCGCGCATACATTTACAACGAAATTCGTTGTAAATGCATGAATGGTAAAAGCAGGTTTTTTTTTTAATGTTTGGATAAGGTAAGTATGGGTATAGGGGTATATGTTTTGGGGTACTGAGGTATATGTTTTGGGGTGTTTGGGTATTTTAAGGGTTCAGATATAGTTTTGGGTTATGGGGTACAGGGGTAGTTTTAGGGTTTAGGGATAGGTATGGGTTTTGGGGTACAGGGGTAGTTTTAGGGTTCAGGGCTAGGTTTGGGTTTTGGGGTATAGGGGTATTTTTAGGGTTCAGGGGTAGGTTTGGGTTTTGGGGTACAGGGGTATTTTAAGGGTTCAGGGCTAAGTTTGGGTTTTGGGGTACAGGGGTATTTTGTAGGGTTCAGGGCTAGGTTTGGGTTTTGGGGTACGGGTATTTTAGGGTTCAGGGGTAGGTTTGGGTTTTGGGGTACAGGGTTATTTTTATGGTTCAGGGCTAGGTTTGGGTTTTGGGGTACAGGGGTATTTTAAGGGTTCAGAGCTAGGTTTGGGTTTTGGGGTACAGGGGTATTTTAGGGTTTAGGGGTAGGTTTGGGGGTACAGGGGTATTTTTAGGGTTCAGGGCTAGGCTTGGGTTTTGGGGTACAGGGGTATTTTTAGGGTTCAGGGGTAGGTTTGGGTTTTGAGGTACAGGGGTATTTATAGGGTTCAGGGCTAGGTTTGGGTTTTGGGGTATAGGGGTATTTTTAGGGTTTAGGGATAGGTTTGGGTTTTGGGGTACAGGGTATATTTATAGGGTTAAGATGGGTTAGTGTTTAAGGGTGTTGGGGTATTTTAAGGAGTAAGGGTGGGCTATGATTATGGGGTGCAGGGGTATTTAAAGGGAGCAGGGTGGAGACCCAGAGCTGGAATGTACAGAACCTGGGAAGAAAAAACAATGAAATATTGGGCACAACGTTCGCTTTTTTTTCCCGTAATCCCGCGCCCTGCACACGCCCACGCCCCCAGCACATGCCCACAGCACATGATATGAGACATGGCATGAAGGGCGGAACGTACCACACGCCCCCAGCGTTTGTCACGCCCCCAGCACACGCCCACAGCACAATGCAGACACGCCCACAAGGGACTACTTTGCTGGCACGGTTCTTTTACCTTTTAAATGTATATGGTGGGTGTCTGTGCATAGCCTATGTCCTTCTGCTGCAACTGCCCTTTCCAACGCTGTATTGGGTGTTGTGATTGGTGCTGTGGTTCCTGAGATAACCCGCCTCAAAGGTTTGGGCTCTCTCTTTATTATATTAGTATAGATACAGATTGCAAAAAGGGTTCATTTGGGTAGAAATCAATTCTTGCTATTAAAGGAAACCCCTACCAATAGTGTTGCATTTTAAATTCCGAATTTGTGCTTTTCTAGACAAAGGACTATTAAATTATACAGCCTACCGGTAATAATTACATGCGACTCCTACACCTTGTTGGCCTCTGTTTTATGTAACATTTCCTATACACCGATTTACACATGTGCAATGTGTGCGTGATGCAAAGTGTTCTGACACCTTAAACTGGTATGAGTGGCGCGATAAAACTAAATGAATCTAAGAGACAGTGGTTATGGAGACTTGGGGGGCATTGTCAAATGGTGGTAGTGAGGGAATCGATGACGAGGTGGTCATTGGGGGCACCAACAAACATTGTCGCACAGGGCGCCACCAGCACTAAAGCCGGCCCTCGTTGTCTCAGCCCCCCCGCCCCCATCGACGGATTCTCTCAGCTCATTATCATGTGTACAGGAGCACTCCAGAAACGTACAGACCCTCGTTGTCTGCCTTGTAAGGGACATTCTCATCTCAATGCCTTCCTCCTCCCAGAAGGAGATGGTACATACCTCTCTTCCTTCTAAGGTAGCCCACTCCTTACTTCGAATAAATCCTTCAGTCCCATACAAATAGCGGGAGCGCGTTATACAATATAAACGACGTAACAAAACAAGGTAGAGGCGCTATATAAAACTCAAAAATAAATAAATAAAGTCATTTAGGCGCGAGGACATGAACCATTGCTATCCCGGATGGGGGAATTATGCTGGAATTTTGCACCTTCAGCCCTCAATAAAAGGCTTCAGTACAGTGCGCTCCCTTATAACCCAGAGAGAGAATTGACCAGCCCTCTCTCCTTGTGGGGAGAGGGCAGCTCCTCCCCTGGGGTCCGAAGGCCACAGGCTGCATGCTGTCTGCTCCCCTAACATCAGCCGCGCACCCCAGCAGAGCCGGAGGAAATGCTGAACATCAAATGACACTTGATATTATTATTATCATCAGAGCCCACGTGCCGGCACGCGGCTTATATTTAGCTGCCGCCCAAAACGGCGCCGCCAACCTGCTGAACCGGAAACTAGAAAGCTGCACTCCAGCCGGCCACACTGCCTCAAAATTATGTTATGTTATGTTATAGGAGCTTATAAAGCGCACTGCTACCCAGAGTTTTGGTCACATTAAGTGAGGTCGGGTAGGGCGTACTCTATTTCAGCAGGTTTATGTACCTGCTGGGTAAAAAGAGAGGGTGTATTTTATGTGGCTTATTTTCAATCCCCTTTATTTTCACAAAGATATAAAAGTCTCAGTGAATGCTACTGTAAGATGGTTTGGGAAGTTAGGAAATTTAGGAGCAGGTAGGTGTCTCTGAAAGGTCAGTAGAGTGGGCGCGAGGGGAGGAGGGAATCAGTCACATGACAGGCTCGGACAGTGTCCTGCATGCAGGTGTCACTGCACATACGTGGACCCATCGTTTACATTTCACATTTCTTTTAACAGTAAAATAAACACTTAAATCAGGATGTATACTAACAAACTGGTGTTTTTGAAAGACAGCAGTGCTAGGGTGGAGTAAAGGAACACCTCAGGTTTGGTCAGCATCCTGTTTTATGATACACCCAATCCATACACGATTCGACTTTCTACTTTTCATCACTTTTGCCCATAAAAATCTGGATTGCAGATTTGTGTTTCTCTGTAACTTCTACTTTCAGTGGAGCAGTCTGTTATTCAGTTCAGAACAATGAGAAGCTATACAAGTGAATGGTGATGTCAGTGCAGCCATCACAAGACTTTGCCCGCATAAGTAGCGTGATATCTCAACGCCATTAGCCCTAAATAAGGATTTAAAGGGATGAAACATGCTGAGTAGATACAGAATTCATTTTTAAAGTCCTAAGAATCATTACGTTCTGTCTAATATCTGCACTCACCTTGTCACTGTCACTCAACGACCAACATGCTTTTTTATCTCCATCACACTATGTCATCTTTTGTTAAGTACCTTATACTAAAGCATCTCACAATGCTGGAAAACCAAGTAAAAAAGCGAAGGAGGTATATTTTATATCGAAGTTCCCTAGATGTAGAATGCTCTGCCTTTGGAAAATGGCATTACCCTGAATTTGCAATGATTTCTGAATCACTGGAAAAAACCCTTGCCTTGGGAAGTGACGGGAGAATACATTCTTCGCGTATGTTGCTCTTAGCAGGTTTAGTTTGCCTGATTTTACCTTTTGCGGTGGTTCTGGGAGTGCACTTTTGTGTTTCACTTGTGCTCTTATTTAAACATCCGAATGAATTTAAATTCTTAACAAGCATTTACAATGCAACGGTTTCGCCTTTGGAAAAGTTTGAGCTATTGGCATTGTAAATGACAAAATGTGTATTTATGTGTTGGTTTTGAAAACAGATAAATAAATGGCATTGTCATTTACATTGCCAATAGCTCTAACTTTTCCAAAGGCGAAACCGTTGCATTGTAAATGCTTGTTTTTTAATGTAAAGAATTCTCTTTAGTGCTGCCAAAACCAGCACCTAGGAATATTACGTTGGACCGAAGTCTGGGATGCTAAGCAAAGTAGTTACTTTGGACCTCATGCGGCAGTAAAAAGAAAGGTAAAGGCTTCCTTTTCGCTGCGGGTTATTACGACCTCCAGGGTAGTGTGGGAAAGAGCTGAAGCAAACTGTCACTGCATTCAAATCTAGGAAAATAACATAAGTGGAAACTTTAAGGAGAATGCAGGTTTCTTTATTTTGGGATCCTTTGATGTGGAAACGCTGTAAGATTTAAAGGGGAATGACTGGCAACAAATTGCAGTCAACTTACTGCAAAACATTTCGGAAAAAACAAACTAACTCTTCAGGAGCAGAGCTACTGTAGGCAGTATTACATGTCAGCGTTCCTATTGTTGGCTCAAGGTGCTGCACTAGATTGATTTCGAGGAAGAATCTTTCATCCAGTTTCGTTGGCCCTCGCACCCTAATCACAACCCTTGTTGCAGGATTCATGCATAGTCGCTGAACAGAGGCGGGCACAAATCATACATACATCGGTTAAAATGAAAAAATATTTACTGAAAGTTAAGGGAGCAATTTTTAGATACGCAAGTGATTGTGCTCCATGCGTTATCACGTTTTATCCTAGCATTGGGTATGAAACATTTACAATATTTACAAAAAAACATGAAATACCCAAGTACATGTATGCATATGCAAAGTTTCCATGTATCCTCCTACTGTCCTATACTGGCTCCGTACGAAAGAGAAGTGGACACCCTTGCGCTCCCAACGGAACATTGTTCGCTCATCTGCCACAAAACACACAAGCCTTCCAAAAGTGGAAACCAAAATAATCCTCCCTATTGCCCAAGTATCTATAAAAAAATCCCGAACTTGGTGATAAAATTATGAGCGTTCACAAGCCTACATTCTAACACTTTGATTATCCATGAAAATACAGCCATGCGTAACGTGCTGTGTTTACACAAACTAATGCATTGAAAACAATAGCTTAAGACTCTTATGCAAACAAAAACTCCAGTTTGTACGAATGGTTATTAAGAGGAATCTTATTTCTTGAGTTGGGGCGATGATGGTGCGATTTCAGGGAGTGATCTTGTACATCAGTGTATGAAAAAAATGTGCGTCTAAACAAAACAAGTCAGGTCCCGGGCCGTGCTGTGATTGGCTGACGTCACGGGGGTGTCCCGGGCCGGCAGCCAATCACAGCGCGGCCCGGGAAATGACGTCACTGGGGTGTCCTGGGCCTGCAGGAGCAGATCTACTGTAGGCAGTATTACATGTCAGCGTTCCTATTGTTGGCTCAAGGTGCTGCACTAGATTGATTTCGAGGAAGAATCTTTCATCCAGTTTCGTTGGCCCTCGCACCCTAATCACAACCCTTGTTGCAGGATTCATGCATAGTCGCTGAACAGAGGCGGGCACAAATCGTACATACATCGGTTAAAATGATAAAATATTTACTGAAAGTTAAGGGAGCAATTTTTAGATACGCAAGTGATTGTGCTCCATGCGTTATCACGTTTTATCCAAGCATTGGGTATGAAACATTTACAATATTTACAAAAAAACATGAAATACCCAAGTACATGTATGCATATGCAAAGTCTCCATGTACCCTCCTACTGTCCTATACTGGCTCCGTACGAAAGAGAAGTGGACACCCTTGCGCTCCCAACGGAACATTGTTCGCTCATCTGCCACAAAAAACACAAGCCTTCCAAAAGTGGAAACCAAAATAATCCTCCCTATTGCCCAAGTATCTATAAAAAAATCCTGAACTTGGTGATAAAATTATGAGCGTTCACAAGCCTACATTCTAAAACTTTGATTATCCATGAAAATACAGCCATGCGTAACGTGCTGTGTTTACACAAACTAATGCATTGAAAACAATAGCTTAAGACTCTTATGCAAACAAAAACTCCAGTTTGTACGAATGGTTATTAAGAGGAGTCTTATTTCTTGAGTTGGGGCGATGATGGTGCGATTTCAGGGAGTGATCTTGTACATCAGTGTATGAAAAAAATGTGCGTCTAAACAAAACAAGTCAGGTCCCGGGCCGTGCTGTGATTGGCTGACGTCACGGGGGTGTCCCGGGCCGTCAGCCAATCACAGCGCGGCCCAGGACAAAGGGGCGGGGCTTAAAAAAACACCGCGAAACGCCCCCGAATCACGTTTTCAAGAGAAAGCGTGATTGACAGCCTCTGTCTCCCAATGGCTAGCCTCCATTTATGGATCTAGCCAATGGTAGACAGAGGCTGAACCAAAGTACATATGTAGGATCATGAGGTTTCGCTATGGGCGGAGCAACTGCTACGCAGTTGCAACGCCCAGGGCGAAACCTAAAAACTCCTGTGTGATGTTGTAAACATTCCGTTAGAAATTGCAATCAGTATTGTTAAGAACCGGTTACTATCACGAAAGGGGTGTGTTCAACACATGGATCACATTTTCGTTTGCTGGTCGGCTAATCAATATTATGGGTTGATAAGTCGACAACTTTAATCCAAGGTTTTTGTTAACATTATGCAATATTGACCACTTCAGGTTCTGGGGTGGAGCTTCAGCATCCATTAGAGGCTCTAGTGTGATTGGTAAGGATGCACGATGGCCCTCATGGTGGTCTGCTAGGTATATTGATGCTGTCAGCTAAGCCTTAGTGGGCGATTCGCTTGGTCTTTGGGTGGGAAGGACTAGGCAGGTAGTTGAAATCTATTAACTAGGTTGTAGTTGAAGGTCATGTGGCTGAGCTTGACGGCCATTTGGTCTCTTAGGATTTGTTGGCTGGCCTGGCGTGACGAATATCTATGGTGTTAGTTTGACAACCATGATGGATTAGACTATCGTCGAGAGAAAGAGTCCAGGAGATTACAGATCTTTTCTACTGGGAAAGTGTCCGCAAGAAGTCCTCTGGCAGGAATGATGAGGGTGGGAATAACAATCCACAGCAGAGAGCCTAAGCAAGGTAAAGATTTAAGCAGCTTCAAGTGTTGTCTGAGTTTTGTAATTTAGCAGGTGTTGCCATTCGACAGATTTGGGCAAATCATGGCCTTGATCATGTTAGGAACTCTGAGTATTAAGGGAGAATGTTGGGTACAGGCTCCCCCTGTGTGATTCAAACAGTACAAGATGACATGATCCATTAATAGGGAGAAGTTCAGCTTCGCAAGAAACTGGACGGCAGTCTGGGGAGCCGTGGTTGGGCGTGTGTTAATAACGTCTCCACATGGGCTGATATTCCGTAAGGCTCCTGCCAGTAAAGGTGTTTTATGGATGTTCTCTTGATTTCTGGGTGCCCCATATGCATCAGACTGCATACTCCTGTTTGGCTCCCAGGACCCATCTGTATGTGGGTCTTCTGGTGAGGCACAAACTGGGTCGTTCGTCAGATCACAAAGCAAAACAGGCCTTCTCATGGAAGGAACTATTTGCAATCCTGTTAGCCCTCCAAAAATATCTACACACAGCCCCACGCCATGCAGTGGTAGTGAGAATGTAGACATCACCTGTAAATAAATGAGGGAATGAAGTCCCGGGTCTTGGTAGAGGTAGTTTTTCAATGTGACTGATGGAGAAACACCTCTCCTCCATCTCTGGTTTTCACATTGGGATCTGACTCCGGTCGTCTGCTATTGTTGCTGTGTCTGCACTTCCTGGTCAACACCTCAGTAGAAGATATCCAGAGTCAGATCTTCCCTTCTTTCCAAAACCGTGTCAAATTGGATTGATAAAATGTGCCTCATTTGGAGTTTTATTTATTCTGGCTTTCGTCGGCATAACATGCAACTTTAGAAGGGACATTTTCGAACCCCCTTTCGTAGTACATATTTACTTCTTTCAGGAGCAATCGGGTGCACACTGCTGGTGGCAGTGATTTGGGCACCTCACTCCGAGTCAAGGCACTGGGGCCAGATTCAGGAAAACATATAAATCTATTCCTACAGGTTCACTACTGCGTAAGGCATAGATTTATCATTTCTTTTGGGGCAGCACTCCTGGGATGCTTAATTTGTCAAAATTTCCACGTGAATGAAAATAATGATGTATATTTGGTCATGTGCAAATTCTAGAGCAAGGAAATGTGCATGAGAGTAAATTCATGTATGAGCGTAAAGTCAAGTTTTGTGAATTAATTAATTCAGTCATTACATTGGGCCATACGTTTCCAGTTCTTTTTTATTTCAAACTACTGGTATCAAATTTGTTACTCTAATTAATTTAATGGAAGCAAACCAAGATCAGAACAACTTCACCCCATCGAGCTGTTAAACTAAAACATAGACTTTAAACCAATGTATCCTGAAGGTATGAAAGCTAAGCTGAGGGAGATAGTTTTGTAAAGTATTTTCTTGGCCCAGTTTAACCCCACAACCTAGGTCTACCCTTTGATTTTTGATCATTTAATTCCAGAGTCTATACATTTTGGCTTAAAGGAGTAACAAGCAGTGACAAATCAAACAGGTCCCGAGTTCGGGTGGGTTTAGTACACGAGAGAGACGCATGGAGAGAAACATGGAGTTTATGGGGAAATGGGTATTTGGGGATAGCAGAAAGGGGAGATGAGGAGAGAGACGGCTAACTTATGCTTACTTATGGAGCACTGAACCAAAAAGATAACAAGCATTTACAATGCAACGGTCTCGGCATTGCAAAAGTTAGAGCTATTAGCATTGTAAATGAACGCGAGTTTAAGGTCTTGACATTGTAAATGACAAGGTCTTTTATTTATGTTTTAAAAACCAAAACATAAATAAAAGTCATTGTCATTTACAATGCCAATAGCTCAAAGTCGCCTAATGTGTATGGCAAACTACAGTAGCCTCCTGACGAGTGCCCTTTCACATAATTTTTTACAAATGTAAGCCCTGGCACTTTTTTTTTTTACAAATTAAGCACGGGTGGTGTCCGTGTCTGCATGGCAGTGGTGGTGTCCGTGTGTGCATGGGAGTGGTGGTGTCCGTGTGTGCATGGGAGTGGTGTTGTCCGTGTGTGCAAGGCAGTGGTGGTGTCCGTGTGTGCATGGCAGTGGTGGTGTCCGTGTGTGCATGGCAGTGGTGGTGTCCGTGTGTGCACGGCAGTGGTGGTGTCCGTGTGTGCACGGCAGTGGTGGTGTCCGTGTGTGCACGGCAGTGGTGGTGTCCGTGTGTGCACGGCAGTGGTGGTGTCCATGTGTGCACGGCAGTGGTGGTATCCGTGTGTGTATGGCAGTGGTGGTGTCCGTGTGTGTATGGCAGTGGTGGTGTCCGTGTGTGTATGGCAGTGGTGGTATCCGTGTGTGCATGGCAGTGGTGGTGTCCGTGTGTGCATGGCAGTGGTGGTGTCCGTGTGTGCATGGCAGTGTTGGTGTCTGTGTGTGCATGGGAGTGGTGGTGTCCGTGTGTGCGTGTCCGTGTGTGTAATGAAGGAAGTGATGAGGCGTACACACTTAGGCAACTGAAAAACAAAGCAGTGCCTCTTTGACTGGATTGTCATCCGTTCTTTACTGTAAAAAACAAGCAGGTTTCAAAGCACTGTGCAGTCTGATATCCAAACAGGCCAGCAGGATATAGTTGCACAGCTGTTGGCCTCTTTACCTTGGTGTATTTGATAATGGGAGGATGCGTGCTGCAGTGGACGCATACAGTACTAGGTAAAGAGACACAGGTTGGTTGGAAAAGCAGCATACCAGCTAATTTAGGTCGCAAGCAGATCAGTGCAGATATACAGGTGCAAGGAACAATTTAGGCAAAATGTGGCAAACCGCGCAGCTAATTAAACAGCAGAAGCAAGAGCATGTTGACATTAGCATCATAGAGACCTTTGAGTGTGGAGAGCCTAGTAGGGTAGAGAATAAAGTGGACAACTAAGGGAATGTGCACCATAGAGATTGATAAATCTCTCTAAAAACAAAATAATAAGTACAGAATGAGCAAGTAGTCTAAGAGGGTGATGCGCCCATTGACTGTGCACGAATTCAAAGCTTTACCTACCGATGGCCCCTTACTGGGGGTGTCCGGGAGGGAGTGCACACCACACGGACCGAGCACACAAATCACGCCCATAACACCTAAATGGTTAGCACTCAACACCCGTTCGACCGTGTTCACAGTTTAACGACTTGCGGCCGAATGAAGAAGCCCCCTTAACAGTCTCTGGACCAAAATGCCAGTGTCCCAAAAAGGCACGTAAAAAAGAAAACTGGTCATTTCAGAGGCGGTGGTTGTATTGTGTGTCAGGAATGGGCGCTGTCTGGCGTGGGCTATCGAGCTGGTCTGCAGGTAGATGCATCCTGTCTGTTCTTACCGCAGGAAGGGCTCTGGACACTCCGGCACTGGGTACCTTAACCGGACCGAATGGACATTCACCACTGTCACTGCCCCTGTGTATACCTGCCCCTGTGCGCTCCTCTATATCAGCGGCAACGTCTGGGCCTTCTGTGCTTTAAAGACCCGCATACAGCACTCTATACGGTAGCAGAATACTGGCAGCAGGATAAGGGGCTGCTTCGGAGCAGCGTGCAGTGCACAGACACTATTTTTGTATTTCGAAGCGTTACAGAAGAAAGTCGTACATATTGAAGAAAATCATTGATGTGCAGGGAGGAACTTCCAAAGACGAAATTAGAGAGGAAAAAATAATATGATGAACAATATAAAAGGTAGTATATGGGCTTGAAAAAAAACTGTGAAACTCAAGCAGCTTCTGTTTAAACGCAGCTACACACAAGTCTGTGTGTAACTACAGTGTATGCTGCTGCTAACACTGTGCCTATCCCTGTATGAAGTTTTCGCTCATTAGCACATATATAGCAGCCTTACTAAGTCTGGTGTCGGGCTCAGTCCGATACTGAGGTGTTTAACCCCTTAAGGACGGCTCTGGAGTCACTACCTAGTTACACCACAGCAGCAAAAACAAACAAGGAGGAGGTCACAACCTGAGGATATGGCTTAACTGCTAGACCTGTTGACTTGGACGCGGGGGAAGCAGTTCGAGTCTCGGCGGCGATGTTCATCATACTCTGATTCTGAGCAAATCGCTTAATCCTCCCCGTACTAAAATTCCAATTATTGAGTCCCTCGGTGATGCAACTGATGCTCGTGTAAAGCGCCCTGATGCCTTCGGGCCAAGTTCGCGCTGTAGAAAACTTCCCCCAAATAAAGAAGCTATTTTGTAGAAGTCCGATTCGAAGACGGAAATCTACGCACCCACCGGAAGTCAGGCAATGTCGGCTGTGACGGGGGCGGGGCCGCGTCCGGACCGGAAGAGGAGGCATGCGTATCGCGGCCCGGGGCTCCTGTGAGCGGTGGAGAGCCCCGGGGCCGCCAGCAGGAGGTTAGGCGAGTGTTGCGGGGCTCCCTTGACCAAGAGGGAGCCCCGTGAAAGGAGCTGGCAAGAGCTGCAGCGGCGGAGTCCCCCGAGATTGGCCCGGTAAGTTAAAAAGGGCTGGGGGGGTCTTGGTGACCTTGAATGTGTGTCTGTGTGCGATGGGGGGTGAGGGTGGGAGCACTCGTGTGTGTGTGCGTGCGCGTGTGTATGTGTGTGGGGGGCTGTAGGTGCGTGCGTGGGGCTGTATGCGCGTGCGTGCATGGGCGCTTGTGTGTGTGTCTGAGAGAATGCGCGACAGCAGCTGCCCACAGCGAGCGCGTTCGCGTGCGCGTGCTCGTTTCAAATCGCCTCCAAGGCGATGCGCACGGCCAGGACTGTCTCCTGGGAAGCACACCCGCTGACAAAAGGTTCTCGGCGGAAACGCGCTTCGCGCGGCTA
This sequence comes from Lissotriton helveticus, assembly GCF_964261635.1. NCBI lineage: Eukaryota > Metazoa > Chordata > Amphibia > Caudata > Salamandridae > Lissotriton > Lissotriton helveticus. The sequence goes on along the minus strand of NC_136065.1, from coordinate 139,745,510 downwards.
GCCGAGACCTAAAAACAAGTTCCCTAAAAGTAGGCAGTGGAAGGATAGAAGCTAGCTAATCAGAAAGATGGTAATGAGGCAATGCTTCAGGTAGGGGAACACACAAAATGGATAAGCTGGGACAATGAAAGCCATAAAAAACAAGCAAGAAAATTAGAGCAACAATGAAGATAGCCAATGGTAAGCAATGGGAGGGCTGTATGCCCCTCTAAGCCCACAATGTGTCTTTTGCAGCCGAAATCTTGTGCTTTCTGGTAGGAGAGACCAAAATACTGGGCACCTTTTATTGTTCACTGCAATTCCAGCAGTTGTGACTGCTCTGAGCATGTCATTCTTCAACTGATTTGATGCACTTATACTTCAATGTTCTAAATTTAGGTCCCAGAGGCTGATCCTCAAGTTAGCTAATTATGCTAGCCCATTATGCAAGCCTGCTACGAATTCTGTAGAGATCTCAAGTGGTTTCCGTGTCGGGCTTGCGTGGCTCATCTGACTTAGGTTTTTCTTTGCCCTCTGGTGTTTCTAGTTTTGCCACCACTTAAATTATTCAAGACTACAAGTCCCCAATGAAAACTTGAAAAATAACACTTAACATGAACAAGCCACTCACACCTACCATGGGACAACTTGAAATGTCTGCTTGAGTCAGCCTCGCGTCTGTGTTCTGTGTCACTCTTCAGCAGTGTCAATGACCCTTCTGACTTTAATTGAGTCGCAGGCATGGGAAACCTTTTTTCTTTAAAAACCTCAAAGTTCGTAGAAAAAGTCTCAAGCCTCATTACGGAGGCTCATAGACCTTTGCATTTCCATATAAACTAGTGAACATGCCTTCTTGTCATCAATTTCATGTTATTCCACATCAGTTCTGATTCTTGTATTGCATTCAAAACACCAATTCCTTGGAGCCAATTGTGATATGAGGCCATATGAATGGCCAATAAGCAATTTACTAACACCAGAAGTATAACAGAACTTTAATTTTACCTTCTGTTTTCATTTAATGTGGACATCTCCCAGTGTCGTAGGAGGCCTATGTTCTACGAAGGATTAATTGTGAAGCGCAACATAAACTGATACTTCTTAGCAGTTCAAAGTCAACTTATAAAACAAAAATGGCCTGTAGAGAGTGGGGCACTGGATCCAGCATCACAGAATAGGATACATTTATTTACATAACAAAGGAAAAGGTTAGGTTCCATCAAACTAGGTACATATAAAGTGCAATCTAGGCAGAGAAGAAGGACAAAATACATGTGTACATATTTACAGCAGAGCATCATGGGTATAGACAAATTGGCAGAAAGGTTAAGAGAATAAGAAAGAGTGAGAGCATCCTGCAGCAAGCAACTAGGAAGATATTGGTATGAAGTGTTGATTAAACAGTAGTTGTTTGAGAAGTTTCTTGAATGCCACATTGGAAGTCAAGTCAAGTCAGATAATTTATATAGCGCGCTACATACCCAGAGGGTCTCAAGGCGCTTGAAGAAGGGTGGAAATAGGGGCAACAATTTGTTAGGATGTCCTGCGAATGATTGAGCCAATAAGCTTTGCCTCTTGAATGCAGAAACACCCAGCAGGAACAGCACAGCCTTACTTAAAAGATGTTGGCCTCCAGAAATGTTCAACTTTATGGACAAGTCAAGGTGGTGTTTGTGTAGATACATTTTTGACTTATGCAAGTTATTTTATACACACAATGGGCCCTGATAAAAGCTACTAGCATGAATATAGAGCAGGAGTGACGAGGCCAACATTTCTGGGCCCCATCTGCAAAGCATGCGGCAGCATGTTGGGTGCCTTTACCGGTGCCAGGTGAAATTTGGGTACAATGTTTAAAAGGGATTTACCGTAGTCCGGTCTGAAGGATTGTACCACTGTTTTGAGATCTTGTTCAGGTCTAATCATCCACAGCAGACTTAAGTGACGTTGAGCACTCCTAGCCATGGCATTTATGTGACCTGTACATTAAGTTTTCTAGCCGGTGTAATGCCTAAGTATTTAGTACGGTCCACGGGTACGAAGCTGCAGTCTAGGATGTTGACAAAGTGAAGCTGGGTTTGTACCAGCATAATGAATGAGTAGCAGAGATCAATAGAAAATCAGCCTTAGAGGTGTTAAGTTTTAAGTGATAAAGTGCCTTCATGTCTTGGATAGCAGGTGTCTCAGCTAAGTGTGAAATATCAACAGGATAAAAACTCTTAAGAAAAAGCAGCATGTCATCGGTTTGATGATGATATAGAAGACCAAATGTTTTATGATGTCTCCAAGAGGTTCTAGGTAAAGGCTACATATGACAGAAACCACTATGGATCTGTGTGGAACTCCTTGTAAGGTATTGACAGAACTAAGAGAGGAGTTCATTAATTTAATCTGTTGAGAGTAATTAGACAAGTATGTAGATAAGCAAATTAGACCAGATCAATCAATGTCCAGCCATTCTTCGAGAGTATTAATGAGACAAGAAGAGACCGGCCATATCAAAAGCGGCTTAGAGGTCAAGAAGACCGTAGAGAGGAAGTGTGAGAGTCCATGATACATAAAGCATAATTTATCACCTGGAGTAGGATCTCTGTGATACACCCTGATCTGAATCCCAAATTAATTTTCCCAAAAGCTTATTGGTACAATGTGTTATCTAAATGAGGCTTGACATTGGCAGTAGGCTGTTGTGATATTTTGCTCTGGCAGATGGTCTCTTCATCAGCAGAGCCACATGGGCAATCTTAAGACAGTCAGGGAATATTCCTTGCACTAGATTTGACCAATAAGTCAGCACATGAGATTTCAGTTCTTTAGCTGTGAATGCAGGAATTAGGTCACAGAACTGATTGCCGTTATCACAATGTGATTGTTTCAATCAAAGTCACTATACTGATGTTAAAAAGTCCTGATTTCTTGCACATATCAGGGCTAAGTGTGACATAGTAGGCAGTGACAGTGAGAGCTTCATAGATTTCTGCAGTTCTTTCTTATTAAAGAACTGCACACATTTCTCACATTTGGAGATGTGTCCAACCATGAAAGTAGGAGGGGGTTCCTAAAAAAGCAAGTGAGTCACCATGATGTTTCACTAAATAAAAAACAAATAATACCTACCTGATGGATTTAGTTCTTGTTTGTTTTTGAGTACCACCAACACAGGTAGGACGTATTTAACAAAATGAAGAGAGAGTGAACAGTAGCCTGAAGAATGGCTGAAATATCAGAAAATGACAAGACTATCTGGTTCAGCTGAAACTACTTGCAGACGTATTCTTAAGACCTGGCTGTTCTCGTGCCCTTAGTCCCCTTCTGCTTTCTACCTTTGTTGGCTGACATAGCGTCGGGACACCCCCGTTGGGGGTAGCAGTGCGCTCTATAAACTTCTAAATAATAATAATAATAATAATAATAATAATAAAATAAGATACATTGTGTCAACCTTATGAGTAAGAGATACAAGAGACAAAGATGTTAGGTGCAATATGGAAGCCTGAGCAATTTCCTTAGATAGTCACCCTAGACATAAATTATTAGTGTTCCCAGAAACATCATCACGGGTAGCCTTGCCATGTCATGGACAGTCACAGAAAGTATGGTCTAAAGGGTAGTAACAAGAAGGTTGAGTTTATATGTGAGGGTGAATTGAACCATCACAGTATGATTTTACGATCAAATTTAGTAATCCGCCTTGTACTTGTTACTTTGTTCTTGGAGGAGGGTGGTTGTTTACTCTCATAAGCCAAATCAAGTTTCCAGGATCAAGGGGAAAAAAAGCTCATGGCAATGGAGAAAGAGAGATTTGCATGGTGGATACTTTGGTAGCATCTGTAGCAGCTGGGACGATAATGAGGTGAACAAGAAGAGACGGAGGCAGGTGAAGAAAAGGTGGACTATAAATATGATACAGAGTTTGAAACATGGTGTGAGATAGCGTAGGGGAAGTGGGAGCAGATGTGCAAAGAGAAAACATATCAAAACAGTTGTAGTCATTCCCTTTACAAATAAAGGAATTTGTGGATAAACTTTCACAGTAACAAACATGACTGAAAAAGCTACTGTAAGAAACTTGGTAGTTAGTCTTGCAGGATGTGAGGGCTGCGCAAATAATTCAATCCATATTTTCACCTTACTGGAAACCAAGCACCCCATTGTAGCGCTTGACTCTCTCAGTGTAGCGAAGCCGAGCAGAGAAGGCCTGCTCCGGGGAGGTGGTGTGAGCTAGTAATCACCATTCGCTGGCATACATTATTAACAGTCACTAAATGATTGTCCATCAAGTGCTTTCTCTTTGAAAAAGGAAAAGCACATTTATTACACACACACACTACCAAATACTACTCAAGAATTACTAATATATAAATCATGTTGGTAGAAATACCTTAGGTGACATTCTGGAATCACTTTTGACCCCTACTGGGTCATGACCACCAAAATCACAGTACCCCCATACCAGATGAAACATCACAAAAGAGGGGGTATCATTTAAAAAAAATAGCAGGCCTACTGGCTTTGTCAAAGGTTCACCACATTAAAAGTCAAATAATCCACAGTTAAAAACCACCATCATGTCACTTTAATCCATAACCCTTTGCAAAGGTAATTATTATTGTCAATAAAGCATTACAACAATGGTCGAAAGGACTGTCAGCATTTTAATATCAATAAAGCAATTGAAATGAACAGGACATGTGTCTGTGTCTTTCTTTAACCAGTACAGGCCACAAACCTAGCAGCCATAAAAACAACCACCACAGGTGACTTCACTCTCGGGCTGTAGAGCAAACGTTCTATCCACAGGAGTGCTTAACTTTTGGCTGTGAAGCAGGGGGATGGGGTGGTTTTGTGTGTGGTGGCTGCCTCCAGCAATGGGTATGGGGTCTGGGGCGACTCCACCACCAAGCACGCGTGTTGTTCTGCTGGCGGGGCCTGGCGATGTGGCTGCCCCTTTCTTCATCCTTGAGGGGGACTCGCTGGCACACCCCCTCTTCCGTCATTGGGGGCCCGAAAGGGGGCGAGCGCCTTTTTTCTTTGCTGGAGGCGGGGCATAGCATGACGGCACTCCCTCTTCCTTGGCAGCGCCCACGACGTGGGGGTCACGTGCCCCCTTTCGTATGAACCAGCCATGGGGATGGGGTCCTGGGACCTCAGATTGATTTGGGCCCCATGCTTGCCCCCTCCCAGGCTCATCAATAATTAAGGAACTTTGCATCAACCCGGGCACTGGTCCAAGCCGAGGTATCTCGAGGACTTGCAGCGAAACTCCACGGGCTCTGTTTTCTAGGCTGGGGTAAAAGGTCAAATCCTTTTCCCTGCAATATCTCGGGGCTTGTTGGGCCGAATTGTACAATCTTGGGCTCATTTTGGTCCTGGTAGTGAGCCACCTGGAGCCTTTCAAACAGGCCTACTAGTCTCTAAGTTGGAACACTTTGTATGGAGCTGGTTCCACTGGCTCCTTGAGCTAGCGCAGAAGTCCGGAACGTCCCCTGGCTGTTCCTTAGGTGGTATGAGCGAACCAGTCTCACCGGCAGGGCCGGTCCTAGGACTTGTGGGGCCCTGGGCGAAAGGGAAGATGCGAGGCCCCTCTAATTTGCTTGTGACGTCACAAGACGTGACATCATAGAAAACTGACATCACAAGACTATTGATCTTTGTCATTGCTGAAGAGACATACTGTTGATATCAGTAACATGAACTAAAAGATAAATATCCAAATGGAATAAGTCTATTTTAAAACTGTATCAAGTGGATTACATTAGTCACATTGGATGCTTGACGCAGATCTCACAAAGATGGCTATTCTAACTCCTAGTTAAATATGCAATAGGATATAGCGAGATGAAGTTGAATTCAGATACAAATAACTTTTTTATTCTTTTTGAGTGCAGAGTCATAGAGTGGAGTGCCGTAGATTGGAGTAGGGTGGAATCGGGTTGAGTGGGTTGGCTGGACTGAGGTAGTGAGTGGATTGGTACCTCAATCACATCGGGAGTAGCGAACGTGCACTGATTACGTTGAATCAATCAGTGCCTGGTCCCTGCTCGACAGAGAGGAACGGAAGTGATGTTAGATCTGCCTTGACCAATTATCAGGCTGTAAAGAAGAGTACCACGCAAAGCAACATGTGGTAAGCAACGGGCAGGTTCCAAGCCCTTTTATGCATACAACAGTGTCTCGCAAGCAAGACGCATGCAGTAGCGCATGCTCTTGCAGGCACTACCCTAAAAAGGGTCAGAGTAACACTAAAAGTTTTTCACAAACAATCACGTGCGCAGCCGCATTTTGCTATCTTCAGAGATCAAAAGGAAGAGCTAAAAAAGAGGGATGTTTAAGGACCCTTAAGGGCTTTTCTGAGGAACTGATTGGGGACAAGGGCCCACGGATAAAGGGTTGCTCTGCCGGGAGTAGTTCATCGGAATGCATTTATTCCTTTGCACATTACACTGAATAGGTTTTTCAATGTCTTTCAACTCATAATATCAATGAAGTTGCTTGTCATTTCTACATCTGAAAAGGCAGACAACATGTTTTCATGGTTAGTAGCTGACAGTGTGTCGCACTCTTTCACAACGAGAAACCTTGTCCAGCTACAGTACTTCCCTTCTGCCTTCCACCACACCCCACATTCCCTGCCCTGTTAAACAAGACACAGGTGCAGCACAAACATGGGCTGTCAAAACAGTATCTATGAAATCCCCTACAAGTAATTAAAAGGACAAGAAATTCACAGCCCCTCGGACATAAGTGAGGGGCTCAAAGTGTGTCACAAAGCAGTCAATCTGCTTAATTCGCGATAATAATAATAATCCACATTTGTAAAGCGCACAATCACCCGTAAGGGTCTCTAGGCGCTGGGGGCCGTCTGGAAGATTAAGCAAGCTATTGCCCAGAGTCACATGGTGCTGCGCTAACCTGCCGCCGGAGCCGGGGATCGAACCCTGATCCCCAGATTCCAGCGTCAGTCGCCCTGGCCGTGGCGCCACACCTCTCCACGGAGCTTCCTGCTGGGGAAATTGGGTGGTAATCCATTTGTACGGACTTAGCTGTATTTACTAGACAACCCTCTAGGTTTATCACTGGTGGCCTAGACTGGGAAGCAAACATGGTAGTCTCTCTGGGAAATAAAAATGAATGATCTAACAATAGTGCTGCGAGGCCAAGGACAGGGCCCCCATGTCCTGGGTCTCCCAGCACAAAATAATGGCTACAAAGCCCTGCAAAGGGGACCCCACATCTGCACCTTGCAGCCTGGTTGAGCGCTGTGAGGGCCCCGTGCCCTGGACTTCGAAGCACTAGATAATGGCCACGTCCCAGTGAAAGGGGCCCCACGCCTAACCTTGCAGCCTGATTTAGTGCTTTGAGGCCCAGGGGATAAGGACCACCTCTCCTGTGCCTCAAAGCAGTAGTGAGACACTTTGCTGAGCACAAGTTCCACCATTGCCTACGTAACGTTTGTTCTCGTGTTTGAGTGTCTGCCATTTATTGCAGTATTATACCTCTTCTTGTACTCTGTACGCTTTTGTAACCTGCACCCATGTCACTTTTTTCTCCTGTAATGTACCGTGTGCTACCTCTTGTATTTTGTTTGCTCACAATTGTCACTTTTGCCTCATGTAACTTAACGTTTGGTTTTGTAATTTGTTCGCTTGGAATTTTCTCCTCGTGTATCAGTACAGTTCCTATTGTGAAGCGCTCTGACACCTTTGGGTAAAGTCAGCTCTATATAAAAACGCATAAAAAAAATAAACACTGCCCTACTGTGGCAGTCTGAGCTAGATGCTCCCCCCTCCCCTCATCAACCTCTCCTTATCTTCTGATGTCTGGTTAATCGTGAAAACAAAAGGGCCATCTATCGCCTGGAGAGGAAATAGACAAAGGGCAGACAAGTTCTTCACCACAGGATTTTAACAGAGGTGCTGCCCCGTCATTGTTCTGGAGAGCTGCCGTAATTATTGGCTTTGTTGCTCTCACATCCTGTACCCCTGTTTACCCTCCCCCCCTCCTTTCACACCCAGGAATGCCGCCCTGAACAGACAGGTCAAGACACCTCGCTCTGCTCACAAATACATTAGCAATGTGATCGGGTTGGGGAGGGGGGCCTCGGGGAGTAGGTGAGCTGCCTGTCAGAGTGTGAAAGTGGGGCCCCCTGTTATTGTGCTGAGCGCGAGGCCCTGGGCAGCTGCCCACACTGCCCATGCCTAGCGCCGGCCCTGCTCACCGGTCTTGGAGAGACCCACTGGTCCTGGTTTCTGTGGGTACAGTCCCCAGTCCACCAGACTCCTCTGCGAACCACAGGTCCACACCTAGCTACATCACTGCCAGGGACTTTATCAAAAAAACTTCAATGGGGAGCCACCTAATGTGTTGTCTCCTTTTTTTCATGGCCCTGGCCATCCCAACCCTGGTACAGTGTGACAGCTAACTAACAGATGACGATTTTTTCTTCCCCACCCCTTCCTCCTCAGGAGCTGAGTGAAGCTCTGTTAATAACTCCTTTTGTGTGGCACGGCCTTTGTTCGCTCTGCTGGGGAGCAGAGTAATTAACTTAGCCCAGAAGGGTGAAAAAAGGTCTGGGCTCTGAACCTGAGCTGGAGAAATATGAAATTCTGGATTATCCATAAAGTGTACATGTCGGATCTTGGGACCTGCATATTCAAACTGGGGGCACGTTTCACAGCATTTTTATACTTTACAGGACTTTGTAGGCCTAAGGGAAGCAAAACTGTATTCTAAGGTAGATTTTCCCATATGTGTAAACACTCCTGACATTAGCTACGATAAGGACTATCCCCGGTCAATTTCTAACTTTGCAGAGTCTCATCTGCGCCAAGCTACCATTGCACAGTTACCGGGAACCCATTATTGACAGATACTCGCACATAACGGGGGAGAGCTTGACAGATTAAGTGCCTTTGTTTAGTTCTCTTCTGATCCCAAACAGTGGAGCTTGGGTAGATTCAATGAGGGAGGCTTAAAGTTTCTGTGCAAAGCAACGGTCTTCATGGTTGCTAAGTCTCAAAAGTGACAACTGGAACCAGTCCCACGCTTTTACTTGAGTTTTATATAGCGTTGACTAGACCCGGAGGCATCAGAGCGCTTTACATGAGGAGAGTTGCGTAGCTTACAAATTATACATTGTTACATATAGCACAGCAGTTACAAGTTACATTTTTAGAAAAATGGCACTTAGAGGGGTAAGGGGTAAAATAAAAGGGATAAAAGGGAGAGGGGAGGAAGAATTTAACAGAGCATTGGCAAAAGGATAGACAAAGCAAGCAGGTGGAGAGGAATTCAGGGGAGAGAGAGGAAGGGAAAGGTGAGGTAGCCGAAGGATGAAGGAGGGAAGCGGAGGTGGAGGGGGTAGGGGACACAGGGTGGAGAACAAGGAAAGTAACTGTGTCTGAATGTCCGGTTGGGTGGGGCAGGGATCATTTTTCAGTACTCAGTTATGTGTAATTCTCAAATTAACGGTGGACTCTCTCAGCAGGGTCGCTGAGACTCCATGGCATAAGATCCAGGATCCTTCCCCAACAAGGGAAGAGGAGTGCTTTGGTCACTGGCACACTCTAAGGTATGAAGGAGGGAAGAGGTGGAGGAGAGGGTGGGAAACCCAGCAGGGACGCAGCGTCCGATGTCCGGTAGGGTAGAAGACGGTTCCCAGTGGTAGGGGATCAGTCCCAGCCCACCACTAAGTGTGTCACCCATATCACTGTGGACTCTCTCAGAGGGGTCTCTGAGACTCCAGGGAGAAGAAGCTGGATCTATCCCCAACAAGGGGAGTAGGAGTGCTTTGGACAAGGGAAAAGTTGTGGGTCAATGGAGCGAGAGTGGAAAACAGCACCGCTACTGGCATGTCCCAATGGCGGATCTCGATGACGTTGCGGTAAGATCCGGGAGGGGTCCACAGTAGAAGCAGCGTGAAGGCTGAGTCCAGATGGTGGGTGTCGGGCTGCAAATCTAAGCAGCTATGTCCATTATTTGCAAGACGGAAGCCATCATAGCAGGTACATCGGTAGTTACCAGGGATGTTGATGCAATCATGCACACTTTCAGCCTAAAGCACCTTAACCTCTGTTACTTGTAGTTTTATACTGTCCCTAGGCCCTACAAGAATCAACCTACAAGAATCAACAAGCAAAGATGTTGGCTTAAAATACAGACATGCCTGTAAGTGTTATAGTTAACACTTGGCGGCATGGCAGCTACATAGTTTCTGCGTTAACCTCGTTTCAAGTCTTGGGGCTTTATTGTTATCCCATTCACTGCACTGGCTTGGAACGAAGCTGTGCCTCCATTTTTCTAACAAATTGCAATGTCTGCAGTGCTAATACCAATTTCCAAACTCCGCTGGTCACACATGACCTGGAGACATCACTGCTCGCAAACCCAGAACAGAAGATTTTAAGGTATAATCTGTCAGGGAATACATCAGCTCTCAGAGTTACAGTTAGGGCCCTATTTATAAAGGGAAATTAACATATGCATGTTTACTTATGTGCAAATTTACTCTGACACTTAGGTGCAAATCTACACTTGTGTGCTAATTGCCATTTTCATGTGTAAATTTACATCTTAGAGTAGTGTAGGTTTGCATCATCATGCCTACACCCCCTGAAATGTACTCTATCTCAGACCTGCAGTAAGTCTAGCACTACACATGGTCAACCACTGGTACTGCAGCACCCTCCCACAGCCCACAGAAGAGGCAGGGACTTAGAATAGACCACTGGAAATAATGCTAAAATAAATTATTTTATTTCTACTTTCAAAATATGTATATACATTTAATATAAGGTTAAAGAATATATATAAATAAAAAAATAAGTATTTTATTTGAAAATCTTTTAATAATCATTTTTAATTTAAAAATCAATGTAACTATATTTCACAAATATGTACATTAATTTTATTTAAAACGCATTTGTAATACATAATATATGAATGTAACAGATTTCAATAAATATTTATTTCAAAATTAAGTTAACAGTGTTGTAGCTTTTTTGTTTTCTACATTTATAATAAATATACACATTAATTTACATTTTTGTTTAACATAAACATATTTTGGCTATTCTTTTTAAAACTTCAGGGGGGGCGACATCAAAATCCACACTTTGTAATAAATTCACTCTTGTAAATGGAGACTAGCCAAAAGTAGTAGATTTACTACAAGGTGGAAGAGTAAATTTACATGTGCAGTTTTTTTCATGTGTATAGTTACCTTTGTAAATAGCCCCCAAATGTAGTTTGTGATTGCCAATTTGCTTATTATTTTGTGAATGGGTGTTTGTAGTAACAACACTAAATCACTCCTTTGTTTTCTCTAAACCCCTCCCATTTTTAGCTTGCGAGCCTATTGCGGCTTAACCACTCTTTAACTAACAAGCAAGGAATCGTGGCGATTCCTTGCAGTGCCCGTGACTTTTAAGCTCAATGCGCATGTGCATTGAGCTTAAAAGCGCGTGCACATCAGTTCCCTCAGCCGCAATCGCCGTCTGTTCCCTCAGCCGCATTCCTCCGACACCTTTTGAAGTGAAGCTTAGCTTCACCTCAAAGGCCCCGGCTTCTTCACACCCACATGCCGCTCTCCCCGCTCCGCCCCCTCCCCTGCCCGCCGTGTGCATTTCTCCTCCACCCCCTCCCCACAGCAATGCCCTCCCCTTATCTGCCTTTCCCTCCGTCTTGTTTTTTTTTTTACCCGCTCCGCCCCCTCCCCTGCCCGCCGTGTCGCATTTCTTTTCTCCTCTTTGCGCCCCCCCCCCACCAGGCTCTCCCGCCCCCATCCGGCTTCCCTCCGCGCAGCCATCTGCCTGCCACACTTCTCCCCTCGTTCGCATTCCCTCCCCCCCCCCTCTCCCACCTCCCCCCCCCCTACGGCTTTCCTTGTTTCGTTTTAAGCTTTCTCCTCTTCTTTGGGTACAGCTGCTTGGACGTCGCGCTTTATTGGCCGCTTCATATTTACAAAAAGCTCTCACTGTACACGCCCGCTCCCCATCCTTGGCTACAGCTGCTTTGGATATTGCACATTATTAAACGCTTTTTATATTTACAAAAAGGGCATGCTGCGACATCTCGCTCTAACTTAAAATATGGTGGCCGCAACTCTTGTGTGGCCGCTTTATATTTACCAAAAAGCACTTGCCTGGACGTCGCACTATAACTTTAACTATTTTGTTTTTATTTTCAATGCGACACAACATGCTTTAGATTTAACATTTCAGCTGCGCACCTTACTTTTGTGCTGCGCGGCTCACCTAAATCCACTTTTAAAATATTCGTAATTCTTTTCAACAGCGCACCTTGCCTTGCTTTAACTTTAACTATGGTACACTTTAACTATGGTACCCATGCGTCTATTGTCAGCAGCTCACCGGCCCTTTACGATGCATGCTGTCCTCAAGGCCTGCTCCTCCAATTGGCCACTGCCTGGGCTTTTAAATTCTGACTTACGTCCTGCTGCAGAGACCACCCACAGCATATACCTCTTCGGCTTTTCAGCATTTTCAAAACCAAGAGCTTTAACTTTCACAAATGCGACACCTATGCTTGTATTTGTAGTGACTGATCCAACACAGATCGGTAACCAAAATTAAACAAGTATTTGCATTGAAATAGGTCTGCATTAGTGAAATTTCAACATGGCGGGCGCCTGCCTTCACTTTCTATTTTTTAATTTGTATAGCATTGACGGCACCCCGCGCTTTAGCTTTAAGCATATAAAGTTAAAACGCGGCACACCGCAAAGGCTACAAAACCACTCAAAAAACGCTTGTTCTTGTGTAAGTCTTTCCTCCTGCACTCTCTGTTGTTCTGTCACCCACCGGCTTCACCCTGATTCCTCTCTCTTGCGCTTGTCCATGTGCTCTATCCACGGCTTCCACCACCGGCGCCCTTTGTGCAACTTATCACCTTGTTGCTTCCACATACTCTCCACCTCCCCCCTTTGTTGCTTTGTTCTCTCGCCCCCCCCCCCCCCCCATCACGTTCGCCCTCAGAATCACCCATCCACTTTAAAAATGAAATAAAACCACTTTCATATGTTTTCTTCTATTTTTAGTCACTGATCCGACACGGATCGGTAACCAAAATGTAACAAGTATTTGTAATGCAATTGGTCTTGCATTAGTGTAACTTTGAGCTATTGCCATTGCCAATCCTAATGTTTTTTTGTTTTGCTTTTTACGACACTGCGTAATTCTATTTCCATGTTAGGTCTCAAGGAAAGGGTGCAGTACCACAGGCTGTTACTAGGTGTCCCTGTAGAGTTGTGAAGTACTGCACCCTTAATGCAAATATAAACAGATACATTTATTAGCAGTGACATTTTTGTTAGCTTGTGTTTTGAAAATGCACAATTGTTTTTATTTAACTTTATTTCACAAACAAAAATAAATAAACAACAATTTTGCATTTTCAAAACGCCACTCACCCACGCAACGCCACTCACCCACGCAACGCCACTCACCCACGCAACGCCACACCACTCACACACGCAACGCCACTCAAACACGCAACGCCACTCACACACGCAACGCCACTCACCCACGCAACGCCACTCACCCACGCAATGCCACTCACCCACGCAACGCCACTCACCCACGCAACGCCACTCACACGCAACGCCACGCCACTCACACGCAACGCCACGCCACTCACACACGCAATGCCACTCACACACGCAACGCCACTCACCCACGCAACGCCACTCACCCACGCAACGCCACTCACACGCAACGCCACTCACACGCAACGCCACGCCACTCACACACGCAACGCCACTCAAACACGCAACGCCACTCACACACGCAACGCCACTCACCCACGCAACGCCACTCACCCACGCAACGCCACTCACCCAACGCCACTCACACGCAACGCCACTCACACGCAATGCCACGCCACTCACACACGCAACGCCACTCAAACATGCAACGCCACTCACACACGCAACGCCACTCACCCACGCAACGCCACTCACCCACGCAACCCCACTCACCCACGCAACGCCACTCACACACGCAACGCCACTCACACACGCAACGCCACTCGCCCACGCAACCCCACTCGCCCACGCAACGCCACTCATCCACGCAACGCCACTCATCCACGCAACGCCACTCATCCATTTGCAAAACGAAACATTTTAAGCTCTTCTATTGCGAGACCTATTGCATTTTCAATGCTTGTTTAGTAGATATTCTCCATCTTCCCACCACGCCCCAGTCCCTCCCACATTCACTACAAAGTAGTAAACTTACATGTATAGAGATCTCCCCATAGAAAGGCAGGAGGGGTGAAGGTGGATAGTTCCGCGCCCAGGGTTGTGAACTACATTATGTAGTAAGTAAGCAGTTCTACTGTAATACCACTCTAGTTACTATAAAATGCAGTTGTGAATAAGGCTCTTAGTGCATACACTACAGGCAGCTCAATTTCTACAAAAAACAGAGAAGACTTCCTTCTGCGTCAGGAATTTCCTTTTAAGAATCATTGTCACTAGTGTATTTCAATGTAAACAAATGAAGACATTTACCTATGGGGTTATTATGGAATTCACTTATTTGTTACATGAAAGCCTCCTCCTGAAACATGAGAGCATGCCAGCATAAAAAAGGTCTAGCTACATAAGTACTGTTCAGCACTGTTTCTTATTTTATGTAAACTTCTCTACATTCGGTTCTGAAAAGAGAAGTTCGCCTTTGCAATTGAAGTCTAAAGTTACCAGATGACTCCGCGCCACCATTGGCGCCAGGCTCCCGACCTGGACTTTGCTTTGAAAAAACATTGTTTTCATGTGTGTTGTATCAAAAGCATCAACTGAAGTGCACCAGGACTACAACTCCAAGAATTCATCTGGTTGTTGAACCAACCCCCAGGAGTGGAGCAGGCTGGTCTTGGGTGAGGCAGAGTTATCAGTCAGCCTGTTGTTGGCTCGTCTCTGAATCAGGCGTGTCTGTGCTTGGGGCAGTCATGAAGGACCACCGGAGTGACGTGTCCTCCTGCAGAGGGACTTTCATGAAGAGGTTCCCCGCCTCCAGGGTCTTACACCAAGGATCCACAAGGAAGCCTTGGCGGCCACGTCCAGCCCCAGCTTCAGTTCTGGGAAGTGCGCTGAGACTTCTGCAAAGGCTGCTGAGCTGCTGCCGGGCCAATTAGACCTTAAAAACAGTGCGTCAATGCTAATGAGATTATGGATTCACCTCCCAGGACCTTCAAGGAGTCCAGAAGACCTGCGCGCGGAATCACTCGACATCCGGGAATGGCAGAAGGCTGACACCATCACTGCTGCCCTCAGACCACTGGGCTTTGGAAGACTCCACCCTGGAGAACGAGAAGGCTGAGGGACCCTCTTATTTTCTGGAAACCTATGAAGCCTTAGAATTTGCTTCTGTTGCTTTGATTTTTTCCCTTTTATCAGCCCCTTCTCTCTCACTGTGATGGATGCTTTCTATGGCTGGATGGCAGTTCCACCTGTGTGTACGGACCCTGCACTCAACGTGCCACAGTAGATAGTTATGGAATATGCTTGAATTATGACCGCGCACTCTCATGTTGGCCCCAAGGGCAGATCCAAGCCTTACACCACCTTGGAGCAGGCAAACTCGACAGCCAACCACACAAACCAAGTTGGACAAGACAACAGGGCGTGCAAGTGGTGGCTTGCATGAGATGGGCATGGCATAGAGCCCCATCGTAGTCAAGTGGAGATGCTGTAGTATGGCTGCAGTCTAAAAAGAGTGGCACTCCAACCACCTCACTCCACTTCATGATAAAAACAAACACACATGGAGTGCCAAGCAGACGCCACAACTGCAGTGCAGTGCACCGTTTAGAACTTCATGTATAACACCAATGTTTGCCAAAGAGGCCACCGTCCAAACATGGACACTGCTCATTACACAGCTCCAGCATGCATCACATTTGGGCGTGGCAACCACACAAGGAGGCTGTATCTTGCATAAAATTGAGCAAGGCAGCCTGGCACAAGCTCCGGCTTACACTACCCTAGACGAGGTGACCAATCACGCCGGACACACACTCTACGCCGGACACACACTCGACCCGGTCTTCTCCTTCAGCAAGGACATCGCCTTCAGCCACGCCACGGGACTCCACTGGACGGACCACAGCTGCGTCCACTTCAGCTTCAGAAGGACCACGCTCCACCATCACCAGCAACAGGTTCCCCGCAGAAGCTGGAACAAGATAACTGCAGACCAGCTCGCTACTTCCCTGAGCAAGAACCCTCCCCCCAGCACAACGAACCCCAGCCAAGCGGCCACCAACCTCACGAAATGGATCAGCGACTGCGCAGACGACCTCGCCCCTCTGAAGACCCCGCCGAGCAGACCCGGCAGCAAGAAAGCACCATGGTTCAACGACGAACTCAAGAGCTCCAAGAAGAACTGCAGAGCACTCGAGAAAACCTGGCGCAGAGACCCAACACCTGACAACATGACTGCCCTCAAGCTCGCCACCCGAAAACACCACCAACTGATCCACGCCACCAAGAAAACCGCATTCAAGGAACGACTGGACAACAACGCACACAACAGCAAAGAACTCTTCAACATCGTGAAAGAGCTCTCCAACCCCAACGCCGGAAACAACGACATCACCCCTTCGCAAGACCACTGCAACTCCCTCGCCTCCTACTTCCACAACAAGATCGCGGACATACACAACAGCTTCAGCACTCAACCGACGCACGCCACGACCGAACCACCGCCCCCCACAGCCACCCTCCGCGCCTGGACCCCGATCAGCACCGAAGACACCGTCAACACGATGAACTCCATCCACTCCGGATCTCCGACAGACCCCTGCCCTCACCACGTCTTCAACAAGGCCGACGCTGTCATCGCACCCCACCTGCGGGACATCATCAACACCTCCTTCGACACCGCTACCTTCCCGGAGAGCTGGAAGCATGCCGAACTCAGCGCCCTACTTAAGAAGCCATCAGCCGACCCCACCGACCTCAAGAACTACCGCCCCATCTCGCTGCTCCCGTTTCCGGCAAAAGTCATTGAGAAGACAGTCAACAAGCAACTGGCCGCCTTCCTCGAGACGAACGGCTCCCTCGACCTCTCGCAGTCTGGCTTCCGGGCCAACCACAGCACCGAGACCGCCCTGATCGCAGCTACCGATGACATCCGAGCCCTGCTCGACAACGGAGAAACAGCGGCCCTCATCCTCCTGGATCTCTCCGCGGCCTTCGACACTGTCTGCCACCGTACCCTAGTACAGCGCCTCAGCAACGTCGGAATCCAGGAGAAGGCACTGGAGTGGATCATCTCCTTCCTCGCCGGAAGGACACAGAGAGTCCGCCTCCCCCCGTTCAGATCGGAGGCCACCGAAGTCATCTGCGGCGTCCCTCAAGGCTCCTCGCTCAGCCCAACACTCTTCAACGTCTACATGAGCCCCCTCGCGGCCATCGCACGCCGGCACGGCCTCAACATCATCTCCTACGCCGACGACACCCAGCTGATCCTCTCCCTCACCAACGACCCCGCCACCGCCAGAGCCAACCTACGCGAAGGGATGACAGACGTTGCCAAGTGGATGACGAACAGTCGCCTGAAACTGAACTCGGACAAGACGGAAGTCCTCATCCTGGGATCTTCACCCTCTGCCTGGGACGACTCCTGGTGGCCCCCCGCCCTGGGCAGCGCACCCAAACCCACAGACCACGCACGCAACCTAGGCTTCATCCTGGACTCCTCCCTCTCCATGACCAGACAAGTCAACGCCGTCTCCTCGTCATGCTTCAACATCCTGCGCATGCTACGTAAGATCTTCCGATGGATCCCCACCGAGACCAGGAAGACGATCACCCAGGCCCTCGTCACCAGCCGTCTGGACTACGGCAACTCCCTCTACGCCGGAACAACCGCCAAACTCCAGAAGAGACTCCAGCGGATCCAGAACACCTCAGCACGACTCATCCTGGACATCCCCCGCCGCAGCCACATCTCCGGACACCTGAGAGACCTGCACTGGCTCCCGGTCAACAAGAGAATCACCTTCCGGCTCCTCACCCACGCACACAAAGCCCTACACAACCAAGGCCCAGGATACCTCAACAGCCGCCTCAACTTCTACGCTCCCAAACGCCAGCTTCGATCGACCAGCCATGCCCTCGCCGCCGTCCCCCGCATCCGAAGAGCCACCACAGGAGGAAGGTCCTTCTCCTACCTGGCCGCCAAGACTTGGAACTCCCTTCCGACCCACCTCCGCCTGACCCAAGACCACCTCGCCTTCAGGAAGCAGCTCAAGACCTGGCTGTTCGAGCAGTAGTGGACCCCCTCCCCCCAGCGCCTTGAGACCCTCCGGGTGAGTAGTGCGCTATATAAATGCTTGATTGATTGATTGATTGAATCATGTAACCATGACTAGGGCAGGGCCAACATAGACCAGTGGTGCAACACAACAGCCAATAAACCCATGACACATAACCAAAATCATATAATACATAGAAGAAAAGGTAGAAAATGGACAATACGTAAAGCACAATGGGCCAGATTTATGGACTCTTCGTATTGGAAGGCAGAGTGCACCGACGGCAAAATAACCCAACAAACTGCCCATGGCTGGTTTCACAAATGAGAACTGTCTGCACAAAATGCTCTTGTGCACAAGAGTAATCACGAACTGTGCACTTGTTGGTTGGGGCAAAGGTGTGCAGCTGCAGAGTCGAGTGCATCCGTTCTTCGCAGGTGGGTGCACATGGGTCTGCGCTCTCCTGCAACGAGTCTTCACCATTGTGAATGGGGCACATGCAGAGAAGTGCTGCTCTCTTGATGCGCAAGCCCTGGGACATGCTGTTGGAGAGCATGCGCTGTGCTGTGCAGTGCAGATTTAACTACTAGGCACTTCGTGAACAATGTGGTTGGAGAGGACCTGGGACCTGCTAGTACAAGCAGACCCTTCACTACGCCACACAAAACTAAGGGCCTAATTATGACTACGGCGGACCATAGTTGTGGTCCATGGACTGCCTGACTGTTGGTCCATCCATCGTATTACGAGTTCGGCAGTTGGGCCGCCACTGGATCATTGCAACAGCCTTTGATCCACTGATGTCGCAGTTGGGGCATGAATCTGA
The DNA here is from genome assembly GCF_964261635.1 of Lissotriton helveticus. Lineage (NCBI taxonomy): Eukaryota > Metazoa > Chordata > Amphibia > Caudata > Salamandridae > Lissotriton > Lissotriton helveticus. The sequence continues at coordinate 139,726,423 of NC_136065.1, read as the reverse complement.
GGCAGCAATATGCTGGCGGTGCAGCTTCGGCACAGTTGAGCATATTACGAGTTTCCTCACCGCAACCATATCCACAGCGGTGAGCCCACCTTGGAAAGGGTGGCAGTAAGGCAACTCAGGAGGCCCTTACATCCATGCATGGGGGTGCATGCAGGGGGCACATATTGTGCCCCCCTGTATTTCTGCACCCCCAGTTCCTGAACGGAAAGAAATGCACCCGCATGGGAAGAAAGGGACGGTATGGTGCATTTCTTCCCATGCAGGAACGTGCTTAGCCGGTTCCACGGTGCTGCCTTTCTATGGTTCTCCTTTGAGCCTTAAAATTGCACCGCTGTGGGACCACCGCAGCACACAGCGCTTGCCAGGATTAAACTCATAATCTGGCGGGTGGCCTGACTTCGAGTTTAGCGGCCTTCCTGCAGGGCGCTTGCGTGGCGGCCCGTAGGACGACTGCCAAACTCGTAATCAGGCCTTAAAGCAGGATAGGCATGGTTTTGGCTTGAGAACCAAGGGGGGTCAGAGCTTGAAGGGGCTTCTCAGCCCTTGTGCAGCCAGTCTGGCACTCCTCTGGCACGCAGGCTGTAAATTAAAACACCCATAGCACACAGCACCACTTTATGTATGTATGTATGTGGTATCTCTAGACACAAACCTAACCACAAGGCAGCGAAGCACCTTGTGTCTGACCAGAACCAGGGCTCGGAAATGATAGAAACCTTAATTATCTGACGGAGTTCAAGCGTACAGGAGACCAGGGCTGTCACTAGCCGGGTCAGAGGGGGCAATATGACCTAGTCATCCCCCCATGTTTTTCAGGACATTCACAGTCCTGTAGTGATATGTGTTTATCAAATTTTACTTAAAACAATACTATGGTCTTTGCTAATATCGAGGCAGCTAGAAGAAGCTAGATGCCACAGCTGCTGTTATCTCTTTCCCTGGAGGACACGTCTTTTTATAGTTCGACTCGGGTGCTGATGGCACCTGCAAAAAAGGTATAAGCGTACAGTGGGCCTGCCTCAAAGGTGTGAGAAGCCTGCAAGGCCCAGGGGGAGCCTGGGTAAGAGGTGCCAGGCACCGGTGACGTCTGCTTGGATATTGGAGTCTGTTGGGAGCTTTGTTGCAGTCTGTTTGAAGGAATAATCTTTAGCACCTTTGGCGCTGTGCAGGAGAATTAATAAGTGGGCGGGATTCGGACGACCCCGGGCCGTCCTTAGCACATGCTCACGTGACGTCGTGACTGAGCACCGAAGACGTTAGGCTAAGGATTTTGTTTTTAGTATCATGGACACAATTTAACGCCCTACCTAGAAGTACCCTACATAACACAGCTGCTAGCCACCTCCCGGGACCTCTTACAGACCTGGGCGTTCCTTTGACAACTCATGCAGGTGTGTTAGTCAAATTGATTCAATATATTGTACTTGTAAATGCAATTGCATTTATATAGTGTTGACTACCCCCGACGAGACATCAAAAGGCTTTTTCGACGAGCAGCACGCTATTCCGGAACCCAAAAAGGATTAGT